>NC_142105.1:18287500-18887500 GCF_056152115.1 Neolamprologus brichardi | reverse complement strand
TACCAGACGGGACGGTTGGCAACTCTAATAACTTATGAACAAAATAAAGTTCAACATCATCATAGCACCCACCCAGCTGTATAGAAACTCATGCTAGCTAGTACGCAGTACGGAAAAAGTCAGAATAACGAAAATAAACTCCACCTAAACTTGGTTTATATCTGACCCAGATAGACTGCAGGTCATAACTCCTTACCTGAAGTTCAGTTCACACTTGGACCGGCGGCCGCCTCGGGTCTCTTTTCCTTCTGCGTCCTCCACCTGCTGCCTCCACCACTTGCTAATGTGACTGAATCTGTGGAAGCTCCGCGATAGCCACCACACAAAGTAACGAGTAACGACCCTATCTAAATCCCAGTAACGACTAACGCGTTCCTGATTTTGGCATAATAACTAGTTACCGTGCTCGTTACCACAATAATAACGTAGTTACTGTAACACGTTACTTAATAACGCGTTAGTCCCAACACTGCCAACAACCATGGACTGTCCAAAGTGTCACTTTTCCTCCCCATTCTAATGCTCACTTTGAACTTCAGCAGGTTGTTTTGACCACGTATGTACCTAAAATATATGTATTTAAATAAATACATATAAATAAAATGCATAGATTAAAATGATGTGATCTGCAGGATTACTGCAAATCAAAATCTTCATTCCAAAAACAGATTTGGACAGAGTGCCTGCTGCTTTCGTCCTTGTCTGACACAATGATGACTGTTTACCAGCCCAAATCTGTGTAGGCTTCACATGATAAATTATTTCAAAGTACTAACTGTTTGCCGGAGTGGGTATATAAAATTTCTGGAGAAGTCTTAAACTGATGACAGCGTGAAATCCTTGAGGTAGAGGAATTGTTGAAAGGCTGCGTAGTTGAGGGGGCTGATAATGTGCAACACACTGGAAATGTTCTGACCCAATGTTCTCCGTGTCCATCCCTCTTTGAGCTTATAAACAACCTCTGTAAATTCAGCCAATCCTCCTCCTTCCACACCCCTCACAAAAATAATGAAGCTTGCCACCATCTGTGTAAACAGGCTTGGCTAGTAAGAGTCATAGTTTCCCAGTCTTGTTCTTCTTGGGGCTGATCACAAGGCCTTGTGTGTCCCCAGTTCCTGAGCTGAATGAGGTGGTAGTAAGAGGGGAAGATGGAAACGGAGCAGAAAAAGAGGGGGGAGAGGAACAGGGGGATGATGTTGTCTTCTTATTGTCGTTGGTCTTCTGTCATGGCGTTATCTCAGATCAGTTCAGGGATAAAACACTCCAAATTAGCCAGAAGGCAGGAAGAAGAGCCCTGCTTTTAATTTAGGTGGATACAAGGGCTCAGAGCTGGGTTCTCATCATGTACTTGAAGGGGGCCCACCAGCATTTGATTCATTTTGTAGGCCTTTTGCATTTCTCCGTGTTTGTGTGTGCCTCTCGGAAAAGCGTTTGTTTGCTCAAGAGCTTTATTTACATTCACAGGCACTTTCTGGACGCACTAAATTGATTCCAGGCCTGTTCCTGGGTCGTGTCCATCAGCTCAGCCACAGTCCACAAACACTCTGCACACAGCGGGACCATTCTCGAGGTCCGCAGCTCTGCTGCTCGCCGCCACAGTGACACACAGAAGCCATTTTGTGGGGAATGTCTTAAAAGCTCGGCTGAGAGTTTGGGAGATTTGCAATTCGCATGTTAACCCTCCAATCTCACCTGCGTTTTTTAAATTTTTCCTCCATCCATTCCCCTCCCTCTGGCCTGCTCTCACTCTCTCCTTCCAGGCTGTTTGTGAAAGTAACTCGACGACACAGTGAACAGTCCTGCTGTCACTACACTCGGAGCTGCTGCAGGAAACCGCAGGCTAACCACTAAAAAGGGCTCAGACAGATAGTGAAGCTGCGCTGCAGGAGCTCTCTGTGTGTGCAGTCAGACCAGCCAAGCTGTCACTCCTGGCTGTATTTGTAGTCTGGCTTTTTTCTATGACAGGAATGTGGGGACAATTTGGCTGGTTAGTCAGTGAGGACATCTAAACAACAAACATATCAGAATCTACCAGCACCATTTCCATTACTGAGATGATTGCCGGACCCAGGAAAAGAATGTAAACATGTTTTTGTGGGATGTCGGCTTCCTTTATTATAAGAAGATAAAGACAGAATCCAAAAAATGTGCTTGTTGGAGGCAGCTTGACCAGGACGAGGCCCAGGATGCCCCTTGGGTCAAATGCTGACCCATCAGCTACCCGCTAACTTGATTCTCTCTCGTGTCTCTGTCGTTCTATGCCAGTCTCTCGCTTGTTCCAATAAGAACTGCCATTGTCCAGTCTTTTCAGAAGCAGTCTCAAACGGTGCACCCTGCCAACCTCTGACCCCGCCTCAGGACTGACCTCTTAGAGGGTTCACAGCCCTTCTCTGTACGTAGAAGCGCCCCCCCCGCCCTGAATGAGCTCTTCGCCCTGAGTACAGAATCAACTCTTTGTATGTTTGATTTGTTATGGTTTTTACCTCTCTCACTAGTGCGCACACTTTCCACCCTCGCAGCGTCAGCACTGCAAGGAATTCTCGGTTAAAATTTACGTCCCTGCTCAAAGCTTTTATTTCTATTCTTTTACTCCTTTCTGTGATCATATTAGCTGCTTCGGGAGGCAGAGACTATAAATACACTGGAGTAAATCTAATTTGGATGGCGCAGGGGAGAGGGCAATGGGTGCAGCATGCTGGTCATTCCCTCGGTGACAGCACCGCCCTTCGTTGACCATGTTAATTAATAACTGTTGACTTGCATTTGTTCCACAAGCCCCAATTGAGAGAGTGCCTGTGATGGGTCGGTTTTCCCCGGTCGACAGGAGGGTGTATTCCTCTCCCATCGGAGCAACGGGGAACTTTTGCAGATTCACTCAAGCAACGTCTTCTCGCATTTTTTAATCAATTGTGCACCTTTGTTTTTCAAAAGCAATTAAAACGCCATCATCTGTGTTTTCATGTCCCCGGCCCTCTTTGGCATCGTGTCTCTCTGTCTTGCTCTCTTGCCCTTTGTGTGGGAGGGTCCCTCTGTCTAGAATAACAGAGTTGTGGAAGTTGGGAGGCCGGAGTAGCTCAGAGAGCAGCGCCGTTGCAAAGGCCAGCGCCAGGGCCGCCTCTGGGCGTCCCATTTTTCTTGGCCCGACATTCCCAGCCTCTCCAAGCGCCCCTGTGGTCGGCCTGTGGGTGTGGAGGCAGACGGTCACATTCCCAGCCCATCGACAGAGGCATCCCGGACCGCTCCCTCATTTCACTCCCGGCTCTCAGTCAAGCAGTGTCCCAGGACTCAGCACCCTGGCCAAGTGTCTGAGTTTGAGAATGTGACCAAGGAGCCGATAATCACAGTGCACTGTCTTATCAGTTAATGTCTTCCAGATAAGCCAAACGAATGAGCAGCTCCTATTATGTTTTTATAGAACCCATGTCTTTGCAGCTGTAAGGGCGGCTACTGAAAGAAGACTACACACACACACACACACACATACATATATACATGCTGGCCATTCAATTTCTAAATTTGCTGAGTTTAATATCCAAGCGAGTAGTTTGCTCTGCTGCGATGGGACAAGGGATAAAATATTTGCTTTATCTTGGAAACCAAAATATCACTTAATCTGTTGAATCTTCAAAACCCAGATCAAATTTGAGCAGCTTAGATGTGTTATGCGCACACATCGTCTGCCAATGTAGCAGCAATCTAAACCATCTCCTCCATTTCATAAGAAGCACCTGTGTTTGGAGACTTAACATTCCACATACTTATCTGACCAAAAAAGGCCTTTGTGCATAGCACACATGTACTGAATAAACTGTACTGCACCATGAAGGCACACACTCTCACCGGAGGGGTTACAGTAACGCTTCAGCCACTGGTGTGCACCCACTCTGTTAAGATGAGTTAAATTAAGAAAACGTTTTTACCGACAGCATTTCGTGTGATTTATTTGTTTTTTCTCCAACCTGTACTCTTCACCTGTGCTGGGAAATGCGTCTCTCTCTGCTCGCCGTTGCAATTTTTCTACATAGTTTGCTTGTTGTGACAACTGTAAAGCGTAAAGGACGAGCCTCGGGCACCGAGCGCTGCTGAAAACAACGCTCCAGACTCCCCTCCCGCTCTGTCTTCCCCCTGTCCTCCTTTTGCACAGACAGAGACAACAGACACACTTAATGCACATGCACGCACACACACACACACTGCAGCCACCGTTTGACCTGTGAGGAGAATCCAAACAAACATCCGCTCCCCCGCTAAAATACTGCAGCGCCTGGATATATTGGTCTGTCCTCCTAGGGACCGGTCACTAAAGAAAACATAAAGCTAAACCCTGAATGCAAACTCGTTTGTTAACTTGCATGTGACTACCGTGCTTGCTTCGCAGCCCAGAGCCTTTACCGTTACCAATCAATGGTTGGACTGTTGACCTCTCCCCTGGGTTGTAACTCAAGCTCATAAGGCCACGATAAAGGTAGCAGGGGTACGCTAGCAAGGTGGCGTCTTTTTGCAGAGGCTCTGAATGGATGAGCAGGAGGGGGGCTGTGTTCTGCCGAAAGCCACCAGGGCCCACATTGGTCACATTAATCACAGTCTGGACTGTGGCTCTATTTATGTCCAGGAGTTATTCATCTATTTGCCTAATTGTCCCTGTCTGTCCGCTATCCCGGTTCCTCCTCAAAAGGGGGAAAAGAATCTGGATTACTTGTGTCTGTGTTCTCCTCTCAGTCACTTTCACTTACTTGCTGCACACAGGCACAGGTGTTCATCACTAATTATACCAGGATATTATTAGTCCCAGCCCTGTGCAGGAGTGTAAGGGATCTAAGTTTGCATAGTGTTCAGTCCCCTTTGGGTTGTTTTTAAATCCTGCAGAACAAGGCCCCTCTGTGGTGCTGCTCATGTCAAAGTGTTTAAACTAGCAAGAAAAGGCCCTCTCTCTCTCTCCCCTCCCTCCCTGGCTTTAGGGATTTTTTTCAGAGCCTGAGATTTTTCCCTTTTTTCCACTCGCATTATTGCCGCTGTAAAGCAACACCAACACAATGTTCTCCCACTTTGTCTCCAGCTTTTTCACAACCACACATAGGGACGGGCGTGCGCACACACCCCACTCAATCATCCCCGCACAACTCCACAAATGCAAACGCGCATGCAAACGGCCCCCCCACCACCCCCGTCCGAGACCCCGCCCTCCCTCTTACCCACAGTGTATATAAAAGCTGTATCAAATTGCACCTTGAGCTTAATTGGCTCGGCAGTACAGTGCGCCGCTGTCGACAGTGACAAATCGTTCTTTCAGAGCCCCAGAGAATGCCTGCCCACTGCCATGTCAGAGGACACAGGAGGAGGAAAAAAAGTCAATTGTCCCCTGGCCGCCATTCAAATGATGTCGTAACGGCAAAGAAATTTGTAGGAGATGCATTTCGAAGCTCTGGAGTGCATTTACAGTGCTGTGCAAAATTCTTGAGCCACTCATTTCTTTGCATTTTGCTAGAACAATAGGAAGTGTGCAAACATACATGGAAGTAGACTATATGTAAAGCACCAACAGAGTTTATACAATTCTAATGAGCATGAAAGTTTATTCTTCAACACAGCCAGGACTCTCATAGTCAGGGTTTCTTCTCATTTCCTTCAGGACACGAAGTGTGTAATGTCAAGATATGCCAAGGTGTCAGCTAATAGCTCTTTGGGAATCACCTTGTTGATGTAAAAAAAAAAATTTGCCACAGGCTGCTAATAACGAAGTGGCTAAAGGTGCAGTTTGAAACGGGTTATTTGTAAGTTGTCTGCTGAGTTAGGAGTCGTTTTTATGCTTGAACTGCAGTGTATTTCTCTGTTCAAGATGGTGCCTGAGTGTGTAGGAGCCTGAGGCGCTACACAGTTAGGCGGTTTGTTGTGTTTTTACTCAAGTAAAGCAGGGCGAAGCTTTCATCAGATTCCTGACTGCTCCCTGTGATCACACAGCGGCTCAGATCAGCCACTTCCTCCTGCTGGATCGCTGCCGTGAGGGGGAACAGTACACAGATCAGATGAGACAGCTAATTCAATTAGGAGCAATGTGTTATTTTTAGGAGCTCAGATGTGACCGTGCGGTATGAGTGTGTGTGAGGATGAGAAAGTATGCACAACCATCAGGAGTGTGTGGGAGGAAGCTATGTCAGAAGTCCACCTGCGCACGTGTGTGTGTGTGTGTGTGTGTGTGTGTGTGTGTGTGTGTGTGTGTGTGTCTGGTTTGACAGAGGGCGGCTCAACTCATAGCTCGCATTCCTAACTGTACTGCTGCTTTATTACTGATATCCTCCTGGCCTCCCTAATAGCTCACCCTTTATATTTCAGCCTTTCTCACAGCTTTTTGCCAGACAAAGTAGCACAGAATATTTCACACAAAGGGAGGGTGATCTGCTCGGTGTCAGGGGGGAAACAGATGTGGATGCAGTGCAGCAAGAGAGCAGTAAGCAACATCAGAGCAGCAGGTAGCCAAGGAGTCACTGCAGCACGCAAAACAGATGGAGAAAAATAGGAAAAGAGATTATCTAACCAAAGCTTTCTCTGACTCACATCCACAAAATAGTGACACTAAGCCCCAAGCAGCCCCATTGGAGCAAATGAGTTACCTGCGTAGCCTCAGGGCATCATTACAGTATCTGCAGAGGGAGAGATGAAAGTCAAAAATAACAGTATGCCTTAAATGGAAGCTTTCACCAGAGGCAAACAGTGCATAAACCTCGCACAACTCTAATTTTCTCCATATTATCCCTGGTGCCATTTAAGTGCTCGCCGCGCATGTGCAATACAATAAACCCTGAGCGTTAGCTGATTCTGATGGACTTCAAGGTCCAAGCCACATCAGATGTGTTTTAGAAGCCGGATCCATCAGTTAATGAACACTGATCCCCGTTGGCTCAGATGGCTTTTTCACTTGACTGCCCACTGGTGCGTTATCTCTTCTTTTTTTACTTTTTTTTTTTTTTCAAACATATACGCTTGGTTGCAGACCTGTAAAAATTATGAAAATTAATAGCCTACTTTCTATCACTTCCTCACCCTAATTACTTATTTAACAGCAATAACAGCACAGTAACTTATTGTTGCTCAAGTGTGTAAGCAGGTATGTCCTAGGCTAAACCGCTAACAGATGTGTTTCTGCCCCAGTAAACATGTAAATACAGGTTAGCTTAGCAATGACAAATACAGGGGCAACAATCCTGTGATGGCACCCTGGTACTGAGAAAACAGAAGGGACAAAAAGTCTTTTTTCAAGGTCAAACAAACCTAGATATTTTTTTTATATTATTTTATTTTTAATCTCACATGAGAAATATATATATCTCTCTCTATATATATCTATATACATATATATAGATACATATGTATGTATATGTGTGTATATATATATGTGTGTATATATGCTATATGCACTTCCTGTGCTCTAATCAGCACTACATTCATATACAGTGCTGAGCACAAAACTGCTACTTGGCAATGACAGTGCATCTTAAAGGGAAAAAATGCACAGTCTGCATTAAAGAGTTAATGCAGCAATAAGAAAAGGTGACAACTTTCCACCTTTTTCTGCTTACTGGGAACAAAAGTTTGCATTTCCAGAACAAAAAGCTGAATGAAAAACAAAGCAGCACTCAATAACGGGAGAGATTACATTTCAATATACATTTGTAAAAAAAAACAAACAACCAAAAGGGCATATCAGATAGTTAAAATGGTAACTGATACACAATAATAACATTTCACTATCTGTAAAGAAGAAAAAAAAAAAGGGGGGGGGGGGGTAAAAGCAGACCATTTGACAGAAGATTAACATAATCATAGAAGAAGAATGATGAGAGGAAAACATTACAGCTCATTTGGTTGCCACATGATACTGATGAGACAATCTAATTACAGGTTGTATTCTGTGTCTTCATCTGTGTGATTTCTACATGTCTCTCTGACGGTACTGAATATTGACTGTTTGAATACAGCAATTGTTTGTTCTGTGTGGAAGAGAATTTTGGGATATATTAGATTTAGTAAACACGTAGAGTAAAACCATTTTATGAGATTTTTGAGATGCATTTTATACTCACAAGACTGTCATATGTGCTTCTGATTATGGCTCATTTTGCTTTTTCGGGTAGGAATATTTAAGCTATATATAACTTTTTTCTCATGTAAAGCACTCTGTCATTTTTACATGTAGTAAGTAGAAATATGCAACTTTGTTGAAGATAATAAGTAATTACCTTTGGAAGAAAGGGGAGAAAAAAACATCACTGTAGATTTATTTGATGAAAAGTATGTTTTTATTCTTTTGGCTAGAGTTAGTAACACTGGTGCTGACTTCAACTGGGGATAGTTGGTCAGCAGAAGGAACGATCTGAGGATTGTGTCCATCCCAGTGGCACGCCTCCCATAGAGAAAGCACAGCTGGATGACCAGCCCGTTTTCACTCCCGAGGCGTAATATACTGATGATTTCTCAAGTCCCGAGGCGGAAGGTCTCCACTTTGGTGGCTGCAGGATTTTGTCTCTGCATTTTGCAGATGTGGTTCTGTTGGCTTCATTAGTGGATAATCTCAACCTTGCACTTGTACAGTTTGCTACCAAGTGTGAAGCAGCAGAAACAGCTGAATTAGCAACTCAAACTCTATGCCGCAGATATTTTGGTCCATCTTGACATGGTAGCCTCACACAATTGCTGCAGAATTTTTTAAGCTGCACATCCATGATGCAAATCTCCCATTCCACCACATCCAAAAGATGCTCTATTGGACTGAGATCTAGTGACTGTGAAGGCCATTTGGATACAGTGAGCTAACTGTCATGTTCAACAAACCGGTTTGAGATTATTTGATTTTTATGATGTGCATTATCCTGCTGGAAGAATCCAACAGAAAATACTGAACCTAACTGAGTACTGATACTGACATAAACAGTTGATACAAGGCAGGATGGATCCATGCGTTCATGTCCTTTACACCAAATTCTGACCCTACCATCCAAATATCACAGCATTAATTGAGATTCATCAGACCGGCAACATTTTTCCAACCTTTCATTGTTCGGTTTTTGTGAATCTGTGTAAATTGTAGCCTCGTTTTCCTGTCAGGAAATGACAGGAAAGTGAGACCAGTGTGGTCTTCTGCTTGAAGTGTTGTGATGTGTTCTGTGTTCAGAGAGGCCCTTCTGCATACCTTGGTTGTAACAAGTGGATATTTGAGTTACTGTTGACTTCCTATCAGCCTGAAGCAGTCTGCTCATTCTCCTCTGACACCCAGAACACCCAGAGAGCTGCTGCTCACTGGATATTATCTCCTTTTTACTGTTTACAGTAAACCCTAGAGATAGTTGTGAGGGAAAATACCAGTATATATGAAGAACAACAATATGAGGGGTTGTTGCCAAATCCCAGTTATAATGCAAATAGTCTTAAATAGTCTTGTTTTAACTATGATGTCAGTTAAATTGTGACAGATGATTCACATTAGGTTTTCGACATGACCTTATGCGGCTTTTGTGGTTTTTCACTTTAATTTTTTTTTTTCAGCATCTCACCACATTTCAGCACTTGCTATCAGCAAAATTTATGTCTGTATGATTCAGCACGTGTTTACAACAATAACATGCAACATCTGGTTATATGAGCAGCTTGGGTTTCTCCCAATGTAACATTGTTTTTACAGCTGTGTCAGACATCATGCAGAAAGATGACAGACATGTGTTTTTCAGCTTTTGTGGCAGCCTTTATTTCTAATTGCCTCTCCTTTTTCCTGCTTCTCTCATATTTTTCATTCTTCACCTTCCTTCATTATCTTCTGTCCATCTCCTCCGTCTCTGACTCCGTCTGTCTCCCTCCTCAGACCTTTCTGATAACCTGGCAATGGATGACTTCACCTTCCAGGAGCAGCTGTTAACCCCTCGTTTGGCTACAGCTGGGATGGGAGGCGTCTCCTCACTCGCGGCTCCAGTGTGGAGGAGCTACCTAGTTCCAATCCTCTCCTTGATGCTCAGTCTGTTCCCGGTCTATCCCCACTGACCATTCCCATCACCTCTTCCTTCTAGGATTCAGTACAAAATGTGTGGAATGTGACAAACCTTTTTTGGAATTCTTGTTCCTGATATAAAGTTTAGTGGCTCAGCAGAGGACGCATGAACAACAGAAAATGCTACATTTCTCTTTATCTGTCTGAACAAGAACCTGTTCAACCTGTGTTCTTAACAAACCTACTAAAGCACATTAGACGCCATTGTGTAAATAAGAAAGTTGCCCACTGGTCTGCTGCCACAATGGTTATTTCAACTTTTGTGTCCTGTTGCCTCACCTCTGTTCTCACACTCACTTCTTATGTAATGTAACAAAGTGATGGAGAGATTCATTTTTAGACATGTAAAGGACCTAGCACACAACGGGCCTTTAAAATAAATAAATAAATAAATGCTCCCGCTCAGTCTGTACTGAGTCACAGCCCAGCAGGTACAAACTGGAAGAAGACGAAATCAGCTGCTGTCATTTTCCTTCGTGGCAGAGCATGACCTCCTGCCAGGGCTGGACTTTATCTGGTCAGTTTTAGTGAGCTCCTTTCCCCTGAATGATGCAATGAATCACTTATTTAAACATGCACTGTTCCTTAAAATGCTCTGCTACTACTCACCCTTCTCTCTGATTGTTTATGTCGTAGTGATAGCTAAATTATTACCGACTGCTTCCTTCACACTCCCACCATCACTGTTTGCTCTGTTTTGTAAAGCTGGTGCACTTTTCTTTAGAAACAGTAACAGCCCTATAGTAATAATAAAAAAAAAAAGGATCCAAGGGCTATCATTCGAATGTAAGTCTCCAAAGTCAGCCTGATAACTGTACAGGTGTATGTTTCTCTGTGTTGGTGCCATGTTTACATTAACGTGTTTATTTACAATACTAGCATTTTGGTTTGTGGACTAATTATTGGCCGGATTGTGAAGCCTTGCTGCAGTTTCTAGCTTACTCTTTAGCACTGTGCATAAAGCGATCATTAAGGTGAAATATAAATATGTATAAAAACGTGTACATTAATTTTGTTATGTTGCACTGGTCTCATACATTTCCAAGGATGGCCTCTGTATTTAATCTTTTTTTCTGTGCTTTTGGGGTTAAAAGCAAAAGTGAGATTCTTATTGTTTCATTTGTTTGGTTTTTTAACATGGATGATGCAAACATGGTGCTGCTGCTACCACACAGCTGACTCCACAGCTGCGAGTGCTGAGTCTGCCCATGGCCCACTGTTTGACTTGTCATGTCAGGAAAAGCACAGGTGTACAGCTAAGTCATATCAGCGATCGAGCACGCTGACTACCAGGGTCCTGGCAGTGGAATGCCTAAACAAAGTGCAGGCCTAAATTATTTGACTAGCACCACCTGATTTATGTCTCCTATGGCCAGTCACAAGACCCCTGGCCAGTGTCCCACCTAGGAGTCATAAGAAATAATGATGTGTTTGTTTTTCTCTCAATTGAATGTTGATGGGGAAAATATATTGTAAAATAAACTCAATCTGTTTTGATGTTTTGTGCCTGTGGCAATGTGTTTTTAAGCTAAGATATTAGCATCACAATTAGCATTAGCGTATTCAGCTAAGCATTTAGCAATGAAGCAAAAAATGAAGATTAAGACACGAAGGGGGTGGAAATATGCTTAGCTGCTAACACTAAGCATATTTCAGTGGTATGAGTGTAACAGGAAAAGCACTACACACAAGTTTAGTATAAAAAGTGCTGAATGAATGTGTGGGCACTTTAAGTGCTTAGAACATTAAGAATGGATAGAGCTACTACAAGGATAAGAAGTAGAGCTAGCTGACTGCGTAAGCTAGCAGTCTTTTTAGTGTCACAGCTCTATCATTAAGACCCAAGAATCTGATGGATTTGCTATTCCATCCGTCTGCACAGTCACAATATGCTAACCTCCAGTTCTACTCTAGTTTCTATGAATGTGTGTGAATGTTAGATAGGTAAAGAATGCAGCAAGATGTAAAAAGTGCTTGGAGTGGTCAGGTAGAGTAGAAAAGCACTATATAAGAACCACATGCTGTGTGGACAAGCATGGATGAACTTGATGGATGTTAGTTTGCTACTGTTAATAAACTCAAATAACATTAAAAAAGTGTCTTTCTGCTCCAGGCGAGCACTCCCATGACTTCTTTGTTGACTGAACATTATGTTGGCAGGTCAAAAGTCATTCACTTGTGATTAGTTGAGGCAAAAGAAAACACCCCCTTCCAGGAATAAACTGATTGACATGGATGTAGTGTCAGGCTGAATGAATTAAGTGAAATTAAGTTGCAGATTAACTTGATTGTCAGGCTTGTTTTACGTGAGAGTAATGGCAGAATGAGCAAATGTTTGGAATAAAAGCTACCAACAGCTCAATGCTAAGTTGTTGGAGGAAAGTGGAAAAACAACCCCAAAAACATGAAGTGAAAGATTCCAACTCTTTTTGGGTATGGAATAATCCTTAAAATGCCATGAAAAACAAGGATTAAATGGATGGCACGCTGCTGCGATTACAAATTGCACACACAATGTTCCAGGCATATATATTACTTTCTGTGCTTTTCACTACTGATCCACTTCAAAGCGAGTCATGAATCATAAAATTTATGTGTTTCTGGACTGCGCTCGTTGCTCTGAGTCCTCAAAGCAGCACGTGGATCATGTGTTTTTTCTTTGGATCTGTATTTTCTCACTCCCAGCAGATTATGAACTACTGTCCTCTCTGTCCCTCTCTGCAGCGCTTCTCTCTATTGACCCTGTCTGTTAACCTCCTAAGCTTAACTTAACCAGGTAGCTATACTCATCCACAACCCAGCAGTGAACCAGGGTTCATTAGTCCCAAGTGTTTGTGTTTCGTCTCCATTATTAAAGCCTGTCTGCTTCCCTAACAAGGCCAATCACTCACAGCTCCGCAGATAACACGCCTGTCACAGCAAACGCACTTCAAAATCCCATTTCTGTGTCCCCGATTCTCTGCTGTAACTTTTCACACCCACACACCCTCTGCTCGGCAGTGCTAGATAAAAACGCCATTATTATCCAGCTGTGCCTTTCTCTCCTGAGTTGTATTGCAGCTTTTAAGATGTAAACGGGAGGCTGATTATAAGGAGATGAGCAAACGCCGGCTGCAGAGAGAGCAGCAGCTAGCCCGGGATGGAGGGGGAGGAGGGGGGGAGTATACTCTGAATGCTAATGTGAGGCTGGAGAATGGGCATACAGGCCCATTGAGATGCAGAGTCCATGTGTTTTCTTAGGGTAATATTGGGGCAATGTTGGAACAGCCGGCATTATGAGAGTGAAAGGTCAATGTGATGTTAGTCAGCAGGAACAGTGAGAATTGCTGACTATTAGGAATTGTTGCATTTTCTGCCTGAGTGATTGACTCCCCTATGAATATGTATTTCAGCCCTTTTTTCATGGCCACACAAAGATGTTTGGGCTTGTGTACCTTCACGAGCCAGAGGGGTCATCAAGCACTGCATATAAATTAAAATAACAATGTAATTCAGGTGCTCGAAAGTGCACAGGCACATCCCCGCCCACCCCCCAAAGTCCAGTCCAATTTTTACCAAGCTGGATGTTGAAATTCCTTCGCTGCAGAGAAAGGCCAGAGACATGTCATGTCGTTCAAAGCTCATTCACGTCTAATTACCATGGCACTGGACCATTTTCTTACCTTTTGTTGGCCCACTGAGAGGAGCGCCGGGCCCATGCTCTCCCATGCACACACAGCTCCAGCATCCTCCTCCTTCTCTTGCTCCTCAGCAGCCCCTGGCTTCCCCTGCAGCAGCCGCAGTCACACAGAATGAGTGGAGCCGCCTGAGGAATGTGGACACAAAAGGAGGAATGTCATTTTGCCAATCGCTAACCCCCCCGCGCCCTCCCCAAACCAACGGACATGTGCACAAGTCCGGGCATTTTTAAATGCAGGGGGTACAAAAATCTTGTCAATGCTACTTTTGGCATAAAAAAGACTGTAGTGCACCTCATCCTTACTGAAAATGTGCAAATAGTGCAGCTTCTGATTGTGAATTGAATTATTTTTCTCCTTTTTTTGAGGGTTCTGGTGTTTTAAGAGGTTGACACACATGCTTAATCTTTTCAGTGCTAAATAAACTCAGATTGTTTTTTTCTTTCCTCTTTTCTTGCCGGCGTTGCGAGATGGACAAAGGTCAGAGGCAAAGAGCAGCATGACAGCACCAGCAGACAGACGCCAACAAAGTGCAGCTTAAAAAACTAAAACATGACAGGAGGACGCATCATTTCAAACATGTTCAGCAAAAAAAACAAAAAAAGCATTCTTCCTCATTTCATCTCAGTGAGGATCTGCTTTTCACTGATTTATACATCTCCCATTAGATGCGAGTGCAATCTCAGTCCACCTCTACAGCCTGCTACCATGCTTCCAGCAAGCTGCTTACTGTTGTTTACAGCACAATATGACAGGCAGCTGGATGTGAGAAGCACAGCTGGCCCATTGCTAACACAGGACAGCCTGACCGTGTTTGTGTAAGGAGCGGGCCCTGTCATTTTTTTTTTTTGACTCCTTGTTACAGAAACATTGGCCACGCTTTCACCCAGCCATTTTAAACAAACTCTAATGTACTGGACTCAAATAAAAGCGTCTGGGTGAAGACTTAAAAGACTTCACACTGGTCTCTGTTTCCCCACCTTGGATAAGATGTGGTTACAAAATGTCCTGGTTATCATTCAAGTCCTTGGGGTGCCCTAGAAACAGAGATAAAAATGGTTTATTGTCACTAATATCTGTTAAGACTGTGTGTGGAAGCCTGTTTGACTCCAAGGACTTTTATCTACTCTTATCTCAACACTAAAAGCAAAAAATAAAAAAACTGATAAGAAATCCCTGCTCAAAGCAGAGGTCAGACTTGGATCTTCTGTGAAAGAGATCTGTGATTTTGAGCACTTTTGCATATCTAAATGAGTCTTTTCTTTATGGCATGTGGGCCAGTAATAGGTCATACCCACATGTTATGCCACCGTGTAGCTCCACCCTCAGCTCCAGTCCCGATTTTCAAGCGCGGCTTCCTCCAGTCTAAACATTAAAGTAGGAGAGAGCTCCTGGGTTGGTTGGAAGCCCCTGCTCCACGCTCCACCCCTGGTGTTCCTGGTCTCCAGGTCTTTGTCCCCCGGAACTTGCTCTCACTCCTGGGTGTCCACCAGGGCTTTTTCTGCTCGCATCTGGATCCCAGTACAACCTGCAAGCGGTCCAGCGTCCTCTCCCACTGAAACCCTCGGCCTCCTCCGATTCGGAAAAGAAAAGAGAAGAAGACTGAAGAAACCCAAATTTTTCCCGATAACTTTCCACAGCCTGCTCTCCTCCCGTGGTTTTTACGTTTCGTCGAAACTCTGAAGGAGTAGTGAGACTGTGATTGTTGCTTTCAGTCTCAAAGGGAAAAAAAGTTTTTCCATGTTTTAAACCCGTTGTTTTGTCGCGTCTTTGTGTGTTTTTCAATTGAGTCTGGAACTCGACACTTAACCCACGTACCTGTAGCTGTGAAACGTCCGACGTGAACGGTGTTTTTTCGGTGTCTTTCTGCTCTCCCGGCCTCTGCTGCTGTGAATGAAGTATCTGTTGAGCCGAAGAAATCAGCGCGTCTCCATGAGGAAACTCGACCGTGGACTCGCTGAAACTTTGTCCTAGCCGTGCACACACTCACACCTGAGCGACTTTAACATTTTTGCGGTTTTCGCTGTTAGGCTTCTTATTTTTCTGTCTTCGCCTGGCTCAAAATGAAGAGTTTGTTGGCGCTGTGTGTCGTGTGGACGGTGGCTGTGTTGTCGGTGTCGGGGACTGCGGAGCAAAAGTTGAACAACTGTAATGAAGTTCGTGCTGCCTACAGCTCCAAAGGCTTCAATGTTAACGACGTCCCCAACAAAGGAATCAACGGTGAGGCCCATTTTTATTTATATGTGTATATACAAATATATCTCAAGTTTAACCTTAAAACCCAATGGGTTCTAAAGTAGGGAGCGGGGACCTCCGGTGGGTCTTGTAGAGGTTTCCGTGTGGTCCTAGCTAAGAGAACTTTTTAAGCTAGCAAAGTTAGCTTGAAGAGAGTTTAGCCTCAAATCTGTGAAATTAACTCCAATATTTCAATCCAAACCTGACATTTAGACATCTTTTAACCACACCCATGTTTTCCATTTTAGCCAAAAACTACCTAACTGCTTTTTGACACTGCCACAAATAACAACCTCTACAGCAAATAAACGGACATTTAGTGCTTATTCCAGATTTGATATAGAGGCGTTGTTAATCATACTGACATGCTGCTTTTTTCATTTTCTTTTGGTCCGTGTTTTTCCTCAATTATTAAGTAGCAATGAAACATTTGGGAATGCATTCTTCTGGCTTAGTGCTGCTGGCAACACTTCACTGCTCCAGTGCGTAAACACAGTCATCATTTAGGAAATACTTGTAGGTAATTCATAACAATAAAGAGCTATAATCAACACACAGGCTCTGTTCCACACAGAAAGAACCCAGGCCCATGTTTATTTCCAAGCTTCCTCAGTAGAGACCCCCATGGCTGTGAAGCACAGGCCGCCGTCAGCGATTTAGTAAACATTCCTCTTCATTGTGGAAAAAAAGAGCTTATAGATTTTTCTTTCTCTCCAGGCTTGGTTGAGTTATTTTTTTTTTATTTGTTTATCTCCTAAATCCACCTCCAGACCAGTCACAGGATGCAGAGTGCTAAGTAATAATGGAAGCAGACATGTTAATAATCAGAGAGGCAAAAAGGCAAATCAATGATGCTAATCATGAGATAAGCCCAAGTAATGGAAACTTTCCTTGAAGGAGGGGGGTGGGGGCGTTTACAGTAAATCCTTGAGGGCAACAAGGGGAGGGGTTGGGGGTTGAAATTCCTATGTGCCCTGCATACTTTCACCCACCCCTCACTGCCACTCATTTCCTTTTAATTTTAATGGTACTTAAAATAAATACGCAACGTTTGGTGAAGTTAGGTTTGCCAGTTTTGGAGTGGCTTCAGCATGGTGTATGACAGTATAGAAGTAAGTCATCTGGGGGGAAGCTTAGGTCTTGTTTCCCACTTGGGAAAAAAATACATATGTAGGTTTTGGCCCTCATAAAGAGCTTAATTAGCAGAAAAGCTATTTTTACAACTTGGATAACTGTTTTTGGCGAAGTGCTCACAGCATTATTCCATCTGACTACGTGAGCCAATGTGTATATGTTCTCTTTATTATCATAAAGCCCTTTATGAGTTCTCGTTTGCATACTAAGAGGATGTTCAGATCAGTTTTTTTCTTTTGGGGCCACAATGGCTCATTAGAATTTGAGTTGGGTGTAGCTGTCAAAGAGACAGAAATTTGATCCCAAGTTTCACACAAGTCTCAGTCTTTTTTAATAAGGTTTGTGTTGGGTTTTGTTTTGTGTTTTTGCTTCTGTCTTTGTGATGGTAAATGTCATTAGGAGTACTGCAACATGTCTGTCTCGGTCAGATTTTATTGTCTTGCATCCCTGGGTTTGAAAGGATGTGAATGAAAGCTTGTCCAGGTTTGTGTGCTACATACACACACGTGGCTTTTCCTTACAATAGTTTGCCGGTGTATGTCTGGGTTTTTAGGCAGGGCTGACCTCAATGAGCGGCTCTTTGTCGCTGATAGAGACTGAGATGATAGAGACCCCCCCCCACACACACACACACACACACACACACACACACACTGAATCTGAATAAAGCAAGTGTTTTACTATTACTGTGTGGCAAAGTTGACATGCTTTAAAAATGATGCACAATCTCAGCCAGTTGTCACAGGAGTTTTTGAAATGTTTACGTCCTCCGATATGTGCGTCACAAATCAGTTTCGTGGAATATGAGTCTTATTGGTGGGATTCAAAACTTGCCTTTTGTAACCGCAAGCATCTTGTGTTATTGTTGGCAGCACAGAGATATGAATGTTTGTTGCCATTAACATTACTGTCAGCCTGAGCTGAAGCCAGACTTGAGATTCAGTAAAGATGTTTTAATGCCGTAAAACTGAAATGGAAACCCTGCTTTGCTGTAGACAGAATTAAGTGGTGCAGCGGAAGAGCAGGCTCACTCGGTAAATTCCTTTCTGATCCCATAGCATCAGTCGTTTACCACTCATGTGAAAACGGTTCAAGCCCCGTTTCCAAGGTTCCTGTCTTATGGATGATGATTTGTTTATGTCCCGTGGTTGGATACTTCACTGAAATGGGAAATAAATTCAATTTACTCCCTTAATGATGACAGATAAATAATGCTGGTAATCGCACAGGATGTAAATGGTGGTTTTGCTGTCTGACTATATCTGCTAATAATAGTTTAGTTCCCTTTACAGTTGTATTTGATACTGTGATCAATTGTTAACAGCATTTCCTACAAAGCTGTAACAGGACCATCTCTTTAGTGGTTTGGGCCATGTCAAAGGCTACCCAAAGCAGGGTCAGACTTCACGCTTCATTTAAAAGAGTGGGGGGGGGGGGTAAATCTGTTTTGATTTACTCTGGCTGTCAGGCTTCATATCATGCTTCAGGTATGAGACAATAGCAGAGTTCAAAGAAAGGAGGGTCGTTTTCCCTCCTTTCAGTGCGTGGAACATCCTCTGCTCATAATCAGCTCAGTGCATTATGGCTGAAACTTAAGGCGTGCATGACCTCAGCGCGTTGGCCTCTCAGTAAGCTCGAGACATTCTGCAGTCTCTCATTGTAAGGGCTACCCCCCTCCCTTAGCTGGTGGCAGCACGCCCCACATCATTACAGTTTGGGGAAATGGCAGGTTGTGCTGCTGCAGCGACATTCTGCAGATAAGATAAGAGCAGGAAACTGGGGCGCACACACACGGTCTGCAAGTTTTTATGGTGCAACAACCAATATTGGAGTGGCTCTGCTCAGTAGACTAGTGCCCCAGCATTTCGCGCTTGTAATAATTAACCAATAACGAACCCGTCAAGTGTCTCAAGGTCAGACTCGTAAAACCAACTGGCAAGTGTTGTCTTAAGAATCACTTCCACAGTTTTATAAAGTGTTATTGCTTCCAAGAAAAAGAAACTGTGGGAAACGTCAGTGCAAAAGTTTTGTTGGCACTGTCAAATATAACACCCACCCACTCCCTAAAAAATAAAGGTTTCTGCGTATACTTTTATCTTCTATGGTTAAAATCACATGCCACAGTGTGCATTGCCAAAAGTCAACAAACCTGACTTCTCATAGCAAAGTGTTACCAGTCCAAACATCAAAAATGCTTGTTGAAACCAACCTTGCATCTCTTGCATGGCAAAGAGTTGGAGGAATGCAACATCAAGGGTCCCACAGGGACACAAGACATTGAGTTAATGAATTAATTGTTTTTAAAATATCAAACTTATGTTTTAAAATCCTAAGACATAGGAAGTTGGATTCTTCTAAACATTGTTAGCAGAACACATATTTTATATTGTGGTCTGGATGCTAGTTGGCAATGACGCAGGGAAAGGCGAATTCAAAGAAAATTGGCTATGCCACAAATATTCTGTGGCATGGCTGCAAAATGTGAAACATTAAAACAAATGTGAAACACGACGTTTTGTTTGAGGCTCTGCAGGCTGGGAGTGAAGACAAGGCGGCTCACAGCAAGTTTATATTAGCATCATTAGCTAAGAAGGAGGTGTTTGTCTTAACGTTGAGTGAGAGCCTCAACCAAAAAAACCAAACCACTGATGTTCCTAACCCTAAGTAATTGATCTTTTCATTTTCATTTTTAATCCTTAATCTTTGCTTTGTTAGATTTTCAGACCTTTACCCCCCAGAGGCAACATGTTTTTTTGTTTACTTTGAGAATATTGTAGGTCCCCAACTGATTGAAAATTAGTCTACTTAATTAAAGGTTTTTCCTCCCATGGTAGAAGAAGCTCAGGCAGGCCGTATAAATACATAGCTATTTGGCTTTCAGGTCTCACATATGGAACTGCAGGCTGCATCCTTTGAAAGATGCATTTGCTGTGAAATGCTTCATTTGTTCTTTCCTGAATGGTACATTAGAGAAGTACATGATTTTAAGTCTCAGTTATTTATTTATTTAAATCGGGTATGGAGGGATCAGATGGATTCAGGTGGTGTGCTAATCAAGAAACTGTTTGTAGGCCCACCCATAGGTGTGGTTACATGCAACAAAAAATTCACACATCTAAGTCTGACTCATAGCATTTACAAAGAACCACTTATAGCTCTTTAAAGCCACATTCTTGCTTGGATCTAGACTTAGTGAGCCTACAAAGTAATTTAAATGCATTATACACCTATCTAGGTGTGAGTCTAATAAAAACCTTATGTTAAGTGTCCTTTTTTGCCCCTGGAGGAATAAGCTGCGTAAACGTTAATATGTGAATGATTAGTTTGAAAATGTGTGCAGGTTGGGATTACATAAACAGTCCTGAATTGAACCCCCCCCCCCCCCCCCCCCCCCCCAAAAAAAAAAAAAAAAAAAATTAACCCTGCTTAGTTAAGGGTAGTTAATATTTGCATGAGGATGTAAAGATCTTCTGTATTTGTGACTAATCGTTGATGCTGAACACAAGAGTTCCAAATCATGTGGGCTCAAGTTCATTACAGCAGCTTTTGGTTGCTGCTGATCAAATGCAGTCATAATATAACGGTTCCTGTTGCTGTCTGCAGTGAATTTGTAACATCTTTTGCCTTACTGTTTGACTCGCCTTGGGGATAATTGAGTTTATGTATCATGAGGATGAGGTCTTGTGAATTGGTGAGGGGTTTGGGTGGGGTGTTATCCTGGCTGTGAGTTTGAGCACCCAGATGGGGCCAGAGGAGGAAGGGAGGGTGGCTACACGTGCCTGCCAGCTCTTATCAGTTTCCTGCTATCACAGTGTGGCAGCTCTGAGATCAGGGGTTCTCATGGTATCCCGTTCCTAAGCACATCAGCATATTACAGTGTATAAAAATATTCAGGCTGAGCACAGAAGCGGCTTGGGAGTGCTGACGAAAGTACCTGGTTTTGTTGTTGCGTGGATCTTGTGAATTCAGGCCTGTTTTAGTCTTTGGGTAAGAACCACCTTCAACAACTCTGGAATGTTAAGTTTGTCTCTTATGCTCATTTAGTATGCTGCAAGTGTAGCATCAGTTCAATAGCTGTGTGTGTGCGCGTCGACTCGACGTCCTTAATTCCAACGCTTTGCATCCTTTGCTTTGGTCCCCACAACCCCCAAATGGCCAAGTGAGCGACAGATCAGTGGGGGGTGGATGCTCTGTGTGGGAACAATTGATTACCCCCTTTTTAGGCCGGCCTGCCTCCCCCCCCTCCTCACCACATTCCACACCGGACCACCAAGACCTGCACACAGGAGTCCCGGAGCTGGGAACACACGGCAACAAAGAGAGCACTGGAGGGACTGACTGAGGCATGCAGAGAAAGGGAGAGATTTGACTGACAGGACAGAGTTTTGTACCCGAGTCCACTTGAATATCCACAAGTGGTGGGCTAGACGGGAGCCAGAGAGTGGTTGGGAATGTGTGACACAGGCTCATTGAATCCAGGGAGGCAACTGGATGCATGTGAATCATCCTCGGTTGGCCATATAGGCCGTGTACAAGTCGACATCTAGCCTGCTCCGCTTAGTAAATCCCTCTAAGTGCACGTGCCTGTCGAGCACAATACAAGGTTTTAAACAAGCGCCTCACAGTACATTTTTGGCACTGCAAGCCACAGTTGAACACAACTGTATCATTTGGTGGCTCTTGCCCTCATGCAAACTGTGGGGAATCCTGATCTGGCCTTGCGGTTTTCCGTATTTTGATTTGAGAGAGATGACACCCCCCCCCCCCCCCCCCCCCCAAAAAAAAACAAAACAAAAAAAAACAACCCTCCTTGTTAACACATCCTGTTTGCTCGCTGTTTAAGAAGAAAAAAAAGAGTCGACTGTGCCTCTTCTCTGCCGACTGACACATCAGATCATTTTCTTCTCCCGCCACTCGCTGTTTTGCAGCTCCTCTGGGAGGTTTTGTTTCACTGCTAGTCTTTCCCTTTTCTCCCCTTCTTGTTCTTTCTCTTCAGTCAGTGTTTTTCTTCAGTCAGAAGTGGTTCACTGGCACTTTCCTGCCTTGCAGCCCACCTAGCTCCCTTGTAGTCTCCTTTTACCACTGTTGTTCACTTGACCTGAAGGGGTTTTAGATTATGTGAACGCCAAAAGTAAGCTACATTTCTTGTTATAGCTTTGCACACGCTTCTGATGTTTAGGGAGGCACCAGTAAGACGTCTCCCAGTATGAAAATATGTTTAAAAATTTGGCTTGTAGTGTGAACTGACATGAAATGATGCTTTTAAACCCACAAGCTGAGGAAGTATCTGCTCTGAAACACACAAAAATGTTGTCTGTGTATCAAGACAAGCACTTTAGGCTAGTTTTGGAGTGCTGTCAGATCACTTGAATACCTGCTCTGTATGCTTTTGGGTTGTTTTATCACAGCTACTCCCTCACCACCTCAGCCTGTCTCTGCCAGTTGACTCCAGGCTTCTAAGCTGCTGCTTCTGCCACTTTTTTGTCCTTCTGATATTTGAGCTGTCGTTTTGCTGACCACTTGGTGACACCCGGCCAGCTGTGAGGAGTGTGGTACAGGGTCGCTAGCGCTGATCTCAAACTGCAGGGGTGGAGTGTGACACCCCCACCTCCTTGCCTGTTGCATCGTGTCTCCAATCACTCACTCAAGTCATCTCACCGAGTAGCATGGAGTGTGGTTAAGATGTAGGTGTAACTCGACCAAGGTTAATTGATTTCCTCTGAAGCCCCAGCGGGCTTGATGCCCCGTGTTGATAGTCATGATTGTCATTAGGATTTGTGTGACCACCAGAGGCCTGTGTGGTTGGGGAAAGCTGTGAGGGAGCGAAGCCAGGGACTTGCCTGGGTGTTTGGGCTGAAACCCCAGTGCTGGGTGCAGGCCAGAGGAGCTGTAATCCTTGCTAATTACTCCCAAGGCCTGCATCAAGACTCCCACTGACATGGCAGTCAGTCACTTAGCTCAACTTTCCAAACTGCAGTTAGCTTAATAGGTTCCTAATATTTACCCGTTCTCTCTCCTTGTGCGCTGCTCACTCTTGGATTTATTTTCATATAAATTATATTGTTTGAGATCAAAAAGCTCTTGTTTTTCTTGCGTAAACACCCCCCTAAAAAGCAATAGTCAGATTTTTGGCTGCTTGACATAGCTTTGTGAACTTGATAAGTTCGCACCACGATAAAAGCAGGTTTTGAAAAGATGAAGGAGACGGCGGCAGACGTTCTTCTGGCTGAGGCCGGATAAAGGAGCATGATAAAAAACAGACACATAAAAGGATCGAATGCTTTGCTAAGTGATGGCTACAAATCATTTGGTCAGTGTGTGCTTTGTGGGCAGAAAAATTACTCGTTATGTGGGAATGCGAGACGGCGCGCCAGTGGTTGAAATATTGTGAATGACTGAAACAGCAAGTAGCTTTGATTTATCGACCCATTCGGTGCACATCGTCGTGAACAGACTGAGCCATCCATGACTGAGAACCATTAAAGCATTGTACCCCAAGGTTTAGTCTTTCCGCTCCTTTTGACAGTCGGCAGTGAGTGCTTCTCTTCCCAACGCCTCTGTTGGGTGTCCAGTTTCGTAAGGCCCAACAGGTATATCAGAATCTTTGTTGCCCCCCCCTTTGTAGCTTTGAGCTTCCAGAAACTTGATCTCGTACCTGACCTCATTCTGCCTGGGGGGGCTTCGCCCGGCCCGTCCTGCCTCAACATCTGGTGGACTTCAGCTGCTTTTTGAGGTCTGTTATAAACATTGTCAAAGAGCTCCCAGTCCTTAGGAGTGGTTCGTTGGGTTTTACTACCAACGATGAAATGTATTGTTTGCATGTCAGGTCTTTTAAGAGCCCTCGTATGTTTCGAAAAATTAGAATTTTTTTGAGTGGCAGGGTGTTAATTTGGGTTTTGCGACTTGCACAGGGCACACATAAAGGCCACAAACTGGTTTAAGCTTTCTCCATATATTCTACTGCATAGCTCTCATGCTTTGTGTGTGAAGCACATCTATTTGCAAGCTTAACAGTAGTCCATTTCTCTGACAGCACAACAGTGTTTGCGCAGGGTCCCCTGGTAAAGCACTTGGCCTTAAGTAAAGAGTGTTTTTCATCTTCTCCTTTAAAGTCTGTTTTCATTTGTGTGCCATGAGTCAGTGGAAAGATGGAGGGCTAGTGTATAGGGACAAGCCAGGAACGTCTTTTGTGCCTCTCTCTCTCTCCCCCCCTCCCCCTCCTCTTGCTCTTCCCTTGTGATAATCACGCTGTGCTGTAACTTGTTCTCTCCATTTGTCTGCAAACCCTGTCTGCTTGTCTCTGCAAATCTTCAACGTAACAGTCTCGCTCTCTCTCGCTGTAACTGCGTCACATTTCCTCGCACGCGTGTACACGCAAACACTGACTGACTAAAGCGGCAAGGTGGAATCTGTAGTTAAAGCCGTGGGTCTAATACTTCAAATCTGCGGCTCATCAAAGGCAGCATCACCTGAGAGATAGATGTGGGGAAGGTTAAAAGATTAGACCAGTTGTTAACGTGAATCCAACGCGTGCTGATAGATGGTGCAGTTGTTGAGGAAGATTCCCAGCAGAGTGATGGTAGGAAGGAACGATATTTGATTTACTCGCAAGTGTTTAGTGTTGTCTTTTCTTTTATGTACGTATCTGTTCTCTGTGCATTACTTGACACAGATGCGTCAAAAACCAGCTGGCTAAGCAGAGCTGAGTAGCAGTCACGCCGCTGAACCGGGGCTGATTTATGAACGGGAGGTTTTCAGAAAGTAAAACATGTTGCAGAAAGTTTGTGCGGCGCACACTATGAAAGTACCCCAAGCTAAATCATATCCTGAACCAAACCACTTCTGTTTGAACTATGAATTCCCCATAACTATGTTAATATGAATTATGGCTTCAAGCACCCTCGTGGTTAGAGGCTAAACTCGCAGTTGTGTTGGAGGCCTGACCTTTCTGTCTATAATCTAATTTCAGGGCAGTTATGACCGTGGTTTGACCTGCGTGCTTCTTTCTGGGCCGAATGTTGAACCGTTTTATCCTAATTTAAGAGCATTTAATTTAAAATGGGCATTTTAAGCACTAATGCCTGAACCCGTTGAATCGGTAGCTTTCTCATAAGTTTCCCATCCACATGCACAGTCTTTAATCAGAACATATAGCTGTTTTGCATGTATTGGTCAGGGATTCAAGCAGGTTTTGCTTGAACAGATGTGCATATAAAGTCCAGCAGGTGAACTTGCAGAGCAGTTGCGGAACAGCGGCTGGAATTTGGTTTGACTTGTTAAATGCACTTGGGGAAGTTAAGAAGCGAGCTGAAGTCCTGACAAAGCAGTGACCTGGGAAGTGGTGTAGGCAGGGAGCTTTTGTGTGGGGAGACAAAGCCGGAGATGCAGGGCTGGGATGGGAGAAGGGGGGAGAAAAAAAAAAAAGACCGAACCAGAGGCCAGGGCAGTGTTGAGGAATCTCCCCAGGGGCTTCTGGGTAAATGTTCATGGATGACAGCGTTTTGGAATGTTCACAAATGGAGAGTTTTAATTGGCCCGAGCCCCCGACTGGTTTAGTAATCAGAAATGGACTCTGGTGGCGAAGGGCTCCGATTTATGGATCCTAGTGTGAGGTTTGTTTGTTAGGTTGAGAGCCATTAAGAGAACAACTTGCAAGCTGGACAAAATCTTGCAGATTTTAGCGCAGATAAAGCCTTAAATGTGACATTTCTTCACTCTAAATGGGAGCTGGGCCGTGCTCTGTTTTTCTGCTGAGATGGCAGGAGGCATCTACTGCTTTTGTTTTTGTTTTAAAAAAACAAACAAACAGTAGATGCACTTTAGGATTTTAATGATTTTTTGCTCTTGCACCACAGCAGTAGCCATATTTATTTATTTTTTTCCTCCTCACACTGATGCCACGTGACAAGTACATTTTGGCAGTTTGGTGTTTTCACAGCTGTGCGGTGGAAGAGATTTTAATTCTTGATTTATTTAAGGAAACATCATTTTACACAGTTATTATCCAAAGCTCTGTGGCTGCCTGCATAGCTCTGAATATTCACTCCAGAGAGTACTCCGCTAAACCTCAACTTCCTCCCTCACAAATGGATGGTGAACATTGTTCTAAGTGGAGTAAATCTTTCACGTCACAGGCGGTGTTCAAGTTTCCCAAGCTCGACACTAGTGATCAACTTCCTCCGTGACTGTAGTCTGCATTAACCTCCAAGGCTGAAACAACATCGGTGCCTTGACTCGTCATGTGAACGATGGTCGCTTTATGGTCAGCTGACTAACAGACTCAGAGTTGTCGTTACTCGACATCTTGTTAACCTGCTGTGAGTGAAATCAAAGCTTCCCAATAAGATGAACAAGAAGGCGGTCCTTCAGACGATGCTTGGCACAATGAGCTAACCTGCAGTGTGATGCTGAGTGTTATGTCATGCGGTCAGCCTGAGATGGTTGTTGGGTTCTTTTCCTGCAATAAAGGTGAAAAACAAATCTCTAAAACTTACACAAATAATCCTCAATGTTAAAAAATAATAATTGTTTACAGCCTTGCTATAGAGACAACTATCATTGTTATTGGACATATTGAGTAACGGATCAACAAAACGCAGTTTAGTGTATAGTCTAGAACAGGGGTCTGCAACCTTTAACGCCCAAAGAGCCACTTGGACCCGGTTTCCACGCAAAAGAAAACACTGGGAGCCGCAAATACTTTTTGAAATCTAAAATGAAGATAACACTGTATATATTGTTTGTTTGGTTTTTTTTTACCTTTATGCTTTGTGTGAACAACTTAAGTAAGTAAAGTTTATTTATCAAGCACTTTTCACAGACAGGCAGTCACAAAGCGCTGTACACAAATATTAAAATAAACAATACAATCAATAGACACAATGTAAAAGATCAAATGTAAATAATGTAAAGAATATAAAATACGTAGATCAACAAAAGGCTTGTTTGAACAGAAAAGTTTTTAACTGCTTTTTAAAAGAATCCACAGAGCAACTACGGTGTGTTGCTTATGAAATCTATGAAGTGCTACAGAGAAAATTACATTTTATTTATGTAATTAACACATTTTGAACTCTTAAAGAAATATAACAAAAGGAAAGACACCCAGCTGAACTAAAATGATCCATGTAGCAAACAAAAACTGTTGTGAGCTGCCACCCTTATATCGCCTTTGGGCTTTTGGAGCCTTGACCTGACTTTTAAAAAATAATTGAAAAAAAGCACTATGCTGCTTTAAAAAAAAAAAAAAAAAAGATATTTGCAAAATTCTGCCTAAATATGTATTTCACCTGGTTAATGTGTGTGACGGGGCGTGGTGTGCAGCGCCGCTGCAGGGGAGGCGGACGCGCCTGAGCGGGACCCGCAATCACACCTCTGCCTTAAAGTCTGTGCTCTCTATGCTGTTGTGTTGTCCGGCTGTAAGCTGAAAAGCTACAGCAACCGTGTGTGAAAAGTGTTCAATAAAGAGATGCTGAAAAGCATGTTCATGCAAACATCGTCGGGTCTGCCGTGATATGTTTACAATAAGACTTATGGTCCCGAACCTCTGCGCACAGCGTCTGCAAATCGGGGCTTTCATCTTTACGCAGGACTGTAAGCTGTCATCTGTGAGGCGTGAGCGGTGTTTGTTTTTAATATAGTTCACGGTGGAGATCCGAAGATCCAAAATTGGGTTGAAAGTCTCGATAAATGCACGGCGCGAGTGTGACGCTTATTTTGAGCGATGAAAAAATAATACGATATAATTTTATTTTTATATTTCAAAATCACAATAATCTTCCAATTTAGAACTACAAGTTAAAAAAAGAACTAAACACAAATAAAATACACTTCAGCTAAATACTTATAATTTATTTTCCCAAACCACCCGGAGCCGGAAAATAAAGACTAAAGAGCCGCATGCGGCTCCGGAGCTGCAGGTTGCCGACCCCTGGTCTAGAAGTATTGTAGCACATGCAGTTTTTGTCTAGGACGAATAACTTCATGAAGATGGTGATCCTGCTGAGGGAAAACCTTTTGTTCCAGGCACGTTTTCTGTTTTTGCAGATGTTTGGATTTAAGTTTGAAATGACTGTCGTAAAAGATTTTACCGCTTAACTTAAATTTTTAAAGCCATTGCCCACTTCACTTGCATCCTTTACAAGCTAGAGGGTAGTTACGAGGTGTGTGTGTGTGTGTGTGTGTCTCATAGGTTAGCTGGAGCCTGTCTCCAAAAACTGCCACTCCCTGTGAGGAGCCACAGATCTACAGCATGTGTTGTAGTGTCTTCTTTAGAGCAGATGTCTGGGTCAGTGATGCTGTGTTTGTAGAGCAGACGGGATTTCTGTGCAGACACTTGACTTTACACACAGCTTATGATCAGCTGTGTTCGTTAGCTTGGCTTCTATGCAGGCGCTGACGACACCGCTTGAGTAGAACCACATTAAACAATCGTTTCTTGTCCATCAAGTGTAGAATTTGTTGGTTCGGTTATTCTTAACTTCACAAACAATGGATACAGGGGAGCATTTCTACCCACCATTTTGTTGAGGCTTGTGACTTCAGATTCAGAATTCCCCTCCCAGCACATTCAGAATCTCTTGGACGTCCCTAATGGTGCGGGACCCAAAAAGCATTATTGGTTTGGCCAAAGCTGCCATAAACTTGTCATTACTCTATTTTTGTAAGGGCTGAAGTGTAGAAAAGGAGTAGGTGGAAATATCGCCCTGCCCTGATGATCTCCATATGAACAGCCCAGTCTCTAATAATGGTTTCCGCTTACAGCATAATGTTGCTGAACATTTTCTCCCTTTGCGGTAATTCAGCTGAAGCTCAGTATGTATTCAGGATATTAGAGTGTGCGTTTAACGTTGCTTTTTTCTTCTTTCTCTTTCTTCTTTTCCCAGTTGCTGAATGTGATGGTAGTGGTGTTTAAGCTTAAAAAGGGGGCACACTTTTCAAGTTGATATCTGGACAGTAATTACTTTAACGTAATGGTCACCTTGCAGACATGAGTAGGTTGACTCCTCAGAAGGGAGCAAGGAAAATGTGGATGTGGAAAGTGAACCAGAGACACTTCCCCCTCCCTCCCTGAACTAGTGCTGGCATGATGCCCTTCAGCAAGTCTGCGGTTGTACTGAGTAGCAGGCAGTGAATGTTTGTTATAACCCCCCCCCCCCTTCCAAGCTGTAAACAAGGTTTGAGTAAGGCTTGGTTAAAGAATTTCTTGAAAAGCACTTATCCTAGCTGTACTGTGAAAAATCACGGGATAAAGTAACACTAGACTGATGTCATGGCAGACACTGAATCGCTAAGCCCTGCACAGAAAACATTCATTCCATCATTTTGCATAGCTGTGAGGGTGTAATTTCAAAATGCTCGCTTCCCAAAGTAATTAGTGAAAGCTGACTTAAAAAGCAAAGCATTTTTAGTCTGTACGGAGTTATTTAGTTCTGCATTAAGCGCAGAATTATTAGAATTCTTTCTAACATTACATTAGCTGAGAAAACTAATGGATCAGTGACGAATGAGCGAATGAGTCAAAAGATTTCTTAAAACCCGGATACAGACGACAACTTTAGGCTTCTTGGAGATGAAAGGGAGGAAGAGAGGGAGACAAAAAGAATGGGCTGATTTGACAACGTGTTGCAACAGGAAAGAATCTAAGAAGGGAATGAGTTGGAGGGGGGAATGCTATGATTTTATGTTTTTGGAAGCGATATGCGCAGCTGTTTGCTTATCCTTTCATCTCTTTCTCCTCATTAAATCAATCCACAATTTATTCTGCCCTTAACGTCATGCTTGTGCGTAAAATATCACACCTTTTTTTAAATGAGCGGTGACGTCGACCTGCTCCGCCACAGGTTTGGTTCACGTGATTGTGCCTGACAGGATGTGGAGCAAGAAAAGAAAGTTGCCCAACAAATGGCACCAATCTCTTAACCCCCTCGGGAAAATTGCACCGCAGACAGGTGAGAAGCAAGAAGAGAATGTTATGGCTGCAGGGTGTGCAAATTTACAACAGCGTGTGTGAGTAACGCTCAGCAGACTAGCAGCACTCTCCCTTTTACAGGACCGAGCATAATATGTGAATTAATAGTGAACCTTTGCATTCACGGGTGTTACGTTTCTTTTCTTTTCTTCTCGTACTTCACTCGGCTGGGAATGTTTGAATCTTTTGTTTTATATATTGAGCATTCACACATAAATCAGAGCGACTTGGAAGGCGCCCGCACATTTTTGGTGTTTCGAAGTGAGATTTCCCAGCTTTCGCCATCTCAAACGACTTGCATTCCACTGGGACTGAAGTGTGTGTTTGTGTATATACATGAGCTTTAAGCTGCATTTATCATTTTAATTATTTACAAATGTTGATGGTCGTGTGAAAGCTCGGTGTTATGGTTCAGTCACAGATGACTAGGCTCCAATTAGTATTGAGCACTGTGTATGGTTTGTGACATGCTGCACCCTGTGGCCTCCTCCACACCTCTCTTTGCAGTTTTAACGATTGTAGTGTGTGCCCGTTAAGTAGTCCTTTTTATATGTTGTCTGTTTCCGTGTCTCTTAATTGCCTGTACTTGTGAGGATTTTTACAATTTTTGTTTGGGGGGGATATGTGTGTTGGCGGCGTTATTATTGGAGTGATTGGGGTTTGAGGCATGACTAACTGTGTGTGTGGTGGTTGTGCTGGCTAGCGGACAGGGAGGGAGAGGAGGGGTCAGAGGACAGGACCTCTCTCAGAGGAGTCGCTGTTAACCCCTGACCTCGCTGGTTAAGCCTGCAGGGTGGTGGCGGGCGAGGCGGCAGCGGGGGGCACTTTGAGGTCCGTCTGGTTCAGGGGCACATGATGGCAGGCAGAGGGGGTGGCGAGGTGTCTAATCTGGTTTTTGTCTGTAAGGCGTTTTCACCTCCCCCACCATCCTTCCTCTGAGAACAAAGTTTGAGAGGCAGGACAATGTCAAAGGGAAGTGACTTATTTTATGAGCCATTTAAAGGGGATGGTGGTCGCTCCCCCCTCAACAGCCACAAAGGAAAGGCCAGAGAGGCAGCAAAGAGCCCATGAATGCCACGACACAGTCACATGTTTGTTTACAAGATGCTACTCTCTCGTTTTCCCTGCCATAAATTGCAGTTTTCCTCTTCTAAGTGACACTTGAACAATGCTCTGTCACTGTGTCTTATTACATCTTAAAGTACTTGGGGAAACTGGAGGGGATGACAGAGGCCCCTCAAAGGAACTCCATCAGGCAACTCGTCGCACAAAGACTATTCATGCTAGTGCTGGTGGAGAAATGACTGATGCATCAACTGACAAAGCTTTTTCCTTTTTTCCCTGCAATGGTGAGGCAGAAACATGTCAGTGGGATGTTGATTTTTATAAGCTCTAACTGTTCGTGTTCGCTGCGCGCTCTTTTTGTTCCAGCGGGTGCCATTTCTCTCCCAGCGGTTTGAGCAATTGGCTGCCAAAATGTTTTCACAAAGTATGCATTAGCTAAGATTCTTCAGTTTTCAGAGACCTAATCCTTTGAGCTAACAATGTGACATTTGTACAGACATTCCTGTGAAATATTGACCATCTCACTTTTATTTGTGTACTTTGGTAACTACGTCTATTTTCCACATGGATATAGCCCTTTTGATTGTACGCCTGCGCTGTGGGCAAGCAGGGGGCCCTGCTCGAGGAGAGACTGGATGGTTGTTTCACCTAAAAGTTCAGCCTGTGTGTGTGTGTGTGTGTGTGTGTGTGTGTGTGTTTGTGTGTGTCTGCGTACCTCCAATCAGGCTCCTCATACAAAGAGCCATGTGTTGAGCGGTGATGTGATGTGTGAATATGTTTAGGTATGGGGTGCCAACTGTGCCTGGGTATGTGTGAGAGGTAGGTGCATATGTTTAAAGGAACAAGGGGGATGAGTTTGAGGAGAAGGGGTGAGTTGAGGCTTATTTGAACTCGATCCCAGACAGAGGCGTCCAGTTTATGGCGCCAGGGTGCATCCCTCCCTCTGGTGCCCCGTTTAGACGATTGCACTGCTGAGAGTCACGTCTGACCCTTAAGTTTCATTATTTTTAAGTTCTAGGTGCTTATTCAAACATGCTGGGAACTATGATATGTTTGATTCACTGTGCTGAAGAAAAACTTGGTGTGTGTGTGTGTGTGTGTGTGTGTGTGTGTGTGTGTGTGTTTGCAATTTTTTTTATGCTGTGCTGCCAAGAAATATCACCAAAAGTCGGGCCCTGTTTGCTAATAGAATTCAATGGGCGCCTTCTATTACATTTATAGCAGTAATGAAAGCAGCCTCAAGATGTCACAGAGAAACACATCCACATTGTCAGGGTTGTCATAGCAACGCATTAAACATTTGAAGATAACACAAGGCGGGGGGAAAATCCCAGTCATATGCTTTGATTTTAATGTAATCAAACCAGTTTCAACAGGCAGAACCTCAACTGCAGCAGAGCAGCTTCCCTGAGTGTAACAAAAACGAGTAACACAAGGAAGTGAATAATAACTGATTATCAGCGCTGAAAGTGACGGGAACAAAAGATGAGCTTAAGGTAGCTTTGCCAGGTTTATTCAGGACATGTTAGTGAATGGAACGGCCAGATGTGGTTTACATACGGTTCTTTTAGTGTCACTTAAAGGAAGTACAGGGTTTTGGGTTTTTTGTTTGTTTGTTTTTTTTAATGTTGAAAAGTCTCAACTTGTCATAAAATGTATAAACCAATAATAACCTTTTTGAATAACTGTGAGGGTATCAAGTATTAATAGTGTGTCAGTAATGTGGGAACTCGGTGAAATCTGAAAACACTAATCCAGGATTTTTATGTATTTATTTTTTTTGAATGAGTGTGGCTGATAATCCCAAAGCGTCAGTCCATGAATGACATGCTAGTCCTGCAAGTAGCAGGAATGTGTTCAGCACAAGCTGGTGGGGAAAACTAAACTGGCTGCTGGTGCTGGGATCCAATGAAAGGATCTCTGTGTTCTCCCAGATTCCAACAGCTACATTTAAAACAAAACATTATTGCAGCTGCGGCTTGCATACGTCCTCCCCTGACCCTCCTTTTAATTGGATGGTAAACTGACTTTTGGCAGTTTGCATTTTGTCAGACACAGTATTTGGGTTTTAACAGAGATGAACAGGCTGCTGTTTTGTTTTTGTTTTTAATCGAGTCAATCTTTCAGAGCCATGTCTGTCAGTTTTGTACCCCAGCTGTTCGTGCTGAGATTCTAGGGGAGAAGAACACCACTTGTCTAGTATAACGAGCCTTGAAGAAGGCATCGTTTGGCACTTACTCTTGATGGAAATCTTATGCATATATACACTTTCAGTTCACACCGAAATAGGGCTGCCACGATTAGTCGACTAGTCACGATTACATCGACTATTAAAATTGTCGACGACTGATTTAATAGTCGACGCATCGTTTGAAGCTTTGTAAGATCCCAAAAGACGCAGGAATAAGTAGTAGGATTTAAGAGTGTAATAACGGACAGAAACTGAAGATGGCAGCACTGCATGTACAAGGATGCCAGCTGCCACTAAACCCCGAAGAAGAAGAAGAAGCTGTGTCCCAGAATTCATAGCGCGGCTCAGCGCAGTAGTCAACAATGGCGGCAGCTAGTTAGTTTTAATATTACTCTTATTATTCTTTTTGGGTCACAAAATAAAGTAACATATTTTCAGGCGAGAATGTAGCTGTGTGAACCTCAAATATCTGCTCAGTTTATCAAGACACCACATATTTTCAAAAGCGCTCCGACGTTTTCGGAGATGTCTGTTACCCACTAGCTCGATAGTTAGCCAGGGTTCAAGGCTCATTAGAGCCGGTGAGAACAGCGGACTCCCGGTGTCGTGCCAAACTAGGTATCCCCGACAGAATTTGTTTCCCCTGCGTCGGGAGCACACGCTAGACTGTCCAAATCAGGGGCAAACAGTATCCCACATTGTTAATTTTTAGTTTACAAACACTTCTTATAATGACTAACTACTCCTGACATTTTTGATATGTTAGCTCTTTATACAACGAAGTTATAGTGGGATACAAATAATATCAGGCTGATCCTGCCACAATTTGTTCCCCCTGTGTAAATCACGGACAAACAGTATCCCACATTGCTGATTTTTCGTTCACAAACACTTCTTATTATGAGGCATTACTCCTGAAACTTTGGAGGATTTAGCTCTTTATATAGTAAAGTTACAGGAGAATAAAAATAGTTATCAGCCAAAATGTTAATGATTTATTAAAATAATCCCATCTGATACCCCGTGAGCAATAAATATATAATTTTCTGTTGTGACCCTCAAACTGAATGGTAATGTAACGATACTAGTTTTTCACTTTTTCACAAAATGAAAACATCAGTACTTCCTGCGTGCTCCCAGCACAGGGGAAACAAATTCTGTCGGGGATACCTACTTTGGCACGACACCGGCAAATCGTATTCAATCCCACCGCCATCTTTCGCTACTCAGGTTAAACATGATATATAAGTCACTTAGATAACTTAAAAATATTATCGTTTGGCTTTTTGTAGTATTTTATTTGTTCCTGAGTAAATCAGTTTGGATGGGAGATTAAAGTTACAGTTTTTACACAACTGAATAAACGTCAAGCAGACAACTGATTATCAGAAGTGTGAGATGCTCGAGAATATACTCCGGTGTCCTGTTATATTTTAGATAGCAAGGAGCAGACGGCTGAGTTTATTAAACTTCACTGAAACAACCTGCAGATTTCATTAAAATTTAATAAACTATCATCTTGTCTTCATTTTTAGTTAGCACATACCTTAAACACTTCAAGCTGTAAGCTAATGATAGTTATATAAGAGCAGATGCTGCTGGTGCAATAAGCTGTACGTTTTACGTCCAATGGATGCATGATCTGATTAGTCGACTAATCACAAAAATAATCGGTGACTAGTCGACTATCAAAATAATCGTTTGTGGCAGCCCTACACCGAAATAAGAAGTCCAAAACTTTCTAATTTACATTACTTGGAGAGCATTTTCAGACTCCTCAGCCCAGCGTGCTTGCACATATGTTTATCTCCATTCATGTGCTTGTGGTTGACGTCAGCGCACTTGCCTGCAGTGTGGGCGAAAAGTTAATTGTTTCCTCTTAAACACTGTTTAGGAGGGACAGCACTCAGAGAAAGCTTTGGCACTGAACTATCCATCAAGACAGGGGAGTGTCGGGATAAGAGCGGGGCTCTATAAAGCGGCCAGCTAAAGGCTCCTCTGAGCTGCAATTAAGTGCATTTAAGGGGGCTTTAACAGCCAGGGTGCGTTTGATTTGGTGAGAGGTGAACCTGTTATTTCTCAGCATAAGGTCTGAATCCCAGGGAAGAAATTAATGACTGATTTGCATTACTTGCTGCTACAGTGACATTAACAGCATCATAATCTAATCCTAAGTTTTATGTTTTTATTTCAAATCAGGACTTGTTACTCGAGTTAATTTGTGTTGACTTGCATGTTTCTCAGATGACGTGGAATTTTAACGCACGTTCTCCCTCGTCTGTTCCAGGAGTCCCCCTGAAAGTGTGTCCGCAGGGCTTCTCCTGCTGCACTGTGGAGATGGAGGAGAAGCTAAGCCAGCAGAGCCACACGGAGATCAAAGCTCCCGTCTCCAAGCTTAGCACCAGCCTACAATCCACCTTCAAACAGAGGCATGACCACTTTGACAGTAAGCAAACACACTGGCTCACAAACACATGCAGCTTTTCAGGTTATGTTGTAAGACTGGCTTTGGTTTCCTCATCGCAGCATTTGTGCTACACTTTTATTTATTTTATTTTTTTTTCCCTTTTGATGGACACTCCCACCTGCCAGCGCACTGCTCATAGCAGAGACAGCCAGTCTGTGTCTTCTGGCCTGTCCACCTGTCTCCCAATGTCTCTGCTCCTTGTCTCATCGTCCCCCTGAAAGAAATGTAAAAAAATGAAATAAAAGAAATACAGGCTTCCCTTTCTCCAGAGAGGCACGCATGCTTCCAGACGGACCACACACATCTTCAGATTTAGTCGTCTCTATACTTCCTGTTCCTCTGTGTGTGAGCACATGTGTGTATGCCTGTAAATATTGGGATCAGGTTTCCCCTGCTGAGGGCCAGAGCGCATGGGAACATGCAACAGTGCTGACTCACAGAGGAAGCAGGGCAGCTCTGAATACCTTCAACCACCGAACCATGCCACCACTGCAGCCCTGCGATGGTAGGATAGAGGGGAGGATGAGGATCCCAAACAGGCTGAGTGAAAAACATGGGAAGAAAAAATATTTTTAGTTTTCCGGTGCATTGGAATCTTGCTTGTTAAAGGAGGTTATGTGCATAACTCTGCGTTGGTGTGTGCACATGTGGGTCAGATCTTATGTGTCTGTGAAAGGCAGCGAGGGATGGTGAGTAACAGGGAGCATGTGTATTGCAGCCAGATGTGAAGAGGAATGTGACGTGTTGGAATGCAGTGGCTGCTCAAGCTGTCCCGCCCATCTTTTTCTCCTTTCTTACTGCCCTTTGTCCCCATCTTATGCCTCACTCTCCCAAAAACCCCTCTCTTTGCCGCTCTTTCTCGTTCCATCTCTCTTCACTGTGTCCAAGTGCTGCTTGTGATTCACTGCACTCAGTTCTCACGCATGCATGTCCTCCACCCTGTTTGTCTTGCACAACTCATCTGGTGCTTAGTGGCAACATTATTACTGAGAAATCTATAAATTATTATTTTCTCGTTTAATCATCTCGTCCATAAAATACAAAAACAGCCTGTAACAAATGGTCAGCTTCGGAAATGTCAGTGTCACGTTTAGGTAACGACCACAAACCAGGTTTAAAAACAACACCCGAGATGCGTGCGAGCAAATGAAGATGTTGTTTCCGTAACAGGGTTCAACTTTAGAGTGGAACGTTGAGATTAAAATAGTGTTCACGGTGTTTGATTTTAGAGGAACTGATACCAGAACCACAATTTCGTAAAAATAATCTTTCTGAACAATTGTGGCTTCGGCTCTTTATGTCAAGTTTATCCATCCAGAGCACCACCGATCAACTATTGCATAAATATTGTTTTGTTTAGGAATTTTTCCGCTATTATTCAGCACGAAGTGTTTTTGTAACGGAATCATAACAACTGGCTTGCGCAAAAATTCTAAAGCTTGGCAACGCCCAAAAATAACGTCCCCGCTCTACGGATGACCGTGAACCTCTTCCCTGCGTGCTCCCTCCTCATCATCACTGTAGGCAGGTTGCTGCAGTCTCTCAACTGTTAGATGTGGGATCTCTTTCCAAAGCCCTGCTGTGCTCTCTTCTACCTAAACCGCCAGGCCCTGTCTCTCTCTCTCTCACATCAAATGTGGTGACGGGCTCAGGTTGCCGGCCTATTATTTCCTTTTGTCACACCAAGACACCACCGAAGGAAGCGCTTACAGCCAGTGAAATGGGAACAGGAAGTGCTCATTGGTCTGCTTACTGTTGCAGAGAAATGACAGCAGCGGCCGTGACATCACAAGGAGTGCGCACATGTGCACAAACGCAGCTGCACATGAAGACGAACGCAGCGTTTGCTCGCGCACTAACAAACTCAGGAAGTAGTGTATGTGATTGGGCAGGCTCTCATCATGCACCTAGAGCGAAGAGTCATGGCCAATTAAGACCAGAGCCAGAAATAGTTCTCTCTTTCTCTGTGTGTCTCGTCGCTGCGTGTTTATTCTGACCTCAGCCTGTCCTGCTGCAGTGACCCTGTCCAGCAGAGCAACTCCATGTCTGGGAATTAAGCGCTTGGATTATGGCCCCATTGCCTCCAGACACATACAAGCGACATCCATGTGAGCACCGAGCTCAGCAGCAGGAGGGACGGAATCCCATACCATAAGAAAAGGGAGAAGCTCGGCGACTAATTGGCACAAATAGGATGCAATTACCGCCTGGGCTGGGATTGGGAGGAGCATAGTTTATAGGGACACTAGTGGGGGGGAGTTTTTGGAAGAGGAAGTGGGAGGAGATCGGTCAGTTCCTCTGTTCCTGTGATGGATTGGGCCCAGGATCGTTGTTCGTAATTTAGCGCTTTCTCTGCAGCACGTTGGAATAGTGACAAGGTGGGGGGGAGCGTGCAGGAAGGGAAAGACAGATAGTCGAGCAGGAGTCGTCCTTTTCCTTACATTTCCCTACAGCTGACACTCTCATGTGTAACCTTTCACCCAGATTCTCTCAGACCATTGGCTGAGTGACAGGTACATTTTTAATGGGGAAATCCAGAGGGAGCGTTCAGCTCCTCGGCCTGTTGGCAGACGACTGCGTGTCATAAATTGTTTTTAATGACAATGCAAGATGCCTGAGTAATGCTGCTCATACTTGGACCCCTCAGCCCGGGCCAGAGAGCCTCCGTATCCCCGCCACCCCTGCCCCCACTGTGCCACCACCCCTCACACACCCTTCTTAAAAACCCGTGGGTTTGTCCAGACACATAATGGAGCTTATCTGTTTAGCATATAGGAATTACTCCTCTAATTAACTGTAGAAAGGAAATGGAGAAGTTTAGGGTTGTCCTCGTGCTTCATGCCTCTCCCACCTCCTCTTCTTCTTCACCTCTTCAGTCTCCTTTCACTGACTTTCATGTCAGTGTGGCTACTATGACATTCCAGGGGTGGGGGTGGACCATTTTGTTTTAATCTCTGTCAATGGAGCGTGGAACTTGGTGCCCTCTCCCCTGGCTCTGTGTGTGTGTGTGTGTGTCTGTGTGTGCGCGTGCACTTGTGATGGCGAGGTAAATGGAGGGGCTGCAGTGTTTCCGGTATCCTTGGCGACACAGTAGGGATTTGAAGTTCTTAAAAAAAGCCCTCAACTTAACCCGCCCCAAGCCACCCTTACCCCTCCTCTATCTCATTTTTTCTTTTTAGTGTGTCAGTCTGAAGTGGAAGTGACAGCACTACTCGGGTCCTCTGTGTGAGTGTGAATGTGTGAGAGTGTGTTTGTGTGTGTACTGGTAGCAGAGAGCATTTAGTGACTCCCCCTGCGAGAGCATGGGAACTTTACATTTCAAAGCCACGCAGTGGGCACCCCGAGAAACTGCAACGGGACAGAAGGTCTGTGAGAGGGGTGTGGGGTGGGGGGCACAGATAATGGATAAAAAGGGCGAGTGTGTGTGAGACTGAAGGTGAAACATGTTTCAGAGGCTCTGTGGAATTCTCATTTTATTCAGATTAAGAAAATTGGGCAAGGAGGGTGGTGTGGGGGTCTGGGAGAAGGGGCTTGGATTATTTGGGGGGTGGTAGGGGGTGATGGACATTCCTCAGGATGAAGTAGGTCATTGTTCCTCATCTCTAGTGAAGAGAGCTCTCTGAAGGAACTGATGAAGTAAAAGCAGGGGAGGGAGGCAGATGCAGGGCTGGTAGGATAGTAGTGGGAGGGGGGTGCATACAGGTCCATATACGGTAGCTGGGAGGGGCTGCTGCTGGTGGTTGTGGGGTCGCATTATTCCGTAATCCTATTGAACATGTCTCTGAAGGACAGTCCAAGAGAAGCTGGCAGAAAGGAAGGCAAATGGAATGTGACAACAGAAAAATGCCATTGATGGTGGTCAGTCTGAAGCACACTGATGTGGAGAGACATCTCTGCTGATGCTCCGCGCTCACCCCCTCGTCTCCAACTGTCCCCTAACACATTCCTTTTGCCTTTCATTAAAGATTTTATGCTTAAGCTCGTTCTAAGCGTCAGGACATGGGGCACAGGTGAAGTGGAGTAACGTCAGTCTGATTTCAAATGGTGGCAGCAAAATCTTTAATGTACTGAAAGCAAACTTGGGCCTCTAAAGTCCTTTAAAATGTTGAGAGAGGAACACAACAGTAAGTTCAAAATGTCACAAAAAACAGGAAAAGTCCAACTGGGCAGATAGTCATAACTTTAGCCCTGAACTCCTCTAGATGTTCTCTTCGTGACATCTTGAACTCTTCCCTGTAGACACTTAAATATAAACAATCTGACACTGTTTGTTCTGGCTCTTTGTCACCCGCAGGCTGTAGACTAACCCGGCCTTTCTTTCACATCTCCACAGAGTTTTTCCGCGAGCTTTTGAAAAACGCAGAGATCTCGCTGGACAGCATGTTTGTGAAAACATACGGGATGATGTACGTGCAGAACTCGGAACTTTTCAAGAACTTCTTCCAGTCCCTGACCCAGTACTATGTGACCGGCAGCATTGCCGTCAACTTGGACTCCATGCTGTCGGAATTCTGGGCCGACCTTTTGGAGAGGATGTTCCGGCTGGTCAACGTGCAGTACGAGTTCAGCGACACCTACATGGAGTGCGTCATTCAACATACGGAGGAGCTGCAGCCGTTCGGCGACGTGCCCCGCAAGCTCCGCATCCAGTTAACGAGGTCCTTTATCGCCGCGCGCACCTTTGTGCGTGGCCTGGCGCTCATGTCTGACGTGGCCAATAAAGTTTCCGCGGTAAGTGACGGTGCACAGTTTTAACAAAGAGAAAAACTAACAGCCGAGAACGAGACTTGTTTTCCTTGTAGTCCTGTCCATCCCTCCCTGCTCTGGTTCTGAGTGCACATCTCTGATCTGTGGTTCTCTTTCTCTCTGTCTGGTAACATAAACCACTCTGACTGTTCTGGTATGACTTGTTTTTCCACCGTACTGAGTGATTCATAGGCGATTAGATTAAACTGCTTTGTGGATCTGGCTTATGCAATTAATGGTCATGCTTTTTCAGAGTATGAGAATGTGTCTCTGGTGGTGTCGAGTGAGTGCTTCGGCTATGATGTAATGAAAACGGCCCACTAACTGCCCTCTGCCTACTCCAGGTCAATGCCTCTCCCAGCTGTGTGCGAGCGGCCATGAAGATGTTGTACTGTCCCTACTGCTCGGGCCAAGTAGCCCTGAAACCCTGCCAGAATTACTGTCTGAATGTGATGCGTGGCTGTTTGGCTAACCAGGCAGACTTGGACACGGAGTGGAACAACTTCCTCGGTAAGCAGACGACATGCGAACAAGGGCACCTTCAGCAGCCACTGTTTAACAGAAACCTGCCAGTGATTACACCGCCTTATAACCATAATAGCTGAAAGTGTTTAATTTGGCAACAGAGTATATTTATGCAGCCTCCTGCCCCTGGTTTCATTGCCGCTTACTCATATTTCTTCAAAGATCATTAGTTTCATCGACTTTCTTATCTAAGCGTGCACCCCTTATTCTCCTTGTGAGCATGAAACCAGAGTGGCAATGGGATTTGTGACATGATAGACTCGGGGTAAATAAAGGAGGTAAACTGCATTTCAGCTTTGGAAGAAAAACATTTAACATAGGAACGGTTTTATTGTTGAAAACCATGTACAAACATGTCCCTCATTCTTTAGTAGGTTGTTTAAGAAAAGGGGGAGGGAGGGGCTGTACATGCGGTGACCCTTGGAATGAATGCAGTCTTGTGCTGTGTACAAACAGACCCAGATCAGTTACATTACACTCAGGGTGGTGCACGCATCCACAGTTCTTATCCTCCATGATGGATTTTTGTGACCAAAAACATGGTTTCTGACTATATCACCGTTACATATGTCCCCTTGCTGTGCTGCAGCTTGATCCTGCCCTACACTAATGGCTCATCTCACTGGTTAAAAATGTCTCACCCTAATGCGAGTGCTTCTCCCTAGTGGTAGGAGCGTGTAATTGCTTTCCTCTGTGTTGATTTCAACTTGTTATGTTTTGGTTTTCAGATGCCATGCATAGTCTCGCCGAGAGGCTCGAAGGTCCCTTTAATTTCGAGTCTGTCATGGATCCCATTGATGTGAAGATTTCAGACGCCATTATGAACATGCAGGAGAACAGCATGCAGGTGTCGCAGAAGGTTAGTCTCATTTCAGCGCCTTTCAAATTAAACAAAATAAAAAGAGATGAGGATGGAATTATTAGCCCTCCCTTCCAAGTGCAGAGGAAGGAACTTTTTTAGCACAGCTTGTCCAAACATCATTGTTTTATTTTGAATGCTTAGATTATTTTTACTTTGCACATAGAAACAAAATTATTTCACAAAAACTACCAGGGTCAAAATAATTACCTCCTGGATGCTAACAGTCAGTCGTTTACTCTTTTTGCTGGATAACAGCCTGCAGTAGTTTATGGTAGTTTTCAGCCTGTCTCAAACGCGTCTCCTGAACAATCCCAGCTTATTCTTCTTTGGAGAATCTCTGAAGCTCCTCCCATTTTCAGTGGGATTCAATTCAGGGCTTTGCACTGGCCGGTCAGTAATGTTCACTTTGGTCTTCTGGCGGTAGTTCTTCACCAGGAGCGACATGTTTTAGGTCGTTGTTGTGTTTGAAGATAAAGAGACGACCAAGACCCAGGTTGGTTTCTGACTGCTCGAGGTTTTCTTTTAAAATCTTCACATGAACTTCTTTCTTCATGATTCCTTCCACCTTGATGAGATTCCCAGTTCCAGACACACTGAAGCATCCCCACATCATGATCCTCCCACCACCGTGTTCCCCTGTGGGGACAGTGTCCTCTGAGATGTAGAACTCACTACTTTCTCCAAACATCAGCAAAGTGTCTGCAGCTAAAGATCTGTAGTTTTATCTCCTCTGACCAAAGGACGCTCTTCTAGTGTGGATTATTTGTCACCAGGTCATTCTTAGCACACCTCAGTCTGGCTTGAAGGCGTGTCTTCTGCAGAAGTTTTTCCTGGTCTCTAACCTCGCAGCTCATTCCTGCGTAGGTCTATAGTGATTGTCTCCTTCAGACTACAATTTCAAACTTGACTAAGTCATTCACGGGTGTATTGGCAGTTGTTCTCTCAACATTTTTCTTTCTAGAGTCTTTTGCTTCCCACCACTGCCAGGTGTGTTCTGTGTTGTGTATTTGTCTTTTTACATTTCTTGATGATACTCCCCACTCCAGTTCTTGACACTTGGAGTCTTTCTACAGCAGTGGTTTGTGCTATGGCTCAGTTTTCCATGGGGACAATGACACTGACCCTGGTCAATTCTTTTGTTTGTTTTTGTCTGAAATAATTCTTATATTGTGGGCAAATAGAAATAATTTATGCTTTCTGAAGAAACTAGTTTGTTTAGAAATGCTGTGTTGAAAATCCCTTCTTTTGTTAAAAAAAGCACTCAGGACATTTTTGACCAAAACGTAACATTTCACAGGGTGGCTAATCATTTTGTCTTCATCTGTAAAACATTTCTGTGTTCTTGTTCCTCCTCTGACAGGTTTTCCAAGGATGTGGGACACCCAAAATAAGTGCTGGCTTTCGTTCCAAACGTTCTGTTAAAGAGTCCACCTTCACCAGCCGCTTCCGCCCTTATAGCCCTGAAGCAAGACCCACCACTGCTGCTGGAACCAGTTTAGATCGACTGGTGAGGACTAAGAAGGCAAAGAAGTGAATATCACATTTACTCTGAGTAATTGTTTTTGACCTTTTTCTTTTTGTGTGTTCTAAACAGACAAGTGAAGTAAAAAAGAAATTGAAGCATGCCAAAAAGTTCTGGTCCACGTTGCCAGAGACTGTGTGTGTAAGCAAGGGGATTGCAGCTGGTGATGAGTGCTGGAATGGTACAGCGAAAAGCAGGTGAGAGGCGCAGACTTCACAAAGAGAGAATCTAAATTTTACTGCGTTGCTTGTAAATTATTGAAATTAAAGTCTAATGCCAGACTTGATTCCACCAGGTACGAATCAGATGTCATTGGCAGCGGGCTGGCCAATCAGATATCAAACCCGGACGTGGACGTGGACATAACAAAACCAGACACCGTCATCCGCAGTCAGATAGCAGTTTTGAAGGAAATGACGAGCCGGCTCAAAGCTGCACATAGTGGCGTCGACATTACTGCAGAGAGCGGTGAGAGCGGTTAATGAGCTTCACAGCTTTTGCGACTCTGTTTCCTAGCTGCACGTCTCACCTGCTTGTCTTTTTTTGCCCCCTAGATGATGACGGCAGCGGAGATGAGAGCGGCAGCGGTTGCGACGGTCCGAACTGCGACATGTACTTCTCTGTTCCACCATCGTCTGATAAAGAACGGGGTGGAAGTGAAGTGGCTGGATCACCACGGGTTAATCCAGTGCAAAGCAATAACTCAGCTGGGGTCACCTCACGGGGAAGCATGGCGCTGGCGCTCTGCGGGCTCGCCCTGGCCCTGTTAGCTTCCCGCTTGAGATAAAACTGGCTGGACAGGGAGAGGGAAGAGAACGACCAGGAGCAACAGCACGAAGGGGAAAACTGTCAGAGAGAAACAAAAAGACTGCCTTCAGGACATTGGACTGTCCACCGTTGGGGTGGGAGGGGAAGAAACTTCTTAATATTACAATAACCTCACTATTAACTATTTGTTTGTATGTTGTTAAAGACATCAGTGTACAGCAGTATGATTTTTCTTCCCAAGAGATCCACCTTTGTCGCCCAGATAAACCTGCCCTCCGACAGCTCTCTCTGAGCTACTTTTTGGTTGTGCTTGCAGCATTTCACTTACTTAGGCAGTTTAATCTCATGATTAACTTTGTGCCTTCTTCAATGACTGACATCTGACATCTAAGCATTAAGAAAGATATTGGGTCAAACTCTGAGTGCCTGTGTTGGGACACATCTTTAAATTTCTGAGGCTGGTCTTTCTATCGGTCACAAAACACGACTAATAGAAACAGAACCCACGTGACGCTGTCTTGTTACTAATTCAAAGCTTTTTTTAATTTTTTTGCACATTATAAAAGTGCATACTGTGAATATTTGTGCCTGTGTGCATTTATACTTTTACAAAGGCCAGAAATTCTGAAGCATTTTGAGACTCGTTGTTTTGCTCGGTTTGCTTTGGAGGCAGCTCGTCTCAAAAATGCAGTGAGAGTTTACAGCACAGGTGCTCATGTTTGACCTGAAGATGGCGTCGTTCTGTGGAAGAGTCTGCGGGGTGCTCTGCAAGCCCCTAACACGCATAATGTACGTTTGCTGCGAGCGTTTTCGCATCTTAACTTTAAATTTCTTCATTAGTATTTCACTGAACTTCTTTCAGCTTAAGCAGTTCAATAGTAAGGTCATACCTCGTGCTTACTGAGTCAATGTGATCTAGACCATGAGGTTGAGTGTCTGATAGAGTTGGATATGTGGCTGATGTCCCCTGCCATTAAACCGCCCAAGAAGGCAAAGCTGACATGTCCCAAATGCCCTCTTTTTTCTCTTTTTTTTTTTTTTTTGGTACTGTAAGCTCAGTTCAGCACAGAAGATCTGACTCTATACAGTCTTAACGTTTGGAAAGAAAAGAGGGCAACATGCACGTTTTGGGAGCTTTTTAATTAAACAAGACAAGAGGAACAAAAGTCAGTGTTTTAATCAAATGGAAATCTAGAAAAGATTATTTTAATACAGGGTTTTATGTTGAGGAGGTGTTGAGATTTTTAGCTTTTTTTTTTTTTTTTGGTATGAAGATATATATTAGGTACTACAGTGGATTTTACTGGTAGTTGTAGGTGGTGGAAGAGGTCAGTGTGCACAGATAAGGGGGGGCGCGCTGGTCAGTGTGCACAGGTTTTGGGGCCTTTGTTTTGTTTTTCTGGCCCCGTCCCACAGTATACGCTGTACCTCGTTAAATGGCCTGTGTCAGTATAAATGGACTCATTCTGAATGGTTTTCGTCATTTCAACTCAAAGTTAAGTGTTTTCACAATTACTACCAAAATTAATGCAATGAAAGGTGCCTGATCATTTTTTTTTATGTTTGGTACATTACTAGCATCTTCTTACGTTTTTTTTTTTGTTCTGTTTGTTTTTGGGAAAAGAAAAGAAAGTAGCTGTTGTTGATGATTTATGATCTATCTGCTCAGATTCCCTGAAAGGTGTTTGAGTATATTGTTACCAGCTGACAAGCACAATGTAAGTTTTTTTTCTTGGAGCTTTTCATTTGATAATCGGGTCTGTTAAGTTGCATTACCTGGACATCTCATCTCTACAACGATGCCGACTCATGCAGCATTGCTGCACTAATGTATTCCATGTATTTCAAACATGCATTTAGAACTTACACATTATCAAAAATGCAACATCTACAATGTTTCAGTGTGCAGATTAAGGTGGACAGAAATATACATTTTTGTAAAAGTATAATGAAAAGATTTGCAGCTTTAATGCAAGTCTGCACGGATGATGCGATTAGATGGGAGTTTATTCCTTTGCATCTTGTCTGGCTTTGACATTAACAGGTTGATCTTGAGCTTAAGGGACATCTTCAGGTTATCAGTTATCATCCGCAATCATCAGACGAGGACGTCATATCAAGATCTGACCTTGAAGGATTTGATGAAACATCTATGCAACCCGTATGAAATGCTGAAGCCTTAATTTAAAATCAAAAAGCTGTGCTTGAGCAGCTCGATTTGGCATTACTTCTGCAGGTGACCAGTTTAATTCTAGGTTATTGTTTTTTCTCCCTTGTGTTCCACCAACATTTCCACAAGGGCTCGTGCACGTGTTCGTGTCATGTGTGAAGAAGCCCAACTTTTGGAGAGACGGAAGAAATGTTTTAGGCTGACGATGGTGACAAAAATGTCTGTGCTTGCAGGCCAGGGCAGCAACGTTTCCAGCTAGCAGGAGTTGGTCCAGCTGCTGGAAGACGTCCATTCAATCCACAGAGCGAGTTCAGTCTTTTAAAGTTGGACTGTTGTTGAAACCTTTCCATGTATGCCTTTGGCCCACAAGAACAGAAAGGACTCTCTCTGAGGATGGAGTGAGTGACTGAAAAGAGTGGGGGGGGGGGGAGTGTAAATAAAAATCAGCGGTTTTAGATGTCTCTAAAAGAGGCCCTACAAGTACACCAGATTTCTACTTGTCAGAGTATCTCCTAAATGTTATGGAAAAACAAGATGAGATAGATGTTGAAGTGTAAGAGAAAATGTATATTAAACAACATTTTTAGTCTTGTTGAAATAAAGACTGCCAATATTTAAATGTGGTGTGACAGCTTGCTTCTTGGATTTTAATTTCTTGTGGTCACTGTTTACATAAATGCATGCACAGTGTCGTGGTTTAGTCGCTTGGTCGGATAAAGATTGCTGCAGATCCAAATCCCCTTTGATTTATGTCAGGAAGGCCATCCGGCTTGATAACTGCCAAGTCGATCATGCACAGCTGTGATGACCCCATGCAACAAGGAAGCAGCCAAAAGTAGCTTTCTACTGTTTACAATGCATGATGCATGCACACATGGGGCAGAGGATTATAGGATACTATCATCATTGAGAAATGAGGCAACAAGCTATGAACATGAGCACTTGTGTTTAATTGTCCTTTCTAATAAATGTGTGTTTGACCCTAATTTGAATTGTTTTTAAGGGCACGACAGAAGGTCCACCTCCAGCTGTTCAAACCATATTATGGGAGACGGCCAATCAGGAGGAAGCTGACTTGGAAGTTATTTTTCAGGCAGTGGATGAATTGAGGGGTTCTATCAAGAACCTGTTTACAATTTACTGGGATTTTTATGAATTATGAATCAAAGTAAATATTATAGAGAAAATATAAATTGCCGTCCTTTATTTAGAGAATATCCTGAGTCCCAGAGACCACCCTCATCTGCCTATAAGGCATACAAGGAAACAGGGCTACAGTCGACAGTCAACCACCCTCACTGAATAATGGAATTGATCAGTGGGGACCAGAGAGAAACAAATTCACCCAGTTGGTTTTTTGGAGGCAGACATTCTCTCCAGACTAATGTGATCTAGAAATAAAATTCTATATTGATTTGATTAATACAGAAACTGTGTTTTCTCAGTGATGCATAAGGAAGTAAGGAGTATATGTGATGTATCTGCTTCCATATCTAGTTCACTTATGCCACCTAAGATGCACAGCTTAGGTGGGGCTTGGATACAGCAACTAAACCATGTGTATAAGTCTTCAAATATCCTCTGCCAGAACCTCTAAACAGCAGAATTGTCTTTGCAGTGGGTGCATATGTTTGAGTGTGTAAAACCCATTTGGAACAAACTTTGTCCTGTACAGTGTGTTCTATGAAGAATTTTGCATTGTATAAGATGTAAGTTGGGGCTTTTAGTCATTTTGAAGGCTTTTAAGCATAATTCAGGGTAGCGGAGGGGCTGGATCCTACCACAGGGTGAGAAACCAATCTATTATTACCTATGGCCAATGTAAAATTAACATAACCCCATGCAGATCTTTGAATAGGATACTGGCAGACACAGGGAAAGCATGTAAACACCACATAAAAAAGGATTGCTGGACTCAAACCCAGGACCTATTTGCTGTGAGACAACAGTGCCAACCACTACACTACACAAACTTTGCAAACCAACAGCTAGAAAGTGTTTAATGTTAACTCAAAATTGTCAACCTCACAACATTTGTTAGGAAGACTTTTAACATCCACGGTCGGATTATCATGACCATGATCATGACCTGGACAGGTCGACAGTGTGTCACAGAGCTTTTTTATTCCTGTATTCCATTATTTTTATTATTGCTGAATAGACGCTGAAGGATACATCCTTGTCGGCACTGGCTAAAATTTCAGCAAAAAAAATTCTGGCACAACTTTACCTGCTTCCAACGTGCATGGAGAGGATGAAAGAATTCACAAAGCAGGAACTCCAGCAACACTTGAGGGAAGATGAACAACTTTAATAATTGACCAACACGTTTCGGCTTGTGGTCTTCATCAGGGTCATAGTAAAACATTGTAAAAAATTGCTTAAATACAAGACAGGAAACAGAAAAAAATTCAAATTAACCAGTCAAAACTTCATAGATAGGTCAGCTGACATATAATAGGTAGGTATTGGTTGATTGGCTAAGTTACGCCCAAGTGAATACCGGACTAGTTCATTACTGATGAGGGGGGGTAACATAACCCCCATATGTCTGAAAACACATTTGTTAAAAGATCCTTATTTATGTCTCTAAAATGTAAAATCTAGACTTAAAATGTGGACTTAAAGTGAGATGTCTAGAACGCTACTTCTTTGGTTAAAATAATAAAATAAATAAATAAAAAAAGGTGTAGTTCATAAAAACTCATTGATAGAAAAATCCTCATTCATGCCTCTGGGGTGCAGACTCTTAAAACGGAATATCCAAAATGCTTCTCCTTTTTTCCGGATAAAATTTATATTGCCACCTCTTTGGTTTAGTTTAATGGCTTCAATGCCTAGGAAAAATAATGGTGAATTTGGATGTTTATCATTGAAGTGTCTTGCAACAGGGCTGGTTAAATCATTCCTCTTGATCGAGCTTCTGTGTTCATTAATTCGATCTTTAAGAGGGCGGGATGTTTCTCCTAATATATTTCATTGCATGGGCACTGTATCATGTAGATTACATTTTTAGTTCTGCATGTGATAAAGCCCTTTATGGCAATGGTTTTGTCACCTATAGGGTCTTTGTATGATTTAACATTTTTGGTGTATTGACAATTAATGCATGCCCCACACTTGAAATTGCCATGTAGGTTATGGGTTATCAGGGTTTTATCTGGAGTAATAGGGTCCTGGTAAGCTCTAACAAGCCTATCTTTAATATTCCTTCCTCTCCTGTAGGTTATCATCGGTGGTTCTTTGAAGGTACCTAATAAGTTTGGGTCATTCTGAAGGATATGCCAGTGTTTTAGAATTATTTCTTTAATTGTTCTGGTTTTTGGCGTAAAGGTTGTGCAGAAGATAAGGTTGGGTTTATGTTTTGGAGATTTCTTGGTTGTTAAATAGACATCCCTACTTACTGAACTCACCTTCTCTTCTGCAGAACTTAACCACTTACTTTCTTTCTTTGAATTTGTTCAACATCTCTTCTTTACTCTCATTATATTCATCATGAGTCTCACAGATACGCTTGAGTCTAATCAACTGGCTTACAGGGATGCTCTTTTTGAGGTGGTTCAGATGGAAACTTGCAGCATGTAATAATGTATTCCGATCAGTGGGTTTAGAATACAGAGATGTGGACAGAGATTTGTCTTTTTTTGTTACTTTCATGTCCAGAAAGTTAATTTCTTCAGTACTGTAATTGAGGGTGAAACGTAAAACTGCAAAGTGTCCATTAAGGAATTCTACAAACTCTAGTAATATAGAGACTGGTCCTTTCCAGAGTAGAAATACGTCATCTATATAACGTTTCCAAGATACAATGAATGGTAAATAAGGGTTATTTTGGTGATTATATAGAATTTGTTCTTCCAGATGACCAACAAAAAGACAGGCAAAACTGGGGGCCATTTTGGTTCCCATTGCAGTGCCAGAGATCTGAAGGTATGGCTAAAATTTGGCATGAACTTTAGTTTTTCAAAGAGAAAAATATTTAGTTTAGTAAATTTACGTATTTCACAAGCACCTTTTATACATCTTCTTGCTTTCTATCTAACATTCACACTCTGATAATCACGCTGGAAATAACTTAGGTTCAGTATCTTGACCAAGAACACTTGGGGATATAGGCTAAAGCAGCCAGGGATCGAACTTCCAACCTTCCAGTCAGTAGTTACATTTATTTGAATTATGCAGGGGTAGTTAGGTTAGCCACAACAACCATTAAGTAACAAATATCAATTGTGTGTGTGTGTGTGTGTGCATTATGTACATGGTTCTGTGCTATACCATGCATTATGCATTGGTTCTGTGTGTCTGAATATGTCTAACTACTCTGTATGTAACAAGAGTTACGAGCCTATTTTAAAAATATAGGGAGTATGATTAAAAAGTTGTCAGAAAAAAAACGACTCAAGTAAAGTACTGATACCTGATAATTGTACGTAAGTACAGTAACGTATTTGTATTTCGTCACAGTAACGAAGTATTTCCAGCTCTGCTTAAGTGTAATGAAACAGCTCCTAGTATCCCTCACTGTTTTTTAAAGCTTCGTTTATTTATTTATTTAATCAAATTTCTATTTGTTCCGCTCGCTTGGGTTGACTTTACTGTGTGTTCCGTTGAAACCTGTCCGGCGGAAGTTGTGATCAAGGCCTCGTCACAAAAGCAATGGCGAGCGGTATCGGCAGTGAGTAATATTTTTCAAGTCTTTCTGTTTTTCCTCGTTATTTATAGACAGTAGTAATAGCAAACAAATTCCAAGCCTTGCAGCTAGATTATTTTAGCCAGAACCTGTAGCCCCTTACCTTGCTAAAACGTTGCACCGTGTTTACGGTGTGTGTGTGTGTCTCACGAATGTGTCCCCCTTAATCGACTATGCTAAGCTAACGCTATAAATTAAATATTAGCAATGCGTATGTTGTTGTTTTTTTCTAGAAATGTATGTGATACGTCTCTTGATAGGGTTGTGTGTTTTAACTTATATTCACGCCCCAGTAAACGTGAGGAATGCTTTGCTGTAATCATATTAGCATACCCAAGCTAATATCAATAGTGTAGCATTAGCTAGCTACCTTGGCTAAATAACGAAAGACTTTTAAATCATTCATTTGACGCCGTTGCCCTTGGTTTTTTTATTTTTTAAACTTAAAATAACGTTTTTAACATAATACGATCTGAACGGTTTTTATTGACTGTACGGAAACACGACCGTCGTATGTGTGGTACTTCGGGAAAAAATAATAACAAACCACTAAAAAAACCTGAGACAGTCCGCAGAGGCTGATTCGTCATCAGTGACTGATGATAGTGTTCTTCTTAGAAAAAATACTAGTTTTTTTAAACATGTTTTTGTGTGTATTTGACCAAGTAAGCAGGGATAGAAAGTTCCGTAAAATAGCACTCAATTAAAAATAATGTTAATTGGGATTTTATTCAGTTAAAATTGTCAAAACGCAGTCAGATAATATTGCTAGTAATAACAAAGCCATAACGTTAAAATCTAATGTGGCAGAACTACTACTACACGTAACCACAAGCCCCATATATTTTATGTTCAGTTACTGAGATTACCCTCAGATGCTTTTGCAATTTGGATGGAAGCTTGTGTGGCAGAATGAAGTTAACCGAGTTGTTTCAGAATATCTCATATTTTATGTGGCTCTTTTTGTGCCATTGTTTTTGCCCTAAAATACAGGTTTTCAATTAGCTTCTTTCAGCTGTGCCTTTTAGGGGTCACCACAGTGGATCATCTGGACCATCTGCCTCTGTCTCACCCAACCCCTAACATCCTCTTCTGTCGCACCACCCTCTGCATAGTCCTCCTCCATTGCATCCACGAATCTTCCCTCTGTTCTTCCCCTTTTCTTTCTGTCTTGTAGCTCCATCTTCAGTGTCCTTTGTTCAGTATATCTATTATCTTTCCTCTGGTCATATCCAATCAGTCAGCTATCTCCCTTTCCCAGTCCCTGCTCTGTCCTCCACGCTCCAAAATTTCTCTGTTACTGACTCTAGACACACTAACCTTTGCCTTTTTCTAATCTGTCTTCACTCATCAGTGGCACAGTTTCCACTGGTACTCTGCTTGCCAGCAGCACTGGTTGCAGTTTGTGGGTTCCTGACCAGTCCAGTATGCAGATCTTACTAATGAGCCACGTGATTGGATTGGTGATGATTTTAAGTCAGATCCTCTTCCTGATGCACCCCTCTCCATTATTCATCTGGGTTTGGGGCAAGCCAATACACTGTGTACTGGCTTGTGGCACCCTGTGGTTTGGTTAGCTAGTAGCAACAAAGTAGCAGGAAAAACAGTCAATCGTGTAATAAATTCTTCTTTCCCCCCAACAGAACACAAGATACTGAATGTGGGGCCGACGGAGCCCTGGTCAGTCAGGGAGAAATTGTGCCTGGCCTCCTCTGTTATGAGGAGCGGAGACCAAAACTGGTAAAAAGAAATATGCTCAGCTACTTTTGTGTGTGTGTGTGTGTGTGTGTGTGTGTGTGTGTGTGAGAGAGAGAGGGAGAGAGATTTAGTTTGCCCATGGGACCTTATATTCATATTTTAAATGTGTTGGAGAAATGCTGTAAGGAGAAGATATGTAAAATGATTTAAGGATCTTGTTTGATAAATATAACTGTAATCGTATTTACTATCATTATATACCACTATTTTTCTGCAGTTCTCCTAAAATGAGCCATATAATAGGAAAATTATCTTCAGAGGGTTTTGTACCATTTCTTTTAAGATATCAGTGTTTGCAAACAGTTTGTGCTTTCCCTAAGATTACTAATTTTTGTCTAAATGAACCATCGTACTAGAATATATCAGATTTAGTGTCTTAACAATGATCCTTATGGTGGTTATTGTTCTGTGCTCATAATCTGTTTCAAACACTGGCAGTAGGCGAGTGCAAGGCAGTTCGTAAGACAAAATGATATTACTTTATTTTATTTTTAAAATGCTTGAAAATGTGTGTTATTGTTATCTGCTTAATGCTTGAGTTTAGTCTGAGGAGACTCTCTGTGTTTCAGGGTAAGTGTAAGTAGAGCCATCAAGCCTTTTGCAGAGCCTGGGCGTCCACCAGACTGGTTCTCGCAAAAGGTGAGAGCATAACAAATATTCCTTTTGTGAATTTATCTCACACTTCACTTCCATAAGTCTTCAGGAACATTGTCTTTTGAGTGTAACTGCAGTTGGACTGATCTTCTCTGCTCACCTATAAGAATATTTTGTTCTCTGTTTCTCAGCACTGTGCCTCACAATATTCAGAACTGCTGGAAGCTACTGAAGCCCCTAAGTCAGTATTACAGTGTACACACACATCTGTTTGCAGATATAAAAAGTAAACAATATTATTATGCATTTCAAAAATAATTTGAGAGTTGACTCAAAATGTGTGTTTTCCTGTTCCAGGCGTAAGCGCGGTGAGAAGGGCGAGGTGGTCGAGACCATTGAAGATGTCATCGTTCGTAGGCTGACCACTGAGAGAATAGAGGAGTTAAAAAAACTTATACGAGATACACAAGAGCAGTACAGGTACATAAACTCTTAAAGGGAAAACATTTGACAACTTTGATATCTGAACTTTAACCCCTTTTTGCTTTGTTTGTTTTAATCACAACAGGAAGTTGAAGAAGGAGGTGGATCTGATACAGATGGGTCACATGGACTCCCAGCTGAAAGAGCTTTGGGGAGAGATCACACTGTAAGCATCTTATCTGTGGGATAGTGCTTCCACCTAATGGGTGGATTACCATGATAGTTGTTTCACACAACCAACTCCAGAGTGTTAAAGATCTTGCAGAACGCTGCCAGTAGAACTTTACTCTGTTTGCCAGTAACCAACAACTATACATGTTTTGTACACTGTTCTTTTATTTATATATATATATGTGTGTGTTTGTGTGTGTTTTCTAATATATCTCTTATTCACATTTTTCTTCTGTCTGTGCTGCTGTAACAAGTAAATTTCCCCAATGTGGGATTAAAAAAGTATATGTCTGTGTCTGTATCTCTGTAGATGAGTGGGCTATTTAGATAAATGAGGGCGTTCTCTCATTTAGTTTTGTATACAAACTGTTATATTGTCATAATTTGTCTTCCCTAGAAAGAAGAAGCAGGACGAGGAGGAAGCAGAGCAGAAGAGGAAAGCCACAGAAATGGCGTACCAAGGTAGTTTAGGTTCACTTTCACTCTACGAAGGCTGGTGCATGTATTTCTTAGGAAAAGGCGAAGAATTAGTTGCAAACTTGTTGCTCTGTGGTGGGTGTTGCCATTGTCATTGTCTGTATGTTATGGTAAGATCTGTCAGAGCTTGAAGTTAAATATATATGTCATACTATTAAAATTCGAGTGAGTTATTTGATATAAAAACAAAGTTCCCATATGAAGCTGAAACCTGTGATCTTGGTAAACTAAGGGACAGATTTGTGAAGGTAGAACTTCATTTTGTACCTACACGTTTTTTTAGCATAAAGATTTCCCTTGTTGGCACGAACTCTAATGCTAAGATTAAAGACGACCATCTCTCACATCCACATACAACCAGGAAGATTCAAATCACACGTCGAACCTCGGCCCACACATGTAGTCGACCTGTTGCAAAGCCCTTGTGGTTTTGGCTATGTAGACAATACTAGAAGGGAATTAGGATGTCTGAAAACAATAGCACTATTAAAAATGATGAGAGGTCCTCTGTAGCCAGGCATTTTAGTTCTCCTTGACTATTGCACTCTACATTTTAAGGCTATTTGAGGTTGTTGGATCGAGGAAACGTTTTGAAAATAGAGTTTAGACCATCTGCAAACCGAGTATCATGAAGATGAAGTAGAAAAATTCTTTGCTGTAATTTATAGTTTGATATTTTTAGGAAGGGGAGGGAAGCTTAATAAAAACCTTAGGGGTAACAGATGTGAGATCAGAATCAACTGAGAGGATGTAATAAAGCAGGAATTATATGCATCTATATCTCAGAAGATTGCAACTTCTCGTCCTTCTTGGAATGTTTCTCAGCTTCTCTTAAGACAAGAGCGTCTTTCACTCAAGTGCTTGGGTTGGAGTGACGATCCTCTCACATGATGCTCAGGATTTCTCTGCTGCTTTTTTTCAGATTTGTTTTTAAGGAGAGTTTGAAAATTGTCATGCTCACCTCCACTCTGGTCTTCTGTCTGTATCGCAGCTCGCCAGGCAGTGAAAAACACACCCAAGCGTCTGCCCAGTGTGACTGTACGGTCTCCCCTGGGTGCCAGCCCGCCAACCCTGGATTCTCAGACTGACTCTTCAGTGCCCACTCCACCCATGGATACAGGAGCCGGTGTCTCTGAAGATACAACCACCACCCACTCAGTTGTAAGAACACTTAGTTTGCCATATATACTTGTTTAGCTCACAGGATAGAAGAATGATGGTGAAGGGAAATGAGTTTATAAGAGTCCCAGTTTTCTGTTAAGAGATGAATTTCAGCCAAGCTCACAGATACATAAACCATGTTTCACTGCAGTGAATATAGAGACGTCTACAGTAACATTAAACATGAGTATATCCGGCCCCAGTTTTTGCCTCATTACAAGTCAGAGGAATAAGATCATCTCGCTCCGTCTCAATGACTTCTCTGCTGTCTGTCAGGCTCAGGGGGTAGGAGTGTTTCTGCCAGCAGCAGACCCTCCAGGACCCGGGCCCAAAGATGGTGGACTCGCTGCTCTAGTCGAGGACTCGCCACAGAAAAGGCTCCTAGCCCAGAAGACCACACCGCCACCGTCACCTCTACTGTCAGAACTGCTGAAAAAAGGCAACCTCATCTCAGCCAGCCCTCGCCTGGTGAGAGGCAACTTAGCATGGCTCATAACATCCAGAAACGATGTGATTACAATGAAAGCTGCGAGTCTCGCTCAAAGGCTTTAGACTCAGTTCTGTAAAATACCTGAAAACCAGCAATGTGTAAAAACAAATCATTTAAATGCATCTGTAAAGTGCAAATAGATTTGGAGTATTTTTAAATTCCTGGCTAAGCCACTGAGTTTTGATACCTATTCTAATACTAACATTCAAAGAATGAAAGTAGGAGTTAATCCACTCAGTGGGCAATAAAGCCTTACTGTGATATTCTAACATCAGTATTCTTTTAAATCTTCTTTTATGCTCTGATATTTTTTATTAAACCTCACTTTGGTGTTTTTGTTGTTGTTGTGTTTTTTCTGATGTCAGGTTGCAGAGGGCGACTCCACTGGAAGCCTAACTAATGGCGTACAGACTGCTACGGCAGCCACTGCCTTACCACCTGGCCATGACATCATCACAGGTAAACACACCTAACTAAGTTTCACATTACACAGGAGCTACTTTCTTTACAGCTTGCCTGGTTGCTGTCCTGGGAAATAATTGCATTCATGGGGCTCCTAAAAATGGTCATCGTGACTCCTGGTTACTTGTAATTAAGATAGACAGAGCATGTTCAAAGTAAATGTCTTGGGGGTAGGGATGGGTATCGTTTAGGTTTTATCCGATACCGGTGCCAAACCAGTACTTTTGAAACAGTGCCGGTGCTTAAACGGTGCTCAAACCGGTGCTTAAAGAATGGAGAATACAAAATTGGTCCAAAAACCTCTCATGTTCAGCTGTTTGTTTTTTTTTTTGTAAAAAGATAACAATGTTAGCCTTTTCTGCAGCTATGGGGCATATATGGTATCACTCTTGGCTGGAAGCAGTGCTTAAACAATGGAAAAAACACAAACTTTGTCCAAAAACCTCTCATGTTTAACTGTTTTCCACTTTTTCTTTGGTCATTTTAGCCTTTTTGGCCAGGGTGAAGGGAGCATCTGCCATCAAACAAGAAGACAGCCGCATGTAGCTATGATGATGTTTGCTAGTTCACCTTACATGCATTAATGTAATAACGTGGTTAGCCTACTCAACGTAAATTACACACGAACAACATTAAGCTACTCACGCAGAGAAGAACGGCTGCTGCCATCACCATCATCATCATCATTTCTGCTACACTGGCAGGGCTAGGGGCCAGGACTCTACTCTTTGGGTTTTGGGGGATGTTGCTAACTCCGGGTCCGATAACAGGCAACCCACCCGCAGTAGATGTGCACGGTGTGAGGTCTCGCAGCAAGCTATCAAATACGGCGCATTTCTCGGCTTTTAAAAAAAACCCGCTATGCATCGCCAGGTGTTTCATCGGATTTGAGGTGTTACCTCCTTTGACAGTATCACAGTATCAGCTTAAAGCACTTGTTGCAGGCTGCTGAGTTTGCATATTTTGCTGTGAAGTAAAGCCAGACTTTTGACCGCTTCGCCTTGGGCATTTTTAATCTGTAGCTCTGCTCTAAAAGAACGGTCTGGTTACTACCGTTTATGTCAGAACGATACCGGTACCCATCCCTACTTGGGGGTGTCTGGGGGAACGTTGTTGCATGTCTCTCCTCCTCCTTTTTTCCCTGTTTTTCTACAGTCAGTTTCTAAATAAAGTCACACGTCTGCGTTGTTGCATTTTAGTCAGTGTTTCCTGGTTCAAAGAGGGAGATACGGGTCTTAACTTTGCAGTAAGATTGTTGTTGCATGCTTGTGTTCTTATTTCGTCACCTGCACGGGTTTACAGAGGGGGAAGCAGAGGCGGCAGTGAAAGCAGAGCTCGGTGAGGACACGGGATTAGTAGAAGAAGACCTCGTGGCTGTGTCTTACATTGGTGATGAACTGGACCTGGAGACAGTGGGAGACATCATTGCCATCATTGAAGAGAAGGTACATACTGTGTAGGGGCTGCATTCGTTTGAGATTAATATGACCAGGAGCAGAGTTTATTTTGTAGGTTTAATATCAAGTATTTTAGTCGTTGATTAAGGCAATGACACTAAAAACAAACTAATACGAATATAATATGATTTAGAAAATATTTAGTGTTAATTGGAAAACAAAGAATGAAATTTGCCATATTTTATGTTCCCATTGTCAGACTTGGACTAAGCATTAGCTAAGAGTGGCCCTGAAGAATCTCTAGAGCAGAACAAGGACTGCCTGTAGATGGCATAACTACACTGAGGATTGTCACAGCAGCAACCTGAACAGACTGCCTATAGGAGAGCACTAGACAGGAAGTACTGACAATCGCTCGTTAACTGCAACTGAATTTTCACAATAAGGAAAAGGGGATTTTTTTCTAGTAGTATATTGGTTTCTTTATTCCTTTGGATGCATGGAAAAATGTAAAATCTCAAAATTCACTTGGCCCACCCAACCCCTAGAGCCGGTGCCAAACATAAAGTCTGCAGCCAGGCAAAGACTCCAGTCCGGCCCACTGGACAGCTTTGGAAAATGTGAAGGAGGGCGTAAATTAAAGAGGCCTTTCATACTGCACCAAAGTACTTAAGTAATAGCTAAGCAATTAAATAAGAGAAAAGTTCCTGTGTTTTCACTGTAGAGGTTTATGTGGTTTTTAGTGGTTTCCACAGTTAAAACACATTTTCTGTGACTTAACAAAAACTTTGCCAGAACTTTCTGGAATTTTACACATTTTTTTCTTACAATTTAAACCCAAAGAGTCGCGTTAATACATTTCTCTCATTTGCTACATCAGCGTTTCTTTAAGACATGCTGTTGAAATTGCACTTCCTTTTCAAATATTAAGACATCTCAGAAAGGCGAGTTTCACAGCTGTCTCAAGATCAAAGTAGGCTGGATGTGGCCCATGATGTAACGATCACAATTTAGTGTGGTCAATGAACTCCTACCAGTATGAGAGCCATACTGGAAGGAGCCTAGTGATCCCAGTAAGGTCACATGTGTCTGACAGGTCAGGAGGAAGAGGCCAGACTAAGAGTTATCGCTGGTGGTTTTGGTAGGTTGGGGGTTAGCTTAAGAACTCCTCTTGTTTTTTGTTTGTTTGTTGTTGTTTTTTAATTGGAGACAGTTCATTGCTGCTCTGACAGTCAGCAGGTCTAATACCTGCTCTTTCACTAACCTGGCTCCCCATGTAAAGTTCATGTGTGGGGAAACACTGAAACAACATAATGGTTTATCTTTTTAATCATCATCCCAGGACGATGACCCTGTGGCTTTGGATGCAGCTGCGGTGGAAGCAGCTCTCTCTCTGTGCGAAGAGGCCGTGTCAGAAGGTCACACCCTCCCTGGCCCCTGGGAGACCCAGGAGCTGAAAGCTTCAGAGCCCACACCAACCATCCAAGAGTCAGCCCCCCAACAGACACCTCAGGATATGGTCGCAACATTAGCCCCGACACCTGCCAGCCAGGAGACACAAAACCAGCCAGATACTAAAAGGGAAGAACCGCTTAAGGGAAACTATGAAGGACCTGAGGTGACGGGAAGTGATGTCACTTCTTCTGTCACCTCTGATGATGGTGTAGCAGCAAGTGAAGTCGCAGAGGAGGGGCCCGTGGTCAAAGAAGTCACTGAAGCTACAGTGAAGAGTGAAGGAGAGGAGTGGAGTCAGCCTGAGCCCAACCCACCTTGCTTAGGTGCATGGATTACACACCGATCTAAACCCACAGTGGAAATGCTCGCACATTTCTGTTTTCTCATTGTCTCCTCATTTCTGTCCCACAGACTCTGAGGACAGCTCTGTGTCCGGGAAAGAGTCCAAGGTAACACATTTAAGGCTACGTACATGTGTGGACGGCATATGATAACAAGAATAACCGTTATTTTACTCTGTGTGTTTGAATCCAGGAGGTGAAGGAGGAGGAGGCAGGGAGCGAGGGTGACCCCGAAGAAGCGATGGAGCTGAAGGATGAGTGTGGAGAGGGGGAGGGTCCATATTTATCTGAGGTGGATCGGGCAGCAAGTGAGAGTGAGGATGGATACGGCCCGCCCTCCCAGCGCTACACTGCTGATTCACTGGCCAGCAGCCCGGCCTCTTCTTCCCAGCTGTAAGTGTCCAGGTGCTTATTCTTCCAGAAAGGGCGTAGGCAAAAATATTCACCCTGTCCCTGGTTTTTACCAGTAATAGTAAAACCAGGAGTCTGTTTCTCCTGAAATAACCCCTGCTATTCTTCTAAACAAAAATATTAGGGGAAATCTTTCTTTGAAAATGGATCAAACTTTTGTCATTTTCATTGAGCTAACAGTCTAACAGTAAATGCTTTTGTTTTTTTGCTTTTCTCTCCCACTCTGCTCCAACTGCCTCTCTCTTCTTTCTCCGCGTCAGCTCTACATGTGGCGAAGACCAGGAGGCGGTCCAGGCACAGAAGATCTGGAAGAAAGCCATTATGCTGGTCTGGAGAGCTGCAGCCAATCACAGGTAGAGCTTTGTACCAGAGCTCAACAATAAATTGTTCAAGTCTTGTTTTTTTGGTCAGTAAGTTCAAATCAATTTCATTTGATTTATTTTTTTTGTCTTATTATTGTGAGTTTCATCAATTTCCAGCTTTTTGTATCGAGCTGGTGTGATTGAATGAGTAACTACACTGTTGTACATTCTGCAGTGCGTTTGCATAAAACCATTTGACTTTTTCCAATCAGTTAAAGAAGTTAGAGACTCGCTTGAATCCTACAGATTAACCCGGGTCATGTTGTTGAGAGGAGACAGGTGTTTTACTTTTGCCAATGTTGTGTTTCTCAGGTACGCCAGCGTCTTCCTACAGCCTGTGTCAGATGACATCGCTCCAGGTTACCACAGCATTGTACACAGGTCAGACCGCACACACACACCCTTCATTTTTGAAACAAGCTCAGCTAAAAATCGTTGCAGCCTAACTGTTCAACTAAAGTACCAAAACAAACTAACTGCTGCTGCTTTCTTGCTGCAGACCCATGGACCTGTCCGCCATAAAGAAGAACATCGAGTCCGGTGTTATCCGTACCACCGCTGAGTTCCAGCGCGACATCATGCTGATGTTTCAGAATGCCGTCATGTACAACTCGTCGGACCACGACGTGTACCACATGGCGCTGGAGATGCAGCGCGACGTCCTGGAGCACGTCCAGCAGTTCCTGGCCACCCAGCTCATCATGCAGACCTCAGAGAGCGCCATCTCTGCCAAGAGCCTCCGAGGCAGGGAGGGAAATCGTAAACCAGGAGAGCCAGCCGAGAAGGTGGGTTGAGCAGCAGACAAGGCTGATTGTGATGAAGCAGAGTTCTTTATTAAAAGCAAAAGAAAGTTTCCACACATGCCAGTGCTGATGTTTTGTAACTACACTGTAAACTCTTGCCTCTCTCCAACACTGAGTGCTGTGACTCCTGTTAGATCGGTGCAATAAATGTTCTTCCAGGTATTTAGAGTTTTATGATGCCTGCAAAGCTACTGCAAACAGTCCCTCTGCCCGCCTCCAAGAGAAGGTGGAGAAATCTAATCTAAGTTTAATGCATTTTAATTATTTACAGGAAGTGCACAGTCCCAGAACTGGCTGTTTCTTGTAAACCACAGATAACACTTCCAGTTTATGGAGTCATAAAGATTTTTTTTTATGAAGGGCATTTTATATTGGTGTAGATAAATGTGTTTGGTATATCAGGACGATAATTTCAGTGTGCCATCATGCTGCGGTTTGCAGTCATTTCAAAACTGGATGAAAATACACGCTTATGTGGAAGAAACATAAATAGTGGATTCATTAAATGTTTTGGACGTGTCAGTTATGCTCTGTGAAATGTCACAGACAGACATGCTGTTTTATTTACTGTCAGCATATGAAACCTGAGGAAGCTGTGGGTTCAGCACACATTTAAGTGACCATGCAGTCAGTGTAGTTCTGATTTATGTCACATAGAATATGACAAATGGACTAGTTTTCTAAAAGAAATTATTGAACAATTGACCTCGATACACCTCACCCTGTCTCCACATTACGATCCCAGAGTGATGCTACTGTACTGTGTCAGTGTGGTGTGAAGTACCAGAAACCAGTGGTGCAATTAGGGCACAAGGAGTTAAGAGTGCCAATGTATTAAAGGGTCGGCACTGATGCGCATCATACAAGTTAGGCATGCTCATTTTGTTACACAGCACTGTCTCTTCTAATTGGTGTAAGTGCACTTTCTTAATCTTGACTTCCCAGCTGATTCACATCCTGCATGCTGGCTGCACCGCTGCTGTCTCTCTAGTCTATCTCTGACCTTCTGCTCTGTTTCCTGTTTCTCTCTCTGCATCTCCTACTGTGTGTGTGTGTGTGTGTGTGTTATTTTCTCCCATACATTGCATATAAAAAATGGATGTAACTTCATCCTAGCTAACCATTTTCTTCCACTCTTGTTCTCAAACATGGAGTCATTGTGGAAGTGCCTTAAACATTAATTTCTTCTTATCGCCAGCAGGGGGTGACAAAAGGTTGTCTGTGGAAAAATGACACTTCAGCTCCTTTGATCTATTACCTCAGTAAACACTTTTCTGATGACTGTCTTAATAAAACATGAGGTTCATTTTATGAAGAGTGAAAAACAGGATAAAGCTGTAGCGTAGCACGCAGCGTCCCTGAATGTGTCAGTCAGATCCAATCCTCGCTCGTCATGTTTGATTTCAAAATAATAAAATGATGCTGTAAAAGCTCCGCTTGAGGCTTTACAACTGGGCTTTGCATTCACAGTTGTCAAAGTGGCTACATCCATCTTTTATCTGCACCCTGCTTTCTCTTGTTTGAACGCTTGAGTGTGTGTCTAATAGGATATGATGGAAATTTGAAACATTCAGACAACACATTTTGGGAAGATGTCATGTTTTCTTGGAAAGTCCACACATAAAGGTACATTTTGCAGAATTATATTTAACAAATATTTCTACAGATGTAGTAAACTTAGTGTTTTGTTTAACTGCTACACAGCAAAGTCCAACTTCTCCATTTTAGAACTTTAACAAGTTGTGCAAACTGTGGTGCGGTGCTTGTGAGAGGTCCTCACACCTCTGCGTTGCTTCTGTTTGTGCCTGCTTGTGTACACTCTTCATCTCCATGAGTCTTAATATTTCCAGTCTGCATTCAGAGACTGTGTGTGTGTGTCTTCATGTTGTGTAGAAATGTGCGTTTGTGTATATGCAGCTCTGAAGTCAACAGGACCCCCATCTCCTGAGCGTGTCTCTGTGTTTGACGCAGACTTGTATGAAACTTGCTTTCTCACGCCTGTGTGTGCTTTCTCTCTCTTTCTCACTCCGATGTTTGTCCTCCTACAGGACAGTGTCCCAATGGCCTCTCCTGCTTTCCTTCTCTCTCTTTTTGTAAGTATTCAGGTTCTCGCTCAAGTTTCACCAGAGCCAGGCCACGCTCCATACACGCTTGTCTCAAAGCTAACATGTACACACATCCACAGTGTTACACACTGCACACACCTGTCTGTACCTCTGATCTTTCTCTTTATTTCTACTGAAGCGGCTTTGGAGGACAGTAAGGATTTAAGACGCCATGAAAGCCATTAAAGGTGGACTAATACGACCAGTCAGAAAATAAAAACTATATAGATTGATAGGAGCAAAAGTCAGCTTGCAAACTATATTACAAACCTAAACTGGCCAATTTTAGTTGAAGTCACTCGCACTTCAGACTGGTGGGAAATACTCAATAAAATAAAAAACAAATATAAAATCAAATGTTAAATGTAAAATAACCAAGCAACATCCTCTGGCTCTCACAAATAAATGGGGAAAGAGACACAACCTTCAGTTCTTTTAAGAGCCACTTGAGACTGGCTTTAAAAGTGAGTCAATCCTCATTGACTCCCATGTTTAAATAACCAACTCTACATCAGATAATCAGATATCACTTTTCAGCCCAATAGAAAAAAATATTTTTGGTGTCTGTGATATAATATTTACCCTGTCTGAAAGACCGTGTTTAAGTAAAAGTGGGTGTGGACACTTTGATAGACAGCCAGTCTATCGTCGATTTAGACGAGTAAAAACATACAACACATAGCAAATGTGAGGAAATTGTTTGGGTTTTATGTGTCAAAAAATGCTGATATAAGAATATCAGATTGCTTCACAGTGGTTGTTTGTAAACAAGTGGTTAATGTAAAATGACCATCTTTTATATACAGCATGTTGAAATAACCACTCCTCATAGTGGCGATCCAATCTAATCAGTCAGGTTTTCCAAGACTTATGACGGCAGATTCAAAGAGATTGTTGCTCTAAACCACTGAGCTATTAAAGTGGTGTCAACTACTCAGCAGTGTAGAAACGATTAAATGCAGAAGAGATGGGTCGTGAGCCTACGCCCATCCTGTGCTCTATAGATGTGCCATACAGATGATATAGAAATGAAAGACTTCTTCCTCTTCCTTGCAGTCTCTCTCTCTCTCTCTCACACTCACACACACACACACACACACACACACACACACACAGACACTCTCATATATCTTTGAAAATACTGTCTGTATCACCCTCATAAACGTTTACATTTCTGTTTGCACCAAAGATTTTTCCCATCCCGCACTCACACACTCTCTCTCTCTCACACACACACAAACACACACACACAGGTAACTTTCATCACCCAAGCTTCCGTCGACCTTCGGTTAATGTTTCCTGTGTTTTTCTGTTAATGTGCGTTAGCATCTCTGCATGTTCCAGTTTCTTTTCTCCTTGTTTTCTTTTTATTTTGCTCATGATTATTTTTTCTGTTCATCATTTGGGGAACGATGCCTTCCAGGGTGGATTGTGCTGTGTTTTTGTGCGGAGCTCAATGACACAAGGAGGCCTGCCACAGGGCCTGCCTGACCTTTGACCTGTACAACCTTACGTTAAGCTCGCTCTTTCTCTCTCTCCACGTTTCTTTGTGTCTCTGCTGCAGGATGGAGGCACTAGGGGGCGGCGGAGTGCCATGGAGGCCGACCTCAAGATGAAGAAATAGTGCAAGAGGGGGCTGAGAGCCGCTCTTCGAATCTTGCAGCTGATTTCTTTCTGGTCACTTTGTCGTTTTCTGAAGAGAACTGTGCCGTCTCCATGTGCCTGGTTTTTGTGCGCGCACACACACACACACCTATGCTAAGGGACATAAGTGTGTGTGTGTCTGAGAGAGCTGTACAGCGTTTTCTCCGCTCCCATTCATGGGGCGCCATGGGATGTTGCACCAATTTTCCCTATGAATAATTTCACCAGCACGGGTAGCGGGGGTCATAATTTGCCCCTGCTGCAACACAACAAGGACTTTGTGGATAGAGAACAATACTTTCACCAGCAATAGTTTGTTTGGGATCAGATGGGAACGGGCCAGATGAGTTCTACTTGGCAGATTTGATTACTTTGAGTCGTGCGTACGTCCTGCACCTGATTATGCTCAGCCCCTTTGGGCTGAACAGACGTCAACAACGAAGATGGCCACATGAGCAACCATGATGTATAGTTCCACAAATTCAAAGCGAGTCTTCTAGTGCTGCATGTTGGGCTGACTCCACCCCGAGCTAAGAAATCTGTTAGTTTGATCACTGCTAAAGCATAATGGTAAAATAAGAGTTACTTAAAATATTTCATTAAATAGATTTCTGATTTTTTTTTTGGTTGCAAAATTGTGGTTTGTGTCTTCTATTAATAGTAATTTAATTGATTTGATTCAATCTATTGGCCATTGTATACCAGTGCATGTTTCAGCCCATTAAACTGCAGATCCTTCACTTTTTTACTGATCGTACTTCTGAGTACAATTGATAATAAGGGTAATTATATAAATATAGATAAAATTCAGCCACAGGTTAAACTCAGTGTAACACTTTCAACAATGAGCAAGGCTGCCACTGATTTCTGGCAACAAGCTCTTAACCTGAGGTATCGACAGCACCAAAAAGAGGCTTTCAAAACATTACCCGGCTCTAGAAAATATTTAATTAGGTTGACCTCAAATGTCAAAGCCCTTCCTATACAAGGAAATACACTAAGGCCCAAAGTTGCCCCTGAAGCAGCTTTAAAAACCAGTGGTTTGTGACAAAACAGCTGTTATTTAATGGGCTTTAACAGATTGTTGCTGAATCATTGCCACTTATTACTTAGGATGTAGGCTGTGTATAGAGCACAGGAAATGTTTTTGTAATGCGTGTCAAGGAGTGAAGTTTTGTACTGGAAAAGGTTCATGTAGTTGTGTTTGGGTAGCTGATACATTTGTGTAAATTTGTTAATAAAGATTTGATCTAAACGTGTAAGGGATCAGTTTGGGGATTTAAGCAGCATTTCACTTTGAATTTTTTAAGTAATGATTAACCTGACAAGGGGAATTCATTCTGTGGGAACAGTTTCCTGGTAACTGCATTTTGTGCCCTCAGGCTTATTGTAATCAGGAACGGGATTATTATCAGTTTCTATTACCTGTAAATGGGTCTGTAATTATGATGGTATCACAGGGTCTGTGTGATCCCAGTGTTCAAAAGAAACAGAAACACAGCACTGAAGTTGTGCAAAAAGTTTATTTTGCATTCTGTATATTAAGAGGCATCTTTCAGGAATGAGACCTGCCCAATCCTGGTACTGACACATTTCCAGTGTACACATCTTTACATTCAAATACTGGTGCAAAAATACTGTCACCAACTACAGAATAGAGGAAAGGGAAAAAATAAAGAAAAACAAAAACAGTGGGCCTCCTGTCAGAGTTTCATACAGAAAAATAAATAACTCACTTTAAAAACTACAGGAAGGCAATCAGGTTCCAGTGCATGGCAGACTACATGTAGCTGATGGTTAAAACCACACACGGGTAATGTTTTAGAGTCTCATCTTAACCCCTAGTTGAAGTCGTGAACAACAGGACTGGCAGAGGAGTAGAGCTTCCTCTTGACCAGCCGGTACTCTGGTCTCAGCTTCAAAACTTTGTTGGCATCGAAGATGTTCTTGAATGACGGCCAGCCGTCACTTTCTGCCTTGAAGACCACAGACAGCTCGAAAGTCGGCGTGACGCTGGAATCGGGGAAGATGCTCCCAATGTACTTCAGGCCGTCTTTGCCATCGATGTAGAGCTTGATGGAGGCCCCCCGGAGCCCACAGGGCTCATCAGCAGAGGCACACACCACATCCTGACTAATCCTGGTGGTCATGTGGCGAGGCAGCAGCAGCACCTGGCAGTTGAGGATGGAAGCCTTGGCCTCAGTGAGGCGACACTCCATCTGCTGAGTCACAACCTGCTGGAAAAGCCGCTGATCGTGCTCCAGACCAGCGTCCAGGTCAGCAACTGAATAAAGAGGCAAAGCAGCGTCAGAATGAGAAACAAGTCACACCATCTCATTACAGTTTAATATCCACGTCAAAGGGTCCCTCCTTTTCTCTACACTAGCAACGTTGAGTGTCAGACCCTTGAATCAATTCACTTTGGACAGATTTTAAATCATGTGAAAGCTGCACTTAATATAGTATGTCACCAGAATAAAGGCTTTGCATCAGCAGCAAACAAGGAAGCGCTCTGAAAAGCTCAGCAAGTGATCAGCTGATCCAAAAGCTGAAGGGCTTGCATCAGACGAGTGTCCCGTGAACGAGCACTGCCAGTTCAATGCCCCATTGTTCTAACGCGAAGCTTTAGTTACTTCCAACCGGTTCCATGGTTTACTTTGGACCATTGATATTTAAATAGCATTAGCTGTGTTTGAAGGCTCTGCCAGCCAGAGAGAGAGCAGTCCTTAGACCAGGAGCACTTAAGGAAGAACCTTCGCCGTGTGTGTGTGTATGTATATATATATGTATGTATATATATATATATATATATATATATATATATATATATATATATATATATATATATATATATATATATATTATTTATTTATTTATTTATTTATTTATTTATTTATTACAGGATGAAACTTACAGGATGAAATGCTCTCGCTTTCTTCGTAGCTCTCGACGCTTCCCCGCCGGGATGAACTCATCTTTTGTCCCGTTGTCTTTAGCGGACACAAGCACTTTCCTGTCATCTCTACGACGTTTTCTTCCTCCGACAAGAGGTGTCCAAAGACCAGAGCCGAGCTATAGACCATCCTGATTCCTGTTTGTGAAGCACCGGTATCTCCTCCGAGCGTTTGGTCTGTGTCTTCTCCATGTATCGAGTTGGTTGAGCTGAGCGGCTGCCGGCTGTGAGCGCGGAGGTTTTATGCCCGAGCTGTCAGTTGCATCAGCTGAGCTCTCGCACGTGTGGGCGGGGCTTGGTGGATTGAGCCAGAAATTTCCGGATCACGCAACGCGCGAGGAGATTGCAAAAAGTTGGTGTAAAAGCTCAGTAGTTATTTGTAATATTTAGTTTTATTATTATTATTATTTTTAAATGGAGATATTTACTTATGTATCGTCCTACCTTGTAATATTTTTGTGCCTTGTACACGTCTATTGTTTTTAACTCTATATATTTATGAAAGTTTCACTTAACAGCCTACAAAATAATATTAATAAAAGACTAAATAGATTTAAAAAAAGATAAATGACACATTAAAACAATTATGACATTAAAAGCACCAAAATATAGCAAATAATGGACAAAATTAGTAAAATGACTTAAATCAACATTGTGTTTTTACTACCTATTTTAACCTTTGTTTTTTTATTCTTTTTGAATTTCATTTTCCTTTCCATTTACCTCATGAAAAACATTCCATTTTTGATGTATTTGTGTTTATTTTCTAACTCCACTCCCACACATTTTAAGAGTATTTTCTTAAACCATTTTATGACATTTTCTAACATTTATTTTTATAACCCTGTAATATACAAAATTTTTAGATTTCCTGGAGAAAGGTTTGTAAATTTACATTTTTTCAAGTAGCAAATAATAAAAAAAAAAAAAAAAAAGTAGTGTGCAGGCAACCATTCATTATAGTAAATAAGCTGAATAAGGTTTAGAGTCAGTTCATACATGATTTTTGAAAACTCAAGATAAAAACAGAGAATATTTGGATTTTCCACATAATTTATATTTCCTTATTTTTCCAGAAAACCATATGGGAAGTAACATTTATTGTCTATAAAAAATTTAATTCATATAATGTAGAAAACACACAAAGTTCCCTTTTCTTCAGTTATGATCCAGGACCTTTTTTTTTAGTAGAATATTTGTATTAGCATATGTCTGTAAATGAAGGCTCTAAATACCTGATTTAAAAAACTAATAGTACTAAAAACATACTAATAAATGAACACGGCATACAGGCTGCCATGGAAATATACTAGCCTGTGACGAAAATATAGGTCAGTACAGTGGGTGTTTGTGGTGTCAAGTTGAATACCACATCAGCTTTCACACAGAAATCTCCCATTGGGCTAATAGGTTTGTGGTAGTTTATTATTCATATGCAGTAAAATTACCTTTTTTGTCAGATACATATTTAACACATCTGGGCTTCTGGGTTTGGATTGTTCTCATGAATTTATCTAAAAGTGGCCTGCTGCAGATCCAAAGGTTTAAGAAATCCATCTAACTCTTATAACTGCACACAAGATTCCTCTGAATCCCACAGTGTTGTTTTCAAGTCCAGACATGATGGCGTCATAAATCATGCATTGCTCACAAATGACTAACTGTCTAATACACACCGGTCATTTAAATTCATATTCATCTGGCGAGGGAAAGGAGCTTTATCCTCCAATCAAAGGACAGTGTTTCCATGACACCAAATAGCTCCTTGCTTTAAGTCCAACCTACTTAGGTTACGTGACAGCAGACAACAGTAGGAAGGTTACAGGTTAAAGACTCACACCTGAGTCATGGTCTTGGGAAATCTCCCTGCTGTGAAACGTCACAGCTGGCAGCCAGTCACATTCAGACTAGCTGCTGTCGTCAAGTCAGAGGCTCGCCACTAAGAAGGAAGCGTCTTTCTGTGGAAATGCAGGGGAACTACACTGTGAGGTGACAAGGAAATGCAATGTATAGTGACAGTGCTGTAAAACCAACACTCACTGTTTAAGACATCCAGTGTGGTGTGTGTGTGTGTGTTTTAATTACACAACTATTCAGAATAAGCTTTCTGTGTTTTGTCACTTCCAAAGTAAACTTCACACATGTAGTGTGTGAGGTGAGGGGTTTAATAACAGAGACTTGGATTAAGTTGTCAAACTAACACAATTTTAAATGCAAAGATTATTTTTGATACGCAAGTCTAATATGGCCTCATGCAACCGGTGATTTGCAGCTGTTTTAAACCCTCTGCACTTACATTCACCAAGGCGTCTCTTGATGACAGTGTCCTCCAGAGTGTTGTCAGGACTTGGCTGGTTGTTGCTTTTAATAGCCAGAGAAATAATTCTGTGATCACCCTCTTCAGTTTCAGGCATTTCCAGTGCCCCTACTGTTTAGCGTCTGAAAATGCAGGAAAATGTCCAAAATTCCCAAAAAGTTCAACTATTGTTTTCCTTGAATGAAAGCTAAGTCCACTGTGGAGGTGCAGTGAAGCACAAAAACAAGATTTGGATCACTGTCTATAAATGTATGGACCTTAATGTAAAGCATAACAATAATACAATATGTAATTCATTAAACTTAAAATAAAGTTTATTAGTAAACTCTATCATGAAGTGTTACCTTTGGTTCTTTTATTAAGATATTAAGAAAAGCTGCAAGGTGTGAGTACATGTGACACTAAATGATTCATATAACATATCCTTCTCAAAGTAATCAACACTGACTGCTATTCCGCTGACTCACTGCTATAATTATAAAACATCCTGTGAGCATTCAGAAATGTGAGCAGAGGAAAAATCATGTGCAAACAGAGCACCTTTCATTTAGTGCTAAGGAAGCGTTGCTACGTAAATGTAAATGTGACTTTTCTTATTCTTTTCTTATTTGTTTATTTATTATACTTTTATTATTGCTGCCATGGTTCTTAAATGTTTTACCTGCTTCACTTTTTAACTTATTAACTTCTGGATTAAATGTGTGACCCCTAAAACGATCACTGTCTGTGGCATATTTATTATCAGCAGTGGGGAAAGAAGGCTACATATAAATGAGGGAAAAGAGAAAAACTGGAAAAGTATAAAATTCAAAAGAGTTCATGTAAAGTCATGGTATTTAGTAAAGAAGAGGGAAGAGGAGGAAGATGTGTTCAATGACTGTATAAACAAAAGAAGCGGTCACAAGATGCCTGGCACCAAGCCTGTTTATCTGCATTTCACATGCACTCACAAGCACCTCATGACTGAGAGCGCAGCCGGTGAAACTGCTCCGCGAGGTTGCATCAGATCAGTCGACAGCCACGGGGATCTGATCCAATTGTGCTGCATTATGAACACAGAGCAGTTGTGGGGTTTATAATATTTCGATCGATAAAAGAGCAGAAATGGAGATGAAACTGTGCATCAAGTGGACTCGACAGGCAAACACAAGTTATTGTTCCAAAACCCATAAAAGTAACAAAGTGGAATTTTTTTTTCCTTTTGGCCTTCAGATGAAAAAAATCTGCAAAGGAAAGCAGTCGTCTTTGGTTGCTCTCATGTGAATTAATCTCCACATTAAGGCCTTATGCTCATAACACTGAAAATACATGTTTAAGGGAAACATAATTCAGATGTTATCATATGAAAAAAGACTTGAATTCAGTGTTGAAGATCATAAGCATTCAACATAATAGGAACTAGTGAATTATGATGTTATTAGCTGATTTTGTAATATTTAGCTGGAGTTAAAAACAAGACAAAATGTGTGTTTTATGGAAGTTCATACGATGTACACCACTTCATATGAAGACGCTTCTGCTTTGGAGAAAAGAAATCACTTTTAGCTGAAGATACTTTTAACAAATTGTTTCATTCAGCAGTGTAACTGAATGTAACTGTGTGTGCTAATATTTAATGATTATACTTCTTTGTTCGATTAAAACAGACGCATGATTCTGGGAGGCAAGTCCAACCTGTTTTCCTGAGAGGAGCAAAACAACACAACATCCCACACGGCTAACATCAGCTGACACACTGATGGATAGATAGGAATGAGCGCATTGTGGCAAAGCAAACACACAGAGCAGGCTGTTTACTAAATGTGAAGTTAAAAGTTAATATTAGTGAATTGACTTCATGTGAAAATATTTCAGCTCGTGGCACAGCTGTTATTAAACCCCTCGCCTCACACGCCTCGGTACACCACCATCAAAATGTTGGACTGTGAATAAAGATGTGTGGAACTTTTTGTAAACCCTCTTGAATCGAAGCTGAAAGTTGGCACTTGAAGTGCCAACTTTGATGGTGGTGTACCGAGGCACAATTATAAAAACTTTGTTAATTTCCAAATACCAGTGGACCTACCTGTGCTGATTATGAACATAATAATAATAATAATAATATCTACAAATGTGGCAGCTTTTATAATGTTTTTGCACAGCATGATAACCAAATGCTGTGCTTGTAATCGAGGCTTCATCACTGATCCATGAGCCAGTCTTCATTCTCAAGTATTCAGAGATCCCCCAGTAGTCCTTTTGGTCATGTGATACACATATTACAAGTATAATGCAACCTTGTGATGGAGCGAGTTGAAAAAAGCAGGAGTCACAGGAAATGTTGAGCTCAAGAGGTCAAAGAAACAAAACTAAACTCAGGCAAAGAACTGAGCAAATGACTGCCCAGACAAAAATAACTGACCTAAACAGGAAATGACTCACAAGGGTATAGATAATGGCTGATCAGACCACTATGACAGACGAGGGGTAACTAAACAAAACATAATCATAAAGTACAAAAACACCAACTCCCAGGGATCATGGCAGGTTAGTCAGAAGAAGCAACGGTTAGTCAAAGATCAAACAAAGTAATGAACTGGTATGAATACATAAGTAAAGTAAATGTGTGCGCTTAAAAATAGAACAAATGTATCCAAACCAATCAATAAACTTATTGGAAACTAAAGTGTGTTATTGTGTTCAGATAAAAAAAAAAAATACATAGGGGTTACGGACTTATTTTGAATGATCATTTAATCACCATTTGTCTTTGCATTGGGTGGCAGGGTGGTGGAGGTTAGCAAGATTTGTGTGCGAGTTTGCACGTTCTCCTTCTCTCCTCCCACAGTCCACAGATGACACTTTGACTGGTGAGTCCAAATTAGCCCCTGAGTGTGATTGGTTGTCTGTCTCTGTGTGATAGCCCCGCAACGGGCTGCTGCCAATTCTTGGAGAATTTGAATTATTCTATAATGTGGATGCAAAAAAGTACTTTCAAAATAAAATGTAAAAAAAAAAAAGAATCTATATAAGAAACTCCAACAAGCTATAAATTGAATCCGTTATTTTAAATAATATACGAATATCCTATACGTATATTCGTATAGGAATATACAAAATGATCATTTTGCAGAGTCAGCACACAGTGACGGAGGTTGAGCCTCATGGAGGACCCAAAAAGCCACGAGCATCGAAATAAAGGATTTTGTGCTTCAGTAATGAATTGTGCAATAAAATATGCATTAGGAAATCCATTTAGGAATTCATTTTATAATTGTTTTATTTCTCTAAACATTACTAAAGTAATTTGTGATTTAAATTTCATTTAAAATAAAGGTACAAGTATAAAATTGCATAATTAAAATTAAGGAACTGACCTCCCAGCCTATTGTTCCTTCAGTGGGCTGGTTTCAGTCATTATGCAAATGTACTGTTTATAAGATTGTGGAAACCTGCAGTCAGCTGAGACTGAAGAAGTCACTTGGATGAGTGACGAAATGTTTCTCCCACAAAATGCTACGTCCAGATGAACAGAATCAACTTTTGGAGATTTAAAATAAAAATCAATATTTTGAAATACTTAATAAAAACTCCCAATAAAAACCTAATTTCAAAAACCATTTTCAATTTCCACATTAAAAAAGAGAATTTTAAAATGCAATTTAAATAAGACAGATTTATTTCTGACATTTTCCATTTCCTGCATTTTTCCCGTTCCTGTTAGCTCGTGAATTCGCTATTTTATTAGCAAATAGATTAGATTTGGGATTTTGAAATAATGATTTATAAACAGTGTTTTTATTTTAAATGAAATGATTGAATAATAAATTATTTTAGTAATTTTTAAATTACTAAAATAATTAAAAACTTAAATATAAAATGCATATTATTTGGACAAATTTATTATTGAAGCACAAAATTCTTTATTTTGATGCACGTGGCTCTTATGGTCCTCCATAGAGCTGGTCTTCATCTTTGTCTGCTGACTTAGTAAGTGTCCTCCGTGGGTACCCTCAGAGGCTGAGGTTGCTCCAGGCTGATCATGAGCGTAGGGTCTCTGCTCATCACATCACCATTATTAGAATCTGCATTGCCCACAAATGGGTGTACCCTCTCTTGCTGAGGATTTGGTGTAAGACAGAACTCCTCTCTCTCCTGCTGCTCCAAGTGTCTGAGGATGGCCTTGGACAGGAAGTGAGGGTCATCCTCCTGCTCATCTAGAAAATGATGAAGACGAAGAAGAAGATTATCTGGTTGTTAATTCCATGTTTTCAGCTTTATAACAATCGAAGAACTACACAGTGAAAGATAAATATGAGTTTACATGAGGCCAGAGTTAACTGGACCAAAGCCAGAAATGTTCCTGAAACTGATCCTCTGACCTACATATTTCATTTCAGCTTCATACTGTGTCACATTTAGACTCCAGTGTAGCAACAAAACCCCTTTAAAAACAGCCACAACATCCTTGTGGGAAAGTGGATAAGCTGAAAGCTAAAATCCTCCTAAAAGCAGCCTGTGTCATGCTGGGAGTACAAAGTTCCCTCTCTCTCACTCACACACACACACACACGCACACACGCACACACACACACACGCACACACACACTACCATTGATCAGGATGAGCTTGTAGCGGTTGCGACACTCCAGCGAATGCTCCAGGATGTCCTGCAGGGTCCTGAAGAAGAGCAGAACCTGCTGTTTGCGCTCAGGCTCCCCAAAACCAGCGCTGCTCTCCTGGGACATGTTGTACAGCGTCAGCAGAGGCGTCGCATACTCCACCACACACTCATGGACCTGTTGACACACAAACACACATAGACATGAACAAAAAACAGACACTCAGGGAAAGATATATTTCCCGGACAGATAATCCTTTAAAAGCTTGCAGCACTCTCCTCTCAGATATGTTTAATTCTCGTGTTTTACAGCTAGATGGTGCCGTTACTACGCTTTCACAAACTAGCTCTTCACCGGTGGATTCTTTGGTTTAACCAGGAGCTCGTACCAATGCTGTGCTATTGAAGGGAAATAGTCAAAGGTGAGGTAGATTATTTTACTTCTTTATTTCAAAGTACAAGAAATATCAGATGATAAGGAGACTGTTTCATAGTATGTCGTAACCCAAAAATAAATATTCAATGAAATAATGTCACAATGATCAGATCAGCTCAGCAGACAGTGTAAAGCTGTTAGGATTTCCTGGCTTCACTGAGGAAGATCATGATGTTAAAGCTACAGCAAAAGTAACATAAAGAGCAACTTTAGCGCTTGGCCACTCAGCATGGACGGTACAGAGCACGGATCCCTTCACACACATAAAAGCATACACCAAACACGCCCTGCAAATTTAAGTTTATTTGAATATTAAATATGCACTAAACTGAATATATATGCATATATATGTAAAAAATAACCTGATTCCATGTAATGTCTGCAGCAGTAAATTAAAGCCATTCACTTTGAGCAATCTGTGGCTATTTTTAGTCCTAAATGAAACCCCAAATGCTTTCATGTCGCCCCAAACTTCCTTTCTTTTGACTGAACTATTGCTTGTGAGTACAGTCAGTGTTAGATTTGTTGCATCAAACACTTTGGATACACAGCACGCTGATGTTCTCTAAGATACTGAAGCAAATTATGAGAAAAAGGCCCCTGTCATATTTAAATTGTGCAATCTTTGCAAATCTGATCAAAGGAGAAAAATATGAGCATGAGTCTTTCAACCCACACTTGCAGCAAAAAAACCCGACGCTGAGTTCATTTCCTGCACGAGATGTTTACAGCTGTTTAATACTGACCAAACATTTTTAATATGGACTTCAGTCCAGTCTGATGCACATTAATCAAGTAAAAAAAACAAACAAAACTATGCCTGGGTTACTTTATGCTTGCATACCTTCCTATTCTCATCCATTATGCGGTACACACTGTGCTTGTAGACCCGCCCCCGGACTCCTGCCCTGTCAATCTCATTGTTTGGTAGGTTGTCATAGAATTGGATGTTTTCATCCTCGTCCTCCAGCTTATGGGAAATGTTGGCATTGAGAGGGATGAGGATGAGGAGCTTCCTGGAGCCACGACCCCAACTGGTATTGTTTAACTGGTGTGTGGCACAAAACCCTGCGATGGACTGCTCCAAATCTGAATAGACATGCAAACACAGAAACAAATTCAGATCTCTTCATTCACATTCATCCTCTATCTCTAGAATAGAGAAGAAAGTGTAGCAATGTGACCCTGTGAGCCAAAAAGAACAGACGACAGAGTCTAGCAGCTTAATAGATTCAACTTGAACTGGTTAATAAATGTATTTAAATCAATTCACTTGTATTTATATAGCTCCAAATCACAACAACAGTTGCCTCAAGGCTCTTTATATTGTAAGCTGAAGACAGAGAAAACAGAGAAATCCCCAACATTCACGTGACCCCTTTAGAGCAAGCACTTTGGCAACAGTGGAAAGGGAAAACTCCCTTTTAACAGGGAGAAACCTCTGCACACATGGACACACACTGAATTTAACAGCACATGAGGGCAAAACATGATTTGTTTGTAGATGTTGTCATGTTACTGACGTGGCAGCACCAGTCGCAGGTATCCCAGGTAGAAGGACCAGGCAAGGCCGTGGGCTACGTTCTTCTTCCTCCCCTCGCAGATGTCTGACACCTCCACCGCCGACGGACCCTGCATGCCAACCACAGAAACAGCCGCAACAATGTCACAACACTTCACCTATGCTCAGGAGCCACCTGACACCCTGCTGAAGGTGCCAGGCGAAAGAAAAGGACATCCTCTCACCCAAGCTGCCCTTTTCCATGTGGAACAAATATATTTTTAGGTTGAATTCAGCATGAGGGACACAGTCAGCTGCACCAAAAGAGATCTGTGCAAAACGCAGTGGTCATTGTTGCTAATGACGACATGTTTAGAGTCTATTTTTACTCAAGAAATGCCATTTCAGTTTTAATCAGGTAAAGCCCCGGGGAGGGACTGGTCTTTCTGTAGCGTGGTCCTTTAAAGCTGTTTTTTTTTGTGAGCCACAAACACACCGAGCTCTGACTGAGATCAAGATAATAAAGAATGAGCAACTCATTGCTCATTCATACTTAGTACAATACTACAACGAAATTGGAAAGTAGCCTCCCTTTGCTTTGTTGACAGCGCTGCAAACCTTTGGCCTTCTCTCAATGAGCTTCATAATGTATTCACCTAAAATGGTTTTCACTTCACATGTGCACCTTGTGAGGGTTCATTTGTGGAATTTCTTGCCTTCTTGATGGGGTTGGGACCATCAGGTGTGTTCTGCAGAAGTCAGGCTGGTACACATCTGACAGCCCTATTTGACAACTGTTGGAGTTCATATTATGAGTTCTAACAGTAGTTAGAACTAAGAACCAACCAGCTAAGTAAAGAGAAACAACAGTCCATCATGGACTGGGGGGTCACTTGGTGTTCGCTCGCTCTGTGGTATAGTATCACTTCCTGTTCCTGCTCAAACACAGTGGTGTTTCTGAGTAGCTTATTTGCTTAGCAGTTTAATTAACAACTTTTAAATACATTCTTTTTTTTCATAGTATAATCTTCACGTGCTTCATCCGAAGCACACTTTCTGTGTACTCACTACCTAATTTATAGCCAAAGTATTCACTCACTGTCTCTGTACTGTTTCGCTAGCTTAGCTCGTAGCCGACTCGTTAGCACCATGGCTACTTCACCTGTCCCTCCTGCACTTTCTTGCTCATTGTGTCAGATGTTTAGTTACTCGGCCTCCTTTAGCAGTAATGATATCTGTAACAAATGTAGCATATTTGCAGCTCTGGAGGCCAGGATTACTGAACTGGAGACTCGGCCTCGCACCCTTCACTCACCCTTAGCTAGCCAGGCCCCTGTAGCTGGTGCAGCCGAAGATAGCGTAGGCCCCGCTAGCTGTTCCCGGCAGATCCCAAGCAGCTGCGGAAAGAGGGCGGCTGGGTAACGGTGAGGAGGAAGCATAGTCCTAAACAGAAGCCCCAGGTACACCACCAACCCGTTCATGTGTCTAACCGTTTTTCCCCACTCGGTGACACACCCGCTGGGGGTCAAACTCTGGTAATTGGTGATTCTGTTCTCAGACATGTGAAGCTAGAGACACCGGCAACCATAGTCAATTGTCTTCCAGGGGCCAGAGCAGGCGACATTGAAGGAAATTTAAAACTGCTGGCTAAGGGTAAACGTAAATTCAGTAAAATCATAATTCACGTCGGCAGTTATGACACCCGGTTACGCCAATCGGAGGTCACTAAAATCAATATTGAATCGGTGTGCAACTTTGCCAAAACAATGTCGGACTCTGTAGTTTTCTCTGGTCCCCTCCCCAATCAGACCAGGATTGACATGTTTAGTCGCATGTTCTCCTTAAATTGCTGGCTGTCTGAGTGGTGTCCCAGAAATGATGTGGGCTTCATAGATAATTGGCAAACCTTCTGGAGGAAACCTGGTCTTGTTAGGAGAGATGGCATCCATCCCACTTTGGATGGAGCAGCTCTCATTTCTAGAAATATGGACAAATTTGTTAAACCCCTCAAAATATGACTATCCAGAGTTGGGACCAGGAAGCAGAGTTGCAGTCTTACACGCCTCTCTGCAGCTTCTCTCCTCCTGCCACCCCCCCAAAAACCCATCTCCATAGAGACTGTGTCAGCTTCCAAAAAGACAAAAAACAAACTAAAAACCAGCAACAAACAACTTAAACATTTACAAAGAAAGAACAATACAGTATCCACATCTGAACCAAAGAGTAAAACAGTGAAATGTGGATTATTAAATATTAGGTCTCTCTCCTCCAAGTCTCTGTTAGTACATGACTTAATAATTGATCAACAAATTGATTTACTCTGCCTTACAGAAACCTGGTTGCAGCAGGATGATTATGTTAGTTTAAATGAATCAACACCCCCGAGTCATTCTAACTACCAGAAATCTCGAAGCACAGGTCAAGGGGGCGGTGTGGCAGCAATTTTTCACACCAGTCTATTAATTAATGAAAGACCAAGACAGACTTTTAATTCATTTGAAAGCCTGATGCTTAACATTGTCCACCCCAGCTGTGAAACTCAGAAACCAGTCTTACTTGTTATCATCTATCGTCCACCTGGGCCTTACACAGAGTTTCTGTCTGATTTCTCAGACTTTATATCTAATTTAGTTCTGAGCTCAGATAAAATAATTATTGTGGGTGATTTTAACATCCATGTTGATGCTAAAAATGACAGCCTCAACATGGCATTTAATCTGTTGTTAGACTCAATTGGTTTCTCTCAAAATGTAAAAGAACCCACCCACCACTTTAATCACACTCTAGATCTTGTTTTAACATATGGCTTAGAAACTGAACATTTAACAGTGTTTCCTGAAAACCCTCTCCTGTCTGATCATTTCTTGATAACATTTACATTTACAATAATTGATTACGCAGCAGTGGAGAGTGGACTTTATCAAAGTAGATGTCTTTCTGAAAGCGCTGTAACTAAGTTTAAGAATATAATCCAGCCACTGTTATCATCGTCAATGCCCTGTACCAACACAGAGCAGAGCAGCTATCTGAACGCTACCCCAACAGAGGTCGATTATCTTGTTAATAATTTCACCTCCTCACTACGTACGACTCTGGATACTGTAGCTCCAGTGAAAACTAAGGTCTCTAATCAGAAGTACCTGACCCCGTGGTATAATTCTCAAACACGTACCCTAAAGCAGATGACTCGTAATCTGGAGAGGAAATGGCGTGTCACAAATTTAGAGGATCATCATTTAGCCTGGAGAAATAGTTTGTTGCTTTATAAGAAAGCCCTCCGCAAAGCCAGAACAGCTTACTACTCATCACTGATTGAAGAAAATAAGAACAACCCCAGGTTTCTCTTCAGCACTGTAGCCACGCTGACAAAAAGTCAGAGCTCTTTTGAGCCAACCATCCCTTTAACGTTAACTAGGGATGACTTCATGAACTTCTTCACAAATAAAATTTTTATCATTAGAGAAAAAATTACCAATAATCATCCCACAGATGTAATATTATCTACAGCTACTCTTAGTACCATTGATGTTAAGTTAGACTCTTTTTCTCCAATCGATCTTTCTGAGTTAACGTCAATAATTACTTCCTCCAAACCATCAACGTGTCTTTTAGACCCCATTCCTACAAAACTGCTCAAAGAAGTCCTGCCATTGATTAATTCTTCGATCTTATATATGATCAACCTATCTCTAATAATCGGCTATGTACCACAGGCCTTCAAGGTGGCTGCAGTTAAACCTTTACTCAAAATGCCATCTCTAGACCCAGCAGTCTTAGCTAATTATAGGCCAATCTCCAACCTTCCTTTCATATCAAAAATCCTTGAAAGAGTAGTTGTCAAACAGCTAACAGATCATCTGCAGAGGAATGGTTTATTTGAAGAGTTTCAGTCAGGTTTCAGAGTTCATCACAGCACAGAAACAGCTTTAGTGAAGGTTACAAATGATCTTCTTATGGCCTCTGACAGTGGACTCATCTCTGTGCTTGTCCTTCTTGACCTTAGTGCAGCATTCGATACTGTTGACCATAATATCCTATTAGAGCGATTAGAACATGCTGTAGGTATTACAGGTATTGCACTGCAGTGGTTTGTATCATATCTATCTAATAGACTCCAATTTGTGCATGTAAATGGAGAGTCCTCTTCACACACTGAGGTCAATTATGGTGTTCCACAGGGTTCAGTGCTAGGACCAATTCTGTTTACATTATACATGCTTCCCCTAGGCAGCATCATTAGAAGACATAGCATACATTTTCACTGCTATGCAGATGACACCCAGCTCTATCTGTCCATGAAGCCAGATAACACACACCAATTAGTTAAACTGCAGGAATGTCTTAAAGACATAAAGACTTGGATGGCCACTAACTTTCTGCTTCTTAACTCAGATAAAACTGAGGTCATTGTACTCGGCGCTGAAAAGCTTAGAAATATGGTATCTAACCAGATTCTTACTCTGGATGGCATTACCTTGGTCTCCAGTAACACTGTGAGGAACCTTGGAGTCATTTTTGACCAGGATATGTCCTTCAACGCACATATTAAACAAATATGTAAGACTGCGTTCTTCCATTTGCGCAACATCTCTAAAGTTAGAAATATCCTGTCTCTTAGTGATGCTGAAAAACTAGTTCATGCATTTATTACTTCCAGGCTGGACCACTGCAATTCATTATTATCAGGATGTCCAAAAAACTCGCTGAAAAGCCTTCAGCTAATCCAAAATACTGCAGCAAGAGTACTGACAGGGACTAGAAAGAGAGAGCAGATTTCTCCTGTATTGGCTTCCCTTCATTGGCTTCCTGTTAAATCCAGAATTGAATTCAAAATCCTGCTCCTCACATACAAGGTCTTAAATAATCAGGCCCCATCTTATCTTAATGACCTTGTAGTACCATATTACCCTATTAGAGCACTTCGCTCCCGCTCTGCAGGCCTACTTGTTGTTCCTAGAGTATTTAAAAGTAGAATGGGAGGCAGAGCCTTCAGTTTTCAGGCCCCTCTTCTGTGGAACCAGCTTCCAGTTTGGATTCGGGAGACAGACACTATCTCTACTTTTAAGATTAGGCTTAAAACTTTCCTTTTTGCTAAAGCATATAGTTAGGGCTGGACCAGGTGACCCTGAATCCTCCCTTAGTTATGCTGCAATAGATGTAGGCTGCCGGGGGATTCCCATGATGCATTGAGTTTTTCCTTTCCAGTCACCTTTCTCACTCACTATGTGTTAATAGACTCTCTGCATTGAATCATATCTGTTATTAATCTCTGTCTCTCTTCCACAGCATGTCTTTTATCCTTTCTTCCTTCTCTCACCCCAACCGGTCGCAACAGATGGCCGCCCCTCCCTGAGCCTGGTTCTGCCAGAGGTTTCTTCCTGTTAAAAGGGAGTTTTTCCTTCCCACTGTCGCCAAAGTGCTTGCTCATAGGGGGTCATATGATTGTTGGGTTTTTCTCTGTATCTATGAAGCGCCTTGAGGTGACTTTTGTTGTGATTTGGCGCTATATAAATAAAATTGAATTGAATTGAATTGAATACTTTAAGGACTGAAGGTCTGTCAGTCCGGAAAATTGCTAAAACTTTGAATGTGTCCCCAGGTGCAGTCGCAAAAACCATCAAGCACTATGACGAAACTGGACCGCCCCAGGAAAGGAAGACCAAGTGACCAAGAGGATAAATTCATCCGTGTCACCAGCCTCAGAAATCTCAAGTTAACACCACCTCAGATTAGAGCCCAGATAGAGCTCCAGTAGCAGACACATCTCTACACCAACTGTTCAGTGGAGACTTTATGGTCAAATAGTTGCTAAGAAACCATGACTAAGGAAAAGCAACAAGCAGAAGAGATGTGTTTGGACCAAGAAACACAAGGAATGGACATTAGACCAGTGGACATTTGTGCTTTGGTCTGATGAGTCCAAAATTCAAATCTTTGGTTCCAGCCGCCGTGAGATGCAGAAAAGGTGAACAGATGGTCTCTACATACACGGTTCCTACCGTGAACTACTGGTGACACCGTTGATGATTTTATATGGACCACAGAGCGAAGGCAAAAAGGCCAACAAGTGCTCACCATGCCTTGGAACTCCTTCAAGATTGTTGGAAAATCTTTCAGTTGACGACCTCATGGAGCTCATTGAGAGAATGCCAAGAATGTGCAAAGCAGTAATCAAAGCAGAGGGGCAGATATTTTTAAGAATCTAACCTTTAAAACATGTTTGGAGTTATTTCAGACTTTTTTGTTTACTACATAATTCCTTATGTGCTCATTCATAGTTTTGATGCCTTCAATGAGAATCTACAACGTAAAGAGTCACGAAAATAAAGAAAAACCATCATATGAGAAGGTGTGTCCAAACTTGGGACTGGTAGTGTATGTTTGAGATCCCACATCTACTGTCTGAGTGCATGTTAAGACAGACTGCTGCTCGGACGATTGCATGCACTGTTGAGCATGGCGAGTCGGGAGCCCTTCAACTAACCCGACTGGTTGTGCAGACCTGCCTGTAGCTCCGTGTTTATGTTCATACATAGTGAAAGTCTTCTAGTATAGACAGGCTGGTGGACATTCCAGAAGTGCTGCTAATTAATGACTGTGTGCAATGTAAGTTTAGCTCTGGGTGCAACAGTGGCAGCTGGATCAAGAGGAGAGAACATTCATCATCATGAGAACTAGATTTCTTTGGAAGGATGAATTACTTTACTGAGGAGTGCTGTGTAAACAACATCTGAAATGAGGTAGCAGCACTTGTGTAGTGCATCCTCAACTACAACCGTTTTCACACCTTGGCTCGTGTGATTTTAGTAGAGGATCATTAGGGGGTCCTTTGTCCCTCTTGGGGGGGACACTCCCACAGGGCTTAAGGCTACGTCCACACTAGCCCAGATAAATTTGAAAACGACATTTTCGCCTGAAAACGCTCCGCGTCCAAACTATTGTTTTCAGTCATTTTCACAGAGTTGTGCATCCACATCGAAACGGACGAAAACGCTTATGTTTCAGTACTGCGCATGTGTGAAGAAGATTCAACCCGCCTCATTTCTGTGTGCTGCTTATTTACTTTCCGGCTCTCCGAAACGTCACGGCAAAATGTTGAGGAAAAGCACCGAGTTTTTTAAATGGAATAACAATGAGGTGCAGCTGTTGCTGCGAGTAACACAAAAGTACAAAGTTGCAAAAGCGAGTGAGAATTAAAGAATTTGAAGAAAAGCTATCTGGAGCATGTACAGACTGATATAATATATCTTTAATAGGGCTGTCAAAATTCAGAGCAAACAAAACAAATGCTGTATAATGCCCTCCGCTATCTTTGTTTAATTGGTCACATGCCTGCATCACATGACTAAAATGTGTCATCGTTTTCAAAATGGCTCCGGGTTGGCTGTCTACACTGCGACACGAAAACGCCGTTTTCAAATGTATTTTCTTAGGAGAGCGTTTTCAAAATGTTTTCCTTGAACGACAATGGCATCTCAGTGTGGATGGGGGGCCAAAACGGAAGAAGACGATGCGTTTTCAAATGAAAACGTATTAGTGTGGACGTAGCCTAAATCTGGGACTCCCCGTCATTTGACCTTAGAACTGAATAAGCTTCTTGGATGAGACGGTAAACATCTTCAAGCAACTTAAAGAAGTCCAGATGGTTTTCTTTCTAACCTCAAGTATTTAAACTCCTTTACTCTTTTTCTTTTTAGTCCTCTTCTCTCCAGTGCACACCTCCACCTCACTAGGTTCTCTTCCACCTGCCTCCCACTCTAGACCAGTATTATGTTTAAACCTCACAGTCCACAGAAACTCCTGCCTAACCTCGTCTCTCAACCTGTCCATCACCACTGCAAACAAGTAGGGGCTCAGAGCCAATAACTAATAAAATCCCAGCTCCCAACCTAGAACCCATCTACCATTCCTGCCCCACACGTCACCACCCACTCCTGACTTCCTCCACACTTTCAGTCTGTATAAGCTGTACTGCTGCTCGCTGATTGTCACCTCTCTTCTTAACCTAGCTTTCCCATCGCCTCATCAATTCTATCCCTGTGTAATTACAGCTCTGCACCTCACCCTTGTTTGTTCAAAAACTGCACCATCTTGTGGTAAATTTCGGTATTACACAAACACATTGCTTTAATTGATACTGCTTCAACAAAATACTTGTTTTAGACATGAATTCATGGTGGTTCTTCTTCACATTTTGGTGACAGTTTTATATTTGTCATAATATACTTCATAATTAGTAAAGTCTTTCTGTAAGAGAAAGACAGTGATGTGCAATGAAGACGTGTCTGTAACCTCACCAGGACTCCAGAGACTTTCAACAGTGGGTAAAGGACAAACACAAGGACAAGGAGTTCCCAGATGTTGCATTTGTGTGGTAGATGATGTCCAGCCAGGTACAGCATTAGGCTTGCCACACCAGCAGCGAGCAGGGTCTTGCCCCCCAAACCACAGGCAGGGAGCATGTGGCTTAGCATACCTTGTCCTCGATATCTGGTCAGAACATGGAAGGAAGAAGGGCAAATTTTGGCCCCATTAACACGTGTTGCTGCTATACAGAGTAATTGTTACTTTAAAAAAGCTGTCTCGGTATCTCTAACAATAATTTGGCAGCAAACATGTTTTTTGTCACTTTTAAGCTCCACCAGTTGTGGAAAGAAATATCTTTACTAAAAATCATCCTAAGAAGGGACACAGTACTCACGAACAGTAAAGTCTCAGCTTGTGGAATTAAATCAATGAACTCGGAGATACTAAGTTGTTACTGTGATTGTCACGGCCAGGGGATCAGCAGGCCGCTGACTAGTAGTTCTCTCGCTCTCTCTCTCTCTCTTGCTCTCTCTCTCTCGCTCTCTCGCCAGGGCGGAACTCATGGTGGGTTCACGCCCTCGACCCACGCCCCTCTGAAGAGGAAACACCTGGGCCTCATCAGCGCAGCCAGCATTTAAGCCAGGGAGTGGCTTCTACTCATCGCTGGATCGTTGTGTGTGACTCACGTCAGTGCAGCCCGGCTCTGACCAAGTTCTCTTTTTCCCTGACGTGTATTTCTTTCTGTACATAGATCCCCTGGACCCGACCCTGCATTCCCCGAGCGGATTCCTTTGTGTGAGTGTCTGGAGAGAGTCAGAAGAAGAGCGAGTGTCTTTTCCCTCCCTGGATTTCCCCGGAGCCTTTTTCCCTGTCACTGCTTTGTATTTAGCACTACCCCCCCTCCGCACTGTTTGTAAATACACCTGGTGGAATTGTAATAAATGCTGTGCCTCTGAGTCCTGCGTGTGAGTCCTCCAGCGAACCGTGACAGTGATCCAAGCCTCTTGTTTTATATATAGTGATAGTAAGCATACTGAATGGTTTTAAACTGCTTTAATCAGTTGTAACAATTGTAACTTCTGATGCTGAAAATTAAGCAAAGTCAAAAACTGCAGTTCCTTCAGTGGCCACTTGAGGCTAACAGTAATGTTATGGAGCTACTCCCATCTTTCATATACAGTTAATGTATTACAACACCTTTCCTCTCACCTTGTGTTTGAATGATATATCAGCTCCTCTGCCAGCAGACAGAGCCCATGTAGCAAAGGGCCAACAGTCAGCATGAGTACTGCTATGGCAATCCAGCCAAGCAACTTCTCAGGAGAGAATAAAAGCTTGCATCCTATAGTTACGACAGCTGTAACCGCAGCACAGAGTTTAGGTAAATCCCCACGGGGCTGAGGGATTAGAGCATCCTGTTCTCGAGGACACTGCATCTGTCAGGAAGGAAAAGATAGAGCGTACAGAAAAATAGATACTGTAGGGCCAGTTCACCCAAGCTTTTATTGAAGTCTAACTTCTGGTCTGGAATATTAAAGTTTATCATCAGGAGTAACAAATTGCATGGTTGTGGATGTTTGGAGGTTTGAACCCTTTTAACACAAATTTGTTTAACTTCTATAACTTTAAAAGACGTGAGCACCATCAGCTGTTACACAAAAGCTTGAATCTACCTACAGAAGAAGTAAACAGGTGGACTGTAGTCATTCAGCATAAACAAATTAGACCAACAGGGTGGGGTGGGGTTCATTTTTCCACAGGAACCCTCTGCAGCTGAAACCTGCTTATTGAAAAACTGGTTATGCGCAGGTTTGTTTTGCAATTTCTTCTCCTGTTAAGGCAAAACTGGTATCCTGACATCCATCACAGCACTGCACCAATCATAAAAGGCAGAAGGGAAGTGCCAAAGGGCAAAAATGATGCCGTGTGAAAATATAGATTCTCACCAAAACACTTCAGTGTTACAGGTGTTACTGAAGAGTGTTAAAGCACAATGAGGTACACTTAATATGCTCGCTAGCTGGCTGATTTGATGTAGTCCCTCTAAACAGAAGCGGCAGCCTTTTACGTTAACGTTACACGTGTCGGTAATCACTTTTCATTGCAGTGTGAACACTGAAGACAGCTGTGGTAAGTAACAGAGTGCAGTTTGTCTGTTAGTATGTTATAAAACTACAACAGAGACAAAGATGCAGATGAAGGGACTCACCTTGATGTGCCTGCTGTGATCCAGACTGGAGAGATTTCCTCTGTCTGCTCTATTTGTGCCTCTCCTCTCTCTCTGTCTCCACCCCTCATGCTATAACAGGAATTTCAGTTTTCATTTCACGTAAATATTCTCACTACCACAGTAAAAGAGAGGTAAAGAGTGGGTGGCAAAGAAAGAGAGAGAGAAAGTGAAAAAAGAGAGACGGGTAGAGAGCTAATACGCTCGAGAAGTTCTGGCTCTGCACCAATAAAGCTTTCATTGTGTTTCCTTCGTTCAGCTGCTGGGAGGGTGAAGCAAAGACCTACCGTATACATGAGAGAGAGGGAGGGAGAGGTAACTTGAGCTTGAACTGAATGTGTCGGGATACATCTGCTATGAGACTCAGACCGCTGCTGCCATCTGACCAAAGCTCTACATTTGTTCCACAGGCATTTATTTAGTGAACATTGACCCCTATTTAGTCCATAAAAGTCTCAAAGGTTGGAAGCATTTTATATGACTCAAATGTTGCAACAGCATTGAATTGAATTGATATACCTTTATTAGTCCCATAAGGCAAGCATGCTGCACACAGTGGATGCTGTTATCACTGTTTGCTGTCACTTCCTATAAAGTACTTGTAGATGAGGACTGAAGTGCTCATCCTGCTATCTGTACCTCAAGGTTCAAGGTTCTTTATTTGTCTTTACTTTGGTTATTCCCAGTAAATTGGAACTGATTGTCTTTAATGCTCTTCGGCTTGGCGTACTTGTTGTGATACAACGTGTGGTGTTGGTGCATTTTTTAGTAGAATATGATATTTTTAATATATTGTGGGACTTTGTAAGCAGCTAACTCTACTAACTAATCTTTCTGTGATGTTTGAGCTTTGAGGAAGGAAATTCAAGTGTTTTATTTGTGTGTTAATTAGACTTGATCAGCTGGTGTCTGTGTAAGTGTATGGGTGCACTTCGCTGACTTCCTGTCTTTAGCTGGTAACTTTGCACTCTACTTTTTCACAAGAATGGCCACATCCGTCTTCAAAGGGTTTAGGGTAACAACGTTAAAAATGAAAAGGGGTTTTCACAGACCAGTGGTTGGGAATCACTTCTCTTTACAAACAGGAAGCATGTAAACGTGTATGATTTTTCATAAATTTATGATTAGCTACAGAGATGTGGAAATACTTTTGATAGTATTAGTGAATTTTGTCATACAGAATCATAAAACTGAAAGAAGAACAAAGAGTGCTGTGTAAGACGCATCGAAGAGTTTAACTGCTGCACAGTGCATGCTGGAAACTCTGCTCATATACAAATTTTTATTTAATTAAGTTTGCATTTAGGAGAGTTTCAGTTCGGATGTGGCCTAAACATAAAATACTAGACATTTTAAGCAGGAGTAATCTTTACCAGTAACAGTTTCTTAGTCGGATATGTGTGTGCAATTCATTCACACTCTCTGTCTTTAAAGCAAAATGAACTGCTTTCTGTCACAACTGATCAGCTGCTACTTAGGACAAATATCTTATGGACAATGCTGGGCATCCTCTGCATATGGCCATAAGGAAGCAGAAGAGTCTGTTTAACGACAGGTTGCTTCTCCCAAAGTCTAAGACCAACAGACTTAAAAACTCCTTTGTCCCACATGCCATCCAACAACTTAACTCCTCACTGGAGGGTAGGGGGAGGGGAAACAGGAGGACAAAGGAGGGCAGGAACAACTAAGCTGTAGTGCTTTTTACTGTGCAATATTTTTTATAGTCGACTGTGCAATAATCACTGTGCAACAGACTCACAATAGTTGAAAAGTGCAATAGACCTGTGCGATCTACATTTCATCATAGACTATATTTCACTGGTATTCATATTTATCCCTATTATATATTCTGTATTTATATAAGTGTATATATGCTATATTTATGCTTATATTCAGTCTCTCTCGTTCCCCTTTATTTGGTATTCTACCTCTGCAACATGCAACTCCTGTCAATGCTGAATTTCCCGGAGAAACCCACCCGAGGGGTTAATAAAGTTTGTTCTAATCTAATTCACACATGCAGACATGGTCATGGCGATCTCTGAAGTTCAAACTGAGCATCAGAATGAGGAAGAAAAGTGACTTCTGATACGTTGTTGCCAGATGGGCTGGTCCAACTATTTCAGAAACTGCTGATCTGGGATTTTCTCACACAGCCATCTGTAGGGTTTCCAGAGTATGGTCTGAAAAAGAGAAACTATCCATGGAGCAGTGGTTCTCTGGGTAAAAATACTTTGCTGATACCAGAAGCAGAAGGAGAATGGTCACTCTGCTTTGAGCTGATAGGAAAAACGCAGTAACTTAGATTTCATTCAATTAAACCAAGTTGTGCAGGAAAGCATCTCTGAATGCACAGCATGTAAAGCAGCAGATGACCACAGCGTGATTCATTTTTGTTAGCTGAGAACAGGAAACTGAGGCTACAATTCAAAGAAAGTTGGACAATAAGGGATTGGAACAATGTTGTCTGGCCTGATGTGTCTTGAGTTAATTAAATAAATCCTAACTTAGCATTGCTTAAACACCACATTTGGGATGTGCTGTCAAGAAATCTGCAGCAACTGTGTGATACTATCATGCCAGGATGGAAAGTCCGTTGTGGCTTTTTACCACCGTTTGTTTTTGTCTCTCCCCTCCCCTCCCCTCCCCTCTCTGCTTACCTGCTGTCCTCCCTGCCTGGGTGGTAAACTCCTCTGTGGGTTCCTGCCTTTGGCAAACAACCCTGCTGACAATTAATCACCTGCAGCTCATTGTCATCATCATGGCCACTGCTAAAGGTAGTGGCTGAACTGCAGTTTTTGCTGGATCGTTGTACTTACTCTATCTGTGCCATGAAGAATTAAGGTAGTTCTAAAAGCAAAAGAAAGTTCAACTATCAAAGGGGCTGATAGCAGGGCATGGATATAGCATGTTTGGACAATGTACGTCAGAACTTTAAGTTGGCAGTAATTAAACCATTATTTTGAAAAGCCATCGCTTGAACCAGCTATGTCAGCTACTGTTAATAGGCCAATCTCCAGCCTTCCTTTTATCTCAACAATTCTTGAAAAGGTAGCTGTAAAACAGCCAGCTGATCATCTGCAGAGAAATGGTTTATTTGAAGAATTTCAGTCAGGTTTCAGAACTAATCACAGTACAGAAACATCTTTATTGAAGGTCCCAAATGATCATTCTTATGGCTTCTGCCAGTGGACTCATATCTGTGTTTGTCGTGTTATACCTCAGTGCATCATTTAGAACTGTTGACCATAATATTTTATTAAAGGATTTAAAGACACTGCACTGCAATGATATGTATCTAATATCCAATTTGTTCATGTAAATAAAGAGCCCTCTTCACACTACAGTTTATTACGCGTTCCACAGGGTTCCATGCTAGGACCAATTCTGTTTACATAATGGATGGCATTACCCTGACTTTCAGTAACACAGTAAGGAATCTTGGTATTTTTTTTTTTACCTTTCTGTCCTTCAATCTGCATATTAATCAAATATGCAGGATTGCTTTCTTGCAATGTCTCTAAAATTAGAAATATTCTGTTTTAGAGTGATACAGAAAAACTAGTTTATGCATTTATTACTTGTAGGCTGGACTATTGTAATGAATTATTATTAGGATGTTCTAAAAACTCCCTGGAAAAGCCTTCAGTTGATCTGAAACGCTGCAGCGAGAGTACTGACAGGGACTAGAAAGAGAGAGCAGATTTCTCCCACACTAGCTTCTTTTCATCAGCTCCCTGTACAATTTAGATTCAATTTTTGAGTCCTTCTCATCACATACAAGGTCTTGAATAATCAGGCCCCATCTTATCTTAAAGATGTCATAGTACTGTGTCACCCAGTGGAGCACTTTAGACTGCAGGCTTACTTGTTGTTCCTAAAGTAGAATGGGAGGCAGAGCCTTCAGCTTTCAGGCCCCTCTTCTGTGAAACCAACTCCCAGTTTGGATTCAACAGAAAAATGCCCTCTCAATTTTTAAGATTAAGCTTAATACCTTCATTTTTGATAAAAAAAAAAAAAACTATATTTAGGGCTGGATCAGGTCACTCTCAATCCTCCCTTAGTTATGTTGCTGTAGGCCTAGGTTGCTGGGGCTTCCTGTGATGCACTGACTATTTCTTTTTCACCAACCTCTCTATGTGTTTTTGCCCCACTCTAGCTAATATTAATGTCTGGCTCTCTTCCTCTCATCACCTCCAACCTTTTGAAAGAGATGGCCCTGCCCCTCCCTGAGCCTGGTTCTGCTGGAGATTTCTTCCTGTTAAAAGGGAGTTTTTCCTTCCCACTGTCACTGAGTGCTTGTTTAAAGGGGGTCTTATTTAAACGAATGTATATTTGATATCATGTTGAGACTTGATCTTTGCTCAGATCTTAACTACTTAAACATGCATGACTTCTCTTTAAATGTCTCTGTTGTGTGGCATCTTTCACATTTCCCACAGAACAGGTGCTCTAAGTCTATGCACCTCTGATCAGAGTTAGTTGTCTAAGGAGCTTGGAAAGAAAAGCGTCTGGGCTTCTTTAAGTTGCTTAAAGACGTTTCACCTCTCATGCGAGAAGCTTCTTCAGTTCTGTGATTTACACCCGTTTTCACACTCCCACAGGGCTTAAATCTGGGACTCTCCACCATTTGACCCTAGAACTGAAGAAGCTTCTCGGATGAGAGGTGAAACATCTTCACATCTTCGGTTTATAAACATCTTTGGTTTATGTCCGACAATATTTTAACGGACCGGCCTTTAAGGTGTTGCGTATAAATACAACAAAATAAAAACGGTACCGGTACCAAAAAAAAGAAGATGTATTCAAAACACACGGGAAAAGACCCAGGGAAACCGAGTTAACACTCAAAACTGATAAAAACTCTGAAAACATCAGAGTTAGTCCTTTGTATTGCAATTTGTGTCTGTGATTAATTGGTAAGGAAACATGTGACAAGGAAATAAAGGCTCTGTATCCATACCAAAGGTTCATGCATATTTTATTCAAGAGTAAAAAAGTGGATCGTCCCATGGGGCATGCTTACAGTGTTAGTGACCGGGGGAGTCAAAACAGAAAGCTGAGAGAAAAGAGAGAGAGATTGAACAAGAGACAGAGAAAGTCAGAACCGTGGCACAATTTCTATGGCACAGGGTCTCCCAAGGGGGGTTCACCTCTCCCAGAGAAGCACAAGATCAACCAAGGAGCAACGCAACATGAAGAGCAACCAGCAGAGAAAGAGAGAGAGAGAGAGAGAGAGAGAGCTTAATATTAAGAATAATGTTTATAATAAATAGAATCATAATAATCATAGACTCATAAATATCATCAAATAACAAGAGGAATCATTATGATCAGAGAGAGAGTACACTTTTTTCCTTTAAGTTGTGACGGCAACACGCCTCCCGTTAAAATGTGTCTGCTGCTTTTTTGCTTTGAACAGCGCAAATTCTATCCATGCAATCATGCTTTTGGCTGCCTGAATGCCTGTGCCTTTGTATATAGTAATGGTCATTCATCGATGCTAGTTTAATATTTGTTTATCGTTATTCATATTTATCATTTAAAAACAACTCCTGTACATCGACAAAGAAGAGAGGAGAGAACGTGGACCTGACACTTTGAATAGAAGTGAGTCGTCATTCTGTACAGCGTCGAAAGAAACCGGAAACACAGGTCGTGAAAAAAGAAGAAGGGAAAAACAGGTGGCAAAAATAACCCCCAATGAAATCGAACGCAAAATGAATACAAAAAAAAAAAAAAAATAACATTATGTACAAAATAAATGTTTCATCATACCTCAGTTCATTTATATTAGCCAGAAAAACAAGAAGAAAATAAAATCCTACCATAGTGAAACACAGAGCACAAATATAATCTTCACATTATTATCAAAGAACTTAACTCTGCATGCACTGATGCTTTAATATAAATGCTTTACAAAGACCCTTTTTCCCCCTTCGGACTTCTTCTTGTTGTCTTGGCTTCTTCCTTCACCAGAAGAGTGTGTTTCCTCAGTGGAATATCGTTTCCTGCTTATTAGGCCGGAGATTCCCGGCAGTCACTGCTGTCTTTTTAGCAGACAGCAACTCGGGAAGAAAGGAGGATGTAGAAAGAGAATGAATAGAGTGTTGAATTCACATTTCAACTCCCCTCCCCCACCTCTGCGTCTCCCTCACATACAGTACATTAGGCATTCCACGTTACCATACACTGCATCTTGCAGACCCTGTGACCAAACGCATCAAGATGTGCAATAAAACCTCTCTTATTTATTCTATTTACACACAACAGGTGGGGAGAAACACTTCAAATATGATCCGGGTCACATTTGGAGCCACGAGGGGGTTTCTTTGTTTCTTTTTTGGGTGGATGGGCAGGCAGGGGGGTTTCCTGCCACTTGACTTCAAGTGGCGTATGCTTGCAGTGTGGTGCTACAAAAGCAAAATGGGACTCTCCTCCAAAGGAGGAAAGGATGGCGAGGCTCAGATTAGACCGCAGCTTGAGATTATCTCCGCACATCTCTCGCTGGCAGATAAGCCGCCACACTGCACATCAAAAACATATTCTTGCCGTTGCCTGATGCTCAGCTCTGCTCGTGTTCGCAAACGTAAACACTTTTTCTTTTTTTTTTTCCAAATACAGCCATACAGACACCGACACGTTAAAAGCATGTGCACGCACTTTGGAAAATCAGCATTGGTAATGGTTCCACTTCCTGTTTTGGGGATGCAAACAGAAAAAAGAATCATACATGACACTTAAATACCTCCCCCCGACCGATTGCCGTCTGCACCAACCCTTAAACTTGACCACGTCCATCACAAACAGCACACCTTCACAGGCTTGTCACTGTCAGCCCGCTGGTGATCCCCCCACCCCCCTCCGTACAAGGCAAACAGTAGCTGCTCGTGCTTTGCATGGGGAGTATTTTTGGAGACTCTTTTCCTGTGGTTGTGCAGGTACATGAGAGTTGTAGTTCTCTAAATGGGGCCAATCAGTTCAGAGAAGAGATTGAGCCTTTGGTGGTAAAGTCCAGGTACGCTCATGCCTTTAAATAACAGCTGATGGCGACGGGAAAAGGGGCAGGATGTGTGTATGTAATTGCATTGGGTTTTATGTTGTCTGTACCTATTTAGTAAAGGAAATATTGTGTGTGTGTGTGTGTGTCTGTGTGTGTGATGCATTTTTCTTGTCTGTATATATGCCTATGTACACATAATATGAAATATGGGACCAGGTCAGTGTGGTAACTGTAGGTGTGTGTGGGCGCGTGGGCATGTACGTCCATCACTGTAGATTGCTGTTGCTGTCGGTCCCATTGGGCTCGCCCATGTTCATGCGGCCCATCGACAGGCCCACGCTGTTGACGGCATCGCGACGCGGCGGCATCCTCTCATTGATCCGATCCAGACCTTTGGCCTCCTCAAAACTGCTGATCCGATGCTGCGGAGAGAACCCTCGAATGGCTGCAGAGACACACGCATACACACACCAAGGCAGAAGCACACATACATGCACAGTTAAAAGTCGACACAGTATTGCACAAAATCTTGTGTATCCAAACCCCCCGATAAAGAGCATGAGTGTGGCCTGGGAAGTAAATCTTTTCTCAGTTTCTCCAGTAACCACATTTAGATCATGTTGATCTAAATCTCTTCAGCTGAAGGTCAGCTGGGGTTTGGATAAACAAAATCATATTGTATATTCATATCTACAAAGATGTTATGCCACCCATGAACCGGTGTTTATCTGGACATCGACCTTAGATTAGCAGTGTGAGTAAAGTGGTTGGTAAGATGTTATGAGAAAAACAATATGAGCACAATCGGTCTTTCATAAGACATCTTTTCCCCTCGGGACAAGTTTCTGACAGTTAGCTGTTCATTCAAACCATCATATACAGAAGGAGCTCACAGAATTTACAGGTATAGACATGTAGTCACATTTTTCCATTTCCCTCATGTTCCTCCCTTTTGGCTTTGGGAGTACTCCTTGTTTTTACTAAGGAGGCAGCTTTAACCTTGCATTGATATCTTAAAGAAGCACTCCACCAATTTTAATCAGGTCATAGTGACCACCAGTATTTTCTTTACTCCGCTTTGGACTTGACAAATATTTCAGGAAGTGCTTCAACATTTTGGGAAGAATATTTATTTGCTGAGAGTTAGATAGAGCTGATTGCACCTCCATGCAAAAGGATTTTTATAGTGCTTTTCAAGAAATCTTTACACAGAAAAAAAAAGTGAAACCAGTTGGTTTCCAGAGAGCAGCAAGATATTATCAGATGGCGGTTTTATGGGAAGTAGTACAGGTGAGTCAGCAGTGTTTAGAGTCATTATGAAACAAAAGCATGCGCATCTGCTTTTTGTTTTTATTTCATCCAAGCTGCAACTTCATACCAACTGACACTAATGCTTTAAAGGTGCAAATGAGGAAATGACTGAACAGACATTTATTATGTGTGTTCTCTGATAAATCTGTTAAATGGGTTTTGTTTGAGTTAGTCACCATTACTATTATTAATATTATTATTATTTGTCAGATGTTTGCTCATGCTCGCGTAGCATTAGCTTTGCTTTGTATTTACTGCTAATCGTCAAATGTTAGCAGAGCACACAAACACATTAGCAGTACACCAGATCCAAATTATCGCAGTCTGTTCAGTCGCACTGAAGAGTCAGTCATTCACGCACATCTGGACTTCAGTTAAACGTATTAATTCAGCAGCGTCTTCTTTCTGTCATTCGTAAACCTGTTAGCATGCTAGCGGAAGCATTTCACAGAGCTAGCATGGCTGTAGACTTGGCTTTATTTCAATGGTCTTTAAACGGTGTGTCTTTAAATTAGACAAAACATCAACCAGCATTAAGGTTGATTCGCTGTAGTAGCTGTCACCCCAGACCAGGTAAACCTCTGTTCCAGCAGATGCTCCTGTACCAATAAGGAGGACTGTCTGGAGAGGCCGACGCCAACTCTTCAACAACGGCACAAGACAACTGTCACACATGCAGCTGCTCACAGATGCCACTGTACTACAAAGCACATGTCTAACACCCAACTACAAATCATATATAACATGACAGAAAACTACAGCACAGGCCATACCCATAATTCATTTGGGTAAACAAATTATGGTCTGTACTTCAGGTAAGCCAAAGACAGCACTAAAGGTACAAACACAAAATAGTATGGGTAACTGAAGCGCGCCGAGTACTGGGCCTGTGCACGCCGGGCATGATACACAAAAGACACAATCCATGACCACAATCTGTTCGTGAGCTCAAAAGAACCTGGCAGACCTGTCAGCTGCCTCTGAATGTAATGCATCCATATGCCAAATTAATCTTTTTTTCTTTGCAAAGGTTTTGAGTGTGAAACTGTATCTGTATAATCCCAAGCCCAACTTTTTGCAGAGGTTTCAGCCACACTAGCTTGCCTTCTTCAGTACACACCATCTTTTGGTGTAAGCAAAGACTTTTATTCTGAATCTAGGTCACGTGAATACGCTGCAGGAGGCTGAAAGCTAAGTAAAAAGACGAGTTTTGTGGCAGATCAGTGTAAATGTTTCTTCAGCGAATTGCAAATGTTGCAAATTTTGATCTGGCCCGAGTTCTGCTGTAGGTTGTTGAGAAACAGATTGATTGCATGCTCATATTCTAAAGAACTACGGCATCTATGGAAACTATAGAAAAACACTAACACACTGCAGTCCGTGAGGAGGTCTGAGTGACCCTGCCATTGCAACATCCTCTCCCGCCCACATTCCTGCTCTTCTTGTAAATGTGTGTGTGTGGAGAAAATATTCTCTGCGCGTTTCATCTAAACAGAATGCAAATATATGGCTGTATGTGTTTCCTGTTTCCCAAGAGGATGAAAAAGAAAGGTTTATGCATGTTGTGTGCTTTAATGTGGTGGCTCCAGCATGCAGCAGGTTTGTTGAGAGCGGTGATGCAGTTAGAAGAGCTGAGTGCATCGTGTCTAAGGAAATATCTATGACCTTATGAGCATGGGCGACTGAGAGCGCAGCCATGCTGCACACTCGTCCGTACGCGCACACACACACACACACACATATAACACACGCGCCCACACACAGTGAAATGAGTGGGATTTTACCTTCGGCGTCCTTAACTGTCTCGATAGCTTCAATGGCCTCAATGGTAGCTGAAGGATGGGCAAAAGAAGAGAACGAAAGGAGGACAGGAAGAGAGAGGAGATGACAGAGTCCAAGAGAAAGATGGAGTACAAAGAAAGGAGGAGGAGAAGGAAAACGAAGTGAAGGCTGAAACATGCTCTGTGCAGATATGCGTAAACATCTTTGCCGTATGGGTGAGCAGCGCTTGCTGAGGAGGCTCCGACAGGCTGAGCTAAATGTTGTCAAACAATCTCTGGTTGGAAAACAGTGTAGGCAGAACTTTGGGGTGATCCAAAAATCAAACAGGAAGTCATAAAACATAAAACGAGACCTCACGCTGGCCTGGGAGATCAGACAAGTATTATGTGATTTATGACGAGCACCATGAACTAAGGCAGAAGTGAAAGGTTGCAGTTTTTGACGGCCAGCTTGGACCAATATCTGTTTAGCTGAACATGTGAAATTTTCTTCATGCTATTCTGTTGGCCAAATTCACGTTAGAGCTCTGTGGAGATGTCATCATGATAAATATACACAAGTGAGAGACTCTGTATCATCAATATCATGTGTAACATCCATATAATTTTAATATTAGCATTAATTAAATATCCCAACTACCAGACACCCCCTTCTAAGGGGCATGTTTCAGGTTTTAAACAAGCAAAGCCCTCAGAGCAGCACTGAGACCACAGCAGATTCAGAGGGCACCTGGTGTTAGCATTAGCTGCTGTTAGTTCACACACACACATGCATTTGCCCTGTATTTTGGTGTCATTCTCAGGTTCTCAGCCTCTCGCTTGTACACTCTCTCTGACACTCGCACACACAGGCAACCAGTGGGCTGTTAGTATCCTTCAGCGCTGGTGAGGTGAGGTGGAGAGGGGAGTGAGTCAGTGAGGCAGAAGGATGAGAGGAGAAAAACAGCTGGAGGAGGAGGAGAAGAGGAGAGAGGGCATGGAGGAACCGGAGGATGCTCCAAAGCAGATACTCAAACTGTCTGTGTGGCATTGTGTTTCTGAATATGAGTTCGGGGTTAAGTTTGTGTGCATGTGACTGTGTGTGTGCTTATGTGTGTGTGAGTGAATGAAACGCTCACCGCTCTGCAGGGTCTGTTTGCCCCCAGAGAGAACGCCACTGGGCAGCATGCCTGTCGGGGTCAGTCCCTTCAGGGTCAAGACGTTCTCACTCTCCTCCCTGAGAAACAGAGACAGTGTGTGTGTGTGTGTGTGTGTGACAGATGTGTGTGGGTAAAAGAAGAGAGCAGGTGATAAAGAGAAAGAATTACACACTTCCTCACACACTGCACACCTGCAAACATGCAAAAAAACACGATTGTGGTTTAAAAGACAGATTTTAGAAAAATCTCTTTTAAAAAGTGAGGATCTGATGACTGCCAGCTTCTGCAGAAGTTGCGGGAAACCGAGCATGTGCAGGCAAGCGCACACGCGTGTTTAACTGCAACTTGACCCACCTTAGAACGGAGAACATTTTGGCCATCTTCCCGATGGCTCGGATCTTGTTTTTGATCACCTCTTTCCTCGCTGCCGCTGCACTGGCTGGAAGTGAGTGGAGCAGAAACGTTATTGAAAGATGACACGTAGAAGAAAAAAAGAATGCTAGCTACCCTTAAAAAATCAATGCTGGCGGCTTCTTACCGTCATAGATCTCGTCTCCATCGTTCATGAGTTCGTCGTCAGAGCAGATGCTCAGAACGTTGACCAGCATCTCAGTCACTGCAGGGCAAACAGACACAGATACGCTTCTATAAAAGGACAACAAAACTGCCAACTGGTACATGCAGTTTAGGTCCTAGTGAAAATGTTAACGACAGGGTAATTATCGTGTCCTTCAATGAATAGCGGTAAATTATCGACCTATGTGACAGCAGACCTTCACACCGGCTCTCCGCGATCCCTTAATGGAACATGAGCCATCATCGGTGTGATCGTTACCCCTTTGATACGACATGTTTCAGTGTCTACTGTGAAAAATAAAAATGTTTTCTGGGAAAAAATGTGACAAATCTTTTTATGTAAGTAGGACGGAGCTGAACTATGTCCAGCTGTGAAAATGCTAGAGGGCTGTGAGTGGACAAAGATGAAGATATCAAGAATCACACTCTGTTACTGTACATCAGCGATCCATTTTATTAATCGCTTATCAAACTGGTATCCCTCAGGTCAGTTTGACCCGGAACCATTAACATATATTGTCTTCAGCTCAATTTCAAACTGCAGAGAAAACATATATGCTTATTGATTGCAACCAGAATTAACAACACAACTGTTTTTTGTCACAAGGTTGTAATTGATGCTAAAAATCCGCTATACTGAAGCTTATCTTGGTAAAGAAAATGAACTGAGACGTCCTGTTCACTGACATTAATATGTGTTCCAGCCATCGTCGGCCTTGTTTTGAGGTCCTACTGTCCCAGGTTGTATGACATATCTAGCACCACTCGTGCCCCCTGGTTTCTTTCAGCAGCTCCTCCTCCCAGCTGCTCTGTATATATTTACACGTTCCATAAAATAAAGCCCAGATTCTGATGCCACACTTTGCTGGTTTTGAAGCCATATTCTGCCTGAAAGGCCAGCAGCCTCTAAACCTCACAAGCCATTCGCCCACAGTTACACTGGGCAGATAGAGGAAGCCAGTCCACCCACTGCGGGTTGTCCCTGCCTTCAAACAGGTCAAACGAGTCATCAAATCTGGTGATCCTTGAGAATACATGAATGTTCTTCAGAGACTTTAAGTTTCTCCTTCTGTCTCAGAATCCCACAGACATCCAGTCAACTCCCCTATTGACCAGTAGACACCAGCAAGGACCAGGATTCCAAACTAGGCATGCATACTGTGCAAACTCTGTTAGTAGCTGAGCAGAGGAGCTCTCTCACTGGAGAAGTTCAACTGAAGGTTTACTTTCACTTTCAAAATTAAATGTTTTCTAAATTATCTTCACGTGGAAGATGAAGATTTTGCACTTCCTCTTCAACATCCTCTTCCATAGTATTTGTAATGTAATGTGTGTGTGTGTGTGTGCGTGTGTGTGTGTGTGTGTGTGTGTGTGTGGGTGGGGGGGGGGGGGGGGGGGGAGTACCTTTTTCTCCAACAAAGGGCAGCGACCATGTAAAGACGTCCATGAAGTTGGGCAACCAGTAGGGGTGAGGCGAGCAGTTGAATTGACGGATGTTCATCACATTGTTCTCATACTTTAGCACCGCAGCTAGACACACACACACACACGCACACACACGCACACAGAAGCAGATATTAACCTATTGAAAGCTTGCTCCTCTAGGAGGTAACAATGTTTCCATCCATCCGTACATGTAAAGATTTTCCTGAGAAGTCTTACAACACAAACAGTTTGCTCTACAATAATTGGATAACACACGTCAGTCAGACCTTTGTTGTTGTAGACATCCAGGTAGTTTGGAGCGGAGAAGATGGTGATGAGCGAGGGGAAACCTGTAGTCTGACTCTTCCTGTACATACGGTACCTGAGGAAAGAGAGACAAACAAGCTGCCCACGTTACAGCCACTCAAATAGGACACCGCGCTGTGGATGAAAAAAACAAGGATTTGCTTTGCAGGTCTTCTAAAGCAGCCAGGGGATGGTTGGAGGTGAGACAGCCACACTCTTTTAAACTAACAGAACAGAAATAGAGCAGATTGCCTTGCATAGCAGAGGAAAATGACCAGTAAAAAAACAGAAAAAGCTACTGGGCATCGGAAGCCTGCATAGATATGCAAATTATCAAAACAAAACTTTACTGATCTGGGTTGTGGTGGCTGAGTGGGTCTAACAATTTCACCCAGGAGAGCGTGGTTCACGTTCTGTGTGAATTTAATGATGATATTCCTAGACCAACGTCTGTTTTGATTCCCCCCCTTTGTTTAGGATTTGTGTGGTTTAGGGGAAAAAATCCTTTTTCATTGTCAGGCCGCTATAAACAACACACATTTCATCAGGTAATATTGACAGGAGAGTGTGCTGCTTTAAATCCACCGAGCTACAGCTTTAGATTCTCACTGCTCATTAAACTTCAGTGAAGAGAAACCAATTTTTCCCAGACAAAATCACCATTTAGGGTAGTTCCTGTAGCAGCTAGCTTAGTTTTTTTTTTTTGAGTGAGCTGGCCGTTATTCTTTTTGTGCTGTCGCTATTGTTGGAGAATATAATGCAGCAACGGCACATTCACAAATCAAGGGCTTCAAGAATTCAATCAAAGAATTCGTAGAGACAGCAGTGAGTACAATGTCTTTTGTAAGTTCTCAGGTGTAAGCTGCTCCATTTTGTATCCACACTGCTGCTGCTTACTTCATCGAACAGTCTCTTTTTTGTTTTTTTGACCATGAATGCATGTTTTATCTCCACATTAGCTACTCTGCACAGGTGCAGAAGCCTGGCAACTGAAATAGCTTGTTTTTTGGCCATCCTATAAAAAGTGCATTAAGACCTCTGGATGATTACCCAGACTACTCGTCTGCATGACAGACCAAATACTGTTAATGGGTTCACCAAACAGCACACACACAGAACACAGCCCTGCCTTAATTGCTGCATTACATCTAGAGGATTTTCAGTGAGATAATAGATGCCAGGAATGCATTTTTGGGTCACAATTTTTTTTCCCTTCACTATTTTATTCAGACTTTTAGTACAAAGTGTACGCAGCCTCTTTGACTTCCTGTGCTGAGTTAGTTAGGGTTGAATCTTGCACCGGCTGTTGGTGCACTCTCAGTCAGACCAACTCTTAACGATGCTAATCACACAGTTTCAGGGTGAAAATTGTGCGGCCTCTTTTCCTGCAATGTGCCAATTCCCCGACAATGAAAAATAACAGCTCAGAACATGAAATGTCAGGGTAAGCCATTAAATGAAATGGTGCGCCCATTTAAGCTGAGAGAAAGGACTGAGCCTCAGCAGCCGGTCAGCTCACCCGGCATCCTGTGCTTCGTGCGCTCTGATGATTGACAGCAAGTTGTTGGTCTGTAAGAACTCGCACACTGCTGGATAACTAGAGACAGAGAGAGAGGGACAACAAGTGAGAGTAAGTGAGGGCAAAGGAAGAAACATGAAGGGAAAGAATTATTCAAAGCGATGCAGTAAAACACACTTTACATAACAAACAAGTCATATGTCAAGGCTGCTGTAAACCACAAAACAGATATTTAAAGTCTGGCAGTGGGTGATGAGTAGGCTTTTGTTTTCTAAGGTAGTGTCTGACTGAGACCAGCAGGGGGCATCAGTGAGGAGTGACAGGCCTGAGCCAGCCTCAGTGCTGAGGTGGGCTGAGTGTGCACTAGTTGGCTGATTGATGCTGTGTCTCCTAAACATAGAAAATCGGTGTGTTTGCCACAGAGAACATGTCACAACACCCATTTCTAAACACCGTCTCCCCCCTCGTCTGTACATGCCCCCCATTCTTACTTTCTCATCTTTTTCCCCCTGCCACCCTCCTCCTATGTTACTCTCCCTCGTTCTCTCACTGTATCTTAATATCACTCCATATCTGGCAGGAGTAGCCAGTCGTCATAGCAACAGAACCGTGCAGTCTCCCTGGGGATTGTGGGATATCGTTTCATGCTGAAACGGAACTGTGTGTGCTGCGTGTGCTGCGTGTTTGGTGTGTGTTTGTGTGTGTAAAGTAGCCAAGATTTTCTACAAATCCCAGCGACCGTTAGTGGATCTCGGATGTGGTGTAAACGCGCACACGAGGCGTCTCTCCCGTTCTCTCTGCTCAGGAACAACATCCCAAACCTGCAGCTTGAAGTCGACCTGAAACTTATTAGATTTCTAATTTGTAGGTGAGCATCGCACGTCGCTCATGCACGGTAGCGACAGGGCGCTCAGATCATTTAAAAAGAGACATCGACCTATCCCAGAGAAAACCCGGAGTCAGGGACATGTGTGAGAACTTCTTTCTCTTTCAGGTGGTGATTTTAAAGAGTACTGTCTCTGCCGTGAACCATCATCCCAGAATATTACATCCACACTGGCTTGTTGGAGTACCAGGTCAGCTCTTTGCTCTGCCTTTGAGCTTCATAAGCACAGGGATCTGCTGCTGCAAGGCTGCCAGACTATATTCATTCCCATTCAAAAATAAAATGTCAGGGCTCTTATGTAATGTTTTTTTTTGCCGATCACAACACCTTGAGGAGTAATTCTACCCTCCTGTACCTGTAGAAATAGGAGCACCCTCTGACCGTGTTGTGGCCAAAGTACTCCTGGGTCTTTTCATTGCCAAAGTCTTCCAGGGGGTCGGCCCACAACAGGTCGCACATGGGCCCAAATGCCGGAGGCTCCTTGAACCGGTCCAACTAGGACGCACAAAAAAACCACACACACACACAGAAGTATAGAAATGTCAGCTTACAGAAACAGAGATTTTCTACATGAAAGACATTTTCAGTCATGTAAACAACCCTCCAACACATATAGGATAAATCAGGGGAGAAAGAAAAGCAAACACATAGCATACACACACAAACACATACTGTCAGAGCAGAGCATCTCCATGGCAACCCCCACCACACAGGAGGGAGAAGATGTCACACCAGCAGATTCACCATGGAAACACTGCCATTAGATGAGGGAAGTGTGTGTTCTCGCATCTCTGTGTTCATGTGTGTGCCTTTGTGCTCTGGAGCTCAGTGAACTGTATACACACAGGGGTTATTTTATGGTTTCGAATGAACACACTCGGAGCAGGCTAAAAAGCTGAAATAAAAGTTGGTTTATGACTGCTGAATGAATGTGCCTGAGTGCTGCACATAGGTCGATCTCATGTTGCATGCATGAATAATTTTTCTTGCACTTGTATTCCTTATCCTGCACAGGCAAAGAGCAGGAACTGGAGAAACGGTGAAACTGAGAATGAATAACAAACTGTGGACAGTTACGAAGGCTGATCTCTCTTCTTTTTGTGCATTTGCAGGCTGATTACTCTCTATAACAGAACTTACATATATACCAAGATGCTGAATATTAAGTGACACCATGTGTTTGGGAATGCAGATTCAAGGGTTAAATGCATCGTCTACAAAATAAATGTGTTCCTATGGCTTTCTAGGCCAAATCTCCTTACTATCATTATTTATACTTCCTTGTTACAACAAATATTCGGGCGACCGTGGCTCAGGGGGTTGGGAAGCGTATCTGTAACCGGAAGGTCGTCGGTTTGATCCCCGGCCTCTGTGTCCTGGTCGTTGTGTCCTTGGGCAAAACACTTTACCGCCTATTGGTGTTGGCCAGAGGGGCCGATGGCGCAATATGGCAGCCTCGCTTCTGTCAGTCTGCCCCAGGGCAGCTGTGGCTACAACTGTAGCTGCCTCCACCAGTGTGTGAATGTGAGAGTGAATGAATAGTAGAATTGTAAAGCGCTTTGGGTGCCTTGAAAAGTGCTATATAAAGCCAATCCATTATTATTAAATATAATGTATCACTGTTTTGTGTAAGTAGGAAAAGAAAAGAACAAATAACGTATTCATTAAACACCTGACTTAGCTACACCCTGTCACCTGAATTGAAGGCAAAGCTGTAACTACTGCTAAGCTAGGTTTACAAGGTCTAGATTCTTCTCTCCACTGTGATTTGATTCAACAACTAATTCATGTAGTTATGCAGAATAACAAAGGGTATGACCAAAACAGATATTTTTGCTATTTTCCATTGTTTCGTTTACTCTGTGTAGGCCTTTAGTAAACAATACGTAAAGTTAGCTTTGGCTTCTTTAAGCTAGTTGTAGCGCCTTTTCTATATGACAACTTCTACACTGTCAAACCAGACTTTCTCACTGTGATTGGTAGGTTTCAGCTCTGTAATTTAGTTATTACAAATGTTTTTTAAAAGGCTGTTTTATCACTTTATATACATTTTATGCATTACTACATAATGATTAAACAGGAAAAGGTTTAAAATGAATTCCGATTCAGTTCTTCACTACATTTTCAGCAATTTTTCTACATGAAGGAAATGTTAGTACTTCTCAAAGACAGTTAACCATTATTTTTTAAGAGCTTATTGATGCTTCAGCGTTGCTTATCAAATACTTAGAAATAAAAACAAATAGAAAATTCTGTAAAATAAGGTGAAAAAAATGACTGTATACAGACAAAACATTCACCCTATAGCTACAAAAAATGTCATTAAACACCACTTTTTGTCAAAAAAGTTATCATTGCTTTGTTATCACAGCAGTGATAACTCAAAACTGCTCGTGTGTCTTTGATTTTACCTTCTTGATGTCGTCCAGCGTGTGAATCTCTGGTGAAAGCCCCCCATGCACACATAGGAACTGCTGGTTCATCAGGGCTGCCAGAGGCAGGCAATCAAACGCCTCCATGCAGGAGTCATACACCTGCTCTGAGTACTTGATCTTACCTGCAGGTTGGAGGAGTAGACACACATTTCAAGACTTGAAACAAAGGAAGCGCCTGAGTGTGTTTTGACATGCTTTGAATAGCCACCATTGCTACAAATGCACAGTCCCTGTCACTGGGAGACTGATGCACGCAGAACAAACAGGCCTTTACATGGACAGAAGTCAGTAATCTGAAGGCTTCAGACAGAATCGGTCTAAAAACACGATTGCTAACACGCTGTGGTAATGGTACATATATATAAAATCATACATTACTTTGTGCAGTAAATAGCTTTAATTGTGTTTGTGTGTAACAGACCAAGAATGACACTGCAGTGTGCGTGCCTTAAAGAAAGAACAATAAATTAATAACCAAAAAAAAGCAGTAATGGTAATGAATGTCTATTCTGACCAATTCTGATTATTTTCAAGAATAAATATTTAACCATGACGCCTTCACAACCTAATGTTCAATAAATAAATAGTGACCTGGTCCTTCTTAACCACTGAATAGTGATTATTAATTATATTAAACATAAGAGAAGAGAAACTAAAGAGGTAGATTATTCATTAAATTAGGTATCAAAAACCAACAGTGAGTAAAACGAGCTTGCAGCTGCACTTTTTATTCTTAAAACATCGCTTTTTTGTTCGTGTTGCTTTTGTTTGACATGATAAAAGATTAAAAACAACTGTAAATAAAGATGCCTGTTCTTTTTTGTTTTCTAAGCGTTAAACTCTTTCCACTTGGACATCTGTTCCTCTAATGGCCACTTGAGTTTGGCTCCATAACTTAGTTCAGACAGAAAAAACTATTTACAGCAGAAATAAACATGTTTACAGCCTAATACATAAAAAAATTAAGCATGTTGGAAAAGTATGTTACTTAGCACTGATAACCAGATGTCTGCACCTATGGTGTCTGGATGCAGCTTGCTAGCCAAGGCTGCTAACTGAACTGATAATTTGGCGCTCCATCCTCTCACCTAAATATGGTCACACCAAAAGAAAAGATGACCAACAACAGACCTAAACTTAACCTTCAAAAAAAGTGTGTACAAACCAATGGGTGACATAAAAGTGGCTTTAACCATCTTTTATCTTTGTCTCCCGCTCACAAATCTCCTTCAACTTTCATTTGTTATTCATCAATGTTAATAAAGCAATACCCAGCTCACCACTTTACCTTAGGCCCCTCAAACATGACGAAGTCATAAAGACGTTTTGCTTAGTCAACCACGATTAGAACATTTGAGCAGAGACAGTGAACACACACTCACTGCCTCTGCTCAGTGTTTTTTTTTTAAGCCTGTCGGTGCACACGGTTAATAACTCATGAATCAAGATGACTGAAATACCTTAGGTGTTGTATTAATTAATGTATTGTTCATGCATTAAGGCATGCATGAGATACTGTTAATTCATGCACTTTCCTGATGAGTCATGGGTTTTTTTCACGTATTAGTGACGCTTTTTCGTGCATGAAATCACGAATGAATTCACGATAATACCCTTCCCGTAAAGTGTTACCACGTCATTTGGTTCACTTGGGTGCAAGGGCACTAACATATAGGATTTTCAAACAACGCGTTAATAATTTATGGGGCCAGCTCTTCTCCAGCACTCCCATATGACCTGTTTTTCTCCTCTCTGATGATGTTGGATTTTGTTTTAGAAATGCCACTTCAGAGATACCAGACAAAAAAACAAAAAAAACAAAACACAAACTCACTATTACAGCATTTTAAATAATGACCCAAATATAAACACAAAGCAGCAAAGACATGACACTTTTTTTCTTCTTTTTTGGATGTGTGTCTGCGTGTATTAAAAACTCCTTTGAATTGGCAGCAATATCAATAACGACATCCAAGACACGGCATCTTTTAAAGTACATTTCACACATGGGCGTAACGATGCATCTGACATAAAATCAAAACCGCGGGATTAAAAATAGCTGAAAGGAGATTGGAGGAGGGAAAAGAAGAAGAAGAAGAAGAAGAAGAAGAAAAGGATGGTTTTTAGACAGCAGAGGAGGAGGGAGGCGAGAAAAGAAGAACGCTGAAGAGAGAAGGAGAAAGACTGATGGGAGGAGACAGGAGAAGGAGGAGAGGTTATAAGAAGGAAGGAGAGGAGATGACTGGGGAAGAGAGAAGGTAGAGTGTGAGGACATGAAACGACACGTACACAAATCAAAGCCAGTCTTGTGGAGTACAAGCGTACAGTAGCCAGCCTCTATGTGTGCGTGTGTGTGTGTGACAGCGAGGAGTGTGTTTGTCAACCTCTCCATCTGCCTTGTGTAGAGCAAGAGCTCATTATTGCCAGTCCACCAGCTCCTTCCACACTCTCAAACATTTATGAAGACACTTGCACACGCATGCAGTCACAGTACATGCTCTCGTGCTGCACACACACACACACACACATAGCAGATGGTAATTGAGGGCGACCACTATTCGCCATGAGCACCAAGGGAAATTAGCTTCCGCGTCCCTTGGCCAATCAGACACAGAGGAGTAAGTCCCTGAGCCAATCATTAAGGGCCAAATTAATTTGCTGCTAATCACCCACTCTTGGACAGGAGGCTGAAGCTCGCTGATGGAGGAGTCAGAGAGACGGAGGGAGACACTGGGGGAGAGAGCAAAAGGATGGAGGGAGAGAAAAGAGAGGGAGGACACAACATGCCAGTGGCAGAAAAGTAAGGATGGTGAGGGGGAGGATGAGAAGAGATCCAGCAGAAAATATTTAACTCCATAGGTGAAACTATCAGGTAATGGAATAAAGCGGATCCAATCAGAGCTTCGCCACCTAAAGCACAGCACAGCTCAACAAGATTTGCACGTGTGTTACATGGTGTCATTCTCTCAGCAGTCGTGTATAACATGTAAGGGCTAATCAGCTTTTCACCTACAATAGCAATCCTGGAAGCTACAGTTAGGGTTGCAAACTTAAGACAACCTGGACGTGCAAAACTGCAGATACACATGTTAAAAACATTTACAGCCTGCTGCAAAAAAAACTGCTCCCTAAAGCTAATTATGTAGGAAGACAGCCATTAACTACCTGCTATAGGTGTTAGTTCAGCTAAATTGTGTAATTGACAAGGTGTTGGTTTTCTTTATATTAGCTAGTTTGACAGAAAAAAAAAGTCGTGGCATGTTTTGTGTTATTTTTATTAGTATTCTTTCCATCAACTCTGAGATGAGTTTAGAAAGTGGTATTGTTGTATTATATTAATATGTTAGATAATTAGCAGGTATATATCTCTGCGCTATCTTTAGCTGCACCTTGCTAAGCTAGCTAGCTACCTTTAGCTAATAACGCCTGGCTTTGAAAATAAAACAAAATATGATACCTGTTATAGGAAATACTGACTAATTACTGATTTTTCCTCTTTTTTTAAAAACCATGTTTAGGTGTTATTCAAGCACAAATAAACTCTTAGCTGTAAACTGAGCAGTGTAAGTTGTAAATGTATGATCCTGAACCAGTTAGCATGCTAACTTTTTCGCCAAGTTTGTAACCAAACTGAAAATATGTTCTCCAGTCAGCTGAGATTTACGAGATCTGTTCAAACCACTAATAATCAAAACTAAATAAGCACTACTTAACATCGGAGGGTGAAAGGAGTGGAAGAACCAATGCTGAAATAAAAGAAAAATGGGCCGTGTAACAAAAAGCCAACTCACATTCTTGTTTGAAGGTGAAATATTCTGTCAGATGTCTACATTCATGGTTCCCCCGGAGAAGAAAGAGCGTCTTTGGGTAGAGGATTTTCAGTGACCACAGGTACAACACACACTAAATATTCACCAAAAGAAGAGAAAACATGAGAAATTGAGTTCAGCAGGTACACAACTTCAACAGCATTTCGATTTTCAAAGAGTGCAGATGTCAAATTCATTTTACATCGCAGGCCATAAACAGCCCACTTTGATATGAAGTGGGCCAGACCAGGCAAACTCCCCTTTTTAATCAATGTACAGAAGTTTAAGTACACATTTAATCTCAGAATAATCTCTTGATATAAGAAGTACAATTTCAATAGTTTTTCTAAATGCTGCTGTAGTAAATGAAAGAAATCTGTCCATATGACTCTTCCAACACGTTCTCACTCCCAAAGAGTAACATTTTACACTGGGTGACAAATCGTCGGTATATTACGCTTTTGACCACCCAACACGTCCCTATATTATGAGTTCGGAAAAATTAGGAAACATGAGAGCCGTTTGGTTTTAAATCTGCACATGTATAAATCGCTTTGGAAAACACTTCACGATTAAGGTGGTGGTTAACGTTAAGGATAAGGTTATGATTAGGGTCAGGGCTGGAATACACAGCTGAAACATGTGTTACCGCGGGAGTGTCATTCTATTCAATTTCATCCACAATCTGGTGCTCAACATAGGAACGTGGAAGGTCACCTTCCGCGTTCCCATGGAACGCCTCAGGACGTGACAAATCGTCGGTATATTACGCATTGGGAGTGAGAACAGGCTGGACTCTTCAGGCTTAAATTGTAAAGAATAAATTTGTAAAATTGCAGAAAAACTTCTCATTTCTAGAGCATACGGTGAAAAACAGGAACTTTCCTGTCATTTAATCTTTTGGATCAAAGTTTAGCTCAAATTTTGGGGCTGAACAGTTTGGTCATTAGAGTACAGCAGGATGTGTGTTTATTTATCACGTTGGCTTTTTTACTCTTATCACTTAGGAAACCCTACAAATGGCTCAGAGGATGTTCTCTCACCTTTACACACCATCATCTCTGCTCTACATTTAGTCTCCTCCTTATGTGCCCTTCAAATGTGTTAGGAAGGTGGCCTAAATATCGCTCCCTCTGCTCCAAACTCACTCCGTGTCAGCGACATATCCCATATGCCATGGTGACTTGACAGGCTGAGACATTCACACGCTTGTATATTGTGGATTCAAGTCAGTCTGCTCATCTGTACCACATTTCTGCTGGATAACGTAATCACACATTTCTTTATGATGCCCTCATTCATTTTGAAGAATCAAATATTCAAACAGCTCTTGGAATACCGTGCTGTTTCCATCCAACTTTCATGCATATTTACAGTAAGAAGCAAACCACACTCTGGTTAGCATTTGCTGTCCTTAAATTGTTGCCTGTCCTGTAGAAACATAAATAGTGAATGAAAGTTGATCTCAGTAACAAGGACCCCCTGGTCACGAATTCTAAATTACGTCTTTATATGTGCATTTGTCAGACACATATAGTGCATCATGTCACTGCTAATCTCAAGTACTTTTTGTACATCTGCAATACTGAATACCAAAATACACCTTGCCCCAGGAATGTGCATAATAGACTTCAATACAATGTACACCACATACACTAATCTGGCATACATAGCAACAAGGATAGTTGTTTTTTTCCCAACTGAATGCACAGCACTATAAATAAGACGTATACACAGTGTGTCCAATCCTTCCCCACCTCAATACTGAAGTACCCCCTGTCCACATAGTCCCCTAGGAAGAGGTAGCGCGTGTTCGCAGGAGAGCCTCCCACTTCAAATAACTTCATCAGGTCGAAGAACTGGCCATGGATATCTCCGCACACTGTGGAAACAGCACACAACAGTGTCAGGATTATAAACACCGCAGTTTTCAGCTCCCACATAACAAATTCAGCTCAAAAATATGGGACCGTCTTTGCTTCAGTGGCTCCATATGGCCTGATTTGCATCTGCAGAGGTATATCTGTCCTGGCTGCTGATCTAGAAACACCACTCATCTGTTTGGATAGAAAAAACAGCAAAAATGTGTTTTAAAAGCTCCTTAAAGATTCTACTCGATCATTTCAAGGTCTGTTTAAATACTACCTGAAAAATACCAGAAATCAGAGCTGGAAGTTTTGTGCTTTTTGGGGCATCTGTCCAGTTTTTGATCTATTTTCTTAACTGCATATCCAACTCCGGGTCATGGGGAGTGGGCTACGATAAGGGAGAGGTGGGATACACCCACCAGTGGATCATAGGCTAGCAAATCTAGAATATGTTACTGTGAGTTATTTGTATTAACAGACTTGAGAATTCTGTGTTCAGTTTTTTTTACATCAGTTAAACACACCTTACTAACCAAGATAGCTAGGATTAGCTTAGAATTTCGAACCCGATGTTGGATTTTATGCATTCATGACAACGTGCGATCACGTTCAGGGTAAATCTGATTTGTTTGTATCTGACTTTCTTGATTGACCCTTGCATCATCTTATTATATGCAAGCTTTTGTGAGCTTTCTCTTTTGAATTGTTGCAAGTTGCTTCCAGGAGTAAATCAGGCTGCACATGCTGAAGACTTCACATTTTGAACGACTTCAGGACTGTCTGCCCGTACAATCTGCCAGCATACATCTTACCATCCGCCTCCCGCGCCATCTGTCTGGTCTCTCCTTTCACTTTTAGTTGATGTCATAGTTCCCCTCTGCAGCCATTTTACGATGGCCATTTTGCATCTGTCTGACCGCCTTCGTCTGCCTGTGTCTCCATCTGCTTGCCATGTTAATGTCTGTTTTTGTGACTACTTATAAGCATTCGCTTTAATTTGAACTGGGAATTGGGAATGAGAAATGTCATGAGTGAAATTGAGCCATACCTGCCTGCCTCCTCTGAGCTGTCTCGGTATTCTCCCAGAAGCCTTCGTGTGACATCCTAAAAGCCTGTCAGTTCAGATTTTAGCCATCCAGCTGTCTGTCTGTCTTAGAGCTCATACTTTGAGACGGCATCAAAGTGCTGAAGTATTCTTTATATCCCCTTTATATTGCATTTTTGGTGAAAGCTCTTTCTACGTGAGTCTATTTTGCGGTAGTTTGTATCTGAAATGTAACAGTCATTTCCAATCACGGCACACTCTCAAGAAATTCTTGTGTGTTTCTGAGTCAGACTCTGGTGAAGTGGAACCAGGAAAGCGGGATCAATATGTTGCTCATTGGGAACGAACAGGTTAGAGAACCTCTACACTAAGCTGCTTATGATTGACTGTCTCTCCATCTGCCCATCTATCTGTCCTTGTCCCTGGGGATCTGTACCTGTGAAAGCTGAGCGATGTTCCCACACTGCGTGGGCACAACAAGCCCACACAGAATTATCACACCGCTCACATTTGCATAAATGCAGCACGCAGAAGCACAGACACATAGGTACACGAGCCAGGCAGAGTCAATAGGTTGCCAGTGTCTGCGTCTGCCTGCCCGCTTGTCTGTCATCTCTGTCATTGTTTCAGAAACTTCCTTTCTATTTTGCTCTCCCTCGATTTCGATCCCCGGCTTCTCCTCTGCATCCTACACAGTTCTTACCATTTCCCTGGGAGGGGAATACATGCAGCTATTACCCAAGCCAGAGCAAGCAGTTGCGCCAATTGGGTCTCTCAGTGAAGTGCGACCGAACAACAGTTCATATTAAAAGGGTGGCAGATACATATGGCAGATTAATGAATCAATGAATGGATTCTGATTAATACATAATTACTGATCTTTATGCCGTTTTGCTCCACAGCTCTATTTCTCTGCCTCTCCGTGAGACTACTGCTGTCTGTCTCCTCACTGTGAAATGTCTGATCTATTCTGCTTGTCACTCATGCCTGCATTTCAACAAACAAGTAGCCTTTTTTAAAATTTTGATGTGGCTTTGCTCAATGGGTGACTTGCAGATGCTTTTAATAAATAAAACGTAGACATTTTGCAATTTAAAACAGGTGAAAGATAGTAAAGAACACCTTTTTTGGCATATGATAGTCTGGAGGCCACAGTGAGAAGGTAACCTACCATAGCCATGGTATAAAGACGCTACACCTTCTTTCAATTCGAGCTACATTTAATTTTCAGTAATGCAGTAATGTCACATGTTCGTGTGCCAGGAGGAGGAAAATGGTGGAGTCTACATATACTGCTCTTTCTAGAGATAGCATGCTAACACAAAACTATCCAAGAACCCAGAGTTATGATAAAGCTGAGTGTATGCTGACCCAGAGCCTGAACTTCAGCAGGTAACAAGCTGGGATGAGAGGTCAGGATTCGGAATCGCTTTAAATTCTCTTTGTGCTGGTTTTCATCTTTGCTTTGTGTTTAAGCTTTATGTTAATGCACAAACAGAAAAAAAAGATCATATGTGTTTCCTCAATAGGTTAGGGATTTGTGTAGGCGTGTGGGATGGTAGCTTAAGGTTTATATTGTTAACTGGTAATTATGTAACAGTGCATTTCAGGTTATTTTACAGAGTAACACAAAAGATCAGAGCCCAACAAAATAAATATAGGCCAAAGAGTATATCGTGGAAGACAGTGTGGGAGATGTAACTAACTTGATTGGTGTTCTGAAATTTACAGGTTCTTCATCAATCATGTGATGGACTTTATCTTAGTTGAATGCAGTTTTCCCCACATATAAATAAAAGCTAAGATGTGGGAGTGGCAGTTGGGGTCTACTCCAGTAAAATAAATTAAAAAAGCAAAATATAAGGAACACTTTTAGTGCTCTCAAGAGACATTATAAGATAACCCTGGGACTCCTGCAACAGCAATGAGTATAACTCTTAGGGGGAAAGAGCTGTTTAAAAAATGCAATGATTTCTTTTCCATAGGTCTTTCAAGATGGCTGCCCAATGCAGACACTTTCTTCTAGAGAGACTTTGCAATATTCACGAAGTCTCATATAAAGTTGGAGACCTGATCAGCTTCCCTGTGCGGGGAAACCGCTTTGTGCGGCTAACTCTTGCAAGAAAGCGCGTTAGCTTTCCAACTGTTTTCTACCATCTCCTAATTGGTGCGTTAAATCCCTTCCTTACCCGTGACTGGCGCCTCAATATCCAACATAGTGCGCTCCTGCCGCAGGATGGCGGCGCCCTCATCGATGATGCGCAGGGCCACGGTTTCCTCGAGACGGCCTTCCTTTGTGAGGTGAGCTTTGAGCAGGTCCACTCGCGGCCGGCCCTCCGCGTCAAACACCTCCTTCATGGTCAGCCGATGGGCCAGGGGGAAGGGGACCGCTGGAGATGGAAATGTGGAGATGATGGAGAAAGTGCGGGGGATGAGATGGAAGCGAGAAGAAGGATTGGAGGATTTAAAAAGGACGAGGAGGGTTTGAATGGGTGTATGGATATATGGAAGGAAGGGAGTTAAATTATGCAGGGAGAAGGGGAAAGAAGCAGGAAAGAGGAGATTGTGTATTACAATGCAGAAAATGATTTATTGATATTTCCTGTACACTTCAACAAGCTTGCCCACAGTTGTCAGAAGCCCCAATCCTCACCATTATCCTGATCACACGTCTGCTGCAGGCTTGCAGTGTATGCGTATGTACATGTGTATGTGTGCGTTGTGTGTGTGTGTGTGTGTGTGTGTGTGTTATGGAGGCCTAAGCGGGTTGTACTGAAGTAGGGGCTGCCACAGTTATCAGGGCTGCTGCCTCTGTTCTGCAGCAATGTCTTTCTTACATAATGAAGGCCCCCAGGGCGCCAATGGAGAGGGGGGTTGACTGACGATGAGGGTGATACAGCAAGAGTGCACAGCTGCACGTGAGAAGGCGTGCGCACACACACACACACACACACACACACATATATGAAGACACGCTTGACAAAAGCGCACACACACCCTGTTCTTAGCAAACAGGCAGAAACTATGTGGCACGCTCCTGCACCCGGCAGAGGTGCAGGAGCATCTGTACATCATGTATGTCACACTGGCATTAACATGCACGACTGCACAAGTGTGTATAAGTGGCAGTGCACACACACTCACACACACACACACAAGCTCATAAAAGGTATTGTTATGAAGGATCCACAGAGCCTGTTTGAGCCCCACCAGTGCTAACACAGATAATGGCCTAGATCACACGCTAAAAACTAGGCCTGGCTCTGAATGCGCGCACACACACACACACACACACACACACACACACACACACTGTCACTTTGTCTCTGTTTTGCACTCTCTCCTCTTGTCCCTTCTCTGTTTTTTTCTGTTTTCGCTTGCCTCTCCCTCTTGCTCCTTCGCTCTCTTCTTTCTGCTCTAACAGGCCACAGTCTCCTCCGCGAGGTTCCGCGCTGATGTCTGTCGTTACATTTTAATGTGACCGCGTGTTTTCGTTTCATTTTCACAGTAAAAGCAGCTCAGCAAAAACATGGAGCCAGTCAGCAGGGTTTAATGTAGTCATTACTGAGACATCGGCATCATTTAGCCAATGCTAAATGAGCCGTTGCAATAAAATATATTACAATGTGACTTTAGTCACAATATGTCTGTTAACGCACGAACAGTTGCTGACAAAGCCTGCATTTGTGGCTGTTAATCAACATGGAGAAAGAGGTGACGTTGAGATTTTTGTTCCACCGAAAACTCAACACACCCTGAATACGTTAACCCTCCCGGCACACACAAAGATCTACCTGATTCATATTTAGATGTTCCAGAATATCTAACGTCACCTCAGGCTGCTGCTAGATAACTGCTACTGCATCCCCATGACACTTTTACACACCTTAAGATTGAACACAACACAGGAGAGCATGCTGAGACATCCCAGGACACTTCAGGCTGCCAAGCTGAAGGGTCTGCTTTCCATCGATTGAGAACAGCGGTTCTTACATGTTAAAACCAGTTTTGCATTACAAGTTAGGAGCGATTAATATTTTAAAAGCCTTGTGCACCCCAGGCTGTCAGAGAACATAAGCCCAAAAAGGAATTACTCATGCATGCTGGTATTTGTGTGACATTATATTTATTTATAAAAGGAAACAACAGGGCTCAGGCAGTATGTGGATAAACCTCCTCCTTCAGTGTACCGTCCTGTACCGGCGTATAGCACCGCACTGTTCTGAGCTGTGCTACAAAATGTACTCGGGCTAGAACATGTCATTACAAAAAGCTGCCAGCACAGTGTGAGAAGGGCTGCGGTACTCTTTTAAAGCTCGAGCACACACGTGAACTCAATTTTTGGATGTATATTTCTGGTTGAAGGTAAAACTGAGGCCTCGAGAGTGCATGTGTGTAACAGCGAGAGAGCCTGAGGAGGGAGAGGAGGGTAGAAGTGAGAGGGACGGAGTGTGAAACTCGTAAATTGTGAGAGCAGTGTGAAAGTAGGGCAGGTAGGAGAGAGTGAAGAGAGCAGCAGAGACACACAGCTTGGGAAAACTATACTTGGGAAAACTATACTTGGTAGTTGGGGAATAGAGGCGAGGAGAGGTTCGGCACAGGCAATGGCAAACCGTTTGATGAGTGTACAGTTCAAGAGGAATGCTAGGAGATTTGAGTCAAATCTGATAGCTCTGAGCGCACGTGCAGAGGTTAAAGACAGACAGATGTAAATTACGAAGAGACCTCGTTTGGATTTAATAAAGTGATTCTGATACAAATCTGAGAAACATGCCCGTACAGCTTTTCTGTCTCAGAGCAATTTTCTGCTTGTAATGATGGAAAGCTTTCTGCAGTATGCATATGAATTTGCAAGCCTGGAGGAGAACATTAAGCCAGAGGAAATGCATTTAAGACTTACTATACACTCATAATATACAGTATATTACACGATTGCAGGAGTCCGACCATCAGATCATCCTATAGGTCTGGCTCATGCATTTGCCTACGTCTTATACGAGTCTATACTGGATCTTATTGAACAAAGAAAGTGGATCAAGTGAGAACAGGTTGGGAGGGAGCATGCCAGTGTATCCTTGAGCAAGATACTAACCCCAAGTTGCTAACGATGTATTTGTGGGAGTCTGAATGTTCGACAGAAAGTAAACATAGAAAAAAGTGTGATTTGAGCTGTCAAGTCGAGTAGAAAAACGGTACATTTGAAGCAGTCCATCTACCATTTTTCCCTTTTATTTTATTCTAATTTTATGCTATGCTAGTAGCTCTGAGGTGCTTCATGCTAAATGCTAACACTAGTTGTTGTCACATCCCACCAAACACGGATGAAACCCTGACATCATCTCCCACGCTACAAGACAAAAAACTGGGCCAACAATGAAGTGCAAACGATGATGCTGTTTCCAGGAGAATAGAGGTCGAGACACATGATCTTTTACAAAGGCTGAATAACAATCAGGTTAATGCATTTAGGGCAATTAAATGCATTTGTCAGTGACGTCTAATATGGTATGTAAATGGTAAACAGAAAGCCACACATCTTCTGCATGTGCTCACACTACTATTACCGGTGCCTTTTTAAAAAATGTAAACAGTACTTTTAAGCAAATTATGGTCATTTAGATCAGAATTGTGGGTGACTTCACCTCCCTGTCTCTGATGTCAGCATCAGACTCAGAGATTTTACTATTCAAGGATGAACATGTATAGCTCAGCAGGACAAGAAATGGCCTGAAAGCCTGAGGTCACTGTACAGGTGTCTTTTTTTTTTCTTCATCCTTTCTACGGAGAACATTTTGTGCATGTTGAACAATAAAGAGATGGTAAAACAAATATTCTAGAACACTTGCTGCCTCTTGGCATCCAGGCAATGTTCAAGAAGCTCCTGGAACCAGCGCCATTCCCACTTTCGGTATGGAACTAACTTTCAACCATGAGTAGACGTTGAGAAAGGACTGCCACCCGAGGGTTATTCAACGTTAAAATATATGCTGGGATGCAAAGATGAATAATGTTCATGTTGTTAGTAGTACATAATCTACAGGTTTTACACAAAAAGTAACAGTACCATTTTAAAATGTTTGACTTCAGAGAGGAATTGGTTACAGCTTGGCTTTATTCTCTGTACCTAACTTTGCCATCCATGACCTCTCTGTGGGTCCTGAAGGGGCCATAGTGCTAAACTCTGGGCTCAAAAATATCTACACCCATCTTTTATATAAAGCCCATAGTAGATTTTGAGCATTATTTTTTAGGTACTCAAAGTTTGAACTCTTAATATACAGGAAGCAAAACAAAAAATGTTGAAGTCCAGTGGAGTTCAGGGTTGAGTTAAATTCCAAGTTAGTCCATTGTCAGCTGAGCTTTTCATTATTAACATTTTCATCCCGAAGGACATCGAATTAAATATTAACGACTAAACTGAATGTTCTGTAACCCTGCTTGACCCTCACATACATGACGCTGACTGTGCTACCTGCCAGAGGGACTTCAGGGATGGAAATTATTTTTCCAAGTCTGTGTGAGGAAATTATGTTTTTGTTCCTAACAAAGGCTCATTATGTATCATTTGATGGCAATGACAAGAAAAGACCACAAATTTCTGTGTCACATCTTGTGCTGAAGGTTCAATACGCAGAATAATTTCAAGTGGTCTGTTGCAACTGGCCTATCTACACTCACCAGAGACCACGAGGTGCAGCTATTTACCGTCTTTTTTTCTGAAGACAAGCACCTCAGCCACAAAGCCCAGGAAACTCTTAAATTCATTTTGGCTAAATTTAGTCAACAATGCTTGTGTTAGCATTTATTGTTAACATGCTCACCTCATGGTTTTACTTGGTCTTTCATACAGAGTTATTAGAGCTGTTGAACTCACAATTCTACTGCAGTATTACTTTGACACATAGCTCAATGGCAAAGGCTGTAGACTCAATTTGAGACTTTTTTATGCAACATTTTTGTAACCTGCTAAGCGAATGCAGATGCAAATTAGTTTTAAACTACCTCAGGTACAATGGATGTACACAAATACCAATTTAAAATAAAATAATTCATGCCTTCAGCTCTGACTGTGTGTCATGGTTCTGATGTCATGGCAAAACTTTAAATAGTCAAACGTGTAAATGGAAAGAAACTGTGCTTACTTTGATTTACAGTCAGCTCACCTTTGTTGCTATTGCATTTCTTGAAGTTAAACAAAAATTGAAAATCTTTATATTTTACCCCAAACATGATCCTTTTTCTGACCCTGGTGCCAACCTAAACAGTAACTGAAAGAAATGGCAGCCAGCAAATTTAAACACAACTTGAGGATAAAAGTTTGAAAGTCATCAGTTCCATATGGGACTGGAAACGCAGTCTCTTGTGTGAGTGGCACGTGACTTGCTTCCACCAACCCTCCAACTGCTCTATAAATTTAGAAGTGCTTTACTGTGTTTCCATGGAGACAAATCAACAGATAAAATTTAGTAGTTCACTAACCTCCCCACCATGTGTCGCAGGAACTGCTTCTGTGCTTGTACACAAAAGAGAGAAAATTTGTCTCCAAGAGTACAAATAACTGCACTTCATGACTATTTCTTGAACTGTTGTGAGACTGTTTGGTGTGAGGATGAAGGCCTCAGCCAGAGGCATCTGGCAAAGAGCCATCTGGCAGCCACTGGTCGTATTCCCCAATCACTTGTGAATGGTTGCTGGAGGTTGCGGGCAGTCACGATGAAACCGATTGTTAAATCTCCATTCATGCAAGCCTAGAGACTGGTAACCACTAGTCACTAGGGAAGTGTGTATTCTGCAACTGGTTAGCGAGTCATTAGTGGTAAATGAAATTGATTACAAAGAAGCACATGGTGGAGTACCAGAAACCTCCGTGTGATTGCCTTGGGCTCTAGTAGATTGCTGCTGTCACCCATAGTTTGCAGGAAAGACGCCGACTAGTCAGCAAATACTTGCTGACTACTCACCAAGTGGTACTGAAACTTTGACTAGTGCAACGCAAATAGGTTGCCATTCACCTTTTTCCAGTTTCACTACAACTCAGAAAATAAATGCTGAGTGTTTGCAGACAAGTCTGTGTTTTCCATGCAGACACAGACTCTGTGTAAGTTCTTGTAGTGCAGTGTCAGAGTGTGATGCTTGGATGAACCCCAGGAAGAATAGCTGCAGCACTGCTGTAGCTAATGGAGATCATAATAAGCTAACTAAACCGTGCCAACCTGCTAGCAAACAAAGCAACAACAAGGAGGTTTTTGGTGCAACACCCTCTTCACAACTGAGTTCACCTAGCAGCAGTCAGCAACAATCACTAACCGATCAGGGAACACACATTTTTTCCTCGTGACCACAGGTTGCCAGGGGCTTGCCAACTGGTCTATAGGCCTGTGTGGCTGAGAGGCTTTAAGAGTCTGCACATCTAAAGTGACTAAAATCTTTGCACAATGCTAAAGCTGTTTACATAAAATAGGATGGATGAATACTGTAATATACAGAAAGAAGGAAAGCGTTATCAATAAGAGTAGCTCTTAAAAAGCACTCTGATGGCATCACATTGACTGGGATAAACATTGGCTAGGCTAAATCAATCATTTCAGGATGTAGAATCGAAGCACATGTCTTAACTTTAATACTAAAACTGAGGACGTCCTAGTCAATTGCTAATGGCTACTGTGCAGTGTCAAAAAAACTGTACTTAATCAGTTAATCATGAACCTTTCACAGTAACATCGCCTGTCATGCACTGGCACATAAATGCATCGTGGCAGTATGACATGAAGCCCATGTATGCCCAAACATCAGTGCAAGCCTTTATACTTATAAGGAGGACACCTGAGGTCAGATGACTGTTTTTATATCCCACGTTTTTCTGGAAGACTTGAGTAAATTATGTAACACAAGTAAGATAACTGCTTGATTAATATCAGAATTTAAGACGACTACAGACAAATGTTGATTGCAGAAATGTGCTACCCCCAGCGCCTCTAATCTGGCACACTCTAACAAACTATGAAGTAGGATGTTTTTAATGATTTCCTATTTTTTCCAGTTCTCAGCAGCGTGAAGGTCTAAATAGTTTGGCTTCCGAACATCTTTGGAAAAGCCCTGCTGTTAAATATCAGGCAGCTGGGTACAACCGGCACATTAATATTAATGTAATGTGTGTTGTCATTAGGAATACATCAATGAAATACTGAGTAAAATAGCGTCTCACACACAGATATCGGCATAGTAAAGATGGTGTGTCTCTAACATCCGCATGAGCTCAGACCACAGCGGCCACACTTCCTCAGTGAAGTGGCGGCTGGCAGTATTTCTCCCAAATGCTGCTCTAAGGCATTTTAACACTTTGTGATGCTGCCAAGTGTTTCAACCTTGGGAGGGAACTTTCCTTCCAGAAAGTACAGTCTGAGCTGTCCCCTGTCTGAGTACAGATGACAAATACAGTGAACTCCACTTTCTGGAGTGGAGTGAAAAAAGAAAAAGTTTTTCATCCAAAACTGTCCACTTCGCGTGATGCATGGCGTGCGTGTGAGGTGAGACGGACCGAGCGGCGCGAGCTGAGCAAATAGGTGAAAGCTTTTCCGTCTTTTTTTCCTCATGCACTTTGTACTGTTTTCGTCTTCTGGCCCACTCTCCACAGCTGAACTCCCCGGTGTGGAATTTATTAGGCGCCAGAGCTGCCAGCTCAGCCAAAAATCTCCCCATCGCAGAGCACTGAGGGGGAGCCTGAGAGAAAAATCTATGACATAGCTGTCAACCAAATCTCCTAAATTTGTTTGGGCTGGCCTAATAGCCTAACTGGAGCAGAATCTGATCGGAATCCTATTGTTTTGTGTGCATCGTCCCTAATGGCTAAAGTCAATTACAGGGAACTATTTCATCAGTTTTAATAACGCAGGGACACCATTCACGATCAGACAGGCTGGTGCAGGATGCAGGAAGTGACAGCAAGTGAGAACAGACAGATTGCAGAAATGACGGTAGAAGGCACCCATGATCCATCTGTCCTCGTTTGTGTCTTTCCTCCAAATGTTGTAAAATATGACTAAAGAGGTATAAAACAAAACAAACTCGTGCCTCCTAATCGGCCGGGCGTCAGATCACCGAGGCGAGAAGCAAATTGTTTTTGGAAGCAGCCAGTTAATACGAAGACAAGGTGAAAATGCTGTATCCACAGTAATTAGAGCAGCATATAGACGGGCTGTATGTGTTACGTGCAGGCTATGAATGAACTCATTACGGTGCAATGCTGAGCCTCCCCAGACTGTAACCGTCTGATGCTCATCCAGTGACATCAAACACAGCTGATTGCACGCCTGTATATGTACATGTTTGTATGTTAGATGTGTTGCCCCCTCCAGGACCTAAAGTGATCACACACACACACACACAGCTCCCAGGATCATTTCAATCCTACTGTCTACTATCTGTACATGAATAAATGAAGGTGTAAGAAACCGGGGGGTGAAAGAATGAGAGCAGCAAAGAGAGAGAGGGAGTGAAAAAATTGGGGTGTATGAGAGAGATGCATCTGTTCACATGTGTGTGCGTGTGTGTGTGTGTGTGTGTGTGTGTGTGTGTGTGTGTGTGTGTGTGTGTGTGTTTCTACCATCTTTGACCCAGATCAGGAAACATGTATTCATGGGTCTTTGAAGGTGGTGGTGGGGGGGACAGCTAAAGATACGTTTGAAGTTGTTCAATTAATGCACAGTTCACACATGATGGACCATCTGTGTACACACACACACACACACACACACACACACACACACACACTGAAACAACGGCCCATCCCCTAACAGCCTGTCCTCATTAGACAATCCCTCTCTCCCTCTCTCTCTCTGGAGTACCTCCTCTATAAATAGCCTTTGCCCTGCCACCCTCCCCACAGGGCAAACACAGACCTGTCAAGGTAGGACCCCTGGCTCACAACAGTGATGCCACAATCCGACACACACACACACACAGACACACACGCACATTTCACATAGCGGAATGGGATTGCATGTTACACCAAAAGGAAATATGCCAACTTTGCCCCGAACCTTGCCAGAGGTGATGTGGTGTGTGTGCAAGTGAGTTTGAGTGTGTTTGTGTGTGGTTTATGCATGTATGAATGCATATATGCATGTGAGCATATTGGATCACTCAGCTTTGGCAAGCACTCTTGAAAAATGTAGCGATTTGTTCAAAAGGTCATGAGCTATAACAGGCATATTTGACCTTTGCACTTTGAACCAGTGCGAGGATGCAGTTCAGCACATGATATTTTCTTTACATTAAATATGACCAGATATTAGACAGCAAAATGATAATAATAAGGCCTGCCCTGTATTATCTGCTAGCATGCATCCTAGCATATTAGCACAGTATCCTGAGTAAATCATGACCCAGAGCGGAAGTAACAACTGTAACAACAGAGCTAAAAAAGATGTAATGACACAACAACAGTATCATCCACTGAGTTTGCAGTGTTATTACGTATGCTTGGGACGGTCGGTGACAGGAAAGTGTTGATTTTTCTCTTCTGTCACTACTCTAGTGGTGCAGACCTTCTCACATCATTCACCTCAACTTGTCTTCAGGAGAAAAGTTGTAACTATCTGTAATAATGATGAGCCAGCAGAGTGCACGCTACCAGGACACTGACACTGGGACATTTAAATGAAACATAGCCATGATTAATCTTATTAGTCACACCCTGTGTTTGACAAGCCAAAATATCCACCATGAGTAAGGGCTGTCAGACTGCAGGATATCGAAAGCCCAGCAGAGTCACATTCAGGGGTATTCGTGTTTTAATTTGTGTTCTGATGGGCTGTTTTCAGCACACAACGACTAGATATTTGGGGTGTTTGATTTACACTAGGATGAAATGGGGGAAAACACGAGGGTCATTTAAGTTTGCGTGGTACTTGGTACTGATGGAGTTTTTTCTCGCGGCATTAGCTGCTGATTCCAGTTCAAACCACAACACCAACGGCTATTTTTCTCAATAGGTGCGCTCTAAGCTACAAGTGTCGCAGTCGGCCATGAAAGTGAGCCAGCACGCTCAACACCAGAGCCCTGAAACTAGCTGACCAATAATAAATATGAGTCATCAGGCTAATTATATTAATTCTGCCATAAAAAGCATCAATAAAACAGAAGCACTGCACTTAGCATTACACATAAAGGTACATTATTTTTTGTTCTTGTGTTGTTAAACCAAGCGTTAGCCTAGCAGCATGCTACACTTTTTTTAAACCCTTTCTTTGGTAAAATACAAACTGTTACACATTTTATACATATATCTGCTCTTGGTGCCCATGAAAGCTTTTTAGCACCACTTGTGTGCTTTAATGGTGCCCAGCTTGTCGATTTTTATTGAGCTATTGTACCAACCTATTGTGCAAAGGTTTTTTGTTTTGTGGGTTTTTTTTTTTTTAACATTTGAGGTATCTTAAAGGGTCTCCAATTCATTCTGTAGCCTCACAACTCCCCCCAGAATACAGCCAGCATCACAAAGAATGAGCTCACTGTCCGTGCCGTCACCCAGCAGCTACGATTTCAGTGCAGTATTTGATGATAGCATTAAGTCAGTGGTCTACTTACAGATGAAAGTTCAAATTTTGAATATTTAAGATTGCTAGCTGCTGACTCATGGGTATAAGACTGTCCTGTGTCACCAGTGACCACTAGAGGAGACAACAGTTTCTAAATTATGCTGCTGAAACTATAACAGCATCAACATGGCTCTACTGTACATACAGAGGGGTTTCTGCAAAACTCTCAACATGTGTTGTGTTCAAATAGTGTGCATTACATGCAATTCAAATATAAGCCTTTTGTGACAGACACACCCACGCATACATACAAATGCACAGAGAGGGCATTGGGTTTGTTAAGTAATCAAAGAGTGTGCAAAGTCCATTAGGATGATGCTCTGCTACTCAACAGTGTGAAATACTACTCCTTCCTTTCTCTCTCTGTGTGTCCCTCTGTGCCTCCTTCTCTCTCACCCCAGCTACTTCACCTCCTCCGTGGCCTTGTCACATTTTCTCATTCCCTCTCTTCCTCACCTCGCCCCCACACTCTCTGCCTCTTTGTCCATTCCTCTCTTTATGCCTCCGTCCTTTGGTTCCATGTCTGTGCAATGCTCTCTGCTGAACATTGCTAAAAATCTATAATGTGGGGAACTACCGGGCACAGTCCATCTGCCAGAAATGCCCACTCTTTGACTGACGCTCCCATCCTTGCTGTGGCTTTGTTGACTCTACAGCATTCTCACCTTGCTGATGGATCAGTGTGTTTATGACAGAAGATGCATATGAGTGTGTGTTGATCTGTGAGATGGATGATGCATGAAGATGTAGATAATTCCGCTGCTGGCAAAAGAGCTCAGTTGACCTAACTGCATTACAACACACACGCAAAGCAGAGCTGTGAATATGTGGCTTCTGCACATGTGGAGGGGAGCTGGTAACTTGAGGGTGAGGGCTGATGGGATAAATGGATGGATGCGGCAGTCAGAGAGGATCCAGGTTTCCCTGCACAGCTGCATCCATGTAGTTTTTCCACAGAGGTGCAGTACAGACATATGCACACGCAGCCCTACATTCCTACGTGCAAAAATCTGCAAGAGCACCCCCCCACCCCCACCCCTTCTGAGCACGACGCACCACGGAATACCGGGGCATGCCCGAGCGACGCATCCAGCTGTCGGCTCCGCTTCTTCCGGCAGAGAGACCTTGCGAGTTTATTAAGGGGAGCCAGTGGGAGAGACAGAGAGGGCATCGTCGCATGTGACAGGCTGCGTGCGTGGAAGCATCGCTGCCATGCCCAGCCTCGTTGTGACCCGATAAGCACGACAATCTGTGCAAGCTCACACGGATCACAACCCAAGCAAGAGCCCCTCCTCGCCTCCCCCTCCTCCTCATATAGCCGCCCGCGCATAAAGCAAACAAAAAAAGGGCGAAAAAAATGAGAAACTCAAAACACATCAAATATTCCACAATCGAATGATGCAACAACACCATTAGAGCGTTGTGCATCCTCCTCATCGGGCGATGGGGGTCGGATACGCGGCTCAGCATCCATAAACTCCATTTTGTCTCTCATTTGACACTCAAGAGAAACAAGAGGAGGATGGGTGGGTGGAAGGGGGTGGAAGGGGGGTGGGGGAAGCCAGGGAGACCTTAACGGAGACGTGGAAGTAAGATAGGCACGGGATTAGCAGAATCACCCATTGACACTCAGGGCCGTGTTTGAAAATGATAATAATGATACTACTAATAAAAACGTGGGTTTACAACAGCTGGTCGAGCCATGTCATGGTCACCGGTGGTTAAACGTTACAAGACGTTACAACCACACACATCAGCGGCCGGTACACCAAACTCACAGGCGGAATGACGGTGCGCACTCGGCCTGGCAAAGTTGTCCGCCTACCTGCTGTTCCAATCAATAATCTGATTTTGGTTCGGATTTGATTTACAAACAAATAGAAGATAATGTAGGCCAACATATGGACGCACAGTTCGGCACATCTAACACGGAGAAGGCATCACGTGCAGTCAGATATGCAGCACACAAGCATCGATGACAGAAAGCTAAAAAAGAAAAAGAAAAAAGCCCCTTCCGAATGGCGAGCCCCCTTCAAGCAGCATCCTACCCCCCTCTCACCCCCCGCGCTCTTCTTACACCGTTGCATACATGCAACATCATCCCGTGACACTATGCCCACATCCACAGCAGAAGCACGGAACGGCGGCTATCGCGGGTCGTACGCTCGACATTTATTTACCTTTATGTCTGCCTTTCGCTGTCATCGTCACACCGCTTGATGTTTCATTGGAACAAGATGCTCATCTCCCTCCCTGCGTTTACCTCTTATCACTCTCCCGGCTGTGCCTCTGTGGGGTATTATTCAGTAACGCGAAGCCACCGCTAGGAGTGGAACGCGTATGGAGCTCATGCAGCACAGGGGTGTCGCGCAAACGCTTTGGCTATACATAGAGGAAGAGACACCCCCCTCTCCACCCCCCTCAGTTAGAAAGGGGGTAATGCCACGGTGAGGGGGTGAATTCTAATAGAATAACGAGGGAAGACCCTGATTATGGCGTACCGTGCTGGATACCCCCACCCCCTTTTCTCCCCCCCCCCCCATCACCACCTCCCTCCCCTGAATGCTTCAGAGGCACATGCATGCTGACACGCCAGCCAAAATATGCTGTTTTTATTGTAATAATTAGGTCCTACGGAGAAAAGACCATAATGATAATCATAATAAATGATGAGCAAAACACGTGCGAATAGGAGACAGTGGTGCAACGGCAGGGATGCAAACAGAATAAAAAAAAAAAACTAAACAAACTAAAAAATAACGATGAGTTACAGCAGATTATTGGCACAGAGGAGCTCTCACTGGCCGTGCAGGGTTTGGCATGCCTACATTTGATCACCCGGTCGGCGGGACTTGCGTTGCAGTCGGACATCCTGGAGTCGGGACGGGAACAGAGCCGAAGGGGTTTGGGGAAAGGGGGGGCTCTCTCTTCTGTCAAGGGCCGAGATTGTGGTGTCGGGTCCTCCGGCAGGCGTCGACAGTATGCGCGGTTGCTGGGTGCTTTTCTTGCTGCAGTAGTGGCATCACTCGGTGGAGTCTCCGTGCTCTCTCGGACGGGGGAAGCCTGCTGCTGCGCCTGCGGTGACTTTGGGGGAGGATAGGCGGATACCTAGCTGCTGTTGTGGCATGCTTGGGTCCCGAATTTGTTTTCTGAGAGGGGGCGGGAGGGGGGTTGGTGTGTGTGAGGGGGTGCTGGTATAGCAGTGGTGGTGGTGCTGCTGCTGCTGGTGGAGTCGGGGGGTGGGGTGGTGGGGGTAGACTCTGGAGGTTAAGAGGCCGAAGAGACGCCTTGGAGAGAGGAGAGACGCGCAGGCTCTACCTCTCCAGGACGCCTCTGCAAGCGGTGCCGTGCAGCTGGCAACACCCCGGAATGGCGAAAGAAGGAACTCCCACGCAGATTCACGCACACGCAGGAGCGCATACACACACACGCAGACACACGCGCGGGTACACACTCAGACTCATACTGCCATCCTGTGGAGAGACTGATTACAGGGCTTTCCCCCCTGAACAGCAAATACTGTGGAGTGGGCATTTTGTGCGTGGGTGCGTGCATGCGTGCGTGTAATAGCTTTCTCTATTTGGCGCGAGCTTCTAGCATCGCGTTTTGTATGTAATAAGGCTAAATATCATGTAATTATTTATGATTATTGATCCGTGTGCCAGAATGGGAGGACAATCCAGTTCATACATGTTAACTTATAACTGAAAGTAACTCATTCAAATGGATCTCAACCAAAGTGATGGTTGATAAGGATTAAAGTTTATGAATGCAGCACTGAAATTTATAATTTTAAAATTCTATGTGCATCAAAAACATTGAAATGTGGGATAGAAAACAACAAGCATGACTTTATATAAAAAGTGGCACTGTAAAGGAGTGTAAAAAACACATCACTGTTTCCCACAGTGGTAAAAGACCTATAAATCCGACAGTCAGGTCCATAATTCTTTGGACAGTGAGACTTTTTTGATACCACAGTGGATTTTAAATTAAACGATCAGCGTGAAGTTAAAGTGTCCAAATACTTATAAAGCTAAATGAATACCATGAAGCACATTTTATGCATTACAATTTTTTTTCGCCACATAAAGATGAAAAACAAGTTGAACAATTTGAATTTCGATACAAATGATTTATTTTACAAGGAAGCAAGCTAAGATTAGCCACTGCATTAGGAGATTAGCTGTTTTGTCTCAATTCGCTAACATAAGCCAGAACTTTTAGCTATTAAAGCCCATCTAGGAAAAGTGACCAACATCAATACTGTGACAAAATGTCAACTAGACATTCAGTTTAAGGAAGGACTTTCATTTGTTATGATGGATCAAAGCTGTCTCTGAGGTATCTTTCCTCTGGCTAATATTCCTAGCTTGCCATGCTTGCACAGGTCCAGGCAGGAACCCTCTGACTGTTCCCACTTCGTGATTCAAGACAAGACATGCTGTTAGAGCTCCTCGGTAACAAACATGGGAACTCTTGGCTTTGTCTGTGTCTTCTTTTGAATGAATTTTCAAGCCTTTTCAAATCTTAGGGCTCTTTTTGTAAAAGTTATATTGACTTTTTTATAGGCCTGTTTAGCTTACTTCTGTTATATTAATCTATTTTTATTCTCATCTATTGACTCTCGCTGTTTTATTCTTGACGCTGACCTTCAGCTTTACACGACTCCATTTAAAACAGATTTGTCACTGCTTTTTATAAATGGTTTTTATTAAGGTCTTTACAGTCGCATTTTATTTTGTTTTTGTAAAGCACTTTGTAGCACTAATTTTGATAACTGATAGAAAGTTACTAAAGAGTCTCCATACATTTTATTGCTATGAATAACAGAGTCTGATGTGGTACTGGCAAACTGAAGTTCTGATAGGAAGCAGACAATTGCTTCACAGGGTGATGTGTTTCATTATTATTCAAATCTTTTTATTGGTTTTAAAGATCCATTAATATAGAGAAGGTTGCTCCTCTGTCTCTTGAAAGACAAAAATATAATTATTAAAAATCAGTAAAGGCTCAAATAAACCATTTTCAAGTCTCAGTATCATTTATAAAATCTATTTTCTCAATTTGCATGAAAGTATCCTTGATTCAAATTCTGATCAAAATGCTTCAACAGCGACATCTGCAGGCTACAGGAGGCAGGGCAGCCTGTATGCGTGTGGCGGCAGAGAAAAAGACCGTAACAGTCTCGCCTCCTCAGGCTGGGATGGCTTATTTGATTGTAATGCACTTCAGCTTTTTCATGCTGATCCTCGTTATAGCAGCCATGAAGGACTGATAAACTAGGAGAGAAGTGACTTCAAGGAGGAGTACAGGGGAGATGGGGGAAAGGATGGAAAGTTTTATTGCCTCAGTTCTGGCACTGGATCCTTGTATTACAATGACCTGCATCACGGGATAAAGCACAGATCAAGCTTTTAGGACTTGCTGACTAGGCACATTTTGTGTGCCTCGCAAAGTCAGTATCAGTAGTAGTATTATGGTATTGTTGTATACACACACACACACACACACACATATATATATATATATATATATATATATATATATATACATACAGACATACACATACATATATATATATATATATATATATATATATATACATACAGACATACACATACATACATATATATACACACACACACACACACACACATATATATATATATATGTACATATATATGTACATACATATATATGTACATATATATATACATACATATATATGTACATATATATATATATATATATATATATATATATATATGTACATATATATGTATGTACATATATATGTACATACATATATATATATATATGTATGTACATATATATGTATGTACATATATATGTACATACATATATATGTACATACATATATATATATATATGTACATATATATGTACATACATATATATGTACATATATATATATATATGTACATATATATGTATGTACATATATATGTATGTACATATATATGTACATACATATATATATATATATATATGTATGTACATATATATGTATGTACATATATATGTATGTACATATATATGTATGTACATATATATGTACATACATATATATATATATGTATGTACATATATATGTACATACATATATATATATATATATATGTACATATATATGTATGTATATATATATATGTACATATATATGTATGTATATATATATATGTACATATATATGTACATACATATATATGTACATATATATATACATACATATATATGTACATATATATATATATATATATATATATATATATACATACATATATATGTACATATATATATATATATATATATATATATATATATATATATATATATATATATATATATATATATATATATATATATATATGTACATATATATATATACAGTGTTGGGAAAGTTACTTTTAAAATGTATTCCATTACAGAATACAGAATACATGCCCCAAAATGTATTCTGTAACGTATTCCGTTACGTTACTCAATGAGAGTAACGTATTCTGAATACTTTGGATTACTTAATATATAGGTCCGCGGCTCCGAACCGTAGTAAAGGGACCTCTGGCTAATACGTCGGGTTCTGTGTCGGGCTCGTAGCCGAAAACTAGCTTTACTTTGTTGTCTGGATCAACTTTGCTAGCCAGAGACAGAGAGAGGCATTGAACGGCTGCTGCAACAGAACTTATTGTTTTTGGAGGAAAACACGAACACGGTGTACAGTCGAGTCTTAATAGCTTACTTACAACTGGGTTCGTCAGGCACTCTTCTTGGCTGCAGTGGTTATTATTATATTTACATGCTTCCAGCTCCCGTTTTTGCTCGATGACAGCTCGTACTTTTCCTTTTTCTCCCTCCCTCGCTCACAGACACATAACGGGTATGGCAGTCCATTCTCCCTGCAGCACAGACTACACTGCCTATGATGCTACATTCTTTAGAGCTATACCTGTAGCATTCTGCCTATTAGCTTAGCACAACAACAACAGGCGCTCTCTCACCCAGGAAACACGCAGAGAGAGAGAGGGCGTCACCCTGTAACCATGGCAACCGTAACACTGCCGCCTGGAACAACAGAACGTAGTTGTCAAACAAAACCCAAACAGTCCTGACCCGCGACAATATGAAACAGGGAAGTACCGCCGTGTAATCCATTTTTTTCAACAAAGTAACTGTATTCTAAATACCACCATTTTAAATGGTAACTGTAACGGAATACAGTTACTCATATTTTGTATTTTAAATACGTAACGGCGGTACATGTATTCCGTTACTCCCCAACACTGTATATATATATATATATATATATATATATATATATATATATATATATATATATATATATATATATATATATATATATATGTATGTATGTATGTATGTATGTATGTATGTATGTGTGTGTGTTGACAGACTTAAACCTCCACATGTTCTTCCGGACAGTAATGTAGTGCCGGCCCAGGCCCCTCGCCGTGGCCGCCTTCCTTCGATGGGGTTGACAGGTTTTCCCCCCAGGACTACCCCCGGACCACTGCCGTTTGAGCCTTCTTCTGCCTTTCCTGCTCGCCTTCACCAGCCTTGTTCACAGGATGGACCTTCCTCTGCCTGTTCTCTCCCTCCCAGGTTCAGTCGTTCGGGCCGTTTGCTTAGGCCCAGGGTCCTGGACTGAATAGAGACCTAACTGTGTGTTCGGGGGGGGGGGGGGGGGGGGGGGGGGGGGGGTATGTGTGGCGGACCACCAGGTGGCTCCACTTTGGTTTTTTCGAAGATCGATTTGGTACGGGGATATCACCAGGTTCCCGTGCGCGCGGAGGATGTCCCCAAAACCGCCCTAATTACACCTTTCGGCCTTTTCGAGTTTCTGCGCATGCCGTTTGGCCTGAAAGGTGCCACCCAAACCTTCCAGCGGTTGATGGACTCGGTCTTGCGCGGGCTGCCCTTTGTTTTTGTATATCTTGATGATATACTGGTGGCCAGCAGCTCGAAGGAGCAGCACATGTTCCATCTGCGTCAGGTTTTTCAGCGTTTGGCAGAGCATGGACTGATTATTAATCCGTCTAAATGCCAGTTTGGGTTGCCGGTTCTCGATTTCCCACCTGGAACAGGGTCTGGAACAGCGAATCTCGGGTGTCTGGCAACCGCTCGCCCTTTTCAGCCGTACACTGCGTGACAGCGAACGCAATTACAGCGTTTTTGACAGGGAGCTACTGGTCCACCTGGCGACTCGTCATTTCCGTTTTTTTCTCGAGGGTCGTCACTTTACCGCATACGTGGACCACAAACCCTTGACGTTTGCCATGTCCAAGGTTTCTGATCGATGGAGTGCACGCCAGCAGCGCCAGTTGGCAGCAATTTCTGAGTTTACCACGGACATTTGGCACGTGGCTGGTAAATCCAATCATGTGGCTGACTGTTTGTCCCGTGCGCTGGTTTCTCCCGTCTTTCTCGGCATAGACTACTCCGCCATGGCTGCCGATCAGAGCGGTGACCCGGACATCCTCGCGCTTAAATCCACCCAGACGGGCCTCATACTGGAGGACAGACCCGTGCAGGACGGTGGTCCCCTGCTCGTCTGTGACGTTTCCACCGGCCGCCCTCGCCCAGTGGTTCCCGTTTCCTGGCGTCGTCGAGTTTTTGACTCGGTACATGCTCTCTCTCATCCGGGGGTCCGGGCCTCTGTTAAACTGGTCAGCTCTAAATTTGTTTGGCCAGGCCTTCGCAAATCTGTTAAGGAATGGGCGTCGGCGTGCATTCCCTGCCAGCGTGCGAAGGTTCACACACCAAGGCGCCCCTGGAGCAGTTCTTCATACCCGGCAAACGTTTCGATCATGTGCATGTCGATCTGGTGGGTCCTCTGCCGCAGTCACAAGGTTTTACGCACCTTTTGACTGTTGCTGACCGCACCACCAGGTGGCCGGAGACGGTCCCCCTGGCGTCCACTACCGCAGCAGTGGTGGCCAAGGCGTTTTTGTCAACCTGGGTCTCGCGTTTCGGCCCACCCGCGGACATTACGTCAGACAGAGGCCCCCAGTTCATTTCCGAGCTTTGGTCGGCCATGGCTGATGGACTGGGGGCTAAAGTCCACCGCACAACCGCATACAAACCGCAAGCTAATGGGATGTGTGAACGGTTCCACCAGTCGCTTTAGGTTGCTTTTCGAGCCTCCTTAAAGGATGGCAATTGGGTTGACCGCCTCCCGTGGGTTTTGCTTGGGCTGCGCTCTGCGGTTAAGGAGGATCTCGGCGCTTCGCCAGCTGAGCTAGTGTTTGGTCAGCCCCTCCGCGTGCCTGGAGAATTCTTGCCCAAGAACCCTCCCCCCTGCTTCGATCCTTCTGTGCTATCTCTCAACCCGCTTTTGCACTCGCTTCGGGTTCCTGGTCCGGTGCACCATTGCGTGCCTGACACTTTTGTTCCAAAGACTTTAGAGACTGCCAAGTTTGTTTTTGTCAGGCACGATGCCCACAGGACACCGCTGCGGCCGCTGTATGACGGCCCATTCAGGGTTATCGAACCGGGCCAGAAACATTTTGTTTTGGATTTTGGGGGTCGAAGGGAGACTGTGTGTGTTGACAGACTTAAACCTGCACATGTTCTTCCGGACATGTGCAGGTTTTATTGTTTTTTATTTTGACAGCGAATGCGCACCTGTGGACCACTTATGTGCAGCCCTGGTTATTTAGCTCATCATATTGCAGCCACAGAAATTCTTTTGTCCATGAAACCATAAAGCTGCACTTTCTTTTTGCCTTATAGTCTGATTTGTTATAACTTTTCCGTTTTGTGGTAAGCTTTTCTTTGGCTGTCACTTCTTCACCCTGACCTGTCTTATTTGGCTCAGCTGAACTAAAATATATATCTTGCAGCTTTTACACAGGCACTCACATAACGCTCAGCGATTCTCTGCGCGATCAACCTCTCACATGTTTTCATTTCACTTGTGAATTGTGAATTTCACTTGTCATGTTTGCATAGTAAGCTAACGATTGATAAGATGATGTCAGAGGAATTGGTGCGCAAATTATCATCACTCACCAATCAGTGCTGTTGCTCTCTATACACAGTTCGCGCGATTGCAAAGTGAAAGCAAAAAACAAGCGCAAATTCAAACGCGATTTTAATATGTCACATATTGACAGTGGCTCACCGATGCCAATGACATAATTACCCAGCTACATTTCCGAAAGAATGCAAAAGCATTGACATATATTTTTCCTTCCTACGATAGGCCGACGGGCAGGGCAGAGATAGATTTTGGTAGCCCAACTGGAAAAATCGCCATCCCCAGGACGTCGGGCTAGCGATTTTGCGAGCCCTGTATCTGTTAGAGGAATCACTCATCTTTGGAAAAGAGAGTTTATTACAGAGAAATGGCTCTTTCCAAAATAAAAGCTATACTATACGCTTCTTCTGGGCTATATTCTCGGCAGCATATTAAACATATCAGGTCCCCATAAGGAGAATCATGTGCTAACGGCTGTCTAAATGACTCGGGTAAAGTTTATAGCATGCGTGCTTGTTGTTTTTGTCTGCTTCCACTTGTCTTTGCACTAGGATGATGTCGGCGTAAATGTGCAGTCATATTCGTTGTGTTCCCACTAGTGCTGTCAGCGTAAATCTCGTTGAAATGACGTTAACGCCACAACAGGGCAAATCTCCGTTAACGAGCTACCGCGGATTTGCCCCGTGCGTGGGGCTGGATGGCCAACACGTTAACGAGCTAACTGCGGTAACACACTAGTTCCCACCAATGTAATTGAGCATTGCTGGCACATCCAACATACTGTTTTACTTTAGTCCATGACGCGCTTACCTTCAGGGTCATACATCACATGAAAACCAAAATAGTTCCAAACGCCACATCTGAATGAGGGTAGGGGAGGTTCAATTTGCCATGTTGTAAGGAGAGCTTAACTTCTGTCTCGCTAGCTTGCCCTGCGCTCAGTGAATCTGCGTTCGACTACTCCGCCTAGGCTGCACTGTCGAGTGCAGATCCACTGAGCGCTCAACACAGACAGCACCATCAGAAGGAAAGTTGATAAAATAAATTAAAAATTTTGTATTGTTTGATACATATGCGTACCGAACCGAAAGCACTGTATCGAACGGTTCAATATCGATACGAGTATCGTTGCACCCCTAATATATATATATATATATATATATATATATATATATATATATATATATATATATAGCGTTCGGGTATGTGTCTCTCAAATTACATAATTATTAAAGTCATAATTACACACTGTTTCAGCATATCTGTGATGTTTGAATGGTTTTAAAAATGAATCCTGGAAATGAAAATGTTAATCTGCAGACAGCCTACACTCCTCAGAGCAGTCAAAAAAATGTGAAGATCCTTAAACAGAAGCAGCAGGAAACAGAGAGATCCACACTGCTCGAACCACAGGAAGTGATGATGGAGGGACTGCGGGGCTTCTGGGAGCATCGTCCTCTCCTGATCGTGCGATCTCAGATTCTGAACAAACTTGGATTGAGTCTCTGCCACTCACACAGCAACAGAAAGCCAGGCCACCTTGTCCCGCTCCATCATCACATGGTCCATACCATCCTGACAGGAATCAGAGAGATGTACACACACAGCCAACTTTGCACGTGTGTTGCTCACTATAGTTGTTGATGTAGCAATGGAACACATTTGGAAGATCTTTTAGCGCAGGGCCCCAACAAGCTGGCTCATCAAACACTTCCTCCCAACGAGAGCAAGGTTCCTTAAATATTACTGGAACTGAAGAAGAACCAACAACCACTCCATACTCTCACCAGGTTCTGCATCACCTGCTGCTATACAGCCATCGATGCCTAAAATTTATTTCAGGGAGGATGAAATCATATCATGCAATCCCAATAAAAGGGACCTGAGTCTGCTGGGGTATTAGCTCCAGCTCCTCCTGCTGAATCTGTGATTATTCGTTCAGCACACACAACAGAGCATCAGACCACATTCTTACCTGTCATAAGAAATTAGCAAAACATATCCAAACAACAATGCAAACATATGACCAACATTTACACATCTTATCATATCACTTTTATTCAATAGCCTACTGAGAAACAGCCTATTCATCTATGTCCTCTGTAATGGACATCTGTTTTGACTTACTTAAGCTACCCTACTAAGTCCCGATGTACTAAATAGAGGACATCCTGGGCTTACCATTGATATCTCATCTGTCTGGGTGGCCTCTTTTAGCTCCAAAGAGGAAGGAAATCACAGACAAAGTTCAATGGGAAGATTCTTTTTTTCCACGGTTCTCAGGAGGATATGAACCAAAATGAGGATATGGTTTACAAGAGTCAAGACAACTTGCTTCAGCAGGTAACAAAGGCAGCGATGAGGAGTCAACCTGTAGCCTCTTTTTCTACCTGTTCATGTTCCTGAAGTAGAATCACTGTGGAGATTACTTTGAAGTCTATTTGGGCTGATTTCCACTTTGCAGTTTTTGCAAAGCTATACGTGGAAGGAAACTATGACCTAGATCAAGCTGATGGCATAAGATGTAACTACAACTCCTCCGGTTTCATATGCAAAAAAAGTTATTGCGCTAGCTTACGTGGTTGCAGTTCTACCAGGATTTAAAAATAGTTATGCAAAACGGAGCGTGCCCGCTCCGACCGGCTTTAAAGGGTTAATACAACTTGTACCTGAAAGAGTCTCTTGGTTATTCTGTAGGTCAGGAATGTCACACTCATTTTACATCGTGGGACACTTTAATCTTTAAGTGGGCTGGATTACTGAAACTTCCCATTCTGTCAATGTAAAGACGTTTAACTACACAGTCTCAATATCCTCCTGAGAACCAGCTCAAAAGATGACATCCTGGCCTTTCCAATGATATCTCATGTGTTTGGGTGGCCTCTTTTAGCTCCAAATAGGCAGGACATCACAAAAAAAAGTTAAACCGAAAGATCCTTGTTTCCTTTCCTTGGTTCTCAGGAAACAAAAAGAAGTGCAATTTAAACTGTGTGCCTCAGTTTTTCTACATATTAAACAAATTGTGCTGCAGCAAACAAGTTTTTCGTGTATAAATTCTAAGAAATAATAGCCAATTCCTGAATAAGTCAAAGTCAGAAATTCCGAGTTCCCAGTTGGAAGTTTTTTGTTGAACTCCCACTCAACTCGGACTTCTTGCTCAGGAGTTGGATCAGCTCCAGATACTTTGATCTATCAAAGCATTATAACATAAGTATTATCCTGTATTGCTAGTGATACTTGAATCGCTCTACTTTGCTAAGAACCAGAAGAAATCTGTTTTTGTTTTTTTTCTGTCTGATGTATCTGGAACACAGTGTAAATGTTTTCAATTACATAGAAACGTTTGGTAGCTCATTGCCCATGTTTTTGTTAATAATGTCCCACAGTGGAAAAAAACTAATTTCTAAAAAACATCTATCACTTTATTGTTTATCTATTACTTAATAACACTGATGTAGTAGGAATGCGGTATGGGGAAGCTCTTTATCAGTTGGCAAAGCTTTAAATGCAAATACAGTTAAAAGTCCAAAAACTATGCCCTCATTCACATTGTCCAAACTTGTCCAATGGGCCTTCATTGCTAGGCCGACTCTGGGACCCGGGCCTTATGTTTGACACCCCTGCTGAAGAATATTGAGAACTGAGAAAGCGGAACATTGTGTGCCACACGGATATAACAACGAGTTACCGAGACAAACAAAACAAAACCACACAAGTAAGGCACAAACATAAACTGCAGTTACTGTGCAGCTAATATATTTTTCTCTTGCTTAAACAAACCAATTATGTGCCCTCCGCCAACGAGCTCGCACCCACAGTCGCGAGTCATATCTCTGCACTAAACAAACCCAGACAGTAGTTTATCTATTACATAAGCCTCTGAAAGTGGACTTACACCTATAGCCACAGCCAGCGGCTTTAGCATGTTACCAACTGCTGCGCTGCACTGCACTGCAAGACGCATACGACATTGAAACTCTTGTAAACCATTTTAGTCTCACGTCCCGGGAGTTTACCTACTGCAAAAGACATATACTGGGTAGACATCTTGGCTCAGCCCAGACCGTGCCCGTTCAGCCTTACCCTCGCGTGGCGGGAGCCACAATGACGCCAGTTGCACCACTACGTAGGCGGCGTGCACCGCGATCCCTCAGGTGCGCATGTCAGCGAAGGGGTTCCCTAGCGGTAACGCAGTGAAAAAGCGAGCCAACAACACTATTTCCGGTTTGAAAATTGCTTTCAGAATAAAGGTTTTTAAGAAACATTTTCAAAATGTTTTAAGCCACTGAATATTTGAGTATTACTGATCTCAGAAAAGGAAAGAAGTAAATTATACAATCAGCTGTCATTTTTGAATAGTTCAGGCTCTGTCCGGAAATGGACGATAAATCCTGCTAGTCTATAATCCAAAAATATAATGATTGTGTGGGGACAGAAAATACACAGCTGCTCCCAGCTTTTGAAGTCTTGAGCTTGGTAAACCAGCCAGGTTGCTTTTGTTGATGCAAAATAGTTGTACCTGTGTGAAAAGACTTATAATTTGCGATGTTAACAGATATTGGATTACTGTTTAAATACTCCTGCTCTCAAAGGCGGCCCTCCACAACATTTTATAAAATTGTTTAGGTTTTTTCTTAATTCAGGATAAAATGAAATCTCCTGTCCTGAGCTTGGGATATTGAATCTCACTGCAGCTGGGCAGTTCTCTAGGACTGTGTAGCGGCCAGTTTTTCTTTTCTTAATCTTTCTTAGCGAAATAAACTGGAAATAAATACTGTTTAAGCTGGGAAAATTCTTCAAAGGTTGAGAAAAGTTCTAATGAATTCTCTTAAACATTTTTTTCCACCGATGTCTTTTTTAACCTAATAAAATAAAGCATTAAAAAAACATATTTGTTTTGACTGTTCAACTGCAAGTGTGCTCATTCTTGAATCTATGCCTTGAACAGCTGCGGCAAGCTTTACATGGATGGTTCTTGTTGCAGTGGATGTTGTCCGACACATCCAAACACAACTTTCTTGTACTACTGGCAACACACCTGCCTGAGCGAGGTAGACCGGGAATGAATTATTGTTGAGAAAACCAAAGAAAACACTGGCACACACACACACACACACACGCACAGACCTGTCTTCCCGTTTTTTTAGAGAGGTTTACGGAAGTGCCAAGTATTCCATGGTCCAACTTTTCAGATGTGTCATCTTTTTACTGTTAATATCACAGCAAATTGTTGTATGGAAGTATAGTAATCATGTTTGCAGCCCAAATAATTCTATGCATGAATAAAGTAAAGGTTTACTTCCAGCCTAGGAAAAGGATGCTTCTTTGAGGACATTGCACAGAAAAGCCTGTCAGAATATTAATTTGAAGGCGTCTCCTATGAGACTGTAAACATGTAACAGTCAAAAAGCGGATTTACTTTTGTGTTATATGAGGATGGAGGAGAGCAAGGTAGTTGTGTCACCTTTAGATGGTCGTGGTTTAATTGTGAAAAACGGAATTCGGAAGTGTTGCCGTCTTTGCTGCTAGCAGAACACAGGCCGCAGTGATTTGGTAGCCGCTGCAGTAGGAGGAAGGACCGCGGTTCTACCGCTTCTATCTTTCAGTTTCGCCTCAAAATTCGCTTGGTGGTTCTTTCTGGTAGCAACCAGTTAATTATATGTACAGTAACGATCTTATATGACAGCTAAATCGTAGTATTACTAACGGACAGTGATATCAATCGCCATTTTAATCGCACGTTTTCCCTGTCAGAAGCGCTAGCACAACAATGGCTCTGAAAAGAATTCACAAGGTAAGGAAGTGAACGGCGAGGCCCAGGATTTCGCAGTTTGGTTATAGATTTAATTCCAAGGTTGTCTAGCGGATGCTTGTCTGGCAGATTAGTTGTACTGACAATAATTTGAAAAACGGATCTATTTATTCAAGTTAGGTTTGAGCTGGCAGCTAACGGTCTGTGAGTCTGAATAGCGAGCGGCGACACTGAGAGCAGCAATGCGCCGCCTTTCAGTGCTGCTACAAATGGGCCAACTCCACCATTGGCTGTGTTAGCTGTTCTTGGTTGTGTCACATAGCTTCACAATCTGTTTCGGTTCATTAAGAATGTATTCGATACCGCGTATAAAAAGATGTTTAGCTTGCCATGGTTGTCACTAGTTAATGGTATTAGTGGTGTGTTAGCTGCTGCTGGCTAACATTATCTCTCCCGGTTGTTGGCTAGTTTGGATGAGCTAAAGGGTTCTGTCAGGCTAGCTGACTACATTTCTATCTTTATAGTAAACTAGCGGCAGTTTTCACGATATGCTATCAGATATGTCTTCATTAGTCGATATAAACGGCAGCCTACGTAGCTAACATTATTTAACACGGCGGCTTACGTTTACTTAACCCGCTATTTGATTTGACAGATAACTGAAGTTATCCGGCTAGCGGTAACGCTAACGTTAGCTCAGGAGTCCAGAGCTTATTTAATTAAAGGACGGACGGCTTCTTTGTCGCTAGCCATTTAAATATTCGATCATTTGCTGTTGTTAGAGGAACAGTAAAAGTTCAAACATAATGATCGCCATATCGGAAGCGAGCATGTACCTCCTCCCCGTTTTTTTTCGTTAACTGTATATTGTCATCTTAATTCATAACCTGCAGGTTTTCGCAGTAGTCATGTCAAAGCAGCCATGTTATTGTTTGTATTGAACATGCTTATGGCTCAGCGGGAGAAGCGGTACATAAGGAAATTCTTGTTAATGTTAGCAGCGAGTCGGTGTTGTAAAAACAGGCCCCACGCGTTGTTCGCCTTTGATGGCATGTTGCTGATAGCAGGCGAGCCCTATAATCGTTATTGTGTCGCTCGTCTGATTGAGTTAGCTCCGCGTTGTTTGGTCCTGTTGCAATTAATTCCCCACGTAGCATAAAGGCATGTCATAATTTGGCCAGGCAGCTCGCTTCATGTTTCTCTTACATGACATCCTGTGCTGCTGTCGAGCCGGAGAGGTTAGCGTTTACGCTAAGCTAACGTTACCAGCATACCGTTTACTGCGAGCTAACCAGTTTACACGGCTGTGTGGGCTATAGTAAAAGCTTTGTTGTCAAATTACCGTGATCTCGGTTTGGGTGTACGTGTGTTAGCCGCTCTACCTGGAGAAAGGCTGTTACGTAATAGCGGTCAGTGCCATAAGCAAAGGCTCGGGGTGCTATAGTAGTGTTGTTGTGTCACCGGGAAATGCTTTGAGAGTTACTGTAGCAGGGAGCCTTTATGGCTGTGGCACCGGCCTCAGGAGCTGTCTGAAAACAAGACAGAGCTCCTGGTGAGCAGAGGAAGTAGTAAGTAGAACAGCCTCTATAAGATTATTGAAGCTCTTTTTTTTGTGCCCACCCCAAACACATGCTTAAACAGAGGAAATTCTTGTGTGGTTATTTTTATGTTGCATTTCCTTTTTCTCTCTGTTCTTTAGATTGGGGTTGCGCGGATTGTTTAATTAATAGCCCGATATTGGTGTTTGTAAAACAACCTGGCTAAAGCTGATATTTCTGCTTGCTCCTTTTTTGTTTGTTTTTTGTTTTTTATCATTTCTTCTTTCAGTTTATTCGGAGGATTGTTGAAGGGTACTTTAAAAATGTGTGTATTAGAAAGATATATTCTTAATGATTAAGTTGAATTTCAGAGACAAGTCAAAATACACTGATAATCGTGTTTTAGAAATGAGGACATTTTCTCTGTTAATATATAGACTGCTTTGCTTGGACCTCACACAGAAAAGAAGAAGAAGAAAACAGCAAAGTACTCAAGTGCTCTGTTCTATACATTGTAGCTAAGAGCTTGAGATGCAGTTTGGCAGGTTCACCTTAAACCTTCCACACTTTCCTAACACCCTTTGATGAACTCAGGGAGTTGACTTCAATCTTTAACATTTTAAATTTCTTTTCAAAATGGAAAATATTAAAATCAATTACTTTATATTATTCTTATTTTTTTCTTCGTTTGGCCCTACTTAATTACAAAGAACTAAATGTCATTCACCTCTTAAACACACTGTCTGGACTGTTATCTGGCACGATACTGATGTGACACAAAAGATAAACAGGACACTTTCATCAGTGAATGCTATCCTGTATGCAGATACTGGTGTTTTTAGCCCTCTTATCGGTTCTTAGTTTTTATGGTCTATTTAATACTTCGCTGTATGGCCGGACCCAAACAACTCACATCTCTTTGGTTTGTCTCAGGAGTTGAACGACTTGGCACGGGACCCACCAGCCCAGTGTTCTGCAGGACCAGTAGGAGATGACAGTAAGTCAACATTTAAACCCACAGTGTCACGTTAGCTGTGTGTAAGCAGGATTCAAAACCCTTTCCCGCTTTTTATTTGAACTTATTCATAATCTTATGTGACCAAATCATTTTCAATCATCAAATTATACTCGCACATGACTTAGGAATCAATGACAGATCCATGAAGACCAACATCTATAAAATAGAGTAAATTAGTGTTTGTTTCTGCTTGAGGGTTATTCTTAGAGCTCACATCCAGGAAATACCTGCAGCTCCTATTGTGAAGATTTCTGGGTAATTATAAAAGCATAACCCACTGTATTGCTTCATGTAGGTTTTACTTTTACTTTCACAGCAAGAGTATTTTTTCTTTTGTAATGTTTGGAGTAAATCAGAGTTCAGATTTCTTTTTTAATCTCATAGACTGAGCCAATAATGAAACGCAGAAGGCATTAACTGAACTGAACTGTAGTATGTTTGTCAATGTTTCCTTGTAACCAGTACTTTAAATGTTGTATGTAAAACTCCCAAGGTGCTCCTATTATTGCAGGTTAATTAAACAAAATTTGGTCCTAATGCTAAAATTTGTGTGCAGAGTAAAAAAAAGAAAAAGTACAGAATATTGAAAGAATTTGATGATATGGGGATTTTTTTTTGTACTGAAGGAAAATGTTTAGTGAGCAGTTTAACACTTTCTCTTTGATGCATTTCTGGTTTGATCAATAACCCCGTCACTCAGTCCTAAACCACAGTGTCCACAATCTTGTGACCTGAGGTTTAAGTGTCAGTAAATCCAGACACTTGGAGCCTCTTTTTTTTTTTTTTTAATAAATGCCTGCAAAATTTTGGAGTTTACACTTTGGCCCGATCTCATCAACTTGGTCTTGACCCTGCTGTAACGTCAAAATCCAAACTGTAGTTTTTAATGACCAGTGTCCAGTTTAGTTAGTTGCTTTTAAGAAATATTTTGATACATTAAGATCTTGTATTGTGGTAGATCTGACGCTGTCCCGTGCTATATACACAAACGGATACATTCAGTTAATCGCTCTGATGATGTGCCTTGATATTTAAGTCCATTTAACGATTGATCTTATTCTGTCTTGGTAATACAGCAGTGTTTTTACATATAGCTGTAATCCTTTATAATCATGTCTTTTATGAATGATAGTGTGGGAGTAATAGTAGCCCTAGATGGGTATGTTTAGAACAAGTAGCATGAATAAACACAGACAGATTGTATTTAGGATGTTTAAAAAAATAGACAGAGTGACTATATTAAGTGTATGCACACTGATTTAAATATGAACTCATGGACTTGCAAATTACGTGCTGCCCCAGTCATTGCACAGAGGTTGACGCAAACTTAGCCAGGGGTAGTAATGCGGCGGCTGCCTGCCCGACACATCCTGAGTGCAACACCTGGGTTCAACAAGAGACCGACACCCACGCTGTTATCTCATGTTTGAGGTTTGTGACGTCTGCATACATAACCAGAATCGTCACAGGGTGTACAGTGCAGCTGTGCTCTCATATATTGTGTTGTTTTTAGGAAAAATCTACATGCTTTATTGTTTCTTTAGTCTGTTTTCATGTCTTCAGACTGATTTTTGCATATTGATATCTGTTCCTAAATTATTTATTGAAACTATTCTTTAAAACAACAAAACTTATGTGCAAGATTCCTCGAAGATTATTAAATGAAATATGAATATGTTGTGTTGAAACTCAGACTAACCCATGAATGTGTTAATATCCTTTGTGTGCGTGTGTGAGGGGGGGGGGGGGGGGGGATGTTGCATTTAGGTGCCAGTGTTCCAGTCAAAACAAACACATTTGATTTTTATCTTAGGACCTCACGCGCAGGACACCTCCGTATGTGTCCGTATGCTGTCAAGATCACAACAACCGTCTGAGGAGTTTTTCCTTTGTGTCATTAAAATGTCAGACTTTAAAACAATCGTAGCGTGGATCCCGTAAGCACTGCGTCCTGGGATTTTGGTGTGCAGTCTGTGTTTGTGCACAATAGCGTCTAACTTTTGTACTTGTGCGGGAAAAAATTGGTAGCAGAACTTTTTATTTGTTTGCTGTACACATCGCTTCCTGCCATCAACATCAAAAAACCAAGACGGTGTCTCTTGTGAAATGCAGTTATTGTGGCTTTCTTCACAAATGTGACATTTCTCCTCAGACAGGATGCTTGAATTGGACAGGTTTAAAAGATCACAGTCAGATTACAGTGGTTTGTTTTGGTGGTTATCCAAGCTCTTTAAAAAAATCACTTCTTGTTTATTAATTTCCTCTGAAGCAGCAGGTTAGTGTTATTCATGTGCTGCAAGTGTATATGTAATCATTTCTAATTAAGAAAAGACTGTCCTCAGCTGCACTTTATTTAAAGCCTGTTACTCAACTGTATAAATAAACAGGCATTATTTATTCTAACACTTCCCAGACACACATCATGTCCTCAGAGTTTCATAACAAATTTCTCCTTTTTTGTTTCAGTGTTTCACTGGCAAGCCACAATAATGGGACCTGTAAGTACTCACACAGTCACAACTTTAACCGTTGCTTTAGGTTTATGGGAAATTCACGTACATGAGCACGACTCTGAATTGTTCTCACTATAAGTTTTCCACCTGCCTGTTTCCTTTTATACCATAATTGTAATGAAGCCCATTGGGCTTCTCTCTCCTTCAGAATGACAGTCCTTACCAGAGCGGGGTTTTCTTCTTGACCATACACTTCCCCACAGACTACCCCTTCAAACCGCCAAAGGTGAGAACCAGAGCATGCAAAGAAGTAGCTTTTCATACACAGAGGGCGCCTAAGTTCCTCTTGCCCGTTAAAGCGTGCCACAGCTTTACGTCATTCAGCTTTCTGCCGTCTCCCCCTCTTTCTTGGCTCCCCCCATTCATCTGTTTTCAGGTTGCATTTACCACAAGAATCTACCACCCAAATATCAACAGCAACGGCAGCATCTGTCTTGACATCCTGCGATCACAGTGGTCTCCAGCTCTCACCATCTCCAAAGGTAAGGAGATGTTTCTGGCTGCAGAGTAAAAGAGAAACGCCCCGTTTTCTTTTTCTTTTTCTCTGTCATGAAAGCGCTACCTCTAAATGCATTCCTGCGGCAGAGGTCCTTGATTTAAACTGGAGCAGCACTATCTCAGTGAATGTCAGAGATGGTCCTTGAGCTAATACAGTGGTTTACACAAATAGCGTCCCTCATGCACTGTGAGTGTTTTTGTAGACCAATTATGTTTATGATCAGAAGTGGAATAGATGGGACATGCTAGCATGTGAGGGTCATCCAAAGGAAAATGTATCCAAACTCTGAAAATGTCAGTTTTTATTTGTGAGAACTCTTAACCTTTTGTGTGGTCTGTTCCAGTTCTCCTGTCCATCTGCTCTCTGCTGTGCGACCCAAACCCGGACGACCCATTAGTACCCGAGATCGCCCGCATCTACAAGACTGACAGGGAAAAGTGAGTTTGCTTTCATGTGCCTTTTCAGATTGTTGCTAGTAACACTGTTGCTAACAGTGTGTGACATAACAGAAAAAATTGAAACTGTCACCACGAGTCTTAAAAATAGGCGCACAGTTAACAGTGAGGTTCGGATGTGTCACTCACTCCCCACATTTGGTTTCGAAACACCCAGACAGCAACAGCAAACCCAACTCGGGGCTTCATAATGGGCAAATATCCCCTGTGGCCATGTCCAACTTTTATATACAGGCTATGGTCAAGAAGGCATTCATTCACCCTCACACATGACTAATCAAAAATGGCATGTCTAATGTTAGAGCGTGTGAAACTTGAGCTTTTTGCAAACATTTGGGCACAGACAATGCCACCTTTCTGGAGTTGTCACCCTGTTGAGACGATCAGAATTTGCTACCTGTGAAATTAACGATTGATCGATAAGGCCGGAGAGCCAGAATCGGCTCAACAAAGACTCCCAATTTGGCCCACTGGCTCTGGAAAGTAAAAAATATTGCATATATTTTGGACTTTAAACTGTATTTTCATAACTTGGAACTTTTATAAAGACCCAAAGAGCTCCCCATGGTCATTTGTGCTACATCAAAGTAATTAAGTAGTAGATAAATGACTAAATGGCAGAAAAGGTCCTTTTTTTTAAAATATCTACTATAAAAAATAATAAAATCTTACAGTACAGGTCCACAGTAAATAAAAATAAAAAATTACATTTTATGTGAATGAACAAATTAAGTCACAACTCTTTCAGTAACTTTACACATTTATTTCTTATTCTTTCACGCCAGAGAGTCGTGCTGACAGGTGTGTTTTATATACAGCACGTTTCTCTTATCGTGTAGAAAAATGGACACGTTCCATTGAAAATTCCTTTGTCTTATATTAAAGTATTTGAGGGATTTCATATGAAGCATCTTTATCGTGACAGAAAGGAGAATGGCACTCATCTGAGCCTACGATGTAAAATGAGGATGATGTGTCTGCTCTGTGCCATTCGCTCATGAACTTTCTGCCCTCCTCTTTGGCTTCTTCCCAGCTTGATGCACTCTGACAAAAACCTAATTGCTGTGCAGGTTTAGTGACAGGCAGTGGATGGCCAATTAAATTGTTGAAAGTGCAAGCAAGTTTTGAACAGTCGTGGTGACGTCGCAACAGAAAAGTGATGCGGCCACACTCGTTGCGATTCAGACTTCGGGGAGCGTCTGCTCTAATTCAGCCGCCCCGTTTCAGACACGTTGATGGGACCAGTCAGAGTAAAGGCAGTGGTGCAGATTGACTACAAGTGTTCAACATGTTGATCCTTCACTAAGTTAAAACTGACCACTCTCTCCTCTTTCTCTTTTTTTTTCTTTCTTGTTCACAGGTACAACAAAATAGCTCGGGAATGGACACAAAAGTATGCAATGTAGTGTTGGGGGTAGAAACATGGCCAACCACCTCTACGACGTAAAGGCTAGGGGAGCTTCAGACGTAAAGAGAAAACAAACAAAAAAACCATACAAACAAATGAAAAGTTTAAACAAGATCTTGTTGGTTTCCATTGGAGTGCTTTCTTTGAGCCACGCCTCCCCTTCACCAGAGTACCTGTAAAACTCCCTCTGCCCCACCTTCTCTCTCTCTCCCTCTATTTGCTCTATCTTTACCCCTTCCCTCCCTCTGCCCCTCAGCTCACCCACCCCTCCTCTAGTGTACATATTGTCAACTTGCAACGGTAAAGCCCATCTCTCCTTTTTCACCACCTACCAACTCCTCCTCCATCTCCTGACTTCTGTATTCCATTTGTCACCAAGCAGGTTGGGCTGTCACCGATCCTCCACCCTCCCCTGTTTATTCCCTGCACGCCCGCATTCTCACCCACCATCACTAAAAGCATTCCTTTAAGCACCAGTCAAGCTTTGAGGGGACCTTTTTTTTCCCCATTATCTTCCAGTTTAATTTTATTTTTGAGGGGGAGGGGACAGTAAGATGGAGGGATTTTTACACTCTGCACCCTTTCTTGTTTTTGTTGTCCTAATGATTTCCATCTGTAGGGGTGACATTTCAAGGAAGTAGTCAAAGGGCACTCTGTGTTTTATACAAGGCTATGTAACATGGAAAAAAATTACACGCAGCCTATTTTTGGTCTTCTGTTGGATTCTATGAAAGGACTTGAATTTATCCCCACACCTCCTGCTCCTCATTCCTCCCTCCCCCAATCTTCCCTCACCCAAGTTGACCCCTTTGTACACACGCACACATGCTCACACAACTGTAACCCCCATGTCACCCTCACCACCACCGTTTCTTTATTCACAAAAAGTGGAGGTTCTGGACCAGGTATTTAAGCAATTCATTTTTTTTTCTTAGTTTAACCTGTGTTTTTATTTCCCACCCCATAATTCTTTAGGTTGCTTTTATCTTTCTTTTTTTGTTTGTTTTTTTTTGCTATTGTTAAATTAGAGGCTAACATCTTAAATGGCTATGGGACTGGCTTGGGCTCTGGGTGCGAGGAGAACCCACTCTTCTTGCACAAAACCTCTGTATATTGAATTACCTGAGAGGCTCGTTGAGCTTTGTGTGTTGATTAAACTGTGTAATAAAAACCCTCGACTCCTGTGTTGACTCATACTCAGCCTCTTTTTGAAAAAGGCATACAGAGGCAGGTTGGCAACATCTGAATGCAGTTAAGAGGAAGTTCTGCAGAAATCTAACAAGATAAATAAGATGAGCAATTACCTCATTCTTTTATGGTTACCTCTCTTCCACAGAATTCTTTGAATACTGGGGAGCATAACAAAAATACAAGACTTGAAAGCTTTTGAAATTACATAATTCTTGGGCGCTTGTGGAGTCCAGTCAAGCCTTTAGAAAAGGTCATTTGTCGCCCTCTGGTGGTATGTAAAGTAGTTAAAAGTTGGGAGACCTTCCAGCTCTGTCACAGCTAAATTAAAAGCTTTGACTGGTAAAACTTCATAATTTATATATTTAAGCATTGTAAATTTATAAATGGGGTTTGTTTTGAGTGAAAGTTATGATGTTCAACCCCCCCTCCTTTTTTCTTTTTTTTTTTAAGCCAGTGACCTGTAAAGGAAATGGGACTCACCAAAGCTCGCAGTGGTCAAGATAATTATCCGCCGTTAGGAACATTTGCCAGGCAGTGGAATTTTATTTTTTGGCTATGGACCCGATAGTGAAGAGTTTTAACAAATACACTTAAAATAAAACGTAATATTTATTTATTTTATTTCTGGAACGTTTTACTCATCACGGCAATTCCAACTTCAAAGAGGGCTAAAGCGAAGCCGGAAATGGTATGGGGGTTACACTCTTATCCTTGTCGAGCTTCGTTCTTCCTCGGTTTTGATTGGTTGGTGGGCAATGACGCAGCAGGTTTGGTACGCTGTCAGAGTGGATCGAGTTTTGATAAGCTCTGTGGTTGACCTTGCTGCTGAGCGCTGATCACATACAGTACACCGTCCGAGGAGAAAAAAAAACTCCCAACATGTCAGCCACACATTTACCTGCAATGCCAATGCCTCCGATACCCGACTTACCCAGCTCGGGTTTCAGGTTAACTAAAGGTAAAGTATTAAAGCTGGCTAATAGCATGCTAGCCTTGTATGAGTGTTTTGTTAGCCGTTAGCGGGTCTGCGACAGTGTTGTAGAAAAAACTGTAGGATACTGCGTGGTTGTATTGAGGCTACCGCGTGTAATAGTAACGTAAAGACTCAAATATTTTTATATAGACTTTGTAGTTGCATTGTAAACTTTTCCCCTTCTTCTGGCATGGCGCCGTTAGCTGGCTAACCGGTCATCGAACCCAGTGGGACACGGGTTAATTTTTCCAACTTTAGACTTCACTCTGTGTGGGGCACAGCTAAACGCTATCTCCGTATGCCCGGCTTCCCGCCGCTCTAGCCAAGCAGAAGTTCACAGAAGTTGCTGATCAGGTCTGACAGCAGGGCCCACATTCCTGTTCTGAAACGTGATTCTCAGTACTCGGCAGATAATCCTCTATAGCTTGGAAAAATTTCGCCACTCCTGGCCTTGGAAAACACAGCCACATACCTGCTTGTTGATTTTCTAAGAATAGGCCTAAACTACTCTGGCATAAACCCTTTCAGAACCGAGAAACTGTTAATGCCACTAGGTTCGACAGGCTGAAATGATGACTAAAACGATGTTGCCTCAAATGACAGTTATGATCACTTGTTTAAGACATTACATAAAAGTCCTCATCATATTTGTCTTTTTTCAGAGCATTTTTTGGTTGCGGTGCCGGTGGCTGTGGTTGCAGCTGTCGGAGGCTTCCTCGTCAGCCAGTACCTGAACAGGCGGAGCTGCAAAAAGGGCCAAGTGAACACCTGCATCAACAAAGACAGCCCTAAAGTGGTCCACAGCTTTGACATGGAGGACATCGCCACCAAGGCCGTGTACTGCCGCTGCTGGAAGTCAAAGAAGGTTGGTCCCCAGGCAGCGATAAATGTCCTTTAGCTTAAACTTCAAGTAACAGTCATTGAGCTTTCTAAGCTTGCAGGTAATCTTATCAGAGGTCCAAAACTGCTTAGCTTTCTGCAGTAACAGGTCACGGTTTGACACATATTGTGCTGATCACATCCCAGTCGGTAATGGGATGTGACCATCTTTAACATCCCTGACCTGCGCTGAAAGTTACCCTCTGACAGCCCTACATGCTTAGTCGGTTTCAAACTGCTGTTAGCATGAACTCATATGTGGCTAACAGACTCTCTTCATATGACTGATAAGAGTGAATTCTGTTGTTGTTGTTTCTCCTCTTCCCTGCAGTTCCCTTACTGCGATGGTTCCCACACTAAACACAACGAGGAAACCGGGGACAACGTTGGACCACTCATCATCAAAAAGAAGGACGCGTAATCTGAGCCACCGGAGAACTCGGCCCTCCCTGACTCCTCGCGCGCCCGGCCCGATCATCTGTCATTCTCATTGCCGTGTCACACTGATTGATGATTACAGTATGACGCTGATATGTTCAGTCCAAACTCTGAGCGTTGTCCTTTGCCCATAACAGAAAAACATAGTTTTAATATCAAACCGGCCACACTGGTCTGACACTGCTTAGTGTGACTTTGAAATCAAAGGTCATTTGAGGACAGATAACAGTTAGATATGGTGGCACTATGACTGCAGCTCGCAGTATGACCTACTTAATGTGCCGTTTGTTTAAAGTTCTCACTGGGCCTGATAAAGGTGAAATATTTCCCCGTGCGGGCATTGTGCCTTCATGTTTGGTGTCCTTTCAGCCACCTCCTCCGGCTGTGGGGCAGGTGGCTGAAAGATGAGACCTTCAGTCAGTCCAGCGTCTCGGTGAACTGAAGCGTAGGCCTTAAATTTAAATCTAAACCAGAATCCAAACGCTCACACAACCCTATATGAATGTTAACACACATTGTTCTGTTTGTTTTGCTGCTTTAGTCAGAGGAGGTAGAAGTTTAGTTTGTTGTTAATGAACTGTTGAAACTGTCTCCTTGTAACCAGTTCCTGTGGCTTTCTGGGAAAACTTGTGTTGAATCTGTGAAGTGTTCAGCAGCTCGTGCCCATTAAGAATATATTCTGCTGTTTCAGCAGGTTGATTTTTCTACTGGCTGCGGGGGTGTCTGGTTTGATTCATTGTTCTGTACATTGTGAATAAAACTTGAGTGACCCAATTTGAAAGCTTCATTTATTCATTTCAGGACACACTCCCACTGCATTCGTTCGCCTTTTTCCACCACAGGATCGGAACGCGTGTCACAATGCCGTGCTGATGGATTAACGCAGGACTGGGGTAATGAGTAAACAGCTCTGTGTGTGTGACTGCGGTGGGATCGGGGCTGTGATTTGTGTGGGAGAGACGGAAGTGAGGGGGGCTCCCGTGCTGCAGTGTCCACCGACACCAGTGGCCATTTTAAGACGGAGCAGTATTTGCGGTGACCGCTAGAAGACGCTGTGTTTACACGGATCGCCCAGGCCAGACAGACAGCAGTGTACGCGAACACGGTGGGCCCCTGCTCCCATAGTGACACGTGCGCGCGCTCGCACACACACATAGACACGCACGCACGAGGTATCTGGCTGCGTGCCAGATGCAACGGAGGACTCTCAGAAGAGGTGGAGTGGACTCCGCCGTCCCCGCGTGAGGAGTCACCTTTAACAGACAGCGAGCTCACGTGCTTCAAAGCAGACGGACATTAGCATAAAGGCTATTTATGTTAAACAGGCTAATTTAGCTCACAGGGCTCTTCCTGTTTTCCGAGTGACCTGTAAAAATATAATTTTATTTTGTAGCTGTTTGTTTTGATATTTATTTACATCCACCGTGTGTGACACCACAACCCAAAACGGTGTGCTTTTATGTATGAAAGGTCACGGCGCTGGCTTCCGGTGTGGATAAAACACCAGTTCAGACGGTAAAAAAAATAAACAGTAAATCTGTATATAAAACCATTTTAAGGGGAAGAGTTGTTTTGTTTGGATTTTTTATGTCTTGTTTTTTTAAATAAGAGCATTTTTTTTATGTTGGACTGCACAAACAGTAAACGCTTAAGAGTTTTTAGCTACTTTACTGAACATTTAATATAGCAAAGTTTGATTGAATACATTTAAAGATTTATAAAAGGACAAACAGGAATAATTAATAAACTGGGCTTTTGACTAGTTTCCTATATATATATATATATATATATATATATATATATATATATAAATATATATCTAACAAGAATTTCTAGTAGAGAAAATATAACGAGTGTAAATTATAAGTGTGCCCGGTGTTTACATAATTTTTACATGTGTCTCAGTTGTGCTGTTGACTGCGTGTGACCGGTGGCCTTGATTCGCCTTAGTATTCCCGCTGCCAGCTAACGGTGTGTGCTGATCTGCTTCTGTGGACGTTTCACGGGGTCGCTCTGACCAGAGCCTCGACTGCAGAGTCCACTTCGCATTTTGAGCGACGCCCCCAAATTCCGTGCAGAGTGTTTGCAGACCCTCCGGGACGGAGAGGTGGAGGAGGAATCGGCAGCTCCGCCGTCCATATACGCTACAATCACCACGCCATTAGTTCATGACTTCATCATATCTTTGACAGGAGAGCTCGTGTCGTGTTTGTAAGGTAAGCGGGGAGCTTTTCTCGACACTTCCTGTTGATTTTCGCCGTGTTGTATTGTCGCCTTTTTTCTTGCGCGCAGCGCCGTGTCGCAGCGACCACTCGGACTGTGGTCAGCTCGCCGTGGCGTCGGTCGAGCACCGTCTTCTTAGGTAACCTTAATAACGGCCAAATGATTGATCTGGTTTCCCGATCGATCCGCCAAAAGGGGCGATTGACCGGTCTTGTAATAACACCCATCTCCCGTGTTTAATCAGCGGAGTAGTTTTTCTACAAATGTGGACACGGAACATAGCCTGGTCTTTTTTTATCCACAGCAACCGCATCGTTGCGCACCTCGCTCCTCGTCGTCGATAGCAGACAAAAGACAGCCTGTTTTTTTCCCCCGGCGTCCCTTATTTAGTCTTTCTCTGCTGAGCTTAAGCTTTGGCTGGCACACATAACAGCAGTCGTCAAAATGTATTTGAAAAGCGCGCTCCACATTTGACCTGCGCATATGCGCATATCTTTGCATATTGTTGTCGCTCTGTTATTGATTGCATTGATATACCGTGAAATTCTTAAAGGGATACTGCCTCCTGTATGCGGAAATCATTGGCAAGCATGCAGTGTGTGTCAGATACATGGCTGCCTTCATCTCTGTCCGGGGAGTTTGATTTCTGAGCCTGTGCACATGCATGTAATATTTTTGTGTTTAAGCGCTGAATCTTTGCACTCTGCTTCTCTGGCTGTGTTTGGTGGCTCTGACTGAGAACATATCTCCCAGCCCTTCTTTCCTCGTAACTCTCTTTCTGTGTTTGTCACTCCAACATTTCTATTCTTAACCTTCCTCTCTTCATCCCCTATTCATTTCTAGCTCTCCAGGACTCCGAGGCTGCTGCAGAGAATGGGAATAGGGACACAGGCCAAGGCTTGCCATTTTGGCTGAAGTAACAGCAGGACAGTTGTCAGCCTCGCATCGGCTTCAATCCCCTTCTCCCTCACCTCTCCTCCCACACGCGCACGCATACTCACACAAGGACAGACAACTCCCCGTAGCCAGCTATGTCCACCGCGGTAGACATCGCTGGCCCTTCCTCCCCGGATCAGGCCCACAGCAGTGCTAAAATCCCCAATGAGCCACTGAGACCAAGCCTTAAGCGCTCTAACCACCCCTACAGCCTCTCCCATTACATCTCCACCCCTTCCCCGGCCGTGGATGTCAAAAGCCTGATGGAGCCCTCCTCATCTCAGCAACGGGCCACCCAGCCCGGCCACGCTAAGCCTCGCCGGGCCCCCTCCTGGCCTGACATGTGGGAGTCGCCCAGCGGGCTCCACCTGGCCCACGCTGCGGAGCTGCTGATGCGCGCTGGGCTGCTGGCTCTCACCCCTGCCACCACAGAGCAAGCCAGTTTGGGCGCACAGAGCAGCCAGCCAGCTAAGAGGGAGGCTGCAGAAGCAAAGAGCGGAAAGGGAGACGGCGAGGGAGGTGGGTCCGGGCCTGAGGAGGAGGAAGAGGACTCCTCTGCATGCAGCACTGACTTCCAGCCCTTCCTGGGTGCCTGGTTCCCCTTCAGCCCTGCCCTTTTCCCCCTGGCAGGCTTCCAGATGGGGGGAGGTCACTGGAGAAGCACGGCCATGGGAGCTGAGGGCATAGAGGGGCTGGTGGCCGAAGGATACTCTCCCAGCTCCCTGGGCGGGAGCAGCGGAGGCAGGAGGAAGAGGAAGAGGTGCGGGGAGTGCGTACCGTGCCGGCGTCAGACGAACTGCGAACAGTGCAGCAGCTGCCGCAATCGCAAGAGGGGACACCAGATCTGTAAATACAGGAAGTGTGAGGAGCTGAAGAGGAAGCCCGGGGGGCCGGGGTTTGAGAGCAGAGTGTCTGGGTTTGATCTGAGGGGGTCTGATTTTACTTTGGGTCTGGCACAGGAGAGAAGCAACGGAGCCTTGGACGGATAGTAACGCTTGCGGTGGCAGGATTTGTCAGAGGTTCCCAGTTGGATGATTGTTGAGGAGCTGCAGTTTTAACAAAACAAAAATTACAAAACCACACACACACACCAACACACACTCACCCACAGGACACCCTGTTAACATGCTCGGACTGTGACTGTCAGAGACGTTCAAAGATGTTGTGTTTCGTGCGGAGCTGCAGCTCCCGTTTAAGAATGTCCACACACGTTCCCATCCATTTTGACAATCAGAGAATTGGAGAGGCGAGAAAGAAGGATACCAATGTTTGTCAATATTCAGATGATGACAAAAATTCTGTAAATAGACTGTAAATATCTGGAAAACATTATGTCTTCTTCTTCCTTTTTCTTTTTTTTCTTTTTTTTTTACGTTGCTTTCCAGTTTGGATGTACTGTGCTTCAAAGGTAAAGAGGAGCCAAATGTTTTGTTTCTAACGAGGGGAGTTCTGTTTCTGTTGTTCTGACGTCACTGCATCAGTAAGAAGTGAATGAGTTTGGCCTCGGCTAAATTATTTCATGTGCAACTTGTACTGTATAGCGCTGTTTGCCCTTTTGAAATAAAAGAAATTTGCCATGTGCACTCGTCTACAAGCTCTATGCTACGTCTTTATGTGTGTGTGTGTGTGTGTGCGTGTGCACTCATTTGTAATTGGGCGTATGTGTCCGTTTGCAACCTTGTTTCTGCTTGCGCACACATGTGCTCTTGTGTGTGTGAGGTTGTGTGTGGATTATGAGTCACCTAATGGTGTGGCTGAGAGCCTTATCACAACCCCACAGACACACAAACACACCTACACGTTGCCTTGGCAAGTCCAGTGCGTGCACTTGAGCACACCTAACCTGACACACACAATCATCACAAACATTCGGGCTCTTCCTCGCACACAATTTCCTTTTTTTTTTAAATTTTCCACGTACGTATATATAAATCTCGCACACACAGATGGGGGGGGGGGCAGATTTCAAGCCGAATACACAGCCAGCTGGGCTGAGGCTACAGGGTGGGTTTTTGCTTGTTGCCGTAACGATGGCTGATGTGATAAGACCTTCTTCCTCGGCGCCACACTCCAGGGGACCGCAGGGAAGACGTAACCATGGCAACGGCCGGCCCGAGGTGTCACGCTATAATTGGGCCACGGCTGCACTTCCTGTGAGCCTTCAGTCAGGGGGGATCGCAGAGGGACTGTGTGTGTGCGTGTATGTGAGTGTGCATCTGTGGGGGTGGGGGCAGGAGGGGGATGTGCACGTCCGTGCTCGCGCGTGTGTGTGTGTGCGTGTGTGTTTGTCAGGCAGGGAGAGAGAGAGACAGAGAGAGAGGGAAAGCACTGCACGCCAGCCAACGCAGGACACTGCCAACTCATGGAGAAAAGCAGCGAGCTCCAACATCATGCAATTACAACGCTCCCACTGAATGAGAAACACACAGTCTTTTAGTTTTGAGTCCACAGTCTAGTGTTTCTTCATCTCCCAGACAAAGGGAGAATTTCAAATTCTTGGATCTGCAGCTTTTTCTTTTCTCACCCCCCTCTCTTCAGTGCCTTTCTAGTGATTTGGAGCTTAATCCCCCCACCCCGCTCCTCCTCCTGGTCTCGTCACACATGCACACACACACACACACACACACACACACACACACACACACACACCGGAAATCTGTGTCACCCGCTGCCCAGCAGGTCCAGTGACTCCCTGAACGCCTGCAGTCTGGCTCCACTGGCCTGCAAGATGGCAGGAGCAAAAAAAGGAGGGGGGGGGCATTGAACGGAGGACAGAGGAGAGGCGGAGGAGGGCTGTGAGAGAGAGTTGGGGGAGGTGGAGGAAGAGGAGGAGAAGGAGGAGGGAGTGGAAAGCGGATACAGGGAGAGGGTGAAGGGGAGAGGAGGAGGTGTGTGTCGGGTGGGGGGGTGGGGGGGCATGGTGAAGGGCAGAGAGAGAGAGAGAGGGAAGGGGGAGGAAGAGGAGGGGTAAGAGGGAGAGATGAAAAGCAGGCCACAGGGGGAGAGAAAAGAGAAAGCGAGGGATATGCAGGGAGGAGGATGAGGGAGATGGACAGCAGGGGATGAAGATAACGTGGGGCCAAACAAAGAGAGTGGGAAAGATGAGTGTGAGATCCAGCGAGAGCGGTGATGGAGGCCGATTGAAATGCAGCGAGACAGAGATGCGGAGAGGTTAATGATGGATGCATTGTCCAGATAGACGGTGTGTGCCGTCACAGACCCCTGTGGAGCCTACATATGTTAGCACCAGCGGCCCTGCCCACTCTGGAGGAAAAACTCCTCACACACACACACACACACACACACACTGCAGTGGAGCAACCTGCCAGCCCGAGGCAACCTGCGCTGGAGCTGGGCGGACCCTCGCTCATGAGCAAGTCCTCTGAAATTTTGGCCACTGCATTTGCTCTGAGACACTGTGTCTCATTGTGAAGATCTTTTTTTTCCCCTTCGACCATTGGCCGTTTCCCCAGTGTTAGGAAATGTGTAACAGCTTTGCAGAAAACATCATCTTTCTGAGATCACTCGTCATTATGCCTCTGTTATCCATTTGCATTCCCCCTTTGTACACATGGAAAACATGCATCTCCCAAACAGCAACACAATGGCTTCTTACATCCTCAAAAAGCCCTGTCTCATCTTCCCCCCAGGTTATATTTTGGTGACACCGAGGTCAAAGGGCTTTCTTGACCTTTGACCCTTAAAGCTGTTAAAGGTGGATTCAGAGTACGCCAGGTTCTAAAAACAGCCACAGGATGGTCTTGTTTCTACCAGTGAAAAACAAGCAGAGAAATCACTAAATGATACATGTGACTTCAAAAATATCTGAAATGGATTCTTATCCTGTCAAATCAAAATACAGTCATAAAATCCAGAACAAATAAAAATAACTTTCAAATCCTTCTCACATTTCTATGCTCGGAGGTAACGTGTGCACAAAATTCTGCTAATGTTTAGCTTGCTGCTGATTTCCAGGAAGCTAGGCAAAGCCCAGGGATAAAGTCTCCCTGTCTGCAGAGATATTTCATCATGACGTGGACCACCCCACGATGTGGAATTGATTATTACCAAAGATTATTGGGCTGGAACTCCCTTTGCACCTTTAAATTTGCACAACTCTGACAGCTACCAATCTCGACCACAGCTGCAATGTCAGTGATACGTTTTTGTGACAAGCCCTGCAAATTGTAGTTAATTATTAATAAATAAGTTATTACAAACAACTAATGGCCAACTAATAGACTGTATATAGAAGATGGATGTCATTTTCAGATCTGAAAAGTAAAGTCAGCGTTAACACGGCAGTCTTTCTCATTTCCAGCAGGGGGTGCTGCCTTTAATTATAAACACGTCTTGTTGTAACTCTTCCTGATAGTTTTATGGTTTCAGTGGCTAGTTTTAAGTTGTTCCTGAAACAACACAGTGCTCGTTTTATTAGTTATGGTCCCCATTAGAGTCAAAAAGGATGATAAAGTTTGGTTTACAGTGTGATTGACAAGTTGCTAGTCTATAAGTTTGTTGTGTTCTTCCATTTGCACCTAAGTGAAATTGTTTAAATATCTTAGTTTTATTAGTTTTGAATACTTTATACTCTATTTTACTATTGACGCATATGGAACATAACAACTATTTCAATCCATTCTTTAAAAAAAATAACAATAATAAAGTCTACTTTTTACTCTACCAATGCTACAACTCTGGGCCAAACATGGAGGATTGATTGTTGTTTTAATGTGTTTAAACGTGTTTAACATGTCTATTCTATATAGCGAAGTCCCTAAAAATAATCATTGGTCACCATCAGCCTCTCAGGCTTTTTTTTAGTAGTATTCCATTGCAGTATGTCTTTAAGCTCAGTTTTTAAAAACATTATGAAACAACTCTAACCCATAGATTTACAGTTTGCAAGCACCAAACATCTAAACACTTCAGAAAAGAATCACTCTCAAGCTGAGTAATACGCCAGTAGGGGCATAAAGCCTGGGGTCAGGAATTTTTCATAGCAAGTCACCCAAACCCCGAAGCAGGATATTAATGACTAACCTTGTGTTGTGGATGAATCATCTCAAATGTTCTCTTGCCTGAAGTTTGGTTCGTTTTTGGTGTTATCTTCTTGCCATATGATTGCATTTGTCTCTGGCCATTGGGGACTCTCACATTAACTTCTATTCTGGGTAAAAAAGTTAACCCTCATCCTAGTGAAGATGGAGTGTCTAATGTGTTTATATTATGCTGACCATCACCACACCAATATATAGCAGTTAGCCAGTTAGCCCAGCTTCACTAACTCTACGAACATAGCTGGGCTTTAGTTTTCCGTCTTTTTGTGCAAAGCAATAGCAGAAAAGTACATCTTGGTCCTTCGGTCCCGATCCTTCAGTTATACCACCTTCAAATGAAAACTAGCGAGCTAACGTCCTGCTTTCCTCTAGCTTTGTTAAACATCTTTCATGGAGGCCTGGATGTTAAACTTTAACATCTGAGAGAAACAGTCATGATGATCATTTTATTGGAGATTTATTTGGACCGTTTCTCAGTGTTTGATTGATTTTAACTGAGGAAGAGTTCTGACGCAGAAACGGATGATAACATTAGACTTAGGGAGCGGATACTGTCTTGCTAGCACCCAGTGAAACTTCACAGCATGAAGATGCTGTGGCTACCTCCAAATGTAATCAGGTATTTTTTAAAATGGGGATTTTTCCAAGGGTGTTTTGAAAAATATCTCTGTCCAGATCAAAATGCTAAAAACAAACTCAAGTGCTGTCAAGAACAGCCAAAGCAGGTGGCAATGTAACCTCGCAAAGACATGCTGCTCAATCAAAAGCACAGAAACAATAACAGAGCAGTCTAGTGTCAAAAAAGGAAATCAAACCACATACCTTCGGCTTTAAAATTTACGTTTTCCTTGTCCATATGTAAATGCAGTAATGAAGTTTAATGCATTTACATGTTTTAAAATATTCACCCTGCCAGGAGTCTTTCAGAAACTCAGTTTTCAGTGATCCAAACGCCGCTTACATGTGTACGAAAGACCCAAATAAATTGTTATTTACGTAAATAATCGTGTACATGCAGACGTAGCCTTTAAAACTAAACAAAAAACTCAGGGGACTCAAGAGGATCACATCAGTATAACCTATCCAACAGTTGTTTTAGTCTGGATCAAAGTGTTGGACCCATAGAAAGTATAAAGAAGAGACGTAGTGACCGTGCTGTCACCCTCTGGGTTCTGAAGAACTGTTTTAAAGCCTTGAGACCGAATGTTTCTGCCGTTGCCATTTTGGTGTAAAAGATCCAAATGTGACAAATGGGTATGGGTCTAACTGTGAACCCACTTGATCATTGGCCAGCAATGTGTCGGTTAATCATCTATTTTGAAACACGGTATGACCAAGGTTTACAAAGTGTTTACAGAGTCAAAAAGGTGTTTCCCGTTGACTTCCATTTTTGTAAGTCCTCTAGTTAGAGTACAAGCTGTGTCCAAATTCATAGGCTGCATCCTCCCGAGGACCCAGCCTTCGCGGTCTACGTGGCGTTTGATACTTATTCAGCTGTAATCTCAGCCAAATTGATTTACTCACAAACAATTAAAACAATAAAAAGTCAAACAATAACATTTTTAAGTTATCTAAGTGATTTATATATTATGTTTAATCTGAGTAGTGAAAGACTGTGGGGGGTTTGAAAACGATGTGCTGGGAGTTTGCTGTTCTCGCCGGCTCTAGCGAGACGTACGTCTCCGAAAACGTCAGAGCACTTTTGCAAATATGTGATGTCTTGATAAACCGAGCAGATATTTGAAGTTAACACAGCTACATTCTTGCCTGAAAACACCCTAAAAGTTTATTTTGTGACCCAGAAACAGTAATAAGAGTAATATTAAAACTAGGCAATTCCAGTTTCCAACAACGGCGGCAGTTGTTGTTGGAAACTGGAAAAAAAACAAAAAATATTTATTGGATTTAAAAATGTTTAATCTTACACATTTCAGGTGTATCCTACCTTTTGCCCAGTGGCAGCTTTAAATTCCAGCCCCACCCACATATCCTAAGTTGGATACACAAATAACAAATTTAATGGATGTAGTTTTCAACATTTGTATAGTTTCAAATAATTACATGAGAAGCACAATCTGATATCCACACGTTAGAGTTCCTGCTACATCATCATAACAGTGTTGGTGCAGGATCAACATTGCAAATGACCAATCATGTTGTCAGAGTATTCACTTAGCATTAGCCAAGAAGTTAGCAAATGCTATAAAAAACTATCACAATCAAACTAGCATGAGTAATCTAAATTAGGCTAACAGCAAATCTAAATTGCTAAAACATTTATTATGTTGCATAAATTAATAAAGAATAAAAGAAAGATTTATACAAACAAAAGTTTTTTTCGCTCCACATTCCCAAGCAATGACATCACAGCAATCCAATTGGTCAGTTAGCATTAACGGACAGCATTGTTGATCCTGGACCAACATGACAATGATGATGCAGGACCAATAACAAGATAGGGTTACATGAGAGACTTGCTTTTTACCAGAGAAGCCTCGTTACAAACACATCATGTCTAAAAGACGTGGCTATAAGTTAGGGCTTACAATAGATAATGTTTTTAAGGTGAGAGTCGAGCTGATCATGGTTAAATGAAAAGTTTTTTACGCTGTGTAGCTTAGCTTACTTAGTTTTACTGTTATTTTGCAGTGCGAATTCTTCAAAGTTAGCAAACTGAATAAAAAGCCTTAATTCATGAAACTTAGAACTAGTCAAATAACCAGAATTGTTACACGTAAAGTAACAATTATCTTCAGGCTATAAATGAGACTACCATTGCATTCTTGTGGAAAAGCCTAGGGTGTTGTCTGTCACAGAATCTTTTTTATTGCCTTTCCCCACAATGACCTGATTCACAGAAACGATTAGGAGATAGCTTGTCCAAAAGACAGCCAGATAATATATGTTGTTTACTGTCACACGGTCGACACATGACACGCTGCATGTGTCCTAATTTCACCTTTTGAGGTGGATAGAAAATAATTAGGAGCAGCAGCACTCTCTATACGCAGCACACCAGTGTATACAAACATTACAAGAAGAGCTTTCTCAAGGAACAAAGGTGAACAGGCTCCCACAATGCTTTACTGGGACACCCAACACTGTCCTACTATATATAGCGGCGCTTTTCACGCTGTGTGCATGACTGCTCGTGTAGAGTCACATGGTTCAAGATATATGGCCGGACAGACGCTCACACGCTCTTCACTCAGACACACACACACACACACACACACACACACACACACACACACAGACACACACACACACACACACACACACACACACACACAGAGGGTGAGGGTGTGGAAGTGGTGAAGGAATGCGAGAAGGTTTACTGAGTTGACTGTGACGTTGTGCTTCCCGTGACCAGACTCTCATTTTCTCTGTCTCCCCTAGCGTCTCGCCCTCCGTCTCAGTCTGAACCACATGCTAATCAGCTTTCTGTTCTCTCCGTTTGATCTCTGATGGGCTGTTTTCTGATAGAGCCCAATGAATAGATAATCATTGTGTAAGTGACCACTATCTACAGCTTCTCTGTGTCATCTGCAGCTGTCCCACCTATCCCTACACACACAAACACACACACCAACACTGTGAACAGAAAACAACTTTGTTAGAAGCAAGAAAACTCTTTTAGTTTGTTCTTTTACACAACAGGCACAAACCCATGTAGGACATATACAGTACAAATGCAAACAGAAGGTAAAAAACAAAGTGTCAGCAGGTGAAGACTTTTAGGAATTAATTAGTGACCAAGTAAAAGGAACATGTGACTAAATGGTTAGGTAGTAACTACAGCTCAAACAGCGCAAACCTTAAAAATAAAGTACTGCTGTCTCTGCCACGGGTGTGATTTTGTTCTTTTCTCTGGCTTCTTCCTCCTAATGTCCCGTAAAGCTGCAGTAGAGCCTATAAATATTTGTCCAGGGAGATGCTTTTCACTGTTTTAGATATGTACTCCAGCGCAGTGGAAAAGAAATGAAGCAATGGCCATGAGGTTAAAGTGCTGAGTCAAAGCAGTGGAGGGTGTTCACATCCAATTTGCTTGACCAACATAGAAACATAAGTTATTTTTACACACAGTCCCTCTAATTTGATGACCGTGCAGTTCTGTGAGTTTAAACATAGCAGTGTTTTAGTGCTAAAATGTGGATTCCCCCCTGCCAAGTCCATCACCTGATCATGCCCTCTTGACTGACCTCATCTGATGCTAAGTATAGAAATGTTAACATCTTTGGGTCCAAATATCCAATACGAGTAAAAAAAAAAAAAAAAAAGTGCACTTATGTGGCTTCCACAGCTGTCGGCAATCCTGAGCATGTGGCCATGTTGAAGTCATGAAGACATGGATTTGTTTTATTTTAACCACAAAAAGTTGGTCAGGTCAACAGATGTCAAATGTGGCTAAACGCTCCCTCAAAAAAAAAACAAGCTAATGTTTGTTTAGTGGGTTGTTTTTTGCTATTTTTATTGTTATTTTTTGCCAATGATCAAATAAAAGGTAAATAAAATATCACAACTTTTAGTTTTTGGCTAAATTCATCAAATTTCTTTTGCCCTACTAAAGTCTGTGAGGAGCAGTGCTCTGAGCTGGATGCTAACATTAGCATGCTAACTTGCTTATGTCAATGACGCTAATGTTTAGATATTAGCTTTCCTCATCATAATGCTGTAACTGAAATCCCTTATTGTACATTATTATTCAACGTATGCACTATTGTTCAGCATGTTTTTGACTGAATTCCAGTATTATGTTTATCTGTAACATGCTACGGGTCAATTCCTGAGAGCATATGTGCATTTCTAACAGAACCTGACGTCGTTTCAGATTAGCCAACTACAGATACACAATGAAAAAGTATAGTATACCTGGCAAAGAGAAATTTAAATGCTTAAATTTAAGTGTTATTGAAGTTAACTTTCAACTACTTTGGTCATTGTATCATCACTAATATATTGTTTTGTGGAATATTTATGTCTATGTAATGTCCTTTCTGTGTGCTGCGCAATTAGCGTATAAATGGGTTATTTTATTATAATTATGAGATATTATTTTATTTTGGTCTACTAAACTGTACATTGTTGTGTACTTTTAGAGGCAGCCTGATAAATTATTGCACAGTAAAAGTTGAAGGAACGTTACTCGTTAGCATTCTGTGGGGAATAGAGATACTTAAAGCAGCAGTCCTCAACCTTTTTTGCACCGCGGACTGGTTTATGTCCGGCAATATTTTCATGGACCGGCCTTTAAGGTGTTGTGGATAAATACAACAACATAAAACCAGTATTGGACAAAAAAAGAAGATTTATTCATAACACATGGGAAAAGACCCAGGGAAACCGAGTTAACGATAAAACCGATAAAAAAATAACAATAAAAACCGATAGAAAGCCTGAAAACCATGAGTTTCACACCCGAGTCTCATATCTCACGGCCCAGAACCAAGCGAGCCACAGACTGGAGCCATGTGGCCTAGGTGTTTGGGACCGCTGACTTAAAGGACCTACGTTTACTAAAAGTCTTATGGTCAACTTCAGAGAAAAAAAATAGAAAAGACAGAATTCACCATGTAATGAAGCCAAGTGTTTCTATCAAATATCATTCACTTTCATTATACTCCTGACACAGGATTGGTAGATCAGCTCAGAGACCTTATGCTGCATGCTAGAGCTCGCAGCTCTGTCAAAAAGAGCCACAGTTTAGTCCCTTTGAATCTGATAGGTACAGTTTCTTTTCAAGTCGAGTGTGCTGGAGTGGCCATTACTCCATTGGTAACATTTGCTCTGACAGAAAAAAAGGCACTGTAGGCTGCCACATATTCCAAATATTATCATATACATCTGGATAAATTGTTCTTGAGCAAGACACCAAACCTGAAAGGCCTCCTGAGCAGGTCCGTGTCTGTCAGTGAATGTCAGGGACAGTAGAAAGTACACTGAGTATACTGACCCTGTTAATAATTTTACATGAATTTGGTTGTTTTCTTTTAAACCCAAAACTCTTACGCCAGCTAAAACGCTGAAGGAGAATTTTGCCAACAAGCAATCAACACAGTTAAAAACATTATAGTAATACGGTACATGGACTACATTTAACATAGCTCCCACCTTTGGATCGGTAAAGAAAAAAATGCGGATGATTTATCAGTTTTTCCCGCTTATGACATGTAAAAAAACCACAGTGTTCTTGACCTGCAGTCAATAGTCTCTGTTCGCGTGCGTCTCTCTGGACACGATGCTCTGTGTCGACCTGTCAATCACAGACGCCGTGTGAGCGTATCTGTGCTCGAATTTCAACTCAACATCAAAGCTGCTTAGTTTTATCATTCAGGTTGACTTCAGTCCAAAAGCTTTCAAGTCTTTCTCTCACTTCACCCCCAGATGTTTCTCTTTCTGTAGCTCGGACCTTGAAATAAGGTCTAATAAAGTGGATTTTTGTTCACTGCTCGGGTTCAAGTCAGAATCCTTTTCTTTCAGTACGTGCAGCCTCAGCCTGAGCTGCTGCTGTACAACAGAGTGCTTATTTCTGCAGAGGGCTCATTACACTCAATAGAGTAGGCTCTTCGGGGTCATGTGTAGCAGAGATACACGTGGAGTCTTAATGGGTCGGTGGTGCGCTTCACTTCTGCAGATGAGCAGGTTTGGCTGGTATGGGTGGTTTCTTGGAGGCAGTTGATGTGTTGTGATGATTATCTGTGAATTTCTTCCTGAGCTGCTCCACGTGACCTCTGCCCTCTGGCTTCTCTTTGTAGCACGCAGTTTCTAAGAAAAGAAGCACAGGATGCAATCAATGACATGTTCTGGGATACAGCTGAGGTGGCACCTCTTTCCCAAGGATGAGCTAATACGTAAATATCAAACAGACATGTTATGCTGTGAGTTGCTAGTTTTAGAGATATTTGTCATTCTCTTAACTACAGTAGATCAAACTGGCACGTGCCAGATATCGTGACAGATATCATTCCTTTCCACTGAACTACAGCCCGCTGTGAGGAGAGGTTCACGCAGCATCACAGGTTGAAAATATTAATGGTGCCCATAATGTTGCTAGCTGATGGTGGATGTAGACAGTAGAAAGAAAATAGTTCCGACATGAAGCTGCTCACAGGCAAGCACTGTCTGGGCCTGATGGTCGTGACGATGTATGATAATAAAAAGGTTTTGGACATGTGATTGCTACACATCAACAAAACCTGGCAACCCACACACAAGCTATTCAGCACAGAAGTGTTATGTTCACATGAACTGTTCCTTTAAAACAATAATCAGCTTAATAAATGTGAGTCATGCAGTAATCAATATGTACTGTAACACTGAACAGGCCTGCATAATAATCCCTGATAGTTCAGTTTTTCATAGCTCACAGTAAAATAGTGCGCGTCTGTACTGCTCCTGTACTTTTGTACACTTTTGACCATGAGCCATCTGTGCTGATTGATTCTTTGAGTTTATTGTTTCTATGGGCTGTTCTAATAAATAGCTACAATTTTGTATTCAGACCCACTTTATATCGATTAACCTGAACTTATAAGCAGTTTGAGTTGGTGATTATCGTACACTTTTAACACTAGCATACATAGATCCCTCCTCTATCCTCTCCTCCCTTCTCACCTCTGTCCTGGGGGCCGGTCTTCTCCGTGTCTGCCAGCGGGGCTCTGAGCGGCTGGTTGCCATGACTACTAAAATGGGGCTTGTAGAGCGGAGTCCAGTCGCTGAGGTTGTCCGAGCCGCTGCCTGATTCGCTGTCGCTGTCCTCGGCCATGTCCTTCGGGTCGTCATCAGCGCTGCACGAGTCCATGTCTTCCTCGGATGACTGGTCATTCGGTGAAGCCGTGTCATCCTGTGCGTAAGACCGAAACGACTTGATGTTATAAACTCTAACACACGCGCAGGTCGTCGCACTTTCAAACATTTCAAACATGGAACTTGCATGTGTGACGGGTAGCTGGATGTCTTCTTTAAGGTTAAGCTGCTGGTCCTCGCTTCCTGGAAGCAAGTCCACTCTCTGGATGGCATTCATGTTATCAGACTGGAATCTGAAAGACAAAGACATCCGTTTTAGTCCCTCCGATAACAGCCTTTAAATGAATCCACCAGTCAGCCATGTCACTAATAATTTCTATAATCAAGTTGGTGCAAGGAACTGTCCGGCTGACTGAAAGTTTTTAGTTCACTGTTGATCTAAACAAACATAATTGAGAATCTATATGTTATGTGCTAAGTTAAAAACATGATGCAGAGCAACATTAATTCAGATCTATTTAAAATAGGTTATTGTTCTTTACTGTGATAAGATAAGAGCTTATCATCCTTTGGATTTCTTTGATTTTACTTGTCAAAGATATTTTTTGGGAAAAAACACACTATGTGTTTCTACCTGTTGTTCATGAGGTTCTGGAGGAGTCTGGAGGATCTCAGTTCGTCCACCTCACCAATTATACTGACGCTCACGTCACCATCCCGCCCGAGGAGCCACCTCACGTGTTTACTGGAAGCTGGAGAGAAAATAAAAGAGGAAAACAAAGTGTATATGAAGCATACAACATAAAATATATCCTTATTACACTCGGAGAGAAATGCTCAGCAGCATTTAGAATGAAGTCGTCTAACAAACTGTTATTGTGGCTATCAGCCAGAAGGTGGTGCTGTCCTATAAGTGTTGGTGTTGGGAAGCCTCACTCCTGGAACAGACTTGCCCTCTAACACTTTGTTGCTGATTTGTCCTTAGTACATTTTTAACCCAGTTTGTGTTTTCTGTGTCCGTTTTCCCCCTGGAATTATTTAAGTGTCTCCTACAGCAAAACTACCTTCTCACCTTCAGTAAGAGTTTACTTAAATGTCCCCTTTAAGTTTCACTTTAAGATACCTTACATGTTGTAATGCTAAAACCTTTATTTAAGGGTCTAATGTTACAATAATCATGAATTCACTCACAGTTATGAATCAATAAATTTTATAATGTTGCGTTCACATCTTGGAAACTGGTTGTTTTCAGCCATTGCCTCATTATGACGTTATATTGAAAAATAAACCCCCATCCTGATGGCTGCTGATTGTGTTTCCATGACAGTAGAGTACCTGATAAAGACCAAACACCTGCCGTGATGTCACAGATTGGGCGTGGCTTTAAAATTCAAATTGTCGGTGTTGAAATTCCCCCAGCGGGACCAGTGAACATTTACAGGTTTCCAGCTAATAATGGCAGCTACTTATTTTTAGACAATTGGCTTGTGTGCTACGCAGTGACATAGCACATAATGGTACCTGTGATGTCAGAAAAAAAACAAAAACACACCTTCAGTATTCACATTTATAGTCACCTCGCTGAGTGTCGATCACCTGCCATGACTTTACAGACCTGCGGTGCCTGTCTTTATTACCACCACACCCGCAAATTAACCAGAAATGCAGCACATAATAGAAATCTTCACACACAGGTGCAGGTTTAATCATGCATTTGTATTTAAAGACCTGTTTGCACACCACGTGTAAAGGCTTGTTTTTTCCCATCCACAGAACAGTGAACAAAGACAGAAAGATTGCAGACTGGATTGTATGGAGTGCTATGTGCAAACGGCACACACTCCGTCACCTCTCAGGTGACATGGCAGAGATTGGGTGGACAAAGATGGGAACTTAATATGTGCTTTAAAGCATGGTGACGCCCCAGAACCACAGGACCTCCTCGATCTTATTCAGCCAACAGAATGATTCAGCTGGCTGTGAGAGATCTGTCCATCAAACCCACACATGCTCACACACACACATCCATTGTCCAGGTGAACCGGCTGAGGCGGCAGGGTCTCAGTGAGTTAGAATAACACCTTAATTAGAGGAAGGCTGGATGAAATGAGTAAGAGAGAACAACAGGGATGGTCAAACTGGATTTCTTTGGGCGTAATCTGAACACATTAGTCAAATTGGTAACCAGAGAAGGTTTTGTACAAAACTCGTGCTTCACTGCTCACGTGTACTGAAAATTTAGAAGTTTTCAAGTACACATTAATTAGGTGTAAATGAACTCTGGTGCCCCATTTTCTAACGGCAACTTATGTATTTTTTTAATTGTATTTCTTTATTTGCACTTTATATTTGTGCATCTTAAATTAGCAAGATAAACATTGTTAAGGACAGTTACAAAAAAGAGAGGAAAAGCTAAGCTAGCTCTTTCACCTATTTCTAGTCTTACTATTACTATCTATATAATATTCACATTTACAATAAATGTATCCATATAAATTTATTGTAAAATAAATTTCAAGATTCAGGCCTGTCAGCCAGCTGAGAGCTAGCTAGTTTTTATTTTGTTTTCAATTCAGTTTTTGCTTTAAGCTAGCTTTGAGCTTAGCTTTTATTCGTTAAAAATGTTTCATTTTAGTTTTGTTTTATTAATTTTAATTTTTGCTTTTGTATTCTGTGGCATACAAAAGAAGTTATATTAGCAAGAAGTTATACAATGTATAATAAATAGGCTAACCAAAATAAAGATCACAACCTTTACTTTAAGAAAATAGCTGACTTGCATAGCAAACAAAGCCTTGAATGCTCGCTGTACTGACAAATGTAAACAAGACTAGAAATAATACAGGTCCTGTATCCTAACATATTTCAGTTAGCCTTATAAATAAACCATAATGTTTCCACAACGTTTCATTTTCTGGGTTTTTATTTTTCCATCAATTACACCTTTTTACAGGTAGCTTTAGTCTTTAGTGAACCAGCAGCTTTTCTCTCTCATTTACCTAAACAATTTCCGCCTACTTAACCTGTGGAAAGAGTTGTGACACCTGCTGTTCCTGTAAAGAAATCTGGTGATGTCAGACCTGACGGTATTAACCTCATGTCTAATGATGTTATGTAAAAATGGGAGCCAGGTTTACCAGAAACCTCGGTCCTTCCTCTTCCAAACAATGTTGTTTCATGAGTGTTTAAGGCTGTTCCCTTATTGGAATTTATACAAGTGTGACCTGTATGGTAAGCTGAACAAGTTTACCCACTACAGAATAACCAGTGCTGTACCTTTCTTTGACTTGGTGTTCCTGTTGTGTCCTCTTTCCCTCTCCTCCTTCTCCTCACGCTCTTTCCAGCGGCGTACCTGCTCCTCTCTCATCTTGAGGAAGAGGATCCTCTTCTGCTCCTCACTGAGGGCCTCTAGAACCTCAGGTTCCACCCACATATCTTGAAGGATTTGAGCCAGCATCCTGCCTCTTTTCCCGGGCACCACACACGACTGTCAGCCCCTCTGTCTCTTGGTCCACTGGGTCGTGTTTCAGCAGTGGGGTGTGATTGCTTCTTTTCCCGCTGTGCTCAGAGTCAGGTTGCCCTTTTCTTTGAAGGATATGGGATCAGGTACAGTCCTGGCAGTTGGAGGTCAGTTCGGTGTTGTTTGTCAAGTGCTGTTTCTCTGGACTGCAGCAGGAGTGTGCAGGCTCTTTCTGGAGGCGGAGGTGCAGGGTAGAGTGTCCGGATCAACTGGGCAGTAAATGCTTCTGTTGTGTGCTTTAAAGAGAGAGTGAGAGAGAGAGATTAAACCTACTTTATTGTTTTGTTCCCTTTCACTCAATGCAGCTCTGGCTGGCAGAAAACAATAGGCCCTAAGCAAATGAGTAACAATGCCAAGTGTAATGTATGTGTGTGTGTGTGTGTGTGTGTGTGTGTGTGTGTGTGTGTGTGTGTGTGAGTGTTGCAGTGAGAATGCTGCTGTGCTTCCAAACACTGATGGGCAAATAGGGGCAGGTTCAGTATGTCAACACACTCACACACACAGACATAGACAGGGTGGGGTGCTAATGACTCTATGCTATCTGTGAGTAACAGACCCAGGGATAAAGAGTTGAATATTACACACACACACACACACACACACACACACACACACACACACACACACACTAACACACACACACACACAGTCTCGTTTTTTCAGAACCTTATCAACATGCATGTCAACACAGTTAGTTATAAATTAATCAGGAAGCCCTGAGAGTCTAAATCCCAGAAAACAACCTTGTGCAGTTTTTAAAATATGTGGGCTAATGTTTTGCTGAGTGAGAGCCAATAGGATTTGTGTGGCTGATAAAAGCTGACCAATGAGCGCTTGAGAGCGATCGAGTGTTATGGTCACCGATAAAAGTTTCCTTTGAGGTTAGGTGTGGCCACATGTGCTTCACAGGGGGGCCCATTTAGTGATTCTAAATCCTAGTGGTGCTCAGTACTGCAAATTTTAGTACTGATCCGATACAGGGCAAGAGGTGCAGATATCAGCACGCATACTGATGCTAAAAAACCTGCAAAAGCGGCTCATGTAGGCTATAGCAGTGTGTCCAGTGTGTCATGATTTATGAGATGAATCATGGACGGTTTGCAAATTCTGAACACATTTTAATGACCCTAAATCACTGTGATTTATACCGTCCACAATAATTAGTTCAGTGAGCTTCATACTGTACTTAGAGGACAGAAACAAAGTATCGATCCTATCAGGCAAGTATTGATTCATTTCCAATACCAGAGTTAGCATCATTACTATCGATATTTGGATTGATCTGCCCACTTCTGCTAAATCCTGGACAAGAGCTGAATAATTCAGCTTAAATGAAGCAGTGAAACCAGGATACTGACAACAGGATTGGTGTCAGTTGTAGAACCAGTGTCCCTTCGTTCAATATCTGTCAGTAGTTTTTTTCCCTTGCTGTGATGTCTTTGTGATCCATGTTCTTGCCTATGTGAATGCCTATCCTCTGTACATTGAATGGGGGCTGCTAAAGCCCTTTCAGATTGTGATCGGGAGCAATTCAAATAAACCCAACCTGACTCGAAGACTTCATAGCAAACATTCAGCTCTGTGGCAAATTGCTTCAGCTCTCTATTCATGAACAGCGTTACACCTGCACCACAGCTCCCACAATCAACTGTGTGAATTTGGGACAAGAGAAGCATTCAGACTGAGACGTGAGTGCGTCCAGATTTCTCAAAGACAATAACAGCCCGTGCAGACTCTTTAGAGAAATAATATCACAGAAAGGGACAAAATTAGCACACTCGCGGCTCTGTTATTCTTCTGTAAAGGTAAAGCATTGGGCTCTGGCTCTGCGCCAGCATGCAAATAAGCCAGGGGTTTGCCTCTCTGCCGCTACACATACACCGAGAAGAAAGAAAGAAAAGCAGAAAGGCATGTGCACGGCATACTGAGAGAAAAGTTTGAAAGGTCTCTCAGTGTTAGAAAACACTGGCCATTTCACAGCGGCGGGGCAGAGTGTGAGAGATAAATGAACTTAGACGGGCCGGAGAATGGCAATCAAGCAAGAAAAGCAGGCAGAGAATGAAAGAGGAGTGCAGAGGAGGGAAAGTGGACTTACTCAGCAGCTGCCAACTCGTAGCATCTCCCAGCTCCGGTCTGACTTTCAGTGCCTGTGTGAGTGAGAGCTATGATGAGCGTGTGACGCGACAGGCCGTCACAGAGCGCCTTTGTGTGTGTGTGTGGGATCAGATCAGTCGTCAGCAGTGCTGGTATGCAGGCATTTGTACTTGAATAGAAGTGGGACGGACTGACATCAGTGCATTCGTCTTTTTTTCTCCCCTCCCCTCCCTTCCCCTCCTCCTCTTTCCACTACCTCTTATCTCCTGTTTAGATTACTACAATAACACAAAGAGGTAAACTAACAGCGGCTGGGTCACAGTATTAAAGTAAGCAGATTTACACATGCAGTGTACCTGCTGCTGTTAATGACTTCATAGCCTGAAATTTCTAATCTGCTCCGCTGATGAGATTTAGTTGTGTTCAAGGACATGAGGAGTTTAATTTCCCTTGACAGGCTCTGAATTTTACCCATCAAGGGAAAAGAGGGCAATTCTCTCTGATTCTTTTCTTTTTTTTTTGTCTTTCCTACATGTACTGTTTAAATCTCATCTAGCTGAGAGTGCCTGCATAGCTGCATTTACCTCCCCACTTTCCTCCCTCTTCTTCCTTAAGGAAGTCCTGTTGGCTTTGTACGAAACAATTAATCACAACACCGCATGCACAGAAAGGAAACTGGGTTTTTTTTTCCGCAGGGGTTTTCCGTCAACAGGTTGTTGACACCATTATTATACAGGTAGTCATTGTGTTTGCTCTCACTCTGCCCAGAGGCATAAGATCAGCTTTATAGCACAAATGTCATTCACATTCCTATTAGCAAACAAAGCTATTTACAACTTCCAGTGTATAAGTGATGCATCAATGATGAGGCTGTTGCGTGATTTTCAGGGTTATGTGACTCACAATGAGGCTTCTGAGATAAAAAAAAAAAGGGGAATTGCTGCTCCTGTGATTTTGTTTACAAGGTCCTTGATTTGAGAGATGATTACGTACACTGCTGTAAAGTACGTTAAGAACAGGCCTTTATTAAATGGGTCAGTAATACATTTACATTTTTATGACTATTTTTTACGTAAAATGTTATAATATTGTCATAGATTTATTCCAAAATCAATGTTTATTTCTTCATCGTTTATTTAACACAACTTATTTAACATGGTTTATCATTTATTTGATGAACCTTTAATACAAATTTTACCCAAGTTTCTGCACATTCACTTAAATGCTTGTTTGGTGTATTTTACATTAGTTTCACCACAGTTACTGCCACGTTAAGGTTTATTTAAAGGAAACTTTCAAGCCACTTATTTGGAAGGTCTGACTCATTCAAACTGAGTTATCAAGTTGTAAAGTTGGCTAATTAGCAATATCTGTTCAGCAAGGATGACGGGAGTGGTAGGAGTGGAGTGGAAAACAGGCCGAGTGTGTATATGAGATGGCACAACACACATGCAATTTTAATCCTGGTGTGAACAACAGCTGAAATTTGTTATAACACATCTGTTACAAAATGGCTTTAATAAAACTGACGTGTTACTGTGAAAAATGGATTTAAAAAATCTGCACTAAAATCGCAATATTGTTATTTACGAATAAGGCAGGAAATGGTTTGCTTGTTTAGCTGGAATGGACCCCAAACCCCCACAACAGCTACCATTGCGCAAAGTGAAACCGCAACTACCATCAGTCAATACTGCCGAGTCTCCACCAAAAGTGATACCAGACACCTGTTTGTCTACCTCTCCGTGTGTTTCTCTCTCTCCCTCTCTCTCGTGTTTTTTCCCTTTCCTTGAAATCTTGCTCACGTCATTTCTTCTAATCAGTGACCACACCTCTCAGTCAGATTAACAGGAATTATTTTGTATTAGGAGCTGATTTCCAATAAGGAAAACTTAGACTCCTTCCTTTATCTGTCACCTTCTTACCTTAAATAACACATGACTTTTGCTGCCAGGTCTCTCTTGGAAATGACGGACGTTAGCCACAAATGGCAGCGGCTGAAGGCCCCGCAGTTATTGGTTTGAATTCACTCTGAGGGTAATAACGTGCGCCCACACTGAGTGGTGTTGATGCATGAGCAGCTCCCTCTGCTGGAGCAATGCAAAATAACAAGTCAAGTCAATGAAAGGATCATGTGACTGCAAGCGGAGGGGGGGAATAAATGAGAGTGTGCTTTTAGTCATACTACAAAATATATGTTTAGTGTGTGATTATCCTTATTAGGTATATAGATCTGTTTTGAACAACATAAATATAGTATGTGGGAGATGCATTACCTCACTATATTGAAATAATGCAACCCCCCCCCCCCCCCCCAAAAAAAAAAACAAAGAAACAATAAAAGCACATTGCAATTAAAAGGATATTTTAATATAAATCCTTGTGTCCATTTAAATTATATAAAAATCAAAGGTAGAAACACAAGGATGAAATGGTTTTGACACATGCAGAGAAGGGATAGCAGACATACTGGACAAAGGATGTTAAAGCTGCCAGGCAGGAAAGACCACAGAGAAGATTCATGGATGAAGTGAAAGACGACCTGCAGAAAGCTGGTGTGACAGAGGAGGATGCTGCAGACAGGGTGAGGTGCTGGTGTGACCCCTAAAGAGAACAACGGAAAGAAGAAGACAATTCTAAAATTTAACTGGATCATGATATTTCTAATTTTTTGATGGATAATAAAGAGACTAACCTAAAAGCTGTGTGCTTGGTTTAAAAGGATGAACATTAGTGGAGTTTCAGTTGAGTTAGGGCTGTTTGTATTACCAACCAGGGCACTGGATCAGCAATCATTAGCATGATATACGCTGAAGTAGTCTGTGTGGGTTTGTGCCCAAATGTACTTTCATATATATAAATCCCATTGATTTAGAGTGTATGCTGTCACCAGACCTCACCATCCTGCAGCTGGTGCCTCTTTTTTCTTGGTTGTACATGCTGTTCAGAGCTTCTGTCTCTACACTGAAAAAAAGGGATTGGCCAGCTCTTGGATTTACATAAGCATCTTGCGTGTATTTAACACAATTGCCTCATGCTTTAAAGTTAAGTGTAACTATATAGTGTAGAAACTACATGATATGCAGAGAGGGTAGATTAAATTGTTCATATCATGTTCAAGTGAAGTAAGTCAATAATATAGCAATGTTAAATCCCGCGACACTGCACGGGATTTCAGTCTCGCACTCTTTGGATCGTGGTTTGAGGAAGGCATCCATCTCAGTCAAGTCGAGCAGCCACCTCTACTTTTTTTGGTATACCAAAAAAAGTAAATTGGGTGGTTGTTACATTAAAAAAGTCTACCTTGTAATTTGAACACAATAATTTCATGTTTCTATGAACGTAATTAAATCATGTAGGATTTGCATGGAATTCAAAAACTTAATTTGTTCTTGTTGAGATGACACGATACAATCTAGTAAGAGTGGTTAGTTGCTGAACTCATGAAATTCACAAGATCGCACAAGATTTCAAACTGCAGGAAAATCAGTGGAGTTATAAGAGGCAGAGAACTACACACACACCACGTGCATGCTATTGCTATTTATTGTGGATTAACCTGTCAAGGACAAAAACAAAAAAATTCTGCATCAAATACAGGAAATCATAGCGTTCCTGTATTTCCTAGATTGTTGGCATGGTGGTTAGTGCTGTTGCTTCACAATAAGAAGGTCCTGGGTTCAAATCCACATTCTGGCTAGTTTGCAGTGGCTTCTCTCTGGGTATTCTGGTTTCCTCCTACAGTTAAAAGTCATGCAGTTATTAGAGTTAGGGTTAACTGGTGATTCTAAATTACCCCTGAATGTAAGTGCACGTGGTTGTTTGTTTCTATGTGATAGACTGGTGAGCTGTCCAGGGTGCACCCTGTCACTTCAGGGTTATTTCCCAGCTCTCCTGCAACCCGGAGGATGGTAGTCATTGTAAATCCATTCAATTTTTATGGTAACCAAGATCTAGACTTTGTTGAACATTATGTAATATGAAGACAACATGTAGTATTTAAGTGACCAAGTAATACTGGGGTAAAAGTTATTGAATAGTGTTGAAATAAAATGACAAAATTGTGAAGGATTAAAATATTCCAAGAGCTCAACTTACTTCATCTGAACATGTTTCAATTGCGTTTTAGGAACACAAAATGCACAGGTTTACTGAATATGAAAAAATTGTGTTGATTTAACTCAGTTGTTTAAGTTTCTGCCAAAGCAAAACATTTGTGTGCAACAAATGTCCACTATTGAATCAAGTAAATCCAACATGGCCTTTTTTTCAGTGTAGGTTAATAATTGCTCATATTGAACTTGGTGTAAATTACTAAATAGATTTACTGAACTATAAAAGAGGAACATGAAGATCAATGTATGATAAAGGAGCTTATTTTAACACTGGGTTGTATCCTTCGCAGGTTTTTCTGGCCCTGTTAGGCGGTTAACAGCATTTCCTTGACCTTTAACCCCAACAAGTCTGCTGAGACCACATCTGCATAATCTGTCTTGTTCTGCTTTTCCTATGTAATTTTTCTCTCAAGAACTGGGATCTCATGTGATACCAGCAGTTTACATTTCCCATCATGTTTTTTTTTTTATCAGGGTGATTTTTAATAGTAAAACATTTGGTACTGCAACATATCCCCCCTCAGCTGCTCCATGTTTAATGCATGGGCTGACGCAGAGGTTGTGCATTAGCATGGGTTCACATGAGAGACGCGTGCGGCTAAAACGACCGCAAAGAAATATTGTTTTAGTCCCCAGCGTCTTTTAACTGGCAGAAGCGACTGTGATGAAGCTCTCAGTGCTGAGTGTTTGCCACAACGTGCCACCAGCGCTGTATGTTGACTTTTTTAATGCTTCATTTGAAAAACGTAACATCATTACATACACAGGCTGCATTTTTCATGTACATGCAGCAATGCAAGCTTACGCTGTGGATACTGATTTACGTTCCACATTTTAATACAAAAAAAAATATAAAAAAAATACCAGGCTTTACATGGATTAAAAATGAAACCCCATTTTAATCGCGAGTATTACAGGCAGAGCTGCTTTGCTGATTACATGGTGTGGCTGAATCAACACGAAGAAGCAGCTTAAACAGTTAAAACAGCATTAATTACCTTGGAAGGGAAAACTGTAAACGCAAATATGTCATCATTACCTTATTAGTGCTGCTAGCAAACAGCTACTGATCCTCACATCCACCAATGTAAATCCCTCTATTTTTTCCTTTTTGGTCTCCACCACTTCTTGTTTGGGTAAAGAAATGTCCTCTTCAGCTGTTTACAATGATTTATAATAGCTATAAACTAAGTCTGTGTGTGTGCTGTTTGGTGCTGGGAAGGTAGGCTGGTGTGCAATAATAATATTCATCTAAATCTATTTGTCACTGCTGACGGGACCCGTGAGAGGAAACAAAACAGCTGAATGACACTAAAACGATCTTGACGCCTTTCCTATGACACATACTTGTGATGAATAGAACATAGTTGCAGACCAGATAAGGTAATATTGCATCTCTAAGAGGAACAGGTCTCTCTTGTAAATGAGACATTAGGTGTCAATGGGGCTATCTGTATAAATAAAGTTTAAAATACAAACCATCTCCACCTTGTCTTTGTCTCCAAAAATAGCATCTTCAGCTATGTCACCTCCAGCTCGGCCTCATGTCTTTTTGTCATTGCCACCATCTCAAACATCCATCATAGCGGGTCTCACTCCTCAAACCTTCCCTTTCACTCTTGCTCTTGTCCTTCTGTCCCGAATCCCCTGACTCCTGCCTGTGCGCTCTTCTTCACTGCTCTTGTGCACTATCGATTGTTTTGGATGGTTGGGTATCTAAACTCCTAAGGTTTTAATTCTCTTGCATACGAGTTAGCAAGGCGGTTAGCATTTGGACGGACGACACCTGGGCCTGACACTGTCCAGTTGTCCTCTGGTTCCAAAGACATCCATATTTACAGCTTGACACATAGGGGCAGAGTGTGGCACTGTTGCCATGGTGATCGGTCTGTCGGTTGACCTGGCTGCCCAGCAGACTCGACTAGTTCATACACGCGCGCGCGTGCGCGCACGCACACAGACACACACTAAGTGTCGCTACTACACATGGCACATTCTGTCATCATGTTGGCAGGGCCGCCAGTGTTTCCCTTGTTCGTCTGGCTGGCTGTCTTTCTCTCACACTCTCTTTCTCACACAGACACACACAAACCCAAATAAATACAGATCGGCTTTGTCCATAAATAAACATGGAAGTTTACTTTTTTTGTTCATTTCTCCTGGGAATGCTCATTGAGAATCATTGCCATTTTCATTTTAGAGATAGATTTATACATCATCTCGCTCTCTCTGACACACACACACACACACACACACAGTATATCATTTTCTTTACTTTCATCCTTCAGCTCACGAGGACAAGTGGTCACAGGTGGAAGTGACTGACGCTGAAAAATGAGGACCCTTCCCAGCTCCATTTGCACTCCTGTCTCTCGGAGGAAAGTGTGTCTATGTAACCTGCTTTTTCATGCCTGTGGATATAATGACCCAGATGAGAGACACAGACACACACACACACAATGACATTTACACAGATACACACCACAAGTGCTGACATGTGGTGTCCCCCTTCCTTTTCAGAGGTAATGAATGCTGATGAGGTAGTCAAGGGAATCACTGGAGTCCGACACAAAGGCGTGCGGTTTAATAATGATGTCCAATGAGGAGGTAAGTGTGCGACTTCTTTGTTTTTTCTTCTGCTGAATCTGTTACAAAGATAAATGCGCAGTGCAAGGCCTTTGTGTTACTGATGTGTTCCCGTTGCTAGAGTTCTTTTCCCAAGTGTAATAAATTCACGCAAAACACTCGCTCCTTGTGTTTTTTCTTTTTTGTAAACGGCAACCAGTACAACATGAATTGTCTTGTAAGGCATTGAAGAATGGATTTGAAATTCATTTTTAAATTTAAAAACCATATTTTGCACGACAGCATAGTAATAGCAAGTAATATATGTGTATCCAAAGGGCAAATAAAGGCCACAATACTACTTCCTTTTACCTCTGTTTTGGGCTCCACAACCAGGAGTAATGTGCTCACACGTGTATGTCCCTGTGCAGCAGCATCCATTTGTAAATGTGATAGTGAGGCTTGATCAATATCGACCTAAAGTGCACTACAATAACAAATGCTTGTAAAACTTTAAGTCACAACAAGGATAAAAAGGATCAACTCTAGAGAATCCATTTTTACCACAAGGTTGGTAACAACTTGTTTGACACATGTTGCAAGAGGACTCAAGTCAGAAAGGTGGACAGCTTGGGCCACTCGGCCCAAAAATAATGACCTCATGAAAATTTAAAAGAGTGAGAACCAGCCATGCTCTGATGCCCTGAGGCATCCTAACATCAGCACTGTGGGGCTGGGTTCAATACGATTCAGTGGAAAGTCAGCTGACTGTCATCTGCAGTGTGTTTTATTAATAAGAGACCTAGGAGTTAATACTAAAAAGAAGAGGCCCGAGGATGAATCCTTGAGCTATACCGCAGAGGGTGGCCAATGATGAATGACATTTCCCATGAGAAACGGAAAAACTTCTGTCAGACAGTTTTGACTTGAGCCACTCCAAGGCAATGCCTCTAACATGCTGCTCTAGGTGGGAAATTAAAACATTGTGATCTAATGCGTCACAAGCTGCTGTGAAATGCAAAAGCATAAGTATGACAGAGTCCCCAAAGCCAATGGTTAAAAAAATACTAATAAAAACGTTCAAAAGTGCAGATGCTGTGCTGTGATTTGCTTTAAAACCTGACTGAAATACCTCAGAAATATTGGGAGTGTTTAAAAAAGGCTGCAGCTGTAAGATCTCTACTTTTTCCAAAATTTTAGAAATGAAAAGGAAGCTAGGTCTGAAACTGGACAACAATCAGACATTGTACATCATCTTAAGTCAGGCTGCTGCTTATAAGCCTTTGAATGTAAGTTCCAATATTGTTGAATATAAGGTCCAATAGTGCCCCAAATGTCTTTAAAAAACACAAACAAGTGGGAGGATATCATTGGGAGAGCCCGATCTGAGTAACAAGTTTCCTCAGTTATGACAGACACTGGAACAAAATGGCTAAAACTGCAGGAGTGATAATAAAGAAAGGGTAATAAGAAGGATGTAAGATATGTGCTCTACCAGTTAAAATCTCATCAACAAAGAAATGTAAAAATAGCTTCTGTGCATTTGGACTGAGGAGGGTTAAGAACAGAATTTTCAATGCTAAATAATACACAGGACTTGTGGCAGTGGCTGTTGATAACGCTTGAAAAATATACAGATTTCTGGTTCTTTATGATATTTACTCTAACCATCTTTTTAGATAAGTGTCCTATTATCATAAGACACTTGTAGCTTGCCTTTTTCCCCCCATTCATATTCTGCTTTTTTTTACATTCTCTTGGGGCAGCAGTATTTCTGTCCTAGCTTTGCTAAATGTTGGCATTCTTCCTTTTGGTGCAGTGTATCAGGAAAACCGAAACAAAACAGCAAAACTGAAGCCAAAGAGCCCCCTCTCCCCGCTGCTAAAGCATGTGATGCTCATAAATACGTATTCACACAGAAATACACATTAAATGGTTACTTTCACACATTTAATGCTTTGTGATTCATTGTGATTCACTGTTACAAGGGTAGAGTATAGTGGATTTAACTGAATTCAATTAATTGAAATCAGCTAGATAAGTGTAAATATATAGAATATATAGAATTAAACTGAAACATTATCAGAGATTTACTAAGCATAGCATAAGTAAAACCCGGGAACTTTATTTAAAAAAATTATACCTGGGAATCCCACAGGCCAGTGGGAGCCACAAAGAGGCTGCTGGAAAGCTGCAATCACCAAATACCCGCAAAGAGTAAGGCAAGTCCTGAGGAATCAGCTGAATGGTAAGAACAAGGTCCGGGCTATCAACACCTTCGCCCTGCCGGTGATCACATGCCCTGCTGGTCAAAGGAAGACTTCAAGACAAGGAAGCTTCTGAGCATTTCACCACAAACCCAGCACCCTGAGACTGTACGCTAAGCGTAAGGAAGGGGGCCGAGGACTAGTGAGTGTCATAACCCTAAGTTCCCAGGCCTCTGGTAGAGGACCTGAGCTTGGAGGATAAAGACTGCACACTGTCTATATATATCTATATCTATTTATAACATATATATTATATATATTTTTAAAATAACTCTTCCTATTTATCTGCACCAATGAATCTGTGTGTACACTGGTATTAATTTAATATCAGATATCACAGATGCACACGTGTTTACACTCCAGCACACTGTGCTATGAAGTCCTGCGATCAAAGAGCCACACCATGTGCACACACATACTGTGATGTGTGTGCTATATATATGTGCCCACAGTGGTTCCTGCTTGTGTGTGTGGTGTGTGTGAGTGCTCCCCAGCTGTCTCGCAGAGCTCCCTGTTGTTTGGCCTGACATGGCAGACGGAGCCGGCGCTGTAAACTCTCGGATCAATGCTTGTTTGGAAGATTTCTGTATCTAATTCCACCAAAGTCAGCAGCACTGCATCTTCTGATGTGTGTGTGTATATGTGTGTTTGTGTACCCTAGGGTGCTTGAATTTATGCCCATGTGTGTGCATGCTTGCATCTCCATCTTCCTAATGAGTTGTATATGTGAGCATGTGCAGAGGAATGCTGCAGGAGTTCCTGGTGTGTGTGGATGCACAACATCAGTGTGTGCCTCGGTGGCCTACACACACACACACACACACACACACACACACACACACACACACACACACACACACACACACACACACACACACACACACACACCCGAACATACAGAGCTAAGAGTCATACAGCAGGGGCTAAAGACAGACACACACAGACAGACATCATCAGTCTCTCTCGCACCTCCCCCTTGCTTTGATTAAAGACACAATGTTATTACTTGAGCAGACCAGCATTAGCTTATTGATTTATCTCCCCCAAACCTGCACACACACACACACACACTCAACATGCCAGTACACCTTGTGATTGCACATTTGGGCACCCATGTGTATGCATGACGGAACAAACGCATAAACATACTCTGACACCACAGCCGTGCACATTAACACACTCATATGCACCATTACAGGAGACCACCCGCTCCAACAAACCAAAATGCAAGCTGTTAGCTTCCCCCCCTCACCAGTTACCTCCCCGCCTCCCTCCCATCGTCACATCAGGGATTTCCAGCGCTCCCAACACGTTGCCAGCATCGTGGCCCTGCAGATGTCACTTAGCTGCAGACACACCTCTTCATTTCTCCATCTCGCCAGCCGTCCGCCTCTCATGGGACATAGAGGAGGGACCAAGCGGAGAGCACTGAGTGCATGTGTGGGTGTGCAAGTGTGTGTGTTTGTGTGGCTACAGAGGGGGAGGGGAAAGGATCTGGGCAGGTTAATGAATTAGTAATTAGGATTGACATTGCGTCTGCAGTGGGTTTTCCTCCAAACTATTTCCACCCCTCTCTCCCTCTCGTGCCTCTTTCTTTCTGGTCATCTGTGCATCCTCTGAACTCTCTTTGTCATCTTCACACCCCACCTCCCCTTGTACTTCTCCTCTCTCCATCCTTCTCCTTGGATAAACCCCTCCTCTACCTGCCTGGCTATGGGCCTCCCCTCTCTAACCTTCTCCTCCCCTTGTCTTCAAACGCACACCAGGCTCTTTTGTTCTGTCCACATCATCATCTCTTTTGCTTTATGCATCTCTCTCTCTTTTTCTTCCTCTTAATTCTCCCTGTGCCGCTTCATCACCCTTTTCACTCGCTCTCCCCCTTCTTCAGTCTCCTTCTAATGCTCTATTGATCTCTGGGATATTACTGAGGTCTCCACAGTCTGTGCAGATGTTACTGTAAAACCTGGCACTCCTGGACAGCACTGGAAAGGGACGTGCTTCAGAGTCCTGAAGTACCAACATTGGAAGATTTTGGCACCAGCCAGTGCAGAGCCATATGAATGATTGGATGCTACTGCTGTGCTCCTGTTCATGACCTTGAGGTTCTTTAGTATGAAGGTACTGTCAAAGCAGAGCACTGTACAAAGGCAGTTCTGATGGTTTGAACTGCCTCCTTATTGAATTTAGCTGTGCTTGTGAAGTGAAAGAGAAAGGAGAGAAAAATGGTGTCAGATATATGCTGTTACAGGGTGAAAATATCCCATTTGTTTTGTCAAGGGCAGAGGGGGAACAGAAGCTAATTTGCACTATATGCTGAGAGATAACATTAAATGCTTACCTGTTAGTTGGACCAAGAATGATAACACTTTTGTGTTAAATCCTCTGCAATCCAACTGATCATATGTGGCTCAGAGCAGGCACCATCAGCAGCCTGACAGCACAATCACAGTTTCATACCATGGTGTCTCTATCAGTCTGAAAAAGAAAATTAGACTATCTGGCAATTTCTCATTTTGACAAATGCAAATGTGCACATACACATGAATATTAATATGGGGCGGGGCAAAAGCATGTGCATTGTATTAATGGCAATTTAAGGCGTTGCAGAAAGTGTTTATCTGACACTATGTGCTCATTCCTTAAAACCAGTGTTCGTGTTTAGCGGTTCAATTGGGATTATTGCTTTTCTCAGTGGGCTTTAATCATAGTTTTGACAGAGGAGGTAGGAGCACAAACAGCATTAGAAAAAAAGGGGGACTGACAAAACAAAACAACTTCTGACAGAACTCAAGGCTAACCACAGGTCAAAGGTCAAGACAGTGGTCCGTTGCGATAAAATTAAAAAAATGCAAGTAGATTTTTCCATCATCAGTTGCACAATACAAGAACATTAGGATGTTCACTTTCATTTATGTGTGGTAGGTTACAGTATGTTCTGGCAGGATTACACTGAGCTGTTTCATGTAACATGGTTCACTGTGGGTCAAGCGGGCTATTGACTGTTTCATAGGTCATGTTTTCCCTTTTCAGGCATCTTGCTGAATTCCTGTTGAAACCAAACTTCAGCATGACCAATGCAGCATCCCAGATATGACAGCTGCAGGACTTTAGACCTTGGACAACACCATCTGAATGTCTGTAAATCATCTACATCCTCTCTTTTTCTGGTCAGTTCCCAAACTTTTGTATTCACACCATTAATTCTTAATTCTAATATCTGGTGGAGAGGGGGGGTAACGCCATCCAAGATCCCAGGACCTTAGCGTGGGAAAGGTTTCACCACCTTTCAGCACTCTATAGCTCTAATACCACCGGTCCAGCTGCAACTAAGCTCCAGGTCTCCAGGTTATCGTCAGTGGTCAAAGACGAGAAGCACTTATGTCAACACAACTGTCGGCGCTAATCTTCACTGCGGGCTGCAGTGTTTGATATCAACAGGCCATCGAGACACGTCTCGTTCACACCGCGCTCTAGCCACGGGAGAGGGATGGTACTCCCGAGCGGTCCGAGGAGCGGGTTTAGAGTTTCTCAGCTGCCACTCAAAGCACGCATAAGCTCCACACTGGGGAGGAGACGGGCAGGACGCCTCCGTTCATCCGTCCATTCATCAGAATTAATCCGGACCTCCCGCTTTCCCCTAGCAGCCTGAGCAGAGGCGCGAGACGACACCACGAGCTGCTTCGGTTGGACGTCAACGTCGGTCGCGCGAGCGAGAAGGGGGGCAGCTGAGGAAGGGAGAGAAAAAAGAGCCCGTCTGTCAGTGTGTGGCGTGTGGATGTAGGGGAAGAGAGTGGGAGAGAGGACCAGTGCCGCCGCGCAACTCCCAGCATATTTCAGCATCCGACTGGATGCATTTCACCGGTGAGTGAAGACACGACGCGTTTATTTTTAAGACAAACGGTCAAAGTGTGAAGATATCAACCTAGTGCGACTGTGTTAGCGCTGTTTAACCGGCGGGTCTAGCGAAGCCCATGCTGGGTGACCGTTTAGTAGTTTATTAGCGAGAGGGGCATTTCTCACAGAGGCTGTCTTTAGTTTTCCTGTTTTTCTTGCTAATGTGGGAGCAAAAATGCTCACGCGGGGCTGCAAGCCTCCTCGCGCCGGCAAGCTTAAGGAGAGCCGTGATTGAGGAGCTAATGCAGGCTGTGAGATACGCACCGTGCGGGCCGTGGGATTTTACGGAGGTGTGTGCGTGTCTGTGTGTTTGTGTCCCCCGAGAGGAGGCAGAGAAAAGCGTTTCCTCTGCTTTTTTAGGAGGACAAGTCGGTCTTGAAACGCGACCAAGGCACTATTTTGGAGGAAAAGAAAGACACCGGCCTCAATTGAGCTTGAACCGTGTCTCCCAGCCATCCTGTTGTCATGGTTACTGGCTCGAGGAGGCTGGGAGAACATGGTTGTCTCGCGCTGTGGTCTCTCGCTCTCTCTCTCTCCTTCGCGCACACACACACACGCACACACACTGGTAGAAACAATAAGCCTCGTCTGTCCGGTGTTTGTTTATGTCTTTTTAAGTGCATTGGAGGGGGACTCGCTAGAAAAAATAACACTGGGCCAAAGCTCTCAAATCAAGTGTATCCTATACATATAAGGGCAAAGGTGAGCTGTAACCATGAGACATGTACCTTGAATAACATCATACATACTCTACATTCTTTCCATAATGTCCAATTACAGGAATATTACAGACACAGTGCAAAGACACTGCTGTGTCTTTGCTTCTTCAGGATGTGGGAGGCTTCTTTTTTAACAGGTGTTTGATAGCCGCTTATTTTTTATCCCCAAAAGCAAAGTCGCTATTATCTTAATTATAGCCATTTACATGTCTAGTCTAGATCCATTGTAATTCATTCCCCCGATACAACTGTGGGCTCTTCCCAGGCAAACGTGTTGCTCGCTCTCCAGTGTATTCATTTCATACTCAAGGTGTCAGACATCCAGACACACTAGCACAGCAGCTCCACACCAAACTGTCACCTCTTGTTGTCTTTTTCTTCTTTTTAAATCATCCCACTAATGACTTTATTAGCAGATGTGGAAAAAACACAAAACATTTTACGCATTCAGACTAATGTTGTGTAAATATAGGGTTTTAGATATTAAACATATACAAAACACACTGAAATTCCAAAATGACAGCAACCTATGGTAGCACTTCATAGCACAGCCTGTGACTTACGGTGTAATATCTCAACACTTACAATGCAAATGTTCAGAATTATCGCTAGGTACGGTGGAATAAGGGTAACAATTTGAGTTCTTAAAGGACATAAGAAACAAATTATACTGTAAGCAATTTGAAGTAGTGAGTAACACCATGATATTTTAGAGGAAAAGACAAACAGTATTTACACATCTTGCACTGTAATTACTCAGTACTTTTAGGGACTGTATTACTGAGTAGCCTAACCTCTTCTTACATAGTGGTTACAAAGTATATATAGGGTTGTGCCATTCAAATGAGCTATTTTAAATTCAAAGCTTTAATGTAATTATTCATATTGAAAAATTCAAGGATAATTAATTCAAATTTATTGTCCCTAAATAATACACAATTACAATGTAAAATGGGGAGCTTAGGCTAATCAGTAATACAGCCCCTAAACTCTGTGGATATATTTTTTTTTCAATCCTTGAAAATTTGTTATCACCATTATTCTATAAACTATATTATATACCTTCTGTTAAGTATGATTAAGTACTGAATATAACAGCCTAAATTCAGAAATATTACACAACAGATTTAAGGAAATTACTCCGTAGTACGTGAGCTGTATTACAAATGTTTCCAAATCTACACTTTTCAAAATCACTCACATGTCACAAAGGTCTGTTATGCTTGCCGTGCATAATAATGAGTGAATTTGTATTAGAAGGTGAAAGCACCCAGGGGAATAGGCCCAAAACAAGATAAATCACCACATTATTGTAAGCATGTATTTAGATGTAAGCAGTTAGAGTGACAAAATCTGAGCGGACAGTTGACCTTGACTGCACAGAAGTGACATATTGGGGTGATTTCAGGGAGCTGGCTGACTGTTACGCTCCACTGGGCTGGTCTAGCAAGTTTTAGGCTCTGTGATAATGCTGGTGTGACTTGCAGCACAGGCATGAATGCTAAGAAAATAGCCCTGGACCACTTCCAAGTCCACATTTTCCTGCCTGCTTTCCCATCCTCGGCTTATAAGCAGGAAATGATGACATTATTTTCTCCCTCTCTGCATCTGTTCTTGTAGCACAACAGCATTTTTGAAAGGTGACTCTGTGCTGTGTGTGCATGTATGAGGATAGGCTGCAGGGCCAGTGCTGCACCCAGCCTACGTGTTATGAACAGGGTCAGTAGGTCATTTATAGTATAGGACTAGTCTTTCTGAGCATGTCTTACTGATATTATAAGAGAGGAGAAGGGAAGAACAGGGGAGGCTTGCCTTCTCTGTTCTTAGTATGCAGATCTAATATCATCTGTCAATGTTCAGCTGGCAGCTTCATGAATTAATTTTGATTACTAATTAGCTTGTAGAAAGTATTTAGAAGGCTGTCCCGGTGGTCTTAATGCTGCTCTGTGGTAGATTTTCTATTGAAAGCTAAAATAAAACGGCTGTACTGTTCCTTTTACATGTATAGCAACAGCTTATTTATTTTGATAGTATAATTTACATTTTAGAAAAATAGGGTGATCAACTTGATGTCAACTACTGTGGTGAAACACCAGCATTGCATCCTTCACACCACTTGACAGTATTGTGGTGCTGCCTTTTAGTAAGAAATGCTCACGGTGGCACGCAGCACAAACAAAAGAGCTGCATACAAATGCTTCTATATTAAATGAACGGGGGCAGCACTGCAAACGTAATGAGGTCAGGCAAGTTGAAAGTATCAATTGATGGCCTGCTCCAGCATCTAAATTCAGTGAAAGGTGGTGCAATGATGCCCAACAGAGGTATCTACAGGCAGGGGAGTGCTTCCAAAAAGATTTACTAGATAGAGAGATAGCTAGACAGAGATTAATGGATTAAGATGATTAAGTCTTCATAGAGCAGAACACAGTTAAGGCTAGTACAATACTTATATCATATTGAAAACCAGTATCCTGATTTTCTTTCCTATTGTGTCGCTCGTTCGTTTGTTAAACTCCCAGAGAATCCTGGGTAATCCTCTCCACTGCATCACATTACATTCAGTGACTGCCAATGAAATCTGGCCAGAGTGCAACACCACTTGAGGAGTCCTGTGCTTATAGGCACAAAAGTATCCTGTTTTTATGTATTTACAGAGTAAGAGAAACCAATTTTATACTTAAAGGTCAGGTTAGCCTGTTAATATAACTGTATAATGTCTTTGATTGTGGACAAGGACTGTTAAGTCTGATAAAATGGAAGCTATGAGTTTGAAAGGCACGGCACATCTATTGCTGCAATCATTCAAAATGTCCAAATGGGAATTCATGCATTATTTCAGACTGTCTTCTCACTGGGGTTGAGTTGTATGTTAACATTAGCCAGCCGACCACTGTGAGTACAGGAAGCAGTGTTTGCTAATTTGTCTGCCAAAGTGTGTGCAGCACAGACTCACCAGACTCTCAAATTTTGTATTATTTTTGCTATAGCCTTTAAATAACCAGTAGGACAAAATGAGTAAAGTCAGGGACACCTAACAAAACCTATCAAATTAGTAAATATAAAATTAGTGAGACAGCAAAGAAGACTTAAGTCCCACCCACACATAAAGTGATTTACTTGTTCCAAATCGCTTTTCAATTATTGATCAGTTTGCAAGAGGATATTCCAAGCCCCCTTTGTGTAGGTAATGTATTTGTATGGTAATGTATCTCATATGTCATTCACCAGTATTGCTTTAGTTCCTCGCTTCAAAGGTGAGAAGACTTTAATTTATGACCCTTGACTTTACATCGGTTATTTTGCCTGTTGTTGATACACATGGTTGCTTTTTATTGACATTATAACAGTGCTTATTCGTACACTGGCAGGTTCCCATGGTGCTACATTCATACATCATGAGAATCTCCATCAGAGCAGTCTGTCAGTATCTTTGTACAACTCTCTGATCTTGCTCAACACAACAACAAAGAAGGGAACCCTTGGACGACCACTAAATTAGAAGAATAGCACAAAAAAGGCACAAATAATAGCCAATCGAGTGGACTAGTCTATCACTGAGCTAACACAACAGAGAGACAGATAACCATTCACACTTGCAGTCACTCTTGTAGCCAGTTTTGAACAACCAGTTACGATATAACCAGATACAAAAACTACTGTGTATAGCTCTTAAAATCGAATTGATTATACTAATATTGTTCGTAATTTGTTCAGATATTAAATGAATGGGAGTTTGTTTTAAAAACACGAGTCGATGTGTCAGCGTCTGTGTTTGATGTGATCTTGGGTGTGTCAGAATTATGCCATGTTTTCAGTCACAAAGGCTTCCCCTTTTCAATTAAAATTTAGCACGTGTACAATTTAAGTTAAATAAATATTGAACCTAAGGATCTAAAGCAGCGGCATCTTCAGCACCACTGTGAGCTTTGTGTTCCTGTAAGAGCTTCTCAGCACTTTCCTTTTCACTCTTATTATCTCAGTAGTTGCTTCTCTGCTGCTTATAGAGACCAGTCATGCTTATCACCAGAGACTCCCATTGGACTGCAGCTCCTTGTCTCAGGGATCAATAAATCACACCACGGTGTATGTCTATGTGCAGTCTTTGCAGTGTGTGTGTGTGTGTGTCACAGAAGCACATGTAGACAGATAGAGAGATATAAAAGGCACAAGAGGGAAGAAAAGAGCTATTTAATGGCAACTTGGTCTTTTATCCATCATTCTCACTGGATTGGTGAGTTATAAGTCTAGGCGATGGCATGCTTTTAGATGTGTGTGCTCATGTTTGCGTGTTGGTCACATGATTGGCAGGTTGTCTGATCACAATTAAAAGAAATTGATAAGAGCCCCAGTGTTCTGCTGACAAAAGTGGAATGCATGCATCCATCCTGATAGCCATTGTATATGTTGAGACACAAAGCCTCAGAGACACACAGACACACACATACCCCATCTGATAACCGCCCCCCCAAACACACACACACACACACACACACACACACACACACACACACACACACACACACACACACACTGTCTCTCTCTTATTGGCTGTGTTTTCTTCATCTGTCCATGTGGGGTGTCTGAGCACATCTGCTCTGTCTCTCCTCAGCAGCCGGATTCATAGTGCTGCTCACTTCCACTATCCTTCTTCCCTCCACCCCCTCCTTTGGATAAGACCCATTTACCTCAATTACTGCAAAATGAGTGGTAGAGAGTGCAGAGTTAGACTGTGAGATAGCAGAAAGCATAATGGTGAACAGATGAGGAAGACAGAGTGGGAGAAAAACAGAACACCGGAGACACGCAGAGAGGGAGAGACGGAGAATTCCCACTTCTCGTGTCTGGTTTCATAACCGCTCACTGCTTCCATTTATGGAAATGTTTCACTGCTTTATTTGTGCATCTATGTGTGTGCGTGTGTGCATTTCACTGCTTAATAATATGTGCAAATTCCACTTTGTGGAGTAGCATAAATACATGCAAATTGTTCATATGCCTCATACTCATACATGAATATGGAATCCATAAAGCCCCGCTGGAAATATGAGCACCCGAGTTTGGGAATATTCAAGCTCATTATAGTAGAGATTGGTCAGCAAATTCTCATCCAAAAATGTTTTGGGGCCTAAGAAGCTTTCAGATTCATTACTAGTTTGTGAGATACACTTTTCATAGTGTGCTATAATGGAGTTTTAAATGTCTTGTTTGTGAAAACTATGATGTTTTCATGGATGGAACTCTGAAACAATCTGGTGACTTATGAATAATGCAAACCACTCCCATAATCCTTCTAGTAAAAGACAAAAAAACAAAAGAAAATGATGGTGTACTCAGAAAGACTTTGTTCAGAAATCTGTCGGTCCTTTGAGATCATCGCAGCAGCAGTCAGAGAGAGGATGAGGATTAGAGGAGGCTACAGTAGCAGAGACACAGTGCCTGGTTGTGTCTGTGTTGTGTTTTGTTCTGTTTTTAAAGGTTTACCTGCATTTCTTGCTGCGACACAAGACTGTCTTCGCCTTTTCAGAATGAAATGCGACAAACAAGATGCACTCTTATTTGTGTCTTTTAAATGTGTCTACAATAACACTCCCAGAGTGAAAGCTCCAGCTTGTATTTGTGTGACAACATAAGTAAAACTCAAAGAAGTTCAACTTTAGTAAGGGGAGAGCGATTTGTATGAGGCTCTCCATAAATTCATCATCATTTTGCAACTCTGAGAAAACAGTTTCTGGGCCTGTGGTGTCCTGATGCTCAGGGGTAAGCCAAAGCACTTCCAACATCATACTTGTAGATACACATTTGGCTCACTATCTAGCCTGCCATAAATCTGTCCTCTCTAAAATGGTTCAGTTTTTTTCTGCACAGTTTGGCAGACAATTTTTCCCCTGAGAAACCAGAATCCAGATATGGATGTTCATTTTGGCCTAACAGGACCCTTACCTACATCTGCATGCTATCAGAGGAAGCTATGAATTCCACTAAATATTTTACTGCAGTTGTGCTGCAATTCCCAAGCTGTGGATGATTCAGCAAAGCAGAGAACCAGTAGAGCATGAGCAGACAGGCAGGACTGCTTCCTGGCTGCCCTTTTTATGGTACTGACACATAGCACAACATAGCAATAAAAACATAATCAAATATTCTTGATCTTGGAAACAGCATTTGGCCCAATAAATAGCTGTTCTGGAGCTGTTCAGTATGACACAAACTCCCTCAGCTGATGAAGCTTATCCAGCTTTCATGTCATAGACGTTCATGTTTCAGTCTTTAAATTTTAAAGACTGAGCTTTAAAGTTGCTCGACTTTATGTGAAACTAAAAATCCAAAGCCTCAACAAACTTACTTTCAATGAGAGAAAGACAATCAATATGAGAAGCTGGAACCAAATAAGCTTTGCTTAACAGTGACTAAGAAACGGTTCATTATTCATTCATTATTCATATTTCTCTTAGTCACTATTTCACACCATCATTTCATCGGATCTCAAAAAAGATAAATGTATATTTTTTATTCTCACTAAGTCACTCTCCATATAATTTATATAAGAAAAATACATCGACTGCTGCATTATTGAACATTTTACAACAGGAACTGTTTCTGAGAGATGCTCATTAGCATTTGCCCTTAAACTCCTGAAAGGTGAATATAAACAGAGGGCTAACAGATCAGCAGCAGACCTTTACAATACGTGTACAGAGTTCTATGATGCATTAACTGTGTGTAAGCCATCATCAGTGATGAACCTAACACTATGCTGTCAGAACATCTGATTGTTTTGTTTTTTTTAAATAAAAATTGTTTTCCCAAGTCTTGACAATCAGTGGACAAAAAAGAAAATCAATCAATCAACCCCTGACCCTAACATAGGATTAGGATTAGGACCTAGAGGATGTGATTGGGGTTGTTGCCGTTGATGACTTGGACCTCACAGGGTTAAGTGCATTGAAGGCAGGCATCTCCATGGAGATCAAGAGGAGGTACTATTATAAGGAATCTGCTGAGAATCTCTGTGCCTGCCTGTGTTCCTCTGCCGTTCGTCGCCCTCCTTTCAGAGCTGTTTTGGGATCATCTGCTGCAGAGGACATAATGTTCCAACATATACTGTATATCTCTCTCCAACACTGGCTTACACACCTAAAAACACACGTATGCACAGCTGCTGCTTTGTTAAGAGTGACCTCTGTGACTTGCAGAGGAAAGCGCAGAGGTCATAAGAGAAATAATCAAATGACTGCTCTGGTTCATGGTGGTGTATCTTTCTTTTCTTCTTTTTTCTGCAGAGGATACATCCAGATTTAAGGTTTAATCTGCATCTTTTGTCTAAGTGGAGAGTCACCTATCCCCTGCAGGGAAGGGCACCATGACCCAGGAGGGGCAGGCTCTGCCCTCTCCCACCCCACCAGAGAACCTAGTAGAGCCCAGTACAAGCACCACCACTGACCCACCCAAAGAGACACATGACAAGACAGATGAGGACAAGGTGGATGCTCGGGCAAAGGATGAGACAGAGGAAGGAAAACAAGAAGAAGACGTCAGGGAAAGTGAGGAGGGGGAAACACAGAGAGAAGTAGAAGGGATGGTGGAAGTGGAAGGTGATAGAAGAGAAGGGGAGTTGAAAGAGGAGTGTGAAGATGGGGCCGGGGATGAGCATCAGCTGACAGAAGGAGAGGCGGAGGGGGAGAGGGAAGGGACGAAGGGGGGAGGATGTATAAATATGGAGGAAACCTTAACGGGGGAGGAGACAACACATGAGGCGGAGGAGATGAAAGAGGAAGAGGAGGGGAAGGAAAATGAAGAAATTCACCCATGCACAGAAGAGGAGGCAACTAATTCTCAACAAGCTGGCCGGTTAGTGAACAAAATTGTATTTGTACCACTTTACCTGTCAGAGCAAGAAAGTGTCATGTTGCCTGTTAATTTGCATTACTAAAAAGACAAACACAGCTTCCTTATATTTTTATAATAACCTAAGAGTGTCACTTTTGGTCAGTGAGACTGTGTCCATGTTTTTTGGGCTTTGTGATTTGAATATGTTTTATCTTAAATTGTTTTATCTCTGCGGTTCCCTTTGTACATAATTAGACTAATGTGCTTTACTCATATTTTACAAAAAAAATAGTCAGCCTCAACTAAATGAGCTGAAAAAATGGAAGAAAAATATTTAAAGAGCTAAGGGACCCAGCAACCATTTCCCAGCTCCCTAACTGTCCCAGAAAGACATTAGTGGAGGGCAGTCTGTAAAAAGCTCAACATGTGGAAGAAAAATGTGCCTGCTAATTAGCAGATTCATATATGACAAGCAAAAACTACTCAGAATGATAAAGACATACTGAAAGCAAAGTACATCTAACCTTTTTCTTTAAAAAAAAAGGGATGAAATAGCGATGCTTTTGTATCGTATTGTAGTAAATAGCACAGTGTTTTTAGATGAACAAGATGACTGATCTTTTTTGCATATTTTTATCCATTTTCATGCGTGTAGGTCAGATGTTTTCTTTTCTTCCTGTTGATATAGATTGGCAAACGGTATAGCTGGGAATGACGATGAAGATGAAGTAGGTGAAGAGGACGAGGGGGGAGATGAGGGAGCGATACAAACACACTTGGACACTTTCAGCTCTAATTTTGAGACAACTGTAGAACAGGCTGACACCGAAGTGGAGGAGGAGGAGGAGGAGGAAGAGGTCCAAAAAGAAGGTGATGGCAGAGAAAACCAGGACAGTTTCAGCTCAGCTTTTGAACAGATTGTCGAGCAGGTCGATGTTCAGGATGAAGAGGAGGAAGACGAGAGAGAGTTGGAGGAGGAGAGGGAGAAAAGTAGGGTGGACAACAAAGATGGTTTCAGCTCCACATTTGAGCGCATCGTGGAGTCTGCCCTGCTCAGGGGTGGGACCTGCTACAGCAGCCTGGACTCTCTGGATGTTCTGTCACTCACAGATGAGACAGACAGCTGTGTTAGCTTTGAGGCGCCACTGACACCGCTCATCCAACAGAGGGCACTGTTACAAGGTCCTGAACCTCTGGAGCTTGAGTTGGCAACAGTTCAGGAGCAAGAAGGGGCTGAGATTGGAACAGATGCCCCAGGGCCTGAACTCGGGGCTGGGGACAGTGCTGGAGTAGGAGCAGTGGCTGGAGTAGGAGGAAGCCCGCTGAGGACCACCATACCTGGGAGCAGATCAGAGTTTGTGTTGAGCCAGCCTGGACGCTGGGCCATTCCTAATGGCTATCACACAGATTGCCAGGGAGACATGATTAACTCTGTCAGGTAAGTTTTACTTTAGTTCCACGTGTGGACTAAATAACATTATTATAAAGGGATGAATTTGGTTTAAAAAGTAAATATGACAATCCTGAGAAAATATGGTGTAATACATTAAAGAATTTATATAAAATGAGGATGTTTTTCCATGGTGGGTGGGTAATTTTACACATTCAATGTTAAACACAGTTTAATGAATATTTAAATGACTGATGACAGCTTCCAGGATATGTGGTTGTTGAAGCCTTGTGCAGATGTCTTACTCAAGTGTAATTAACTTAATGTGACCTTGGCTTAACCAGTAGGTGGCGTGAACAAGTGAAGCCCAGCTGTAGGTCCTTAGAGACGGGGACAGGGAGGGCTGGTTGGGGATGAAAGAGGTGGCCCGCCTCTTTCCACATATGCAAACTGAGACAGTTCTTTAAACAATAACCATGATGGAAGTAACAAATGTAGGCATGCGTTACTCAGCTTAAAATGTTCATATTTTTGAAAAATAAAGGAACTGAGTCTTTCAGTGCTCATGACTGCACAGTTTTGTGCACTCCAGCAAAAATGTTGCATTCACACAACAGACTTAAGCCAAACTGAGCAAACAAAAAGTTGCAATACAAGGAAGCTTTAACATTTTGATGAAACCAGTGGGACTGTTAAAGCAGGACTGCTGCATTTGAAATTAGAGGAGCCTCTGGTATATGTATACAGAGTTTATTCACCAGAGCTGCAGACTGTGGCTCGACTATTTGCTCTCTCCAACCTCTTTTGCTTAAAGGATACAATAGAGAGAGATAACCTCAGTACTGTCAAATGAGAGGATTATGCATCATGACAGAAGACCTTTTGAACAGAAACTCATTTTTTAGGTGGAGTGTGGTGGTTTTTCTATGCGAGGGTTACACTACATAAGATCCATGGCAGCCTGTCAGCATAATGAATCACTTGTGTGAGCAGGACAACTCCAATTCACAAACTCGTTGGGCTTTTTGACAAAGAGAACTAGTTTCGTTCTTGATGAAGATTACATTTTTGACATTTTGACCAGTAACAGGTTGGGTTGGAACCTGATATATTGGTTCACTATGAAGGAAACAGATCATGGTAATAATGCTTATTTCTGCCTCTCTAATGTCACAGACATTAACTTGGTGGAGTTTTGGTATTGAAACTATGATATATTTTATGATATTGATGTTTAAAGTTGGTTATAGCGAAATACCATGCTGAACAAAAGCACATTTTTAGCCTTTAAACTGTGACACTTTGAGTGGGTGTAAAGTTGGTTCAGTTGCAGGTTTTATCAGAGCTTAGATGTGTGTGCCAAATTACCATCAACTCCGTGTACTTCATGGACCTGTAGCTATTATCATAATACACATATATAAAATCAAAGCTTTATTTATCCAAATAATTAATCATTAAGGAAAATATGCTTGATATAAACTGAATGTATACGAATCAAGTACATTTCTTTTGACCAGATTCCATTAAATGTAATTTTGTTACATGAAATGTAACAAAATTACAGAAATTTACATGTAACATTGTTACAGGAAGCCAGACCTGGAGGGATTGTGGGGACACGGTAACAGCTGACATGACTTTCTTACAATTAATTACCTTAATAGTAGTAAAATGGGTTGAAGGAGACAACGTAGAGCCACTGAAGGGAGAAGCAGTAACGCAAACCATATGGCGAAAACATGTAACTTGAACTTTGGCTATAGGTCTCCCTTGCTGGTGTGCACACAGTCCCTGTGGCGTGTTCATCAGCTCTTCCCCCTTGCACAGTTCCTGCAGTTAGAAACATACTGGAATGCCAAATAGATGCACAGACCTTTGACATTATCTGCTCAGCTAACTGCTGGGATTTGCTCAGACTCTGGTATGACTTACAGGATGAATGAAGGATTTTAGATGTCAGTTCTGCTCTTCTTTTCTCCTCTCCTTACCAGTCTACAGATGTTGTACTTTAGGCACAGTCTTGCTTCCTGACCACCAGCGCCAAGCTGAATGAGCTATTGTTTATGTCATGACATCATCGTCTTCAGCTTTCCTCGGCCCAGCAGGGTCTTAGAGTGAATGTGAGTGTGTATGTGTGTAAGTGGGTGATTATTGCTCCGTGCTAGCCAGCCTGCCAGACATTTGAGCACTTAAACCTAGAGTGGATACATCTGCTAGTCAGTCTTAAAGGGAAAGTTTAAGATTTAAAGATACTAACAGTATCCAATTATTTACTTCTTGATGTCCATTCAGATGCTGTTTTTCAGGCTATTAAAAAGGGAACCTTTAAAACTATTAGGAATTCCAAGTTCCAAATTCCAAATTCCAAGTGCAAGTTGGTCTTTTAATATTCTCTAGAAGGATTATGGATCATGTGATTCTGAACTCCTTCTACTGATAAATGAATTTCCTTGCCTTACATTTCTTCTCTCTCTGTGTCATTCAGTGTCGTTGAGACAGTGTCGTATTTCACTGTCTCACCTTCTGCCTCTCAATTCATTTCTCCACTTGATTCATGTTATCTCACTATATCACATCTTAGGTATAACACACACACATAGACACACATACACACATATCCTCCATTTCACCTACACTGCTCTCCTACCAGCATGTCTTATCTTTCATTCTTCTTGTCTGCCTACTTCCTTTTTTTCTGGTGGGTAGCTAGAGAATTGCCGTGGTTACACATTTTGGCACCTTGGGCGTCATGGACAACGGGCCTTTTTCACTGCGGGACTGAGCAGCTGCAGAGCATAGAATAAAAAATGAAAGTCAGTCAGTCAGTCAGTCAGTCAGCTTGGCAGACATTTTTTTTTTTTAATAATCACCTTTGCCCATTATTTTCACTGAGATTAAGAATTTTAGTCATAAGAAAAAAAATTGTTCTAAAATAATTGTAGCAGTTGAAACAACTTTGTTTCAACTGCTACTCATAGACTGTATAAGAAAATGGACATAGCCACAATGACATCACCTACTGATTAGCGAAGTCCCCTGTTGAAGCCTAATGCCAGGAAGATTGTCTGAGGCCTTCGTGGTGTTTTTAAAATTGGATGTCTTGAGTAAGGAGGGGAGGTGACTTAGAATCCGAGGGATAACACACACTCGTATGGTAGTAAATTGCTATTTATAATAAGCCCATACTAAAGCATATGCTACTTGGACCCTAATTTATAAAACTGAACATTTTTTTGTACTCAGTATGATGTAAAAGTAATGATTAGTCTTTTTGGCATCATAGATCAAGAGAACAGGAGAACTGTTTCCCCTGGGTGTCTATATCAGCGGTCCCCAACCTTTTTTGCGCCATGGACCAGTTTGTGTCCGACAATATTTTTACGGACTGGCCTTTAAGGTGCTGCAGATAAATACAACAAAATTAAACCAGAATCGGTACCAAACAAAAGAAGATTTATTCATAACACACGGGAAAAAACCCGGGGAAATCGAGTTAATGATAAAAACCATGAAAACCATAAATTTCACACAGGGTACTGGTCCGTGGCCCGGGGGTTGGGGACCACTGGTCTATATGATTTGCAAACGAAGAAGATGCCCCCTGCTGGCCATTAGAAAAAATGCAAGTTTAAGAAACTTGCGCGCTGGCTTCACTTTTCAGAGTTGTATTCTGCTCTGTATTTTCGTCTATGATGTTATTTCTATGTAATCGTGTTTATGGTGTTTTTGCATTGCATTTTTCAGGGTTGTGATTTTGGACGTCATACTTCTGCTATGTACAAAAATGTATGAAAAAAAATGGTCATGCTGTGCTATAACTGTCAGTGACAATGCTGACATTTTTTTCAGTTAGAGCCTCTGTTTTTCCTAAGTTTAGCAAGTTTAGCATGTACACTAATGTTAAAGGATAATACACCCTCTGTCAGTTCTTAGGTTTTACATATCAGGATATAATAAACAATTGGGTCTTAAAATTAGGTAAATACAACATCAGATGAACAACAACATATGGCATATTACACCATGTCATTATTTATTTAACAAAACTAAGACAGAATGCAGAACCATGAATTGTTAAGTTAAGTAGACCTCATGATTCAGTAGCTTATAGAAACTCTTAATAGCAATAACTTGCGGTAACTTGAGGATCATTGTCCAGTTACATGACCCAGTTTCAACCAAGCACAATGACTGCAAGGTGCCCAGGTCCTGTGGCTGCAAAAGAAGCCCAAATAATCACCCCTCCACCACCATGCTTGACACTTGGTAGCCCTTCCAAACAAACCACACTTGTTCAGTCTTTTTCTGATTGTGCTGTCAAAAACTCTAACATTTTACAGGCTAACTGAGGCCCATTTCTCTGAGCATTTCACAGTTTGACCTTGGGGTGAATTTGCTGGGACATCAACTTCTGAGAAGATTCGCAACTGCCTGGAATGATTTCTATGAATAATATGAGAAATAATATGAATAATATTTCTCATTCTAGAATGATGGTCTTAAATTGTTTGGAAATGGCCTTATAACCCTTCCCAGACTGGGTAGCAGCAGTTGCTCCTCTGAGAACATTGCTGATGTCTTTCCTCCTTGGCATTGTGTTAACATGCCCCTGAATGCTCCAGACCAGCAAACTGCAATAACATCTGCTTTGGTAGAGGCACTCACACTTTCTGATGATCAGTTTATCGAGTGTTTGATTACTAGTACATGGATGCTACTTACCATCCTAATTCCAATAGAGGCAATAAGTATATATTTTGTTTTTCATGCACTGCTTCTGCATTTTGGAATAAATTTGTTAAATAATTAATGACACAGCGTAATGTGTCATGTGGTGATGTTCATCTCAGATTGTATTTACCAAAGTAAAGTGTGTTTTATAAATGTAATAAGCAAAGACACACATTTTCTGCCAGTGCCACTGTTTTTTTTTACTTGTGTAAACCCCTGGGTGGTTACATTGTTTACAAGTAACAGATAAGAAGTAAGTTTCTTTTATGTTTTTCCAAATTTGTTGTTGCTTATACCCTACATCTTAATGAAATGTGCTTCATTAGGCTACATCAGTCACTATAAACAGATGTTGTACTCCCTGGACAAGTAGAAGTGATGAGGCTCCACTCTGAGAAAGCATACACTATCTTTGCAGTGCATGTACATCATCTACAAATGTAGCTATACAAATTTGCTCAAAACCACAGATACAAAAACCTTAATGTTGCATATTTCTATATTATATTCATACTAATCTAAATATTACAAATATGAAAGTCAGATGTTTGTTATCTCTTGTGATAGTGAGTGAATGTAAATGACAATACAGCTGAAGAGGCAGAGTGGTGTGTCTTTGCGGAAGAACACATTGGCATGCAGTGTGAAGCAGTTGGATCGGCATATGTGTCTCAAAATGCTGCAGAAACTGTTAATGAGTCATACATCTGATGTACACATGTCTAACATGCTCTTTGTGAATGAAACTGAAAGGCTGTTACTCCACGTTTTGCTTCAGTTGTTCATACTACTAATCTCATCTTAATTTTACATATTTTTCAGCTTTTTTAACCATAGTTTTTGTAATACGGCAGTCAAACCAGGTATTCAAACTGATCCATTTGGCTGGCAAACCATGTGCACTGGTGTAAACTCACTGCCACGTACACCTGAGTTTGATCTGAAGTGGGCTGGAAGGTTATTGCCTGGTAAACTCTTAGAAACACTAGCAAATTATTTACCTTTCCTTTAGGGTATTATTTAATAAACCATCCATAAAACTAATGATACATGATTCAGAGGGACTTTGGTGCATCCAGATGGTTATAAAATGGCAAAAAAAAAAAAGCACAAAAAAGAGAAAATTAGTAAGTTGCAAAAAACGGGCACTTTTCTGTTATTAAATGGGAAGCAAACATTAACCCACCCACACACACATACCTAATTTTGTCTATCTATAACTTACCTATCTTTTACTTACTTCAGTGTGATATACTGAGCCCAACTGACAAAATTAGTTAAAAGTCCCAAATGTATGCCCTCCTTCTTTGGAGTTTTCATGTTGTACAATGCAATCCAGTGGGCTGAAATGGACCATTTATTGGACCATATGTTTGACATCCCTTCCCTGGTGCATATACAGCCTGTCCACAATTTAGCCTTCAACGTTTGTAGCTGGAGCTTTGATGTGGTGCAAAGAAACCTAATCTTACCTCAGCCAAACCCTCTCTGCAGATATTATTCCCACTGTTACTGTCTATTCTGACATCAGTGGGTGAAGATAGTGAAATGGGCAGCTGGCCACAGGAACAGGGAAAAGGTACAGCAGATACTGTAAGCATGCCAAACAGTACATGCAAATATGAGATGACAGTGCTCTTAGTCAGCAAAGCTGGCTTTTAGTTTTGAGCTTGTACACTTGTGTAGTTTGTCAGCCTGTCAGTCATTGGATTAGACAGTCAATTGCATCTTTTTTTGGTTACTTAGTCACTGTTACTTCACACGAGTTGTGTTGCTCTGTGCTCTGTGGGGACCATGAGTGAAGCTTAACCTTTATCCACAGAGGAGACTAAAATCGCCATGAAAACACACTCTCTGTTGGTCAGTTTATTTGTCTGTCCAGCAGCTTACTATAAAGCAGGCTATATCTACGCAGTGGAGCCAACTAGATGCAGGCTGATTATGTGATAATGCAAACTGCGCTGGAGCATCCATGCCCTCAAAACAAACACACGCAGTGCAATATTCAAGAAAAAAGATCCAGTGCCTGGACATATATGAATGTGTTTGACAAATGTTCTATGGCTGAACATTTGCATGAATACATGTGATTCCATTGTGTATGCGTATTCCTCCTGGTGGCTCACAAGCCTAACAGATCAAGCAGAGCAGATAAAAGCCAGGCAGTTTGTTTCCATATCAGAGAAGCAGCTCTACTGCATAGACTAACCTCTTTCATACACAGTGTTGAGCGCAGAAACACACATACACATGAAAGACATGTGGGCCAGAAGCATGCATAAACAAAAACTGTGTTTAATGCTCGCACATTCTAGCTCACTCAGTGATGCAGATATGGGAGTCCTTTATATCCGTCTTTCATATTCTTAATCTTTCTCTCTCTCTCTCTCCCTCTCTCTCTCTCACACACACACACACACACACACACACACACACACACACATATGTTTGAGGATATCACATTGGGAATAAAACCCTTAGTGAGGTTCTGTAGCACTGCTGAAACATCCTGCAGATTATCCTCTCCTGGCTCACACTCAGGCAGTGATATGGACACATGCAGTCCCACATACACAAAAATAGATGCGTACACAAAAGGTTTGCAAACAAATCTTTTTCACCCTCTCACCACAGCGCGCGGTAACTGAATAGTTTCAGCACCAGCATATTTATCCCTGGCTATTTATAGCTCAACTCTATGTTTTATGACACATCCCACAACCCTACTGTAGAAGTGACTGTGTCGGCTGAATTGTGTCTTTCTAACCATGGGTTTCTCTCTTCTGAGGCGTCTTGTCAGCACTTCCTGTATGTGCTAAGTGGAAGAGAAAGCAGACCATATGAGACATTTGTGCCTAGTTCTTGGCATTACTGCTCAAACTGTAGCTGATTTTACAGCAGATGGTAATCTTTAGCTGCTGTCAGATCAAGCTGCTGTGTTTAGTGTTTCACTAAACCCAATCCCACACCTGAACATAATTAGTCTCACCCAGCCAAAAGAGGTCACCATTGTCCATTGTTTGCAGCTGAGTAGGTGGTTTTTGGGTCCTGTGTGTTTCTCTGTGTGTGAATAAGAGCTTGTAAGATGGAAACAGTAAACTACACTAAAGGTTTTCACCCTTTTTCATTTTGTTGTTATTACTGATCGAAGGATTTCTTGGTCATTTTGTATTATTTAGCCATGCTGTGTTTATAAAGGTATAAATGATTGACACATTTAGGTTGTTCTATTCTCTCCTCAGTTTGTGGGTGCATCAGTGTTTTATCTAAATCATCAATCAATCGTTGTCTTGTGTGGCTTGCAACTGTCAATGTTGCAAGCCAAACAGTAATAGTAACTCCTATTAAGAGCTCAAATACAATACAAATTCTTAGAGTAAGACGCAAACAGCAAACAGTGCAATTTACCTTTCTGTTTGCGCATGTGAGCTGTAAACAGACTATTTTAAGAAATTGTTTTGCAAGGCTTTTTATGTATTGAGTTCACTTATGTTCTTTTTGAGTCAAGCTTCACTAGCTGATTGACTAAAATGCATAAAATAAGAGCTTGTTTTAATCAGCTACATGTTTTTAAGGCAACATTTCGCTTCTAAAACCTCATCAGCTGAAAAGCTGAATCATTTTTTTTCCACGTGCTGTTGGCTGCGCCATCATATTTCTGCTCCAACAGGTTTATAAATTCTGCTGTCTGTGTGGTTGTGTGTGAATGACAAAGGTTATCCATGAGTCATAGGAAGCCTCTCCAAAAAACACAGACTTGTGACTAGTGTTCAGATGTGTAAAAACAGTAGTCCGACCACTGTTGTTGTCTGTATTCACCAGCCACTTTATTAGATGCACCTTGCTCTTACCATGTTGGCCCCGTTTTGTGTTCAGGGTACTTTGATTCTTCACTGCGTAGATTCAGCAAGGTGCTGGAAAACATTCCTTACAGGTTTTGGTCCATACTAGCATGACAGCATCACACAGTTTCAGCAGTATTACTAGTCATGCATCTATGATACTCCACGGCATCCCAGAGGTGCACTACTGGCTTGAGATCGGGTGACTGTGCAGGTGTGAGTTCACTGTGCCCACACCATTACATCACCGTTCTTAGCTGGCACTTATTCTGTGGTCTGTTGTAGCCCATCTGCTTCAAGGCTCAATGAAATGTGTGTTCAGAGATGCTCTTCTGCATACCTTGATTGTAACAAGTAGTTATTTGAGTTACTGTTGCCTTCCTATCAGCTCAGAGCAGTTGTGGCCATTCTCCTGAACTCAGGCATCATCAATGTATTTTCATCAAGGGAAAGCTGCTGCTCACTGCATAGGTTCTCTTTTTCTGACCAATCTCTGTAAACCCTAGAGATGGTTGTGTGGGAAAATCCCAGCAGATTATTAGTTTCTGAAACACATCAACAACCATGTTCATGTTCAGTGTGAACTACAGCATGTCATCTTAACCACGTCTACATGTGTAAATGCATTTACTTTCTGTCCTGTGACTGGTTGATTAGATATCACCTGTAGAACAGGTCTACTTAATAAAGTGTACAATATATATAGCTTTTTTTAAATTTCCACACCCTATCTCCTGATTTTTTACTCAATACAGATGCTTGTCATTTCTTTTTCTGTGCTTCTTTCCATCAGATCAGAAAGCGGCTTTTGTGTTCTAGCTAGCAAATGTACTAATATTACTCTGTGGTTTTGTGTGCTTTACATTATGGGTTATTTTTGTCTCATTTAAATTATATTTACATAGCAACCATCAGTCTCCCACCTCTTTTTAACCTCGGTTATATCTGTAGATATTTTTTAGCTAAATACCTCATTGTTCATTACACATGGACATTACACTTGGATTTTTCTCTATCCGGTGATAAACTCTTGCAAAGTAGAGCCAACCAGTCATATTTTGTCATATTAAGTTCAGGTGCCTTTACGTTTACCTTGGAGCATGCACAGAAATCCTCACATCTACTAACTGCTTGCGACTTAATGAACTTTAAGAAAACAGGACGTCCAGCTGGCGTTGGACTGATCTGCTGGCTCTCAGCCCTATAATGCAGAGGAAGTTGTGTTGGCTGGGACACACAGGGCCATTGTAAAGCCACCACTAGGAACAGCGCTATTCATCAGAAAAAAAGTCTGTCCAGTGCTCGCTCCGCCCCCAACATCCTCCCTTCAATGGAGCTTTCAGACCAACCAAGAAACTTCAAGGAAAGCCCTCCAAACACACTCCGTGCATGTTCGCATTGTAGTGGAATAACACAGCAGTGTCACTGATCGTCTCTGAATACGCTGCGATTTTACAGAACTTGACTTGGCTGAAAGTTAGATCACCAAGCCGGGCCGATGCACAGTTCACCGAATACTGGACGATGAGGCGGTCGGACCGTAGCACGCCTTTAACCGCTAATTTCCAAGATCCGAGATGTGGAAAGAGGAATATGATGTTCACTTCGACTTTTTGCTGCAACTCCTGTAAGCTTGGCTTTACCTCTGTAAACTCTTTTAAAGCTCTGATCTCCAGATGGGTGGGTACATTAACAATTATGCTGCGTGGCAAAATGGAAATAGTGAGGTAGCTGTGGTGTAAGTTGACCCTGGCAAAAAAATTCCCATGATACTAGAATAATATTCATAGAAAGGCATATTTATGGTAAAAAAGAAAAGAAAAAGACAAACCGTATTTTTAATCTAATGTGGCACGTGGCCGACGATGTGCTGGACTGGGTCAGCTATTACTTTTCATTTGAATTAAAACACAAAACAAAAAAACAAATCTGCTGGAATTATTATTATTATTGTTTTAATAATTCACCTATTGCTAGATAGATTATTTGATGTCGTGGGTACAGCAGAGTTCAGTTCAGCATTTAATTGAAGCTATGACAGCTCATAAGCTGCCAGAGCTCGAAGTTCAGGTTGATGAGTTTACAGTGGTAGGAAACAAAGAGCCAAAACTAAAAACACCACCCCTCTGATTAAGTGGAAAATGATTAAAAATAAGTCACTTTATCACTAGCTTACTGATCAAGTGATTAATGTCTTAATCAGTTATTGTTGGATTCAGTTCTAGTGATGTATTAAAATATGTATTCAATGGTTTGTAGCCAAAGACCTGATTGCTGTCACCTGCCTGCTTCTTATAAAATCAGTACGGCTGATTTGTTGTAGCAGCCACCAGTGTTATACCCTACGGAAAAGAGCAAATATCAGTTATGTGTGTGATTCTGTTTGTTTATTAATAAACAGTAAAGGCTGCTACTGTCATCAGTTCACTGAACTAATGGTAACGAGTGTTTTTATTCACAGAGGTGCCTTTGTTGTTTGTATTAGGTTCCGTTCTTACATTTGTTTTTAGTTTCATTTTCTGCCAAGACTCAATCTAAAAGTTGAAACAGATGACCTCACTGACACGCTTGCACAACTACACACAGAGCTTTACTTCTGCCTCTACTGCTATACATCACTTTGGCCATAGATCAGTGTAGGCTATATGAAAGCAAAAGAAGAGCCCGTAAAATCACAGAATTTTACAATTTGGTTTACCCCATAATTGGTAATTACACTCATCCAAGATGTATTTAGGACCCTCCGCTTCCTCCCTCATGCACACACCCACACACACACCTTACACAGACACACCTTGTAGCTGTGGGCACGGGTAGTACACAGCTAAAGAGATTAGCATGTGAGTCAGAGACATGTCCTTTCATGCTCTGAGTATGACACAGACACGAGCGCAGACTGAGTGGCGGTCACACTGACTGAATAAGACTGGCCTGGGGATACAAAATTGTGCCTTCACATAGACTAATAGCTTTGCCATGTGCCACTTGGCCCTCAGTAACTCTGAGTGTCTTTTTCACAAAAGACCTGCACTAGATAGCTGACACTTAATACTGTGTCCCTCTCACTAATATTTTGTGTTTGTGTATGCCAGAGACCGTTGCACGGGAGGGAGACTGGCATCATTTTAGCAATTTAGCCCCACGACTGATATGAGTTTTGAATGATTTATAAGGACACTCTGAATGCAGTGAATTAATATGATCAGACAAGCGAAAGCACATTTACTGCTAACACCAGGCTGGATATTGTTTTAATGGTCTGACACACTCATTTTATTAGGTGTATATCAACATGTTTGCCTGTTGTTATGAATTTTTTCCCTTCATCTAATTGTTTGTGTCTCAAGTAACTAAGCCTTTGTGGGTGAGAGTTGTGTATTGATGAGGAGCTGGCTATGCTCTGTTTTCTCCCTACTGTGGGACATGTCCAGGGGTAGATGTGCAGGAAGCATTTTAATCACATCCCTAAACCAGATCTGATGGCCCCTTTTCCACTCCAAAGAGCAGTTAGTTTTACTCCTCCCGGAAACTCTCCACCCTGTCCCCAAGGCTGAGCCTTTGCACGCTGTCAATGGCCATTTTCTGCTAGCTTTATCTGCAATCTCGTTGTCATTCTTGGAAGTGATGCTTTGCTATGATAAGTTGGGGAAGTTTGCATGACCCATCTCTTGGTGGTTAAGAAGTTTATGTATCCTGTGACTCTGGGTACTCTGCTTATGGGGGTAATAGTCTGTTGCTACCAAGGCAAATTGGCCCCAGCAGATCAAGGGCCAGATGATGATTCTATGAGATTAATGAATCAGCCAAGACATGAAAGTGGATCCTTGCTTGGAGCAGGGAAATCAGAGCCCTTTGTGGTACTGAGCTGTATGGGTGTAGCACACAGTCAGCTAAACAGCGCGTGAAGTCAGGGGACTGAGTCTTAGCTATGGAAACTAGTCATTTGTGAATTCGCCTGTAGCTTTTGATTTTTGTCCACTTTTATTCTTCTTCCTGTAGCGTGGGACACTTAGCTTCCGCTGTATCCATAGTAACCAACTAATCCTGTACGACAGCAGTGCCTAATGTATTGAATTTACGAGGGTAATGAAATTGGGCTGATCACATTATGCAAAGACATCTGAATCATCTGTTGGGGCTGCTGGCGGCGCATCACATATGCAGAGACCGGCAGGAAATGAAGAAATGCTGCTGAGACTGACGGAGGTGAATGCGTGTACCTCATTTGTCATCAGGGTGCTAGTAAACATGTGAGTGGTGTATCATTTCCATCTGCTTTTTTTTTTTTTTTTGTCATGGATGGACGTTATGCTGTCTTTTAACCAATACTTTGCCTGTGGGGTCTAGATGGAGCAAGTGCCTTACAGACGTGCACATCACATGTGGAGAAATGTCAAGTCTCTATCGACACACAGAAGTCACAGAAATGACTTGGAATCAAAAACAATCCTCACTGTTTATTAAGATGCCAGTAAAAAAGCTACACAGCTTCCCACTGATTGACTCTGGCATGCATAACAGTGTGCAAAGTATGTAGTGCAGTGCAGCACAGTGGATACAACATCGGTCAAGCTGCCACAGTAAGTCATAAATACATAAGCAGGGCACTAATTAATACTCTGCATTGATTATCTATGCTGCCTTTACAACAGTTTAACAGCCACAGAGCATGTGGGGCCTTTTGTTCGAATAAACAGACTATTAAACTCTCCTCCATCCCAGTAGCCTTCATCACAGCCTGCAGTAATGGCCTTATTTATTAAAGGTTACCAACTGTAGCATGAGACTCAGCCTAGCTGTCATGGTGCTACTTAGAAGTCATGTAGTGTCTTCTGTGACTGAAAGCCTCAGAAACCTGCTGATGTCCTCAGGGTAAAACTCTGTAACGCCAAATCCTGTTTTACAAGCTGGACAGTGCAGTGTTTGAAAGATGTCTGCGTTTGCCAGACAGGGAGGGTCTGATGAAAGATGCTTTTAAGTTTCATTTTGCAAAATGTATAATTTAGTGTCTTTCTGAAGCATGACCCATACTAGTGATTAAAAAGTCAGAACATCAGCTCCTGCTGCTGTGTCAGTTTTTTAAAATCATTTTGTTGCAACATGATGGCTAAGCAAGTTAGCACTGTTTACCCACAGCAAGAAAGTCCTATGTCTCAACCTGTGCATGGGCCTTCTCTGTTCAGTCTGTCAGCTCTGGGTTCCCCTGCAATCAAAAACATGTTAGGTTAATCATAGGTTAATGTTTCTGTGTTGGCCATGAAGCTCTTGCCCAAGAGATCTGAAGAGCTCCATTTCCTGGTTATATAAAAGGTATATAAAGGTTAAAAGTTTTTACTTCCCCCAATTTAATGTACAGTGCTAAATCACTAGGCTAAAAGCTTTTATGCCCGTCCACCCCTGTCAAATGTATTCCACTTATATCGATCCTGGACAATACTTGTGAAACTTCTAATAAATTGAATGAAGTTGACTTTATTCATATAAACATCAAATTTGTGTTAGATCACTAGGATCAGAGCATGAATGATATTTATGCAGCTTTAGGCCTGTTGAGCATGCTTTCCCCTACAGTGGTTTTACATCCTTCTACTTAGGCTTTTACTGGCTGAAAGTATGATTCATTTATTTATTTAATTTTTTTTTTTTTAATATTTAAGCGTAAGCTTAAATGAGTAACTCACTTGGGTGAAATAGAAAAGAGCTTAATAATCAGTTCAGGCTGCTTATAAAATGGTATATTCCAGCAACGGTTAACACATTTCAGTTTGAAACATTACCATGTATTGTTATCATGGTGCATAGTGTTGGAAATCTGTTATCAATTCAGCCTGTGCAAGTTATTACTTTGCGCTGAAAACAGCACGTTCTGTCGTGTTCTCAACACTCACTTTATCTGTTCTTCACCTTTATTACTCCTGCAGGGGTGACTAAGTGCATTCTGTTTTTGGCATAAACTCCTTGTTTCATACTCTCACACAGACTCATTCACAGCTGGAATAGACATTTGACTGATAGACAAGGAGGTTGCAAAGGGTGTTTAACTAGCGCATTTGGGTGTTTGGGGAAAGGCCATCGAGGCCAGGGAAGGAGCATTATTTGGTCACTTCTGAGAAGCTTACTTTACTAACTTCCCAGCTGCATTTTCCCAAAATAGAAGGGTAGAATTAAAGGGTTTTCTTTATGTTATAGCCCTTTAATTCTAATTATCTTAGTGGTCCACGGTCTGAGATTAGTGGGGCTTTTTAGAGGAGATTGGGGCAGGTGAAATCTGCTTCAGCTGTATAATCAGCCATCATATCCACTGCATCAAAGTAGGACATAAAGTGACAGTGAAAGTGGGTCACTGCCATAACAAGTCATTTGAACCTCATTTGACTTGTTTTTCTGTGCATGTGAGCATATGTTTATGTAATTGAGTTTTATGCTTCACAGTTGAGCTTTTTCTGTTTAGCTGTGAGTGAGTGGGTGTCCATAATGGGCATGCGTTCCATTCATTACCCTGGGTACCTGCTTGTGTGTGCGACTGTGTGTTTGTTTTTACATGTGTGTGTGTTCTCCTCCTCAGTGATGCCAACCTCACAGACGTGCTGTCTGACTCAGAGGAGTGTGATTTGGGCAGTCTGGAACACGGGAGCACGGATACTCTGGCCAATGGCTGCCGAGCTGACTGTGAGGCTGCGAAGAGGCTTGCCAAGCGCCTCTATCACCTCGAGGGCTTCAAACGTTGCGATGTGGCCAGACACCTGGGCAAGAAGTGAGCACGCATACAGACAGTTAACACAGGCACACACACTCTAGTGTGATGGTCCAATACAGGGAGGTTTGTGGGCTTGTCACAAGTGTTCCATATCCACGAGACACAAAGATGATGGATGTAAAAAACAAACAAACAAACAAAACAGAAAAAAGTTTCATTAAACACTCCTCAATGTGTATTCATATCTGAATGTGTATCCATTATCTATAAATATTTCCCAGTAGGCACACAAAAATGAGGGCGCAACAAGTCAGGTTTTTACTGTTTTGTTGGTAAATATAACTGTATTGTAATTTGAAATAAAATATAATGAAGTTCCATTTAATCACAGGGGAATTACACCCTTAGTCGTGGCTGTAACATAGTGTTATCAAACATTTATATAACATTTGTTGATGTGCTTTCTGTCTCCCTGCAGTAATGAGTTCAGCCAGATGGTGGCATCAGAGTACCTGAGCTTCTTTGATTTCTCTGGCTTGTCGCTGGATCGCGCCCTGAGGTAATGCCCACTCAGCACTGGCAGGTGATGAATGTGTGATGGTAGAGCTATTAGTGCATGCACCTAGGCTGTGTGTGTTCTTCACATTCCCTCTTCACAACACATTAGCTTTGTGTTAATCAAGCTGTCATGCTCAGTACAGTTAGCTGGTGTAGCTGACAGCTGCAGAGTACATCACAGTCTTGTATCTGACATGTTGCTGTCTCAGACTGCTGCCTTCAGTGCAGGACTTTCAGTTGAGTGAACAATGCTGATGAAAAGTGACATCCTGCATTCATTTTGGTACTGTTGGGATCTTTACATATTCTGGATCTTCAAAGTACATTCAGCCAAAGTGATGAATTCTGAAAAACATTTTTTTAGATGCATCATCTATATCTAAATCTGAAAAAAAGATCTCAGCAACCAAGATGGCTTCCCTAGAATAATAACTTTAAAATTTAGCACAGTTAACAAAAACAGAAAATGCTCAGATCTGTGATAATAATATGCTTTTGTTGTTTAACAAAAGTGTCAGTTGACAAATCAATCAATGATTTTTACACTCGGATCCCCTCTGATTTATTTACAGTTTAGATGTGGAACCTGTACCATACTGCACTATGCCACCATGACCTGAGTTTTAAAAAGCAGGACTTACTGTTGCAGTTTTTGAGAAAAATGTTTCATAAGGTTGTTCATGTGTGGCAGGAACTTCTTAAAGGCCTTTCCACTGATGGGCGAAACCCAGGAGAGAGAGCGGGTCCTTGTCCATTTCTCCAGACGCTATTGCCACTGTAACCCCCAGACACCCACCTCTGAAGGTCAGAGCTGTGAAGGTGATGATAAAGATAATCAAGGGTAACAGTATTATAATCAGAAAGTGAAAAAAGACACAAAAAAAAAAAGGCTTTTGTTGGTGTCCATGTAGAAAACAGTTGACTAAATGTCCATGGCCCATAGTTTTGCATTGCAGTGATGAAGCTGGTACATTTCAATTCTTAAAATGTAACTATTGCAAATCACTTTATAGCACCAGCTGATATTATTTGACTGTGTAGATATATTTTGTGCAGACGTGTGCTGATAAAGTGTATGTACATTGATTTTGTACACTATTGTTTTTATATGAGTGTGTGTGTGTGTGTGCTTAGAAAGAAGTGGTGTGACATTTAGCGGACCTCAGCCATGTGTACTGTCCCTTTACAGATGGAGCCCACACATTGACCTGCGCCCTCATGCTGCTCAACACAGATCTGCATGGACATGTATGTATTGTATTTCTCTGACATTCTGATTCCCAGAATTAACAACCTTTCATTTGTCTAAATCACTCTTCATGTGACTTCATATTGCTATAGAAAGCGCACCTGTGAGGTCTGCTATCTACCTGTTGTTTTTGCAAGCTTAGCTTTAACAAAATGTTGGTTAGTTGTTCAGTCCCTTCAGAACAAGGAACACTAACTAAAGTGTTACTGGTTTGTTGCTGCTGCCCTAGAACACTGACTACAGTGACCCTGACACTAATGAATGCATCAAAGTTAGATAAACTAGCTGACGTTCGCTAAATAGCTTTCACATTTGCTTTGACAGTGAAAGATTTCTTGTCCTTCACCTCCCAAAGGCAGTATTATCGACCCATCCAGATCAAAGATATATGTAATTATCAGTGAAAGGTGATTTTCAGGAAGATACAAACATAGCCAAAGTGGACCTCCGGCAGGGACTTGTTTTAAATGAGTCTGGAGTCCCCAAAACGTGCAGGTTGTTGACATTCAGGTCTTACCTCACAGGACTGAAAACTGAATTAGACAACAGAGTGTAAATACAGGCCTTTGTCAGCAATGCCATGTCTTTATCTATGTCCTCTTTTAGGTATAGTTCTTCTTCTTTCCCTTCTCTGTCTGTGCTTTTGTCCCAGCTTCTCTCTCCCCTCCCTGGCCTAGTTTCTGACCTGTTTCTGTCTCTCCTGTCCTCCTGTAGTCTCGTCTGTTCCCTTCTAAAAACAGGGACACTGTGGTCTGCATAACATGATCCATCATAGGCTTTTTGCTTTGCTTTTCTTCACCCTCCTGCTAATAGTAGTTTTACTTAATAGGCCTTCTCTAATTAAAATCCTCTCTTTTCTCAATCTCTTTCCCTCCTTTTCAAATCCATCCTCTGCTAACCATATCTGGTCCCCTGGTCTCTCTCTGCCCCTGCAGGTGGTAAGTATACGTACAGTACTAACACTCATCTCGTTCACAAATGCTCCTCCTTTTGTCAGACGACAATAGAATTGAAGTCATATTTTTAAAATGTAGGTATTTAAATACTTTCGTTCAGTGAGACAAAAGTATTTAAATACCTAAGTTTGGTTGGTATTTATGCCGCTTAAATGAAAACTGATCATTCAGTGAAGTTGTAAGAGTATTATCTTCTTGTGACCATTAGTGGATCATACCAGTAAAGAGAGAATAAAACATTTTCCACTGCCTGTCAGATCACATCCTGAATAATTTCTGTTTTCGCTGGAAAAGGGAACTGGGCTGTCTTGCCTGCCATGTAGCCTCCCTGGAGGAATGTGTGAATCACATCAGTTTCAGATCAGTTTTATTTCCACTTCTGTGTCTATTCAGGTTAGAAACACCTCCCTTCTAATCATAATGAGGCATCGTGATTAGAGGTCAAAACGCTGGTAAAAAGGTGTGCTTGATATGTTCTAATATAGGCACTACCACTGCGGTAGTACCTCAGCTGTATATCACTGCCACCCAGTGGACAGAATCTAATCTGCATCGACATTGGAGTGGATAAAACTGGGTGTTAAGCACCAGTTGCTTTAAAATAATAATAATATCTTTTAAAAAAAATCTTTTCATACACATGCCCCCCCAAAAATCATCAAATTGTTGTTTGTTCATTTCTCTCTGTCTCTTGGTGTGTTCTCCTCTCCTCAGAACATTGGGAAGAAGATGTCCTGTCAGCAGTTTATCAGTAATCTAGAAGGTCTCAACAACAGCAAAGACTTTCCCAAAGATTTATTAAAGGTACAGATCTCGTCCTGAAGTAGCACAGCAACAGGAGACTGAGTCAGCTTGATTGTTATTTATTCATTTATTCTCAGCCACAGACTAAAGTTTGTGTTGTCATTCCAACCCTGTAGTCTAATTTTTTTTAAAGAAAATGTTCACAAGTCCCCTCTTTTGTTGCCTGCACAGGTTTTGTATAACTCGATCAAGAATGAGAAGCTTGAGTGGGCAGTGTGAGTATGTGTTCTGTGCCCATCAAAAGGATAAGTATTTGTAGTATGCAAGTTTTTTGAAGTAAGTGCACTTGAATACATCTCAGTGTGTGTGTGTGTGTGTGTGTGTGTGTGTGTGTGTGTGTGTGTGTGCATGCAGTGAGGAGGAGGAGCTGAGGAAGAGTCTGTCAGAACTGGTGGAGGAGCAATGTGAGGGCGGGAGTAAACGTGTTGCTAGGGTAACGGACGGCAGTAACCCTTTCATCGCCATTCCCATTCTCCTAAATGCCGTCACCTACAAGCATGGCGTGCTGACCCGGAAAAGCCACGCCGACATGGATGGCAAACGCAGTGAGTACACATATTTTTGACTCAAGTTAGCAAATCCTTTATGATAAAAAAATAGTAATAAAGCAAGAGCTTTCTTTGTGTTTTTTCTCCTAGCTCCAAGGGGTCGCCGAGGATGGAAGAAGTTCTATGCAGTTCTGAAAGGGATGATCTTATATCTCCAGAAGGTACTGCATCTCGTCCTCTGCTCTGTTACCATAGAAACACACTGCTGTCACTGCAGTGGTGGATGCTGTGAGCTTGTGTGCTCTGTGTGTGTGTGTGTGTGTGTGTGTGTGTGCCAGAAAGGGAGGGAGATAGAAAAGGCATTAACAGAGGAAATGAGGCTGGTCTGTGTAAGCGTGTGTTTGTCTCCCCCTGCTGGCAGGAAGACTTTACTAGCAGCCCATAAGGTTAAATGAATTAGCTTCTATTTCTTGTCATCAGGGTAATATTTTTAATTTCAGGTGATAGTATGAAGGTGATGTTACTCTGGTGTCAACCTGAATGTAGTGATCTGGACACCATCGATACGTGCAACAGTTTGCAGGTAAAAGATGTTCCTTTTATTCTTGTTACTTACCCAGGATGAGTACAAGCCAGATACCGACATTTCAGAGGTGGACCTGAAGAACGCAGTGCGGATCCACCACGCTTTAGCTACTCGTGCCACTGACTACAGCAAGAGAGCCTACGTACTGAAGCTCAAAACCTCAGACTGGAGAGTCTTTCTGCTGCAGGCACCGTAAGTTATCTGTCCTTAAACAGTAAAATTTTAGGTTTTGAAATTTTACAACTTTTTTTTTAAAGTTTTAATTTTGCATTATTTTTGACGAAACCATGTTACTTTGGCTTGAGAATGAATGTTTTAAGAGGATACGCAGGTGTAGAGGAGAAGGGTGTGTGGTGCATAATGATCTATGAATAATCTGTAAATAGCCCTGCTCTTAAGAAGAATTTGTATGGTGGTTTAAGGTGCTGAAAAAGGAGTACCTACTAAGAATCCGATAATGGAAGGCACTATCTCTCATTTGATATTCAGCATGCCTCAAAACACTGATTACACTATTATTGTGTCGAATGACTTCAGAACTGTTTCTGTGTTGGATTTGTCATTTAGATTTGAAATCTTAAAAGCTTTCAATTGAAAATGTAGGTGTGTAGTATAACTAGTTGGATGTTTGATATGATTTTAATTGCTCGGTTGCTGTCATCATTTTCTTGCTAAAATGAAACATACTACCATTAAAACTTGAATGAATTGGTTCTCTGTCTTTGTTTCTGTCTCTCTCCAGGAGTGAGGAGGAGATGATGTCTTGGATCTTCCGGATTAACCTGGTGGCAGCGCTGTTTTCTGCCCCAGCCTTCCCTGCTGCTATCGGCTCCATGAAGAAATTCTGTCGGCCCATCCTGCCGTCCTCATCCACCCGACTGAACCAGGTCCGCACTCAAGCACATGCACAGATGGTGGCACGCATTAGAAACACGAGCTTCCTTCTCTTGCATCCCACAAGAAACATTATACACCAATGTCAGCATTCAGCATCCAGTACTAATTGCATATACCACACAGTCTATTTCAGCAGCATGCACATTTTACATATGCTATTTGTATCTGCTTACATCTGATTGGCTGTTTTTGGGTCCTCTGGCATTTGTTTGCGCTGTGATTGGTGCAGGAGGACCAGCTGCTGAGTCACGAGAACAAGCTGAAGCAGATGAGCCTGGAGCTGGAAGAACACCGGAAAAATCTGCCCTCAGCTGACCCAAAAAGCCGAGAGTGGGAGGAGTACCGGCTCAAAGAGCACTACCTCGCATACGAGGTAAATTCTTTGTGTTGCTTTTTGTTCATTTCTCTGTTTTTAATTTTCTTTTTTTAACTGATAAACAGCTAATAGACCACAAATTATGACAGAGGAACGTGTCTGCTGTATTATTTTTAGAGTCAAGGGTCACTTTATTTACCCTTGGTATTAAAAGCTGGGGTAGACAACCTGTTTTTTGGCAAATTGTGTTATTGGTCTCTTCTGTTTGACTCTTGATTAATTGTCCTTTGGTCTTTTTGTCTTCAAAAACACATCTCTCCCTCCACGCCCCTCTCTGAGCAGAAGACTCGGTATGAGACATACATCAGCCTCCTGCAGGCTAAAATACGCACAGAGACGGATGACCTTGAGAAGATTGAGGCCAGTGTGATGGGCGGCCTGATCATGGAGGGCGGTCTGGCCGGCCGAGAGTGTCACCTCCGCAAGACGCAGTCCTCGCCGTCCATCAGTCAGACGCACGGTGGCCTGAACGGGAGGGCAACTGGATGCGCCATCCCAGGAAAGAGGAGCTGAGGAAAGAAGACCAAATGCCACAGCCCTCAAAGCAGCATCTCTTCAAGCCAAACTAGTTAAATCCTACAAGTCCTTCTCGGATTTGCTGTTAGCATTTTATTTATTGTGCTCCATTCTTTAGTAAGCCATCACTATCCTTCCCAGAATTTATCAACCGTGATGATAAGTTCCTGTAATGAGCAATAGATAAGAAGAGCGTGCCCTTGATACCCCACCACAAGCGACCCTGCCAAACTTCAGTTCTTTTAACTTTTGTTATTGCACATTACAGCGATCATAACTGTGATCACTATTTATAGCAGCATTGTCAGTATTAATTTTTGAACTGAGAGTGAAGAGTTGTCTTTAGTTGAAATGTGTTTTTTAGTTGTGAGCTGCAGTAGTTTATAACCTGTCGATATAAGACTGCACAGACACAGACTGGTTTCCTTTGCCTTGCTCCGCAGCCTGGGAGTCAAGCAGTGATTGAGATGGACATAGTACAGATGGTACTACTGTAGCATTTTGGCTTTACTTCAACTCGCGTTTACACACTCGGCCACTCACAAGCCTGTGTGCTTTATGGACCTACAATATTGTTGGAGAATGGTGTCTGAAGATGCAACATATCTGTCCCGGAGATATAGGAACTCGGAGAAGAACTCAGGAGGATCAGATTCCTGTATAGCATATTTATTTATTTATTTAACCTTTATTCACCCCAGCAAGGGTTCCCCTCTAAACATTCACACATTTACATACATTCACATGTGAGCAGGAGCTGCCAAGAGGAACCATAGTTTAAACTGTTCACTGAGCTGCTCCACCGGAGGAACTGGAGGTTGAGTGCCTTACTCAAGGGCACCTCGGCACTAGCTGTTGAGGGATTTAAAGAATACTGTTACTTGTCAGAGATCAAACATGTGTTCCTGTGATTTTTGAGCTGCCGCTTCCCCCCTCTAATACTAACCTGTGTTTAACTGTATGTTTCTGGAGAGGGCAAAAGCACTGTGCCATGTTATCCACTTACTGCTCTTTCTGTACCATGACTGAGTAAACTGAGCTGCCAGAACTCATATGTAACAATATATGGTTGGGCATGAGGTTTCTGAAGGGCTGAACAGGAAAGTGTGGGTGGGCTGGTGTGTGCACATGCATGTGTGTGTACGCGTGTGCATTGGCGTGCTTTTGAAAGTTGCTCCAGTTAAGAATTTGAACTTGTAGGCGACAGGAAGAAGTAAATATAGCAAGGTCATGTTATTTGTATAAAGATTTTGTTGAGCACATTGAGAGAAAACAAGCCGACAGCCTTCTGCTGAATAGCACTGCCGGCACAGTCAGGCCTGGATCTCTCAAAAGCATCTTCAGGACAAAGCCAGCCACGTGATAAAACGTGTTTTTAACTCTTACAAAGTCTGACTGATCTCTGCTCTGATTTATAACATGCTACATGGACCTATTGCAGCGTCGTTTGCGCTGTTATAATTTTGGGAATTTGACTTTCTGTTGCCAGGCTTCTTATTAGATGAAGATGTTTTTGGGAAAGCAGGGCCTGACCGATTTCAGATGGAGGCTGGTTGACAGCAGAGCATAGCAGCAGGACTGCTCTAGCGTAGTGGGTTAACGTCAGGTAGGCTGACAGCATGCTGGATAGGAGAGGGGAACGGCAGCAAAACAACTCCACCAGCAAAGTAGCCATCAAAACACCCTCCGCATGGGTGAGAAGGAGCTGATGGAGGAGAGACTTGTTTTCTTAGAAGAGACTGGTTTGGTTTACTTAGTACGACCATCTCTGCCAGCCAAGAACAGGCAAAATGGACATCCAGCACACATTACTCCAAACTGAGGAAAACAACATAATGAGGCCGATTCTTCTGGAAGGAGGACTTGTATAAGGTTGTGGGAAAAGGACATATGGTGGTATCACTCTCTGTGAGCACCTCAATTGATCCTATATCCCCCAAACACACACACACATACACACGTTCTCTTTCTGTGTGATTTGTTACGTAATGACACAACTGTAGATCAGTGAGTTCAGCGCCCCCCTCACACAAACACAGTGTGACTCAGAAGCATGTAGACATAACCAGGATTGCGGATATTGATGGGAGGAACAATTATATCTTTGGCTCCGGACACATTGCTTCTGTTGCTACGTACATTGTTTTAATAGAGACTGATGGGATCTGAGATCCTTTTGGGACTTTGCTGGAAACCTGGAATCACAGCTGGAATCCTGGAACCTGATTCTTGTACAGACCAAAATGCTGAAACAGGAGCGGAGCTTTCAGAGAGGAAGTACTTTTTCTAAAGCTGTATTGTTAGGATAAATACCTGCTTTCTTACAGGGAGACTTCCCCTTATAGTCACTTTGGCTGTTGTGCTAACCATTGTTTCCCAATGTTCTAGGTTAGGCCTGTGCTGTAATATAGGGTTGTGGAAAAAAAAATAGTTGATTGTTATGTTTTATTTAAGTAAAAAAAAAAAAGACAACTTCGGCACTTTGATGTCAGGATTGGATTTTTCTTTTTGTTTGTATATCTGAACTTTTCTGACAGGATGCTCATACTATGTAAAGGACATATTTACTGAATATTTAGTCTGTGCTTCATAAAGTAAGCTTTTATACAGATTGATTGTGGTTGTAATTTATAAAACTGTCAAGACTAAAACAATGAAAAGCTAAAAAAAAAAAATCCGTACCAGTTTTTTAATTTGTGTGCTGCTGACATCTTTGACATTCTGCAGACATGACTATTACTGTGTAATGCTTTTAAACGTCTCCTGTTTACAACTACGCCCACTTTCCTCCACAGGTCAGTGCACTTGTTTGAAAGTTGCTGCTAAAACGTGTTGCTTTGCAGTTAAACTGTCAGTTGTTAAGTTGCACATTTACCCATTGTGGAGCACATTTATCGTAAACCCTCATTGGCCACTTTATTTGGTTCGACCCTCCCTTTTATTTTCCTTCAAAACACAAAGGTGCTGGAGACACTCCTCAAAGATTTTGGGACCTAATAAAGTTGCTTCAGATTTTTTAGCTATTTATTCATGACGTGAATCTCCTACATCCCACATCTCAGTACAGTAAACTCATTGTCATGTTCAAGAAACCTCTTTGAGATGATTTGAGCTTTGTGACATGAAGCTTTATCAGAAGATTGGTGCACTGTGGTCATAAAGGGAAGGACATGGTCACTAGCAATACTCAAGTAGGCTGTGGTGTTTAAAGCATGCTCAGTTGGTACTAAAGAGTATTATGATGAAATATTTGCAACACCAAGGGAGAATCAGTCCATCCTTTAATGTTGGTTGTGCCAAATTCTAATCCTACCATCCAAATATTCAAGGAGAAATCAACACTTCTCAGGGCAGGCAAACTTTTTCCAATCTCCTGTTGTCCTGAGTTTTCTTTGCATTGTAACTTTAGTTTCATGTTTTTAGTTGACAAGAGTCACATGCTCGTCTGCTTCAAGGCTTGATGTGTTCAGAGATCTTCTTCTGAACACTTGGTTGTAATGAGTGGTCTTTTGAGTTACTATTGCCTCCCTGTCAGCTTGATGCAGTCTGCCCATTCTCTTTCTGACCTCTGGCATCAACAATCATTTTCACCCAGAGAACCGAACTACCGCTCACTGGATATTTTCTCTTTTTCAGACCACTCTCTGTAAACACTATAGATGGATTTGGAGCAGATCAGCAGTTTTTCTAAAATACTAGGACCAACCTGTTTGGTACCAACAACTATGCCATGTTCTAAAGCTCTGTTTGAATTTCAGCAGGCTATCATAATCATGCCTGCATCCCTAATTGCATTATGTTGCTGCCATGTACACAAGAGGTTGAACATGTGTACCTAATGAAGTGGCCAGTGAATGTATATGTTTATGTTATATACACATATTCAAAAACGAAGTTTCTGTAAAAGTTTAGCTATAGGTTGCTTAATGACAGAGACCACAGACACACCTGGCATGTGTCTGTGGTCATGGCCATGTGTTTGTGGAACAAACAACCTATTTCGTGTGTGACGTGTTTAGTACACAACCATAAAGCCTCACAGCTGAGACTGTAGGTAAAAGAGCTAAGCGTGACCTTTTTTTTTTAAAAGTTTAGTTGAAAGAACATGATAAATATTTAATTTTACATTTAGCGCAGCATAACTATGTCACTATAATAATTTAATATGCTTAGTTTAAGACTATAAGGAACGAATATCCTGTAGCTGCCCACATATTAGTCACAATAACGTTATGTTTGTTTGTTTTTTAAATGTCCACTCGACTATTTCCCCTTAGTTGTCATTTGCCCCATGTATATAAAGGTGATTCAGTAACAGGGTTAATTTCATACCTAACGATATAAAGAATTAGCCGATGTGAAAAAATAAACAGGTATGGTAGACCGTGCGCTGTGCCACGCGCTGCCTGTTATAGAGAGTGTTGCGTTATCAATTGCAGCTGTAATGTTGCTGAATTTCCGGGTAGCTGTGTCTGCTTAAGGCTGGGATTATACCCGCACGCAGGCACGAACATTTAGACTCTGTGGGCGAGTAGTCCTGCACGTTTTACTGTTGCCAAGTCCGCTTGAAGTACGCATGCGTAGCGGGTGCGTCGTTGCGTGCCATCTGCCTGGCTAGCGGTCACACGGACGTCCGCGATGGGGAAACTGTAACACTGTCCTACAGTAAGTGTTTCAAACCGAAATCTGTCTGCTGAACCATTTCTGTCATACACGCGTTTGGAAATGCACATGGTTGTGAGTATTGAGACCTCCAGATCATTAAAGTTTTTTTTTTAAAAAACAAACAAGAAGTTGTGACATAAAAAAGACAACAAATTTGGCGCCAATGAAAGTCACGCTAAAGCATAAAAAAGACGTGCTAGAATTTATGAATAAATGAACTGCAAATATGAGCTTTATTATATAACTTTAAAGTAACAATGTTTTAAGGCTGATAAACACAGAGGTAAGGAGCGAGTGAGGAGTCAGTCAATTAACCTGTCAATCCCAGTGATTTGGCCAGTCAGGGGTGGGGTTAGACATTTTGAACCTATCACAGCCAAAGAATCACAGGAGTCACTAACACAGCTAGCAATGTTTGATTTTACTGCCCCACAAAAATAAAAGCATGATCATTTCCTTAATACCACCTGTGCTTAAAAAAATTAAGGAAGTAAAAGTTAAAAAAGAAATGTTTTTATTGTTTTATCTATTCTGCACAGGACTCCCACAGCATCAACAGCAGGTGCTGGTCTCATAATCAGTGCAGCGTAACCAGAAATCTTTTTTTCCCCTCTGCATTCTTGTTCAGTGACATATACTGGAGCCTACATCACACACACTGCAACTCAACCCTGCAAACCCTGAGGGACGTCTTAATGCTAGTAGAAGCTAGCTATTGTCGGCAGCTAAGTTTTGTGTAACTCCTCTGACTTTCAAATCTGAAAGTACCACGAGTTCCCTTTAAATGCTATAATTTGAGAGTGTACTTATGTTTGACATTTTTTTGCAGCTATAATCGTGAGTGCAGTGTGCATCTTCTCAGCTTTTAAAATAACCCTAGCCAGCTCATAATGGGGTCAAATGCTAAAATCAGTCAATAAATTCATACTTGAATTTGGCATCTGTTTCCCCTTACACTCTAACTGTATTCGTTTGGTATAGCACAGACGTATGTGCAAATATATTCTGAGAACTTTCATATATAACCATCATAAGCATATGTATCACTACTTTGCTATTACATTATCAACTGTAGAATCAAATCTAATCTCTTATGTGTCACTTTCTTTGTTTACAGCAGTCTCTCAAAAACATGACTCCTTTATAAGTAGTGAAAACAACAAACATTTGATTAAGGGTATGAATTACCACATTAGCCATGAAGCTTCACATTTTCAATCCTTCCACCTTTGTAACAAAGACAGGACTTCTTTCTATTGCCATAAGAAGTCGGTATTTTTTTATTGATCCTGCAGAAATGAGGCAGACCAAAAGTCTCTTTCAAGCTCTTTTAAGGTTCTTTTTTTTTTTTGCTTTCAAATTCTGTCGCTCTCCTTCTTTGCCTTCTTTGCATCATCCAAGAAGGGGGATTGGAGAAGGATTTTCTTTTTGCCAGGTAAAGTTTCCACGGTTGGTGTGGTTGTTCCACTATTTCGGTTGCCAGGGAAAATAAAAGCGCTGCCTTTCTCCTGTTTTGCAGTCTACATTTTCCCAGGAGATTTTGAACCTGCTTTCCATCAGAACTGCACCATGAGAACAAGGCTTACTGGTGTCCGGTCTGAATGCTGATAGCATCGTTGCATTTTGCAGCAGCAGTTTGAGCATAAACTTAAAGTAACTTTAAACTCCCTTTAGGTATACGGCATAGTTGATTAATCCACATGAGGTGCCATTAGTGATAATGACACCCTGGATGATAACATGGTAGTTAATACAGTGCTCCGTGTTCTGTGTAAAACTTGACTTTTTGGGTCATGATAGTCAAGTGACATGTCACATGGATTAAGAATGCCCTGAGCAGTGAGTCTTATGACTTTAGTATGTCATGTCATTATCCCATGCACTCTTTGTCCACCTGTCTCTGGAATAAGTAAAGGCAAAATGTAAAAAACCCCAAACAAATCAAATCCGCCCACTGTTGTTACCCTCCTATGTGCCAGTCAGTCCTGAAGACGTCTGTGTGTGGTGGCTCTTGATGTTTTGACGCCCGCTTTCTTTCAAGTTCTTGATTTGACTTTTCTTGACAGTCTCCCCAAAGCTGCAGTGATTCCTGTTGAATGTGCACCTTTTTGCTATCACACTTTCCCTTTCCCATCTACTTTCCATGAATAAGTTTCGATTCAGCACTCTGTGAACAACGAGTCTCTTCAGGAGCATTCTGTGGCTAACTGTCCTTACAGACGGTGTCGACGATCATCATCTGGACAACTGTCAAGTCAGCAGTCTTCCCCACGGTTATAAAAGATCACTGACAGGTAAAGTGTCTGTGTAGATTCTCCACCAATCAATTCACCTCACATCCAAGAGGCTTTTAGAACTGAAGAAGGCTCTTGGATGAGAGGTGAAACATCTTCAAGAAATTTAAAGAAGTCCAGTTACTATCTTTCCGAGCTCCATAGGCAGGTAAAGTGAATAACATCAATCATCTTGTTGCAGTGCAATGTTCTGCTGGTAGAGCTTTGCATTCGAGCAGATGCAACTCTGACACGTGGCAGCTGCAGAAACATTATGGTTGCGTATGACAACATGTGCCCCAGCACGCTCCAAATGTAGCGCAAGAAAGCCTGGAAAACACAACAGGAAGTCAAAGGTGCTGACTTTACCTGATCCCAATCTGATCCCGCAGTGGCAGGATGTGCATAAATGAGCCTGACTGATAGAGGCACCACCCTGCCGGGACACCGTGAGAGGTCCAGCTTCCTGTCCGAATAGGTGAGAGCTTCTTTGGGTAGAATGAACAAGGGTAACTTAATGTCGCAGCTGATCAGTGTATATTGTCTTTCTCGTTGTGCATAGAAACTTGGCAGATTTCCTTAAAAAAAAGAAACTAATAACTTTGGTAATAGTATATTGAATTCAGTCAGCAATTCCTGCTGGTTGGGGTTCATCGAGCCCGGGTCTGTTAAAAAACTGACCATTGCGAAGTTAAAGACAGCTGTGCAGAGACCAGGACATGTGGAATGACATTTTATTGCGCCATTAGTCATTTTTCAGACAACAAAGCTCCCTCAACATTAAAACAAACAGCAATGTACAAAACAGCACACCTTTGTTTTATTTTTTTGCCATCAACGGAAATTTAATAAGGTAGTGAGAGTACATAACAGAAAGAAATGGAGTGTAAGGACGCGAGTTATGATGATGATGTCGAGATGTATAGGATGAGCTCGATGTCAAAGCCAAAGTAAGCACCATCGTCATATAGTCAGGAAAAGGCCATATTTCAGTAAGAAATATCCTAGAATGGGTGAGGAGAGGTTAAACATGATACAAGAGGGTCGTTATCACAGTTTTCAGACATTTTTATCAACTAAATAAACAAAACAAAATAAAACGAACAAAAAAAAAAAACAATATCGGTGTAGCACTACTTTATCATGCAATTTACTTTAGTAAACCTTCTGACACAGACAAAATATACTTCAATAAGTAGAACTCAATACATCTCTGTCCAGCAATAGTCACAAAGCCTGTAATTTATACTCTTTAAATGTGAGATCCCTATCAAAAATAATATGCAGATTTTTATTTTTCTTAATATATCTAAAGTGCAAGTATTTATCCATTTTATTCAATGCTTTCTGTAAGTATAAAATACAAAGGAAAAAAACAGCAATGTTTTTCCTGTTTACATGTTATATTTTTCTGAAAGGAGGAGCATCATATATAACAAACCATATATATATATGTATATATATATACACACACACACACACACGCCACAGATAAAATATTTTCGAAAGATACAACATATTATCTCTTATGGGGATGGTAAAGGGATTGAGACCAAACGGTGACAATGGGATATGTTCATTGTGCATTGACCCCACCCCCTTAAAAATCCAGGATCCATTTAACCCAACATCTCCAGAACAGCTTCAAGGACGTCTTCAAGAACTATACACAACAGTAGCTTTTACAGTCTGCGAACACGGTGGACCCTACTGCTCGGTGCGTGTGCAAACAGAAGACATGCTGAATGAGCTCCTCTGTCTGTGGTTTTCTAATGAGTCATATAGTGCTTGGCTTTGACCAGAGGCTGCGATTGGTTGTGTGATTAACCAGAAAGTCAGAATGGCCAATGAAAGACTACAACACTGGAAACCAGAAACAGAGCACATTTGGTTGTTTTGAACACCTTAACATAAGTTCCGTCAGTTCTTTACTTTTTTTGTTAGTACTCGTATAGTCTGGTGGAGGCGCGAGCCGGCAGCCGCGTTTCATTTGTGGAAGTTTTCTGTTAAACCGTCATGTAGACGTGGCTGTTCCCCACCTACAGCGGAGCCATCCTAGCAATCTGACACTGAGGTGCGTGCAGCAAGTAGATATCGCTGCATCTACAACTTAACCTCTCCTCAGTCTGACCAGGAATGGTCTGGTTGCCTGTAGTCTGATCAACGAAAGAAAACGGCACACTTAAGTCAAATCTGACAAATGAATACTGCGGGCGAAAGTTTGGTTAACATCATGATTAGAGATCACTATGATGGCTGCTGCTGTGGAGAAAATAATTGAAACGGCGCTAACAAGCACAGAGCAGCATCGCTCATGCACATCCAACCCATCCGGAGCCACCCGAAGATGGCACACCATCACGTCCGCTGACACAGAAAACGAGACGAACGACATCCGCCTACCATGCTGCATTTAAGTCCTAGAGATGGATGACTGTGTAGATGTGGGCACAACGTGGCTGCAAGGTGACTCCAGGTAAAGGTCTCACAAAATCAGGTTTGATCGCACCGGAAGTACGCTTCGGACAAAGACCCGAAAACGCCACGTTCAACGCTAAAAACACAACTGACCCAGTAGCACCTGGAGAAAACAAAAGAACACATCTTTAAATCTTTTTTAAAAACAAACAAAGAAGCGAACAATGTGTGCGTTTCACAGAGTGAGGCATTCACAAAGTGAACTCTATGAGCATGTTCAGGCTCTCCTCATATTTGGCCATTAGAGAAAAAGAGAAAGGAAGCGTCGTATTTCCAGTCTTAGCATGTAGCAGACATGATTAAAGTCAGTCAGGCTAAAGCTAGAACACTTTGGGGAATAAGTGCTGTATCACCACAGTGACTTCAGACTCGCGGTGACCTCAAGATGAACTCAGGTTGACCTCAGATGTGCTTTTCTGGGCACATAGTCATAGGTGGCTTGTACGTGCGTTCAATGAAAATAAATGTTTTTTGTATTGAGGGCAGTGTGAGGAAATATAATAATCTCTGTAAGAAGTGGAAGAGATTTCCAGAGAGAACGGTCCTAACTCGATCTGTCTGCAGCCGGGTTGGAAGGTTGTGGCAGGCTGCTGCTGCTGCTGGTAAGCCCTTACAGTGCAGTGCCAGGCTTCATCAGGCCTTTCACTGTCACTGAGACAAATGTGGGCCAGAAACAGTCCTGTGGTGAACAGAAGGGATTTTCTGGAACCTTTTTTTCTTCTCCTGCCATCACAAACGCAGCCAATCAGACACAAATCAGCTTTTAAATCTGAGGATTGAACTTGTGACACCTTATGAGCCCAAGTGTGCCCCGGGGACTTCTGCTTTCGACCCGGCCTCAGCTCTCCTACATACACGGTAGGCCTCGCTTGTGAGTGCATTAGCCGCTTTTATCCAGCTGAGGCCTCTAAAGTGTTCCCTTCCCGTCAGCTAGGTGGCATGCCACACCGACAGGCTCAGTCGTATTTAACGCACTGAGAGTTCAGCAGGACCTCAGTGCAGGGCTAAAGGTCAGCTGAGTCAAAATGAAGGGATGGACTACACGTTCTAAGTGATGAATAGTGCACAAGCAACAAGCCTTTTTTTAACGCCTGGGAAAGAGGAGCGAGACTGCGACAAGAGTCTTCCCACATCAGAGGGGATTGTGATCCTCGCCATGAAAACAACAACAAACTCCTCTGTCCTTTGGCTTCTGCCGCGGCTGATCGCTATCGCCCGGCTCGATTGAAACCCCAGAAAAGCCTAAGTCAAACTGCGGTTCACCTGTACTGCAGTCCCAGGTGAGTGAGGGCTCGCACTCAAGCTCCAAGCACACAGTTCTCTTTCTCCTAATGACAGGAGGCCTTGTGCAGTTCTAGACACAATTCAAAACACTTCAGAGGCCTCCCAAACACTCAGATATCAACAAGAGGCCTCAACAGGGGGAGAGTATGTGTGTGTCTGTGCGTGCGTGTATGTGTGTGTATGCCAGCCACCCCTGGACCCAAGCCCCAAGATACTATTCAAGCTTAGTGTAGAAGGGCCAACATGGAGACAGTCAGAGGTTGTTGACGGTCTGTGTTGTGTGTTTGGAGGAGAACTTTTTTTTCGTTTTCCTAAGGGAGGACGTAAAATACCCGAGCTAGTCTACGCGCACTGAGAGACAGACAAGGCAGCCTACTGGTTTACAGAAAGTGACAGGAAGAAAAACAATTAAAAAAAACTCACAACGAGTCTGACTTTTTTCACCTCGAGAAGTAAAAGTCTTCACATTTTGGAAATATAATGCGGATGCATCCACTTCATCATCATGCTTTCAAATATCTACTGATCACATAGCCTATACATTTTTCGTCTATACACGTGATACAATGCCACGATTGGCACGTACACAATATTGCACACTAATATAAAATGTCCTACACTAGTCAGTGGCTTCGTCTCTGGCTGGGAGGGGAAACCTGACACGTTTTGGACAACATACTGTGGAGGAAAGGGGAAAAAAAAGAAGCATCAGAATAACAATGCAAAAGTGACATATTCTGAGCGGCGAGGCCCCCAAGGAGCGATCAAGGGGCTGTAGCACCATAAAGAGATAGACACTGCCTCGGCCCTGCACTGATAGGCCTCTAAATCCGCTGGACCGCATTCGTACTGACTGCATGGGACCGGCCGGCTGGCCTGCCTGGCTGGCTGACTGCCTGGCTCTTTAACAGCATCCATCTCAGCTCTGACAAATAAGCCTCATCCAGCCGCTCCTGGGTTTTAGTTTTTTTATTTTTATATACTTTTGTTGTTGTTGCTGTTTTTTTCATTTTTTGTTTTTCTTTTTAACATCATGGTGCATATGGTGAGCAAAGCCACCCATAACATTTCCAGCTTACTTTCCACGCTCGCGCACACTCAGTGAGTTCCCGGGAGGCACCGATCAGTCCGTCAAGCCAGGGGTGCGGCTAGGGATTCTGGGCTCCATGTTGCACCATAGCACAACGTGCATAGCCCCCAACATGCCAACAACACCCAAGAACACAACTGGACCCACCCCCTGCCCCCAGCTCCCAGCAGCCTTTCAGCTTTACTTTTGGTGTTGCCACGCATGCTCCATGCACTGCAGGGGTGTGAATCCCACAGCCCTGGTGAGTATATATTTCTGCCTACATAACAGCACTCGTAAATGAAAACATACAGCGGTCGAGGTCACAGACCATCCACGTGAGAACACGTAAACGAGTGGAGTGTATAAGGCACGGGTCGTAATGACGTCAGAGAGGATGCGTTGCCTCGCCGCGCGCTGCGCTGACGCGTCTTTTTTTGTCTGTTTGTTTCTGCGCCTTGCGCTCCCACATATGGACCTTTTTTTAATATCCTTTTGCATCCCCCACCACCTTGAGGAAAAGAAAAAACAAAAAACAACAACGTAAAGAAAAAAATCCCACAGAAAACGTGGGCATCTTAATAAGGATTTTTTTTTTTACAGCTGATTCACAAAATCATAATTAGTACATCTAAGTTAGCACTTTTTTCATTTAAGTTTATGTGGACATGGTGCAAGAGGGTTGATATTCAATAGAGTAGCTCAGAGATAGGTTTAACCCATTTGTTTGAGGCGCACATAGGCTATTTAGGTTTGTGTCTCAACCTTTTCCATAATGGCATGAGAGAAATGCTTCCATTATCCGACTACGTTTAGGCCAAATTAGAGACTACGGCCTACTTTGCCAACTTCTTTTCAAAACATGTGCCTACACGCATGCTGACAGGTGTTTACAAGGCCTGCAGTGCTGCCTTCTGTAACTCATTGAGCATTGTCATATTTATTCTGCGTACCTTTATAATAAACTATACATCTGGATTCGGATTTTGGTTTCATAAAGTCCATAATATATCCTCTTTGTGCTGATGTCAAATATTCCTTCTCCATGAAGACTTTATACTCTAAACCTCTGGTTTTATTTTGATTAAATCTTAAGTCTATTACCAGTTTTTAAAACACTTAAACATTTTTTTTTTTGTGAAATAGCTTTGATGTGTGCAAAATCTGTCATCGATAGAGATATAAACACTCTGTTCATTGTCACTTAAATCAAGTAGGAAACGGTTCATATCTTACAGTTAAGTCCTTGATAGCAGCGGCTTACTGTTACATGGGTGGTAAGTGGGGTGACATCCAGTAAAATGAGCGAGGAGACAGCAGAGGTGCTGCCATGTCTGTGGAGGTTGTGTGTGTGGGGTGATTCCCTTGTAGATTCTCTTTCTATTTTACAGTTAAAAGTCTGGGTTGTTTTTTTTCTCTTCAGAGTCCAACGTTGTCTCGGTTGTTTCATGTCAGCTCTCCTAAAATCCGCGTCAGTCATCGTCGCCGTCGTCTCCGCCGTGCGGGCCCTCAGGTAGCAGTTCCGAGGCCCTTTTCTCTCTACTCCTCTCCTGGATCTTCCTCATCTCCTCCGCGTATTTACAGAAGGTGTTACCGAATTTGGACCACACTTTGCAGGGAACCGTAATGGAGTTCCGGTACGTGGGCTTCACCTCACTCACCCGCATGAACACCCCGTACTTATTGGAGCCCACGTCAAAGAAGAAGCGCTTGTTGTCGACAGTGAGCGAGGTGCCCTCCGGGAGCTCCGCCGGCTCCTCGTCCACGCCGTAGTCGTCGATGAGTTTGGCTAAAGCGTCGCGGAACTCGATGAGACCCTGCGCCGGCAGAGCGATGGTCTGGCCTTGCGCGCTTCCCAATCCGGGCCCCCGATTAACGGTCTGTCGGATCCTCAGGAACCGCCCCCTCTGGTTCTCTTTCAGATCCATGTAATATTTCCGATTCTCCCGCACCAGGAATTCGCTCTTGAGCGCCCGCCGGGGCTCATCCTGCACCATGTCCGGGTTGGTCGGGCCCAGCTGGGCGTAATGTTCGATAAAGTCCCCGAGATAGTCGCGGAACTCCACGGCGACAGACATGGAGAGAGTGAGGCGGCTCTTGTTTCCCCCAGCCCCGACCTCGGCTATCTTTAGGAAGCGGCCTTTAACATTCTGCTTCACGTCAAGGTAGAAGCGCTTGTTCTGGATGTCGACGCGCTTCGAGGCGAGCTCCTCGGTGTCGTGCTGCAGCCGGGACATGGCGCCCATTGCGCCCGGAGGCAGCGAGCCGGGGCCTGCAGTGGGCCCTCCGTGGTCACTGCCACTGTCTCTGTCCGCCATGATGCTGCCTCCCTGCTTTACCTTCCACCGTCTCCCTCTGCCTGCTGCAACCTCGACTGCCCGTCAAACCGCTCCGCCGCTCTATCGCGAGACGAGAGAAGAGAAGAGGGTGAAAAAATGAAAGTAACTGTAGTTGGTGTTACTGTAGTACTCCGAGCGGGCTGCGTTCAAGGTCCCCGCGCGATTTTTGCAACGTTTCGCAGAATTTACATTTTAAGCCGTTAAAGTAGTCGCATACTGCAAATGAATGCCTAAAACTCCGCAGCCGAGCTCACAGACAGATGTGTTTACATAAATAAGCGGGTCTAAGCAAAGGAAGATCACGGGGTTTGAAAGCTGTGTCAAACACAGCTAAGAACAGGGCGCAGACAAAGGCTTAGCCTACCTGGTGGTTAATGGGTCGGGTGTTTCGGCACCATGGACAGTCGTTTTGGGGGTTTCAGCACCACGGACAGCGAACCCGCACGAAAGGAGACGCGGAGAAGGGAGAGCGGGGTGAAAAAGAAATTTCTGAATGAACAGTCGATGGTGGCTGCGTGGGATTTTGATGCACTGCGAAGCACCGTGAATCATTAGCCTGTGATTGGACACGCCGGTGTGTCTCTGTTTCTCTCAATGGGAAATGACATTGAAGGGCTTAAAAAAAGTTAAAGGGAAGAAAAACCTGTTGCTATACATTTATTGGCACACATGGTGACACGAGTGTTTGGCAGCACTTCTGATAATGATTTTCTCCTCCTTCAGTGGGAGCCTTTAAGATTCAGGGTTTTCTTGGAATTCACTTCAAGGCCTGACACTTAGCGCTTTATATGGGCAAAATAAATAGTCCGGTGACCCCCACAAACACGAAACACAAGGACTACTGTTTGGGGTCCAGGAGACAATCACCACAGCAAAATTCTAGGTATCAAATTAGTGGAATAGAATGAGCCATAATGTGTGAAAACCAGAGTCATTACAGTTTTGTATTGTCGAACTAGTTTTGATTTCATTTTGATTTTGATTTTTCTTTTTTTTTCTTTTAAGTCAGTTTAGTTTCAGTAAGAGTGAAGTTCTGTTTAGCTTTTATTGTTTGAAAATGTTCAATTGTAGTTTTTTTTAGTTTCTGTGTTCATTTTAGTCTTTGTAATATATGCTGTGTGGAGGGCACATGTCAGAGACAGGATTTAGGAAATCATTGCACAAGTGACAATAAAAACACAGACGCTTGAAAGCAGCGGACTCACAAACAGAGTCTCAATAAACACCAACAAAGTCTCATTTTTATTTGTTTTTAGTTTTGAAAGTTGACACAATTGTTTCAGTCTTAATATTTTTCAAGAGCCTTTTTTATTTTAGTTGACTAAAATGTTTTTTCACATCTAGTTTGAATTTTAGTTTTAGTTGACTATAACCTTTGTGAAAACAACCTTTCCTTTATTGTTAATTCAGTTTTTATCCCACCTGCAATCCACATGCTCACGCTGCATCCATAACCCCTCCAATCCCTGTCCCTAATAATTAGGAGCTACAGGAAACATGAATTCAGTAAATAGTTCACCGGTGGAACTACATGCTTTTGACTGTGATGTCATAATAGCAGTAAACACAACAAGTGCCCGTGTAGCAGACCTGAAGAAGGACAAGATGGAGAGACTTGATGGGGTTTGACCTAATAATCTCTGGAATATATAATTTATATCAGTAGACCAAGTATGAAAAAAGACCACCTCTTATGTTTTATTCGCAACTGTTTAATTGTTTTTTTTTCTAAACTTGCACTTAAATGAATAAAACACGAGGTTTATGCTTTGTCTTTGCAGAGTGACACTGATGTAATCTCACATAAAAGAAAGGGTGGCTAGGACAGCTACAAAGAAATGTGTGTCAAGTACAGAAAAGCATATTCCCTACAAGAACTGTAAAAAATAAAGTGCTTTGAGTGATCAGGTAGAGTAGAAGAGTGTTATATATAAGAACCAGATCATTTACCATTTACCAAAATGACTGCTGGGTTGTTACGATTAGTGTATCATGACAGGGAAGTTCAAGCGACCTCATCAGCACCCTGCTGAAGTGCTGATGTAGCGACAAACGTGCCCCCCTTTGCTCGAGTTCAGGGAGGTTGTGAAGGCAGTTGGTGGTGGCCGCCCCTGGCCAGTGAACAGCAGGAATCATTTTCACTCCACTTTGCTTGGTCAACAAATGATTTGTTTTCAAGGCTAATTTAGAACAATTCCCAAAATTGCATGCAAGCTTTCTGAACGAGGGCTTCCAAGTTGACTAGATGAAGGAGAGACTGATCCTTGTGTATGTGGGTTGTAGGTGGGGAGGGATGATGTGGGGCTGGGTCACAGGATAGATCAGAGATTGGCTGATCCAGTTCTGTGAGCTTGGTGAAACAACTGCAAAAATGTGGCGCAATCTAAACATTCGACTGAGCACATCTAAAACCACAGAGATCAGTGGCACTCCGGCTTTACTCCTGACTCCATGTGAAAATAATGTATGAACAGGGATGTGGTTTTCCTGCTTGGACAGAGAAATAAAGCTGTCCAGCTTTTCAGCACCATGGACAGAGGCAGGCCCCTGACCTGACCCTGGTGATGAGGGGAAGATGAGGCCATGATGTAGCTGCATGCTCAGATGAAATGGCTATATACATTTTCTTTATCTCTCTCTCTCTCTATATATATATATATATAGAGAGAGAGAGAGAGAGAGGGAGATATGAAAACTGTCCATGTGTCCCCTATGTGACATTATAGTTTCTGATTTCCTCTGTATGGACTACAAAAAGGCTTTCTGACCTCTAACGAAGGTCGCACAGCTCCTGACAGGGAGGGAAAGGCAAATCTTATGAATGGCTTGGCTGATGGAGGCAGAGACTGGGAGGGGATACTTATGGTCAACAAAAAAAAAAAACAACCAAAAAACCTCAGCACTTTGTACAGGGGTCTCGTTTCATTGGTGGATGAGTATTCAGTGGAAAATGAAGCTTTATTCACTGTAACTAAGCCAGATTGGCGAAAATATTTGTGTCTTTCTATTATAACACCCGCATTTTCTGGTAACTGTTGCTACCACGTGTTGCCACAGGAGTCGGCAAAACTGCAAGGCGACATTTGTGAAGTGTAATGACTCGCAAAAACAGTGCTGAACATAAAAGCGGGATTCGGGCGTGCTTTGCAGAAGCAGATATATTTTCCAGAGGGGCCATCTAACAGCTCAGAGAGCTCAGCTCCGAAGCGCCCGCTCGCCTCTACATGCCGAGGAATCCATTGAGAGAATTTCGCAGCGTTAGTCATCGCAACAGCTATCCGCAGTGTGTGTGTGTGTAGCAGTCGCCTATAGCCTCTCTTGCACCTCTTGCACCGGAGATCCACAGAAGGCGCCGTGCAGGGCTTGGCTACAGACGCAACTCCGCGCTGCTGATGTGGTGTGCCTGTGCACCGCGTGCGTGAATTCTCCTGCACCCACCCCACAGAGGTTTGGTTTTTTTGGGGTTTTTTTTTTTTCAAACAGAGTCTGCCGGCATGCTCACACACCGGTTGGGTCCGTGCCGGTGGGCCGTTGGGTGCCCGGGTCATTAGGGTGTTTGCGCAGGACGTGGCGAGGCGAGGCGACGCCGTTGACCGGGCAGGTGATGTTTGCTCACGTAAGCCGCTCGCGTTTGATGAGGGGCGCAGGGGACGCGGCTGGAGGGTGCGCGCTACTGTTGCAACGCCTCACCGGATAACCGCTGCTCTCTCATCCTGTCCGTTGGACCTCTCCGCGGTAGGGGGTTTGTTGATTTTTCCCCCTTTTTTAATTTGAATTTTTTTGCTTCCTGACTAACGGATTTGCAACACTGGGACTCTTGACGATATATAAGTGGATAAAGGAGCCGATACTGCGTGTGCGTGGAGCACAGCATATAATTTCTTGTGATTCCCCTGTACGCGCAAGTCGCTTTTTTTTCTTTCCAAAGAGGCAATGCGCCCACCCATGCGATGCTAGCCTATTAGCTGGAGAGAGAGAGAGAGAGAGAGAGAGAGAGAGAGAGGTTTCAGCCCTGGATTCGAGAGGAGACTAATTTACGAGTCTTGTTTTGCCTTTCAGGAAAAGGGAAGATAAGAGGGGGGAGGGTGGTTGGTGAAGGAGAATGCAGCAATCACATTTTTAAGCATGCAGAAGCGGGCCGTTTCCGGTTCCTAGGCTGCTGTGTCCCCCCCATCCGACGCCAGCAGCCGTATGGGGAAAGCAGCGGCAGACACAGATGGCATGGACACTTCCACAAGGTCTGCCGCTCTGCCCTGCCTGCTCTGCCGGAGCCCGTTCGCCGCCGTCTCTCTCTTCCAGCTCGCTCCGCCGCCCAGCAGCACTGCAGCACAGCACAGGCTGACGGCATGAGGCTTGATCCAGTGCATTTCTCCATGCTGGTCATCGGGGTCTCCTTCGCCTGTTACGCCCCGAGTCTCAACTCCCTCCAGGACCAGGCGTACAGATCAGCCGTGGTCATCGAGGGCGAGGTGCGCTCCTCCCCGGAGAACGTCTCCTCCCGGGAGCCCTACAGCGTGAATGTCAAGGTGCTGGATGTGTGGCCCGTCAACAGCGGCGGCCTCGAGAGGGAGCAGCTCGTGACCGTCGGGGACTTCGGTTCCGAGGCCCCGTGCACCACGGTGGAGAAGGACCACAGATATATCTTTTTCATGGACCCCACCGCCGAGCCCTTGGTATTCAAGGCATCGTACGCCCCCGTGGACGCCAGCGAGCCGGAGTCGAAGAAGGATGTTGAGAGAGTGTTGTGCGAGGACTGCGGTAAGTTTAAGGCTTTTCCCTCATACCTGCCATCCACTCACAGCGCACTATAAGGGCCACTGAAACTGCCATGGTGATGTAAGGGAGACATCCAGCACTCTGGCTGCGCATGCACGTTCCCAGTCCATACAGTGTGTCAGCGTGCACACACACATATGAGCGATTGACACCTCAGTTTTCCATAACCCGGTCACCCATAATATATGAGAGGCATGTCAGGGGAATGTGTGTGTGTCGCGTAATCTGTCTGTGTGTCCAAAAAAAAAAAGAAAAAATGAGAGATGGTTAGTTAAACCTAAGTAACCACCACCACCCTCCTCCCTCTCCACCGGTTATGACCCAAACAGCAGCATAAAGCCCAGGACCTGCATCGTGTCATCCTCACGGTAGCCTACATGTGCTGCGTTAAGGTGAAACGAACCGGCGGAAAAGCCAGCGGCTCTTCTTGTCGTGTCGCTCCTGTGTGAGTGAGGCAGAAAGTTAGGCCCAGAATGTGATGGGAATCGGGGACAGCAGCCTCGTCTTGAACTAACCTCCTTTCCAAACTTTGCATCGGAGCCCTCAGCCAGTGTTAGATCTATCACATCTGACGCCTTTTTTTTTCTCCATCAGAAATTGTGGCGAAAGTCTCCACAGTGTCTGTGTGGACTGCAGTGACAGTACGTGGGCGGTGATGGCAGTTTAAAATCTCTAAAACTTGCTGCCAGTTTTTAACATTTAAAAAAATCGTCGTTTGTTCTTGTTTCTACAAACAACAGATGCTGCGGTGGCCCTTTGTTCTAGGGAGTTTAACCAGAGAGGGCCACAAGTTTGAGAGTCTGCACTTTTTGTCTCTCTTTATTTTATTATTGCTGTTTATTTCTTTAAGATAATGGAAAAGCCTTTCCCCCTCTACAGCAGAGCTCTGGAAATCAGCTTCAGCTCAGTTATGACCTCACATGGTGTGACTTATGAATGTTGTAATGTATATTCAATCTACTTTGAACATAACGCTTAAAAACACAATAACGAGTTTCTTTTTTTTTCTGGCTAAATGTTCTTTGTGAGCCACTGCACCTTTGTTTTAAGCACTGACATGCTTCGCTGCCTTTGAGAAGCTGTAACTACAATAGCCTCAGTTATTGTTAAAGCATCTGGCAGCCATGAAGCAAAGAACTACAAAGACAGGAAGTAGTAATTCAGCCTCTAAAATAGAGAATAAGATCTTCAGTGAGAGCCACGCATTTCTCTCAAATGAGCACCAGCGTAAAACCTTTTAAGGGTCTCCTTTTTAAAAAAAATGTGGGTTTAAAAAAACAAACAAAAAAACCTTTAGAAACATGTAATCTTAAAATGTGACATTTATTTTCCAGGCTTGTGTGTCTGTGTATCTGTAGTGTTGCAGCCCAACAGGAGTTAGCTCAGATGTCTCAACAAAGGGTGCATCGAGGTTCTATTTTTACCTCCATGACATGCTAAAATTATCCAGTCATTTATTAATGACAGTGCTGTTGCAATCAGTCTGAACACATTTTCCAGGCAGGGATAAGCTCAGAAGAGGAGATACCCACTTATGAGCTGATTCACCTCTCATGTGTGCGCACATTCTCGCACGCGCTGATGTGTCTCCATGTCTCCAGAGGACATTACACTGACCTGTTCTCTGTTGTTAACCACGACAACTATATTTGCCCTAAACCTCCACCTAACCTCACCTTCAACCTAAAGTATGTTGCTCCACATGATGGCGATTCATCTAGGGCTGATTTAGTCCTCGCGACATAAGTGAGGCCTGCGTTTGTGTCCATCTATAAGAAAGTTAAGTCTCCGGAGTGTGACTGTCCAAACAGATCTACGTTCTCTCAACATGAGTAGCAAAAGTGCGCGCACGCAGAGGCTCACACGACAAGTACACACACAACAAGAGCCTAAATTACATGAAGAACCCCAACTTAATTAGACTCTCCAGGGTGTGTGGCGACACTATAGATTCACCGTAGCAACTTGTAGTCTCTGAATGTCCCCTGTTTCCGTTACGTCCCTCATCAATTTTGTTTCTTTTCCAGGACTGGATGAGATTGACACACGAGTGGAATATATGAGAGGTTAACAAGAGGTTAAAGAAACACGTATATTTTTTATTGACAGTGCAGTAGCCTTAAAGCTTTATAAAATCTGCTGCGGTGAAGTTGATTTAGGACCTGATTTAAAACAGACAAAATATTACACAGTTCAGATCATACACCCCTGTACGCCACCACAGTGGATTTTACATCAAGTCGAGCTTTCTGATTTAATTCAGAGGGTTTAACAAAAGTATTGCAATAACAGTTTAGGAATTACAGTTATCTTTATACAGAGGTTGAAAGTAACTGAACAGCTGACTAACACACAGTTTCATGGCCTGGTGGATTTGCAGTTTAAGTCACCAAATGTAAGTGAAGGAGGCCATCATTAGGCTGAAAAAAACAAAAAAAAAAATGCATCAGAGAGTTAGCAAACACTTGCAGAGGGGCCAAATCAACAATTCGATATGTTTTTATAAAGAAGAAATTTACTGACGGTTCAGTGGTTTCTCAAAGTACTTTTAAGCTAGTGAGAGTGAGTTTTGTGAGTTTTTGAGACCTCTGCATCACCAGTGTGATTTTTTTCCCTTTTGAAAAAACACAATAAAGTACACCATACATTTTTAAGCACTAGATTTAAAAAAAAAAAGTCAGATGTAGCAAATATGATACAAATCAAAACTCATATATATGCATTTATATTTAATTTAAACTTATCAGATGGTTCAATAAACACTCTATTTACAAGAATTTTGAATTATCCGAATTACTTCATGATTCAAGCTTAAAAGTGTTAAAAGTGAAAGCTACTCTTGAGTCATATGTGGATTGTTTAATTTAAAGACAACTGTGGCGATGTACAGATACAACTTTACAAAATAAAAGTCAGACTATCGAAACACTTGTGGCTCTAACAGCACCAACCTGCAGCGTGGAGTCAGATGGGTTTCACATGTCTGCTTGTATGCGCTCAAACATGAATGCAGTAATGTCAGTGTCGCCTGCAAATGAGTTACGACAGAGCAGGACTCACAGCCAGCAGTGAGGCTGGAGATGTGCAAGCAAAGGTGCTTGCAAAGTTTCACCGAAGACAGGAGAAATGGCAGCTGACAAGTGGGTTAGCAAGGGGTGTGTCTGCGGACACCAATCCAAAAGCAAGTCTAAAGGAAAGCAGCCAATCGCAGCCAAACACTTTTATACACACCCCTGTCTGTCAGCATGATGGGATCCAAAACGGCTATGGGCTTTAGGTTTTCAATAGCATAGCTAATAAAGCTGTGGCTTGCACCAGGCTTATGAGTTTTGCTGATACTAGCTGATGATGTTGGTTTTTTTTTTTTTTGAGATTTTTTGTGCAACAAAAACAGACAGCAGCAAACTGACAGCAAGAGTAGCTGATAAGTAGTTACATTTTCGGAGAAGAATGGGAGCAGATGCAAACGATGATCCCACACTGTATTTCCTTTATGCTGCTATCTGCTGGGTGGCACAGTTAGTTTCAGAGGGCAACACTTATCATACTTGTCAGGGGTTTAATCTGCCACGACAAGACGTCTCTGACGTATATGTGAAAGCTAGAATCCAGGCAGGCATTCACTAACATACCGCCACATTACTGTATAAGCATTTACTGTATTCATTTGTTCTGGGTCTGTTTGACACTTAGTGCTATAAAGCAAAACAATGACAGAGCAGGTGTTCTAGCTACATTGTTTAGCTAGGTTACTGATGTCCAGGCTACTGGTGCCAGTCGCAGTGATGTGCTGAATTTTACACACTTCTTGGTATTTCTGGCTACAACGAATATGTGGAATCCACATTATTTGCCCATTTCTGACTGTAATGCAGGCAATTAAATAAATGACAAGTTAAAGTCTTTTTAGGGAAGTGGTTGTCGAGGTTTAATTCAGACTTTGTACCAGCAAACGTTTAAAGGCAGGAGCACAGATCCCTCGCTGTGAGAGAAATTATGAGACAGTAAATCTTCGTGCACCATAAAAGATAGCAGAGCCATCTTCCAAAAGCAGAGCCAATGTTGATTAAATGGCAGGACCGACTGGGTTCTCTCTTACTATTTATGTTATTGAGTCTGCCATAGCTGCTCCAATAAGCTCTCCTCTTCTCCCACTTCAGCTCAGCCCACAGCTGGATTGGGGCTTATGTACACCAGGGTTTGCAGAACTGAACAGTTTCAGTGGCAATAGCTGCAATGTTTGAGTTTCAGCATTTAATGTGAAAGAGTGGAGTACAAACTTCCTTTGATCAGATGCTGAGTTACATGTATGTCTGCATCCAGCGCCTCTCCCTCACCGACGTCTCCCTGTTTTATTCTGTGTAAACGACTTAGGCGTGTGGACTGCTCACACCACCCTCTTCAAAAACTGCAAAACCAATCCCATCTGACATCCCAGACAGGCTGCAGCGTAATGTAGGTCTTCTCTGATCATTGCTGTTGGCACGTCTTTTGAGATGCATTGACAGTTTCGTCCTAAAATAGCTTTATCTGATGCCCAAACATGCTCCTGTCACTGATGCTGTATCTAATGCTGCATACCTCATGCCTCATGCTCTCCCTCTCTCTCTCTCTCTCTCCTGCTTTAGCTGACTGTAGCTGGAGTGTGCGGTTCAGCTTATGCCTGCCCTTCTGTCAGTCAGCCACACAGAGGAGGAGAGAAACAGAGAGAAGGAAGCAAAGGCAGTGATCTTTAGCTCTGGCACTACAAAGAGATGCGGCAGTAACTGATACTGTAAAAGTTTCAGTAATAGCCGGGCCTTTTACCCACATAACGAATAAGAAAGAGCGAGAAGTTCAGTGGGTACTTTTATTTTAGTGGAAATGTCTGAAAATGGTTCACTTTGATACGGCAGAAATACTGCTGCGTTGTCCTTTACTCACTCGAGTGTTTAACACATGCAAGGACAGAAATTAGTGCTTGCAGGAAAAGTTACGTTGTAAAGCAGTGACGGTGAATGTTTCTTCTCCTGACTGTGAGGAGACCAAAATCAAAAACCTGTATCCAGCACATATTGTGTGCTGAAACCACAAATGTGATGCTGCTCTCAGACATACACTGCATTTTCTGTCAATTAGGTTCTGTAGGTTGTAAAAAAAGTGTCGATATAGCTTTCGGGTCTGAAAAGTGATTCCAATGAGAAAGTCATTCTTTTTAATGGCCAGCAGGGGGAGACTGATCAGGTTGTAAAAATTTACTGAATACAATACAATGTTTGTTTTGTATACTGTTATTTCATGTATAGTCGAAGCAGACAATAGAGCAGGGTGTGCTGTAGGGTGTGGCTACACTTTGATTGACATCGCTACTGAATGAGGCTTCAGTGTCTTTGCTTTCTCAGAGAGATCCACATTTGCTTGTTATGTGCAGTGCCGACAACAAAACTAACAAAATGAGATGCTGACTTTAAAAACCAAAGGGGGATATCAAGGTGGCTATCTATGATCATCTTTTATATACAGTCTATACGGGCATGTCCCACTGGGAGGAGGCCCCGGGGCAGATCTGGGACACACTGGAGAGATCATATCTCTCGGCTGGCTTGTGAACGCCTTGGTGTTCCCCCGGACAAGCTGGAGGAGGTGGCTGGGGAGTGTGAGGTCTGGGCTTCTCTGCTTAGGCTGCTGCCCCCGCGACCCAGCCCCGGATAAGCGGAAGAAGATGGATGGATGGATGACATCATTAAACTAAGCTATGGCTCCTTAACTGCCATAGGCTAGCTGGGGTATTTTTTTTTTTTTAAAAAAGCAATAAAGCAACCATCCTACGACTATGGCAAATCAGTGGTTTCCCAGTGACTGTTCTGTCTTCCTCCCCTGATCCCCAATCGGTCACAACAGATGGCTGCCCCTCCCTGAGCCTGGTTTTCCTGGAGGTTTGTTCCTATTAAAAGGGAGTTTATCCTTCCCAATGTCGCCAAGTGCTTACTTAAAGAGGGTTGTTTGATTGTTGGGTTTTCTTTGTAGGGTGTTTACCGTACAATATACAGCACCTTAAGGCAACTGCTGTTGGGATTTGGTGCTATATAAATAAAAATGACCTGAACTGATTGCACTGCATTGCAATTTTTTCACACTCAATCACCAACTGTGGTGCATTTGCATGCATTTGCAAACTGATAGCAGACTCACTCTATCTTACTGCAGTTTTATTACCAACATCACTTTGAAGATGGCAGCTAAAAGCCGCAGACCTGGTCCCCATCTTCAAAGCAGCTATTTCAGAGGCAACGACATTGCCAGCACACTGGATGCAGTTGCAGTTTTGGTTGTGCCACGGTCTCCGATCAATGTTTTCCTGAGTGTGAAGCATGTCACGAGAGCAGCTTTGGTCCAAACACACAAACATGAGATTAGACAACTTTGATACCTTTGTTTGATGTCAATCTTCTGCATCCTGTTTTTGGATCTTTTAATAAGCCAGAGACGGTGGACATATCTTGGCATCTTTACAACCTTAAATGACTATGTTTACCATTTCTCCTTAAGTAAGTAGTGCATGTGATTATCTGTGGATCTGTGGACTTTGTATTCAAAGTTTTACTCGGACTAATGTATCCATATCTCACTATTTTGACTCTGACTACACTTGCACGTGTCTAGCACCTTATAAGCAATAATCTGATATTTCCAGGTTAGCATGCACTGCTGTGTCTCAGCTCAGGTTCACGTCAGTGTGTAGAGCAGCTAGGGGGCAGAACCACAGTGGCATTGATCTCCAAATCCCAGAATTAGAAGGAATTTGTGCTCTGGGGCATCATGTCAAAACAATCCTTGGAACAGGAAACACATCCAGGACCACACCCTTGAATAATTCTTTAAAACAAACCCAGTGAATTTAAGCTTTCAGCATGGCTTTCAAATTCAGATCCCTTTCAGCCAGTGATGAGAAAGCTGCTCATGGAGACATAGAATTGCCTGCGTTTGGATCATGGAAACGGTACTGCAAGAATTCCTAAATTAGAATCAATTTTCCTTTGAGCAAGTGTAGTGTTGAGCTCAGACTTATGTGCATACTTTATGCTGATGCATACAAACCATGAGATTCACAGGTTCAATAGACTTGAACAGATAGTCTGTGTGTGTGTGTGCATGTGTTTGTGTGTGTGTGCATGTTTGTGTGTGTGTGGCCTCTCACTTGTCCGTCTCATCCCTTTTCCCCTTTTTGTTGCGTTATCTGTGTCTATTTCAGACACCCTCTGTGTGTCGTTTTCCCTTCTGTTTCTCTCTCTTTCTGTCTCTCTCACTGTCCTTGTCTCAACAGAGCATTATACCTCTCTCCACACACACACACACACACACACACACACACACACACACACACACACACACACACACACACACACACACGCACGCACAGAGCAATGCCAGTTAGCTGTTGCTGTTGCTGCTGTGCTGCAGATGCCCCAGTGTGCTGTCATTAGCAGAGAGATCTGGGGTTGCTATAAATTATGCACACTGAATAACAGAAGGCTGAGGATTTCTCCTCTCTGCTGCGTGCGCGTGTGTGTGCATGTGTGTGTGTTAGGGGCGTTGTATAGGTACGTCTCTGCACTGACATTATCCTGATCAACTTTCCTCGCCAAAGTACGTGTATTAGCGCAATTCTCTGTGCCTCAGCTAACTCGCAACTGTACAAATCTTGTACCTATCCTCCAGTTACTTAGCGTGTGTGTGTGGGTGTATGTGTGCGTGTCCTTGCTTGTGAATAATGTATCAGCACTCATCCTCTCCAGCAGTCAGCCTTAGTAGAAAACTCTGACACATGCCTTTTAAAGGGACCAGCCCAGTGCCACATGGCTCAGTTTGTGAATGAGAGAGGTTTTTGTGTAACCTCTCTCTCTCTCTCTCTCTAACACACACACACACACACACACACACACGCACACACACACACACACACACACACACACACGGAAGTACACACATGCAGATGCACTGCACACACCACCCACACACTCATGCAGCTGCTGCTGCACACTCCCTCCTCACTGCATCAGCAAAGTGCCTGTTTCAGACAGGATGGATTTGGCCGATGCTCTCTCCGTTTCGGTTGAGATTGTTTTTCCACAGAATTAGATTAGACATCAAATTCAAAATGGAATAATTAGAAATGTTTATGCCAAGGACTTGTCGGTTGGTATTGCAGATAAAATATTTAAAAATGACAAGTTTGCCACCGCCTCCATAAATCTGAGACATCTCATGTTTTCCTGGAAAGCCATTTTAATCTTTGGCATTCTCCTCCTTAAGTAGCCCTGCTGTGCCAGAGTGTAAGGGGCTGGCATGCAGCCAGCGTAACCTGATATTCGTGAAGTTGTAAAGTGACATATTCATCTGGTACTCAGAGTCACACTTCATGAGCAAGAATTCAGCTCTTTAACATCCCAGAAGCTGTGTGATGTATGTTGTGTGCTCAACCTCAACATAAAAACAGCCATTACGGTGACTAAAAAGGGACAATGGATGCTTTGCAAACACTTCACAGAAGGGAAAGGGTTAAAACAAACCCTTTGGTTCTATATCAGGCTATCTTCAGCACAGAAAGGTGGGCTATCTTTATCTCTCTTTGTTGTGGCGAGCTTTGATGGTGACAAGTAGAGCATCTTCATCTGTCTTCCAGATGTCCTCCTCTGCCTCTCTAGACGTTATCTCGTAACTATTATGGGATCGTGGTAGACAGCGCCGCATGTATGATGTGTTTGTTTTGGCATCTTTTCATGTTTCTGTATTAGGACATGTTTGATCACGCAACATTTTTAAAGTCACATTCCACCTTTTATTTAACACAATGCCCATAAAACATCCCCAAATTTAAACTTAGCCGATGGATCGGCTCTCTTCAATATATATGATTTGATCAGTTATGCTACTATTTCAGCCACTCCCAGAAATTAGTTTGTCTAATTTTTATGTGAACTAAGGTGCTGATGAACAATAATATTTTTTTCTTAATGTGGCCCTAATACTGTAATAGTCGCTACACAGAATGGGTGAACTAATGATTTTCCTCTTACACTTGAAGGTTTATGGCTTCATTCTTTTTTGAAATAAAAGCGTTTAAAATGTTCTGACCAGTTTTGTTTTGTGCTGGTCCTGTTTATAAGCAGCACGGTGGTGCAAAGGTTAGCACTACTGCCTCATGGCATCATTTGATCATCATCATTTGATGGCACACTCAAATGATGTCTTGTGCTAAAGTATGTCTGTGAAGGTTCTCAGTCATCCTGGTCATCGTATTCTGGGGAGCTACGACGTGTGAACGGCCATCTTTGAAAAGAGGCGGTGACTTACGGCACCAACTGTCATCTATAATCCACTTTTGAGATCCCTTCCCAGATGCCTTAATGCCCACTCACATCCTGGGCCATTTGACCTCAGTAAATCACATGATTGAATGGGGCTAGGTTTCACAGTGGGTTCACCCAGAACCTTGGCTGATGAATAGGCTTCCGGTTTGGCGCTATAGCAAATGGCTGCTTGAAAGTTTCGGCTCCCCGCCGGTTGGAAATAATCCTCTTGGAAGAATATTCAGACACAAAGAACAGTACCTAAACTTGACATGGACGGGGATAAACAAAAAAAGCCCAAAGGCAAACCAAGCTCGGGACGGGAAAGGGGAGAGTTAGTCGAGGAAACTCGCAGCGGAGAGGAGAATAATGGCGAAGCTAGTCCCTTCATGCTAGCTATCTACGATGAGATCCGGGCTCTGAGGTCGGACCTTAAAAGTGAAATGAGTGAGTTTCGACTTCCTTTCCGCAATGATATGAAAAAGGAACTGAACGAGTTCAAAGGAGAAATTAACAAGAAACTTCAAGAAACTACAAAGGAGCTAGTGGCTACCACGGCAAGGGTAGAGGAGGCAGAACAGTGGATAACCGAGATTGAAGAATGGGACACGGAGGTTAAGGAGGCACTCGCTGTCATGATGGAGAGCCAGGAGACCCTGCGAGCAAAGCTAACTGAACTAGAAGCACGCTCACGCCGGAATAATCTCCGCATACATGGGGTACCGGAGGGATTAGAGGGCCCTGATCTGATAGAGTTTGTAACGAAGCTGATAAAGGCTCAAATCGGCCCGCCGGTACTGCATTCAGCGTGGAGAAAGAAGGATGTCCGCTATGAAGGGAAAAGGATTTACTTTGACCAAGATTACCCCCCAGACATCCTTAAGAAAAGAAAGGCATACGTGGGGATCCTGAGAGAGCTCAAAGCCAAAGGACTCCGCTTCCAAACGCCACATCCAGCCAAGCTGAGGGTGTTCTTCGACAGCGGCACCAAACTCTACGAGAATGCGACAGAGGCAGCCGATGACCTGAAGAAGAGAGGATTCTGCCTGGATGAAATCAAGGAACCAGGCCCCACGGCGCCGAAACAGCAGAGACCAGCAACGTGGGAGAGGGTCGGCGCAGATTGCAGCAGACAGGCGGTGGATCGGCGGCGAATAAGAGAGAAGCTACGGAGCTTCCACCGGGCCCCTCCGGGAACATCCGAGTCCTGCGAGTGAAAACAAGAGGGTCATCACATCCCCACTGGAGCTTTGCAGTGAGGTATCCTGCTCTCATGCAGAGAGGAGGATGAAATATTACTCCTTAGCAAATCTACCAATAATTCGAAAACTGTTTTGCACAGGACAGTTTAAGCTGAACTCTATATCTCAGGGGAAAAAAAAAATTCTTATCGTTACTATTTCTACCAGTTCATCACGTATTCCATATATGACCCTGCCTAAAGTGATTATTTTACTTTTATTATTATCTGGGTCGAATACATTCAGGCTTTTGAGTGTTCAAATGACATGTGTTCCTCTGCTCTCCAAATATTCTGTGAAGAGTCTTTTTTGTAGTTACTCCCTAAGCTTGTTAAAGAAGGAACTTTGTACCGGTTGGGCAATTCTGGCGTAAAACAATGATACTGGTGCTGGGTATTTTCCCTGACTCTGGTGAGAGGCCCTCGACTGGCACGAGGATTTCCTCTCAACTCGAGGTTTCACCTGAACTTCGGACTTGGAAGCCTTTGATTTTGTTTTTTTTGGTTTACTTGTTTGTTGTTCTTGTTCATGTTCTGGTTAGCATGGGTGATGTTGCACAAAGGACCACAGACTGAAAAAGTTATATGCATCATCGGGAAAATAAAATAATCACGTTAAACGTAAATGGGCTACATAATCCGATTAAAAGGGGCAAAATAATAGCCAAAATGAAACGTGAGAAGCTGCATGTAATTTTTTGGCAGGAGACACACTTATCTTCTTTAGAACATGAAAAATTGAAAAAACTTGGATTCCAGAATACCTATTACTCGTCACATAAATCAAGCCGCAAAAGAGGAGTAGCCATACTGATCCCCAATGCTGTTAACTTTGAATTGTATTCAGAGGTAAAGGACAAAGAAGGGAGGTTCATTTTGGTAAAGGGTAAATTAGAAGAGGAGGAAGTAACATTATTTAATGTATATGCCCCGCCAGGAAGCTCCAAATCCTTCTATAAGAAGCTATTTGATTTAGTGGTTTTGGAAACACGGGGAGTTTTGATTTTTGGTAGAGACCTTAATGTTCAACTCCAGCCAAAACTAGATTCATCCAACCACCAGCAAAAGAAAAGTTCGAATGCTAATATGGTCCAACACATGCTTACAGAACTGTGTTTGATTGATGTGTGGAGAGCCTCTCATCCAGGGGATAAACAGTTTATCTATTATTCTGCGTGCCATTCAGTATATACTTGTATTGACTATTTTTTTTATGTACAAATCAGACTGGCATAAGGTAGAGGAATGTAAAATAGGGGTCAGAGATTTATCTGATCATTCAGGTGTGTACCTAACCCTGCACTGTGCTAAACAGCGGACAAATACACTTTGGAGACTCAATACCAGTATTCTGAATGAGAAATCAGTACAAACACAAATCCAACAGGAATTTGAAACTTATCTACAAAATAACGACAATGGCGAGGTATCTCCAAATACTCTATGGGACGCAGCAAAAGTTGTCATTAGAGGTAAGATTATTGCTCTCACAGCTCACAGGAAAAAACAAAAGCAGAAAAGACTTGAGAAGCTACAGGAGGAATTGAAACCACTAGACATATTGACCAAAAAGATCCCCAGATATTGGCGAGAATGAACAAAATTAAACAAGATATAAACGGCATTTACGACGAGGAAATTGAAAACAACCTCAAATTTACAAAACAAAAGTATTATGAGACGGGACCTAGGGCAATGAAGCTTCTGTCGTGGAGGTTGCGAAAACAACAGGAAAAGAACAGAATTCATAAAGTCAGGAACCCTGAGTCACAAATTATTTGCAGTAAACTGGATGATATTCAACAGGCATTTGAACAGTATTACAAATACCTATATACCCAACCTCCCATAGTAGAAAATACAATGATAAATGCCTTTCTAAACTCATTAGACCTACCATCTATAGGAGAATTGCAAAATAAAAAACTCATGGCTGAGATAACTGCTGAAGAGCTGCATAAAGCCATTTCAAGGCTGAAGGCGAATAAGGCACCAGGCACAGACGGTTATCCGTCCGAATGGTATAAAGTATTTAGGTCACATGTAACACCAGTACTACTTAATTGCTTTAATCACACATTAAGAACAGGAGTAGCCCCACAATCTTGGAGAGAAGCAGTTATCTCAATTATCCCAAAAGACGGCAAAGATAAAAAAGAATGCAGCTCGTATTGTCCAATTTCCATCCTTAACGTGGACTATAAATTATTTGCTTCAATATTAGCTAAGAGACTGGAATCAGTTATTCCGGAACTGATAGACTTAGACCAGACAGGCTTTGTCTCAAATAGACAGACTCAAGATAACTTAAGGAGAACACTACAAGTGATGAATCATATAACATCAGAAAATATTAGTGCAATGTTGGTCAGCTTAGATGCCGAAAAGGCTTTCGATTCGGTGGGTTGGGAATATCTATTTAGGGTACTAGCAAGATTCAGATTCAAAGATGGCTTCATTAAATGTATTGAGGCACTGTATTACTCTCCAACAGCCAGGATCAGGATTAATGGACACCTGTCTCAAAATATTAACTTGAAGTGAGGGACACGCCAGGGCTGTCCCTTGAGCCCGTCCCTGTTTGCCTTGTACATTGAGCCTCTGGCTCAGGCTATTAGAGAAAACTCTGAAATACAAGGAATTATGATCAGGGGAGAAGAACACAAGACTTGTATGTTTGCGGATGATGTCCTTCTTTTTATTACAAATCCTGAATCAAGTTTGTTCCAATTGATGACCTTACTAAAAGCCTATAATCACTACTCTGGCTATAAACTAAATATTCAAAAAACTCAATCCCTTACATTCAATTATACACCTCGACCGGAAACTAAAAAGAAACTTAACTTCAAATGGGACTCTCCCACAATAAAATACTTGGGAGTAAACCTAACGAAAGACATGTCTAAACTCTATGAAATCAATTATGGCCCCCTCAACAAAGAGATCAAATCTGACCTGACTCGGTGGTCTCTCCTCCCCACGGATATGAGTAATAGAATAGAAATAATTAAAATGAACATTCTGCCTCGAATTCTCTATCTCTTCCAGTCACTGCCCCTGGAGATACCCCAAAAACAATTTGACGAATGGGATAGATGGATCTCACGGTTCATCTGGAACAGCAGAAGACCGAGGGTCCAGTACAAAACATTGCAACTGAAAAAAGAGAAGGGAGGGAGAGCTTTGCCATGCTTACAAGATTACTATTATGCCGCACAACTGAAACCCCTGGTAAACTGGTGTTCCCCAAATTATGAAGCGAAATGGAAAAATATGGAAATTACTCAATTAGACTTCCCATTACAGTCTCTTTTAGGAAATAAAAACCAAGCTGAAAAATTTTACAAAGATTTGAACCATTTGACCCGGTTCACCCTGAAACTATGGTTCAGGGTAGTGAGGAAACTACAAATAGAAAAACAGGCTAGGACCTTGAATTGGATAGCTTATGACCTGGAATTTGTGCCTGCCAGGCCTGATGGGACCTTTAAACAGTGGACTCTGAGAGGAATTACTTCTTTTTGTTCACTAGCAACAAATGGGGGATTTCAAAGCTATAAAACTATTTCAGATACATACGGATTGGTATCTATAGATACTTGCAAGTTAGAAACTATTACAACAAGACGTTACTATTCAGAGATGAAAACGAATACAACCTAATTCATACCTTTCAAGAGGCATACAAAAAAGGACTCTAAAAAGTTGGTCTCAAAAATATACTGAAGTATACAAGCCTCTAAAAATCACTCTACGTTGTATATTAAGCAAAACTGGGAGAGGGAATCAGGCTCACAAATATCAGAGGACAGCTGGTGGGGAATATGTGAGTCTCAGGCTACCACTGCAAATTCAAGGTCCTTCAGAGAGTTTGGTTGGAAAAATGTTGTGAGATTCTTTATCACTCCTAAACTCACAGCTCGGCAAACAGGCTCACAGAGCCAGGGCCTATGTTGGAGAGGTTGTGGTACCCCCATGGCAAACCATTTTCATGTCTTCTGGGCCTGCCCAAGGATCTAGCCATATTGGGGGGAGGTGGCCATTGAGATAAACAAAATAATCGGGATAAAAATAGACTATTCATTTGATACGTTGTATCTTGGCAATTTACCTAAGGCACTTCCACATAAAGATAATTATTTATTGAAAATACTTTTGACTAGCAGCAGAAAGGCCATAACCCGAAGATGGCTAAAGGCAGACCCTCCAACTCTTGCCCAGTGGCATGGGATAGTGGAAGAAATTTTTGGAATGGAAAGACTTACCTTTGTCCTTAGACTTGAGCTTGAGAAATTCAAGAAGCTCTGGGAAAAATGGATTGTGTACTCCCTTTGTACTGAACAATTGAATATTACCATGATGTAAGTAGATACTAATGTTGGGAATGTGTATGTCTTCCATGCTGACCTAAAGTTTTGTATTCTCATACTGTAAATTAATAAATAAAAAGTTATAAACAGAATAAAAAGTTATAAACAGAACCTTGGCTGATTGTGACCCGTTTTCACAACTTGTGATTAGCTAGTGGATCAATAGGAGGCCCATGACCCTCTTGGGGACACTCCCATTGGGCTTAAAATCTGGGACTCTCCACCAATTGCTCTTAGAACTGAAGAAGCTTGGATGAGAGGTGAAACGTCTTCAACGAAACTTCAAGAAGTCCAGAGGCGTCTAAGTCTGCTAAAGTAGTTGATTTACGGCTGATTAGGCACTGGAAGTGCTCTGCCGACGGCTTTTGGTAAAAATGAAAAGATCTTTGGGTTTATTTGCACATAGAACCAAGAAGTGAGATCCAAGTGGTCACCTCAGATGTGTGTTGAGATCCACTGTAATGTCAGGTACAAACTGATGTACTCAGAGTTGAAAATGAATATTAGCCTGTAAACAGCCACCAGGTTCCTTAGTGTTAGGGTTTACATGCATTACTTTTTAAAAATTTCATTGTTTGCCGTATACGATTGAAAACCTTATAATGGAAGCACTTTAAAGCCAAAATAAACGACATCTTGGTTTGTTTGTTTGCATGTGGCTGAAAGACGATGGCTCATCAGTGATGGTGGTTGTTAAGAGGTTAATATAAATGTTGTTGTCAGAGAAGCTCATGCAACAGTATTTTCTAACAGCCAGATAGTCTATATGAAAAAGCAAATCTTCAAAAATTAAATGAAATTATCAGTTTGAATTACTTAGTTTCTTGTATTTTATGCTGTTAAAGTAAATTTGCATAAACATATTGATATCACCCGGAAAAGGGTGGAGTGCCCACTCTGGGTCGGGGATGAGTTCCTGCCCCAAGTGGAGGAGATCAAGTATCTCGGCGTCTTGTTCTCGAGTGATGGGAGAAGGGAGCCGGAGATTGACAGACGGATTGGTGCAGCTGCAGTGATGCAGATGCTGCACCAGTCCGTCGTGGTGAAGAGAGAGCTGAGTGTAAAAGCAAAGCTCTCAGTTTACTGGTCAATCTACGTCCCTACCCTCACCTATGGTCACGAGCTGTGGGTAGTGACCGAAAGAACGAGATCACAAATACAAGCAGCGGAAATGAGCTTCCTCCCTTAGTGATAGGGTGAGAAGTTCAGCCGTAGAGCTGAGGGGCTCAGAGTAGAGCTGCTGCTCCTCCACATCGAAAGGAGCCAGCTGAGGTGGTTCGGTCATCTGACAAGGATGCCTCCTGGGTGAGGTGTCCCGGGCATGTCCCACCGAGAGGAGGCCCCGGGGCAGACCCAGGACACGCTGGAGAGATTATATCTCTCGGCTGGCCTGGAAACGCCTTGGTGTTCCCCAGATAAGCTAGAGGAGGTGGCTGGGGAGAGAGAGGTCTGGGCTTCTCTGCTTAGGCATGCTGCTCCCGCGACCCAACCCCGGATAAAGCGGAAGAAGATGGATGGATGGATGGATGGAAATTGATATCGCTAAAAAAACAGAGGAACGCTTTTTAATCAAAGTATAGAATATAGTCGATTAAACGTCTTGGATATCGGTTAGTTCAGTAGCCAAGAGAGTTGTTAAGGGTTCAATTTCAACTGGTTTGATGCTAATAAAATTAATTGCAGGTGCACTAGAGGGGCAATAAGATTCCAGGAAATAGACTGTTACTGTGGGAGAGCTGGGCAGCACTGTAGAAGGTCCTTTACCCATCATCAGGACCAGTATCTGCTCCTTTGTGCAAAAAAGAACAGGAAGCACTGCCAACTACAAAATGACTACCAGCAGATCAGAAACAGACTTCATAAGGTTGGCATAAGGGGCCAAAGTCCTCTAGTGGGCCCTGTGCTTGCTGCCCAGCACTGTGGAACCTGACTGGCATTAGCCATAGAATACCAGGTTTGGTAGGTCCACCACTGGTGCCCTGTGCTTTTCACAGATGAGAACAGGTTCACCCTGAGCGCATCTAACAGACATGAAAGACTCTTCAGAAGTCTTGGAGAATGTTATGCTGCCTGTAACATCGCTCAGTGTGATCGATTTGGTGGTGGGTCAGTGGTCTGAAGAGGCATATCCATGGAGGACCATGGATATCCAGACTTCTACAGGCTAGGGGCTGCCCCAGGCACCCTGACTGCTGCTAGGCATCAGGATGAAATCCTTGGACCCATTGTCGGACCTTACAATGCTTGGCCTCATGTACTCAGTACTCAGAGTACTCAGGCAGTTCCTGGGGGAATTGACACCACTAAGTGGCTCTCATGCTCTCTTGACCTAAGTTGAATAAAACACCTCTGGGACATTATGTTTTTTTCCAGATTGCATCTTAGACTGTCCAGGAGATCAGTGATGCCCTGGTCCAGATCTGGGAGCCCCAACAGGGTTTGCTGCAAGGAAATTTGGGCAAAATGGACTAGCCTGCCGTAATGTTTTATTTAATTTGATTTACACATGTTTTTGAATTTAGCCCTCTGTAAGTGGATGATTGATTTCCACGTTGTTTGATTTCCATCAAACAGCATGGCATACTTTCATTCCTAGCACATGACCCAGTCCATAACAGTGTAGATATCCAGCATGACTCCTTTGAGACCTGATGCTTTTTCAAATTGTTCCTTTAATGTGTTTTGAGCAGTATGTTTAGGAAACTCATCACAAACTGCAAGAAAGAAAAAAATGCACATAATATATTCTGTTTATTCTCAGTGTGGTTTGCAATCTATGTACCTTTATCTGCTTCACCTTCAGTAAAGTCCAATGTCTGTCTCTGTTAGTGTTTTGCTGCCTGTTGGACCGTCAGCGTGTTGCTCACCAGTATTTATACAACACTGCTATAACCATGATTTAAAATAAGAGAGGTGGCCAAGGTAGAATGTGTTTGACTAAAATAGGAAGGCCGAGACAGAGAATACATCATCTGTCCTCCTGTTCCCCACACTGTTCAGACTTTCATAAATTATTACTAAAGACTGATAGTTTTGATTAATTTTACAGTAGCTTACAATTGTAACACCTCCCCATCCACCCACACACACTCTCTTCTGACCACGGCTGGAAGAAAGTCAAATGTCAAGTAAAAGCGCATTTTAATCCAGACCAACGTCACACCGCCTTTGTTATATACTCCATAGATTTATGGAAACGGTGTCAAACAGAAGCTCCTATTGACCAAAACACAGTTTGGGAGTGAGACACAGACTGTCACTTAACCAGGCACTAAATGTTCGCTCTCCCTCCCATGAAAGTTGGACTCACTCACAATAAATCTCTTGTGGTGCTTTTCTCTTTGGTACGAAGCATCACAGGCTGACCGGCTGATTAAAGAGCACGCAGTGATCAGATTGCTGCTGTTACATTACAGGGTTCCTGGGGTTCGGCTTCAAATGCTACAACCGGTTCCTCTCACTGCTGTTTGGTGTTGCCAACAAGCAAAGATGCCAAGTGAAGATTTAATCCTCAATAAACCTTTGTCAGTTCACTGCAAAGCATTAATTTTATTTGAAATGCAAGTGGGAGATCCCTGATCAGTAGTGCCAGTCAAACAAAAGATCAGTGAGTCATTCTTTTTTTTAATCAAATCTTGCATGTAATTTACTGCCATGTGTTCACAAATATAAGAGACATTTCTGTTCAAGTAAACAGACGGAAATACATCGAACTCAAAAACAGACTCATGTAAAGCATTCACCTCTAAACGAGCTGCTTCTCTAAACAATAGCTTGCTCTTATATCTCTTTTGCGTGCACTTGTATTGGAATAAAACAATTCAATTCAATTCAATTCAATTTTATTTATATAGCGCCAAATCACAACAAATGTCGCCTCAAGGCGCTTCATAGATACAGAGAAAAGCCCAACAATCATATGACCCCCTATGAGCAAGCACTTTGGCGACAGTGGGAAGGAAAAACTCCCTTTTAACAGGAAGAAACCTCCGGCAGAACCAGGCTCAGGGAGGGGCGGCCATCTGCTGCGACCGGTTGGGGTGAGAGAAGGAAGACAGGATAAAAGACATGCTGTGGAAGAGAGACAGAGATTAATAACAGATACGATTCAATACAGAGAGGTCTGTTAACACATAGTGAGTGAGAAAGGTGACTGGAAAGGAAAAACTCAATGCATCATGGGAATCCCCTGGCAGCCTACATCTATTGCAGCATAACTAAGGGAGGATTCAGGGTCACCTGGCCCAGCCCTAACTATATGCTTTAGCAAAAAGGAAAGTTTTAAGCCTAATCTTAAAAGTAGAGATAGTGTCTGTCTCCCGAATCCAAACTGGAAGCTGGTTCCACAGAAGAGGGGCCTGAAAACTGAAGGCTCTCCCTCCCATTCTACTTTTAAATACTCTAGGAACAACAAGTAGGCCTGCAGAGCGGGAGCGAAGTGCTCTAATAGGGTAATATGGTACTACAAGGTCATTAAGATAAGATGGGGCCTGATTATTTAAGACCTTGTATGTGAGGAGCAGGATTTTGAATTCAATTCTGGATTTAACAGGAAGCCAATGAAGGGAAGCCAAAACAGGAGAAATATGCTCTCTCTTTCTAGTCCCTGTCAGTACTCTTGCTGCAGCATTTTGGATTAACTGAAGGCTTTTCAGTGAGTTTTTTGGACATCCTGATAATAATGAATTGCAGTAGTCCAGCCTGGAAGTAATAAATGCATGAACTAGTTTTTCAGCGTCACTCTGAGACAGGATATTTCTAATTTTAGAGATGTTGCGCAAATGGAAGAACACAGTCTTACATATTTGTTTAATATGTGCGTTGAAGGACATATCCTGGTCAAAAATGACTCCAAGGTTCCTCACAGTGTTACTGGAGGCCAAGGTAATGCCATCCAGAGTAAGAATCTGGTTAGATACCATATTTCTAAGCTTTTCAGCGCCGAGTACAATGACCTCAGTTTTATCTGAGTTAAGAAGCAGAAAGTTAGTGGCCATCCAAGTCTTTATGTCTTTAAGACATTCCTGCAGTTTAACTAATTGGTGTGTGTTATCTGGCTTCATGGACAGATAGAGCTGGGTGTCATCTGCATAGCAGTGAAAATGTATGCTATGTCTTCTAATGATGCTGCCTAGGGGAAGCATGTATAATGTAAACAGAATTGGTCCTAGCACTGAACCCTGTGAAACTCCATAATTAACCTCAGTGTGTGAAGAGGACTCTCCATTTACATGCACAAATTGGAGTCTATTAGATAGATATGATACAAAGCCACTGCAGTGCAATACCTGTAATACCTACAGCATGTTCTAATCGCTCTAATAGGATATTATGGTCAACAGTATCGAATGCTGCACTAAGGTCAAGAAGGACAAGCACAGAGATGAGTCCACTGTCAGAGGCCATAAGAAGATCATTTGTAACCTTCACTAAAGCTGTTTCTGTGCTGTGATGAACTCTGAAACCTGACTGAAACTCTTCAAATAAACCATTCCTCTGCAGATGATCTGTTAGCTGTTTGACAACTACTCTTTCAAGGATTTTTGATATGAAAGGAAGGTTGGAGATTGGCCTATAATTAGCTAAGACTGCTGGGTCTAGAGATGGCTTTTTGAGTAAAGGTTTAACTGCAGCCACCTTGAAGGCCTGTGGTACATAGCCGATTATTAGAGATAGGTTGATCATATATAAGATCGAAGAATTAATCAATGGCAGGACTTCTTTGAGCAGTTTTGTAGGAATGGGGTCTAAAAGACACGTTGATGGTTTGGAGGAAGTAATTATTGAAGTTAACTCAGAAAGATTAATTGGAGAAAAAGAGTCTAACTTAACATCAATGGTACTAAGAGTAGCTGTAGATAATATTACATCTGTGGGATGATTATTGGTAATTTTTTCTCTAATGATAAAAATTTTATTTGTGAAGAAGTTCATGAAGTCATCACTAGTTAACGTTAAAGGGATGGTTGGCTCAAAAGAGCTCTGACTTTTTGTCAGCCTGGCTACAGTGCTGAAGAGAAACCTGGGGTTGTTCTTATTTTCTTCAATCAGTGATGAGTAGTAAGCTGTTCTGGCTTTGCGGAGGGCTTTCTTATAAAGCAACAAACTATTTCTCCAGGCTAAATGATGATCCTCTAAATTTGTGACACGCCATTTCCTCTCCAGATTACGAGTCATCTGCTTTAGGGTACGTGTTTGAGAATTATACCACGGGGTCAGGTACTTCTGATTAGAGACCTTAGTTTTCACTGGAGCTACAGTATCCAGAGTCGTACTTAGTGAGGAGGTGAAATTATTAACAAGATAATCGACCTCTGTTGGGGTAGCGTTCAGATAGCTGCTCTGCTCTGTGTTGGTACAGGGCATTGACGATGATAACAGTGGCTGGATTATATTCTTAAACTTAGTTACAGCGCTTTCAGAAAGACATCTACTTTGATAAAGTCCACTCTCCACTGCTGCGTAATCAATTATTGTAAATGTAAATGTTATCAAGAAATGATCAGACAGGAGAGGGTTTTCAGGAAACACAGTTAAATGTTCAGTTTCTATGCCATATGTTAAAACAAGATCTAGAGTGTGATTAAAGTGGTGGGTGGGTTCTGTTACATTTTGAGAGAAACCAATTGAGTCTAACAACAGATTAAATGCCATGTTGAGGCTGTCATTTTTAGCATCAACATGGATGTTAAAATCACCCACAATAATTATTTTATCTGAGCTCAGAACTAAATTAGATATAAAGTCTGAGAAATCAGACAGAAACTCTGTGTAAGGCCCAGGTGGACGATAGATGATAACAAGTAAGACTGGTTTCTGAGTTTCACAGCTGGGGTGGACAATGCTAAGCATCAGGCTTTCAAATGAATTAACAGTCTGTCTTGATCTTTCATTAATTAATAGACTGGTGTGAAAAATTGCTGCCACACCGCCCCCTCGACCTGTGCTTCGAGATTTCTGGTAGTTAGAATGACTCGGGGGTGTTGATTCATTTAAACTAACATAATCATCCTGCTGCAACCAGGTTTCTGTAAGGCAGAGTAAATCAATTTGTTGATCAATTATTAAGTCATGTACTAACAGAGACTTGGAGGAGAGAGACCTAATATTTAATAATCCACATTTCACTGTTTTACTCTTTGGTTCAGATGTGGATACTGTATTGTTCTTTCTTTGTAAATGTTTAAGTTGTTTGTTGCTGGTTTTTAGTTTGTTTTTTGTCTTTTTGGAAGCATACACAGTCTCTATGGAGATGGGTTTTTGGGGGGGTAGCAGGAGGAGAGAAGCTGCAGAGAGGCGTGTAAGACTGCAACTCTGCTTCCTGGTCCCAACTCTGGATAGTCATGTTTTGAGGGGTTTAATAAATTTGTCGATATTTCTAGAAATGAGAGCTGCTCCATCCAAAGTGGGATGGATGCCATCTCTCCTAACAAGACCAGGTTTCCTCCAGAAGGTTTGCCAATTATCTATGAAGCCCACATCGTTTCTGGGACACCACTCAGACAGCCAGCAATTTAAGGAGAACATGCGGCTAAACATGTCACTCCTGGTCTGATTGGGGAGGGGACCAGAGAAAACTACAGAGTCCGACATTGTTTTGGCAAAGTTGCACACCGATTCAATATTGATTTTAGTGACCTCCGATTGGCGTAACCGGGTGTCATTACTGCCGACGTGAATTATGATTTTATTGAATTTACGTTTACCCTTAGCCAGCAGTTTTAAATTTCCTTCAATGTCGCCTGCTCTGGCCCCTGGAAGACAATTGACTATGGTTGCCGGTGTCTCTAGCTTCACATGTCTGAGAACAGAATCACCAATTACCAGAGTTTGACCCCCAGCGGGTGTGTCACCGAGTGGGGAAAAAAGGTTAGACACATGAACGGGTTGGTGGTGTACCTGGGGCTTCTGTTTAGGACTACGCTTCCTCCTCACCGTTACCCAGCCGTCTTTCCCCAGCTGCTTGGGGTCTGCCGGGGAACAGCTAGCAGGGCCTACGCTATCTTCGGCTGCACCAGCTACAGGGGCCTGGCTAGCTAAGGGTGATAGCAGGGTGCAAAGCCGAGTCTCCAGTTCAGTAATCCTGGCCTCCAGAGCTGCAAATATGCTACATTTGTTACAGATATCATTACTGCTAAAGGAGGCCGAGGAGTAACTAAACATCTGACACAATGAGCAAGAAAGTGCAGAAGGGACAGGTGAAGTAGCCATGGTGCTAACGGGTCGGCTACGAGCTAAGCTAGCGAAACAGTACAGAGACAGTGAGTGAATACTTTGGCTATAAATTAGGTAGTGAGTACACAGAAAGTGTGCTTCGGATGAAGCACGTGAAGATTATACTGTGAAAAAAGAATGTATTTAAAAGTTGTTAATTAAACTGCTAAGCAAATAAGCTACTCAGAAACACCACTGTGTTTGAGCAGGAACAGGAAGCGATACTATACCACAGAGCGAGCGAACACCAAGTGACAGCCATCTCTCACAATCAAACAACACAGACAAAAATCATTTTTAATGTTTTGTCCAAAGCCTGTTTCATTGAAATAAAGGCTTTCCACTAATTAAAACACCTCCCATATGGTTTGTTGGGATCTGGTATAGATAATATAAAAGATAAAAGATGGCTTCTGGGTTTGACTAGTCAGTGTCTTAAACTTGCATTCTTTTTAATGACCAACAGGGGGCAGCTCCTCTGATTGCAGAATTTTTCATCTGCAAAGACACGGCGAGCTCACGGGTGACAGTTTTGAGCCATTATATTACATGCGGCTGCAGCTCTCAAGCTGCCAGCCGCATGTACACCACACCACAACCACCCACCAACCCCGAGTCCCGTGTTTTACCAAGCAGACGTGATTGCGGATGCCGTGCAGGCGTAGTCGGCGGCACCGCCAACTACGCCTCGCCACAAGGTCATAATACAAAATCCACCTCATTTTATACATTTCTGGTCTTTCTGAGAATTGGAAAGGAGGATAAACAGAGCATACTGATTGGCTAATGAGCTGTAAGTCACATCGTCACATAGTCGTGAGTTTAACCTACCTCCACTTTCAAAGCAGTAGGATGGTCAGCTCAGGGCTTCATAATGGGACTTCAGAACCATTATTATATATATACCCAATTATATATATATATATATACAGTGGGGCAAAAAAGTATTTAGTCAGCCACCGATTGTGCAAGTTCCCCCACTTAAAATGATGACAGAGGTCAGTAATTTGCACCAGAGGTACACTTCAACTGTGAGAGACAGAATGTGAAAAAAAAATCCATGAATTCACATGGTAGGATTTGTAAAGAATTTATTCGTAAATCAGGGTGGAAAATAAGTATTTGGTCACCTCAAACAAGGAAAATCCCTGGCTCTCACAGACCTGTAACGTCTTCTGTAAGAAGCTTTTCTGTCCCCCACTCGTTACCTGTATGAATGGCACCTGTTTGACCTCATCATCTGTATAAAAGACACCTGTCCACAGCCTCAACCAGTCAGACTCCAAACTCCGCCATGGCCAAGACCAAAGAGCTTTCGAAGGACACCAGGAAAAGAATTGTAGACCTGCACCAGACTGGGAAGAGTGAATCTACAATAGGCAAGCAGCTTGGTGTGAAAAAATCAACTGTGGGAGCAATCTTCAGAAAATGGAAGACATACAAGACCACTGATAATCTCCCTCGATCTGGGGCTCCACGCAAGATCTCATCCCGTGGGGTCAAAATGATCATGAGAACGGTGAGCAAAGATCCCAGAACCACACGGGGGGACCTGGTGAATGACCTGCAGAGAGTTGGGACCAAAGTAACAAAGGTCACCATCAGTAACACACTACAACGGCAGGGAATCAAATCCCGCAGTGCCAGACGTGTTCCGCTGCTGAAGCCAGTGCATGTCCAGGCCCGTCTGAAGTTTGCCAGAGAGCACATGGATGATACAGCAGAGGATTGGGAGAATGTCATGTGGTCAGATGAAACCAAAGTAGAACTTTTTGGTATAAACTCAACTCGTCGTGTTTGGAGGAAGAAGAATACTGAGTTGCATCCCAAGAACACCATACCTACTGTGAAGCATGGGGGTGGAAACATCATGCTATGGGGCTGTTTTTCTGCCAAGGGGACAGGACGACTGATCCGTGTTAAGGACAGAATGAATGGGGCCAAGTATCGTGAGATTTTGAGCCAAAACCTCCTTCCATCAGTGAGAACTTTGAAGATGAAACGAGGCTGGGTCTTCCAACATGACAATGATCCAAAACACACCGCCCGGGCAACAAAGGAGTGGCTCCGTAAGAAGCATTTGAAAGTCCTGGAGTGGCCTAGCCAGTCTCCAGACCTCAACCCCATAGGAAATCTGTGGCGGGAGTTGAAAGTCCATGTTGCTCGGCGACAGCCCCAAAACATCACTGCTCTTGAGAAGATCTGCATGGAGGAATGGGCCAAAATACCAGCTACTGTGTGTGCAAACCTGGTAAAGACCTATAGTAAACGTTTGACCTCTGTTATTGCCAACAAAGGTTATGTTACAAAGTATTGAGTTGTATTTTTGTTATTGACCAAATACTTATTTTCCACCCTGATTTACGAATAAATTCTTTACAAATCCTACCATGTGAATTCATGGATTTTTTTTTCACATTCTGTCTCTCATAGTTGAAGTGTACCTCTGGTGCAAATTACTGACCTCTGTCATCATTTTAAGTGGGGGAACTTGCACAATCGGTGGCTGACTAAATACTTTTTTCCCCCACTGTATATATATATATATATATATATATATATATATAGCGCTTTTGTAGTGTAACTCAGCACTTAGGGCACTTTACTAAAAGCCTTAGTCACCCAGTCGTGCACATTATATATCTAAGCACCTTTGTCTTGTCACATGTACTCAGATGGATGTATTGGGGCAAACTCAGGGTTGAGTATCTTGCCCAAGGACACTTTGACATGCAGACTGGAGTAGCTGGGGATTTACCCACTGACCTCCCAATTGGTAGACTGAGCCACAGCTGCCCCACAAGTACAGTCTATGGGAGTGGACCACACTAATCACAAGACATGTGTAAACTTATAAGTGTGCATACATACAGTTCTGAGGTGCCACAATAGTGCAAATTATTCATCTTGTATCAGAGAGAGAGAAAAAAGCTTGAATCAGACTTGCCTTGAGTCCATTTCAACTCGTGAACATACCTACAGCTGTTTTTCACACGTGTTTCCACAGTTAGCTTTTCACACATGTGCATCTGCCACCATCTTTCCTGCGGCTGAAATCTCTTATAGATTTCAGTTCGGGATTCTTTGAGCACCTTGTTTCTTTAATGTAACTTGACCCTAAGCCATGGAGCCCAATAACTCTTGTCCTGTGATAGGCTGCACAGTAACTGCTAATATCTGAATAATCAAACCTGTCATACAAACCTATTAATAGGGCAGTTTACAGTTTAGGGTTCCATTTCACTGGTTGTCTTTTTCCCCTTTCCCTGACTAAACAAGGCTTTTTTAAAAACCAGATAGTTATTGATAGTTTAGACTTATTCCTAGCAGTATCGCTGCTTCCTGAGATCTCAGCACCTAAAATCAATCTTTCAGCTTATAGCCAGAGGGGAGTTTATGGAGGTCTCACAGTTCGGTAAGGATGTAGTGTTTTGAACCAGCTATAGTTCCTTTTTGTCCCTGCACACAATAACTATTAACCTCTTTTTTTCCTTATTACCAAATTTATGTCATTCGCTCACTCATGAATGTAACAGGAGCTTAGTGGGGTTTCTGATCACCAGATGAAGCAGAGCTGTGTGCTATCTGTCTGACAGTGCAAACCAGTGCTGTAAGGAACAAAATTGCAGAATAAACCAAAAAGTAAAGAAGAAAAGCAAGAAGGAGCAAGAAGAGAAAATTGGGGTATACCGTGAGAATTAACTCTCTATCTTTGTTTCGCCTTTATGTTTGCTATGTTTGGTCTCTGAGGGGGCCGATAGGACATCTTTCTTCTATAGAATCTTTAGCTCCTTATGGAGGACGGATGTGATCAATGCTTCAATCCCCTTATCAGGAGAATTGTGTCTGTTAGTCCGCTTTACAAGCCTGCAGTTAATGATGTGTGTGAGTGGGGGTGGATGGGGTGGGCTGGTTGGTGGGTGGAAGGAGAGGTGAGAAATGGTGGGATGAGGGGTGAAGGATAAGAAGGAGAGGAGGGGAAGAGGGAGCAAGAATGGATGTAGAGGGACGAGAGAGGGGAGGGGAAGATGGACAGATGAAAAGAGGGGAGAGGTGAGAGAAAGAATAGAAAGTGTTTGGGGAGGGAAAAAAGGAAATGTGAGGAAAGACAAATTGAGGACAGGTGGGGAGCAGAATGACTTGCACACGACTCCAAGCCCAGAGAAAAAGAGGAGGAGAAGAAAGGAGAGAATAGCTTTTCCCCACCGTTCTGACCGCGAGCCCTTCATTAACTATTCATTATAAACTCTATCTATCTATCTATCTATCTATCTATCTATCTATCTATCTATCTATCTATCTATCTATCTATCTATCTATCTATCTATCTATCTATCTATCTATCTATCTAACTCCTTCATTTTCTTTGGTCCTCTTAGTCAAACCTTCTCCCTGAATCTTCCTCTCCTTCTCCCTGGCTTTCTCACACCCACTCTTCTCTTTCCATCTCTTACAAAAGGCTTGACTGTACATCTAGAGCAGAAGACAACCTCGCTCTCCTTCTCCCTCCCTCTCTCTGTGTTGCTGTCTGTGTTTGTGGGGGGAAAAATATCCTGATTTCTGTTGAATCTGAAGGGTGTATTTATACCTAAACAGATCTCGCTGCAGTCAACAGAACAATAAACACCACCACCAGAGATAACAGGCAAGGTCAAGTCAGCGTGTGTGTGTAAGCATGATGTTCATGTGACAAAATGAACATCATGGCAAAAAAAACGGGCTGAAAGGCGAGGAAGACTATGATTTATCAACAATCGCTCTCGCTAACCATGCGCGCACATCCAACTCAGAATCATTTTTGTCATTAAATGTGCATGTGACAGGCAAGAGCCCACACACAAAAACACACACACAGGTTTGCTTTGGCGTTGCCGCTGTGCAGAGGTTAGCCAGCTGCATAGAGGCCTGTTGTGGCTGCTATCATTCAACAACCACCTCCTTTTTTTCTCGCTCTCCCTCAAACACACATTCTCTCTCTCCTACTCTTACTCAATCTTATTTTCTTCTTCCTTTCTGCCTAACATCCTCTCTCTCTCTCTCCTGCTCCCTCTCTGGTTTCCATGGTGACAGCTGTGCGCTGCAGAAATCACACTGATCTGAGAATGAGATAGAAGGAGCTTCTCTCTTTTGTACATGAGCACACGAGCACACACGCATCAGCTTCCTCTCCACATGTCATTTTATGAATGTGCTCTGTGTCTTCCCTCACCATCTCATCAGCTGACACACACACACACACCTACACACACACGCAGCCCATGTGTGCAGTCATGTTGCTGGCCATGACTTCCCAGGGTGCCATACCTGCCTGCGAACACACCTAATTGGTTTGGCTTCCATATCACTCTTTGTTATTGGATCATGCTTAGTGATAAATTAGATCAATTTTGTTGATGCCTGCTTCTCTGAACGGACAGAGGGAGGGAGGGAGGGAGAGCATCAGCTGACCTTGAAAGAAGGACCTCATGATGGACGGCTGATTGGAGCGGTGTCACATGTGATTGGACAGCCGAGTGGGCCGGTCACAGGCTATTGGCCAGGCTCTGCTGTCCGTTTGTGCTCCCCCCTGAGTACCACCACCACCCCTCCACACTCACACTGAGGAATTCTCCCATCACTCAGTGATACAGAAGGCTTGGGTCAGCAACTAAGAGCATGCATGCACACACACACACACACACACCCAATCACACGTATCCATCAGTGCTGAGCATTACGTATGCACATATATGCAGAGAGACGTGGAAACTTTCTGTGTCAGTGTGTAAATTGCAGCTGCAGAATTAGACTTGTTATGGCCTGCTCGGTGCCTGTGCTGTGTGGGATGTGTGAATCTGCTCTAATTGTGTTCGTGCACATGAATTTCAGAGTCACTCTGTCTTTTTGTGCATGGCTGTTGTGCGGGCTTAGCTTTTGTTAATGCTCAAGAATAATTCTTTATCAAACTGCCGCTCAACCTCTAAGCTAACATCACCAAACAAACTCTGTTTGGATTTTACTTCAGTTTCATCCACAGGGTTTTTTTTCAGTGGTTGTTAGGAAGCACTGCTGCCAAAAATAGGCAAGATCTTGGAGGAGGATCTGACGGGACCCACAGGATTTATTAGCTCACTTGGATGTTTTACAGTCTGTTCACTGATAATTTTACAGGTAAAAACTCACAAAGACACAGTCAGAAATGATTTCTACATCTTAGTGCATTATGGACTTTTATAGGCGATGTCTTAGTGTTTATAAACACATATCTGCATATGAATATGCAGAATCTGCAATTAGGGGACAGATCAATTCAATTTCAGTTTATATCAACTCAATTTTTTTTACTTTGCTTTAAGGTAAAGTCCCTATAATATTGCAGCAAAAACCCCAACAATCAGATGACCCTCCCTATGAGTAAGCACTTGGCAACAGTGGGAAGAAAAAACTCCCCTTTAACAGGAAGAGTCTTTAGCAGAACCACGCTCAGAGAGGGGCGGCCATCTGCTGGGTGAGGGCAGGGAGACGGACAAACAACAAGACACAGATACCAGAAGCTTCCTTGCTCATATTCCACATGAGATGGTGGTATTGACCAATCGTGTTTGAGCAGGCTTTGGTTGAATGCAGGTAAACAATCAATATGGAGAACAAAGGAGGGTTGGTGCATATGCATTTCTGAAAACATCAGCTTTTATCTTTTTTTAAACCTTTTTTTAAATGTATCTGGGTTTGAAATATGAGGCACTGGCCTTGATTTTTCCCAGCTACAGTGGAAGCTCTGGCACACTGAAGTATTTAAACAACAGCCAATGATGGGTTCATGGGTTATAACTGATAATAACCACTCTTCAGTGTTTTCATGTGTCTGCCCTCGAAACTATCTCCAACACCAACCATCTTCAAGTTCATCCAGGTCATCCAAGTCTTTCTGATGTGTCTATTTCTTCTTTCAGTGGTTTGTTTTTAAAGAGTTGCATTTTTTAATGAATATCTAATCTCTGAAATAACACACTGGGAAGTCTCGGGTGTTTCTAGGAAGTGTCTAGTGTCCCCTTTGCGCTGTCTTACATGTGTTTTTGGTAATTAATGCAGTGAAAATTAAGGTCTAGCCAATGAGGCATGATAGAAATATTAACTGAATTACTTGAGCACACCTATAGGGTACAGTCAGATGTTAGACAGATGATCTGTTAAATGTGTTTCTGGCATAGAGAGAGAGTTTTAAGGCTTAATGGAGAACCTTTTTCAGTTCAGTCCTCTGCCTCAGCGTTGGGGACGGGGTTTTTGATCATCAAGCAGTGGTAGAGTTTGAGGCAAGCTTTACATGAGCAGCCATTCAAACATAAGAGAATAAACCCATATCAGCACATCTAAAAACAAATTGTATCGAGCGGTATTCTTTGAATTTACTTTCAAGTTATTGCACTCGTAGCTCTTTAAAATCACCCTTCAATAATCACACATAAGAACATTTTTAATTTTCTGCAGTATTGCTCATATTCACAGGATCCAGCTTCGGTTTGTCAGCTGTTTTGAAGGACAAACTCCAAAAGCATGTTTGAGTGCCCAGAGCGACTCGAAGGATTACCATAAATGCTTTAAAATGGGTTAAAAATCGTAAAGGGAATTTATGATAATTCAGTGAAACCAACACCGTCACAGTCATAAATGCGGATGTCACCTCCATGAAGGGTGATTTCTTTCTGGTTTTTTAGCTAGCATTCTCTGGATGACAAAACCTCAGCGTTGCCCAAGGAGAGCGTCCCACAGAGGGACGAGCTCATTGGTAACCAAGCTCACCTCTAATTGCTGCTCCAGGCCAAACTCCATGACTCATTTCCTCACTTAGCTCCACATAAAGCCACACAGACTCGCCAGGTGACCGGCCATATATGTTAGGTGGAGCTGCAGCAGCTATATGCATCTTGAAAAACAGGCCAGGAGTGACATGGTAGAAAGTACGCAAGTAGAAATATGTGTCAGCAGTGTCCAGACCAGATCATTTTGCTTCTCTGAATAGTAGCAGATATTTTCTTTATTGTGGTGTGGGTTTGGATTTGAAACTAATGACTGATTATTGTATCCAGCTGGATATTTTTTAAAGAAAATATTGTTTTTAAAATAACTGCCTGAATATTCATTAGATTCAAGGTCAAATGTAGATGCCATTGAAATGTAATTGCATGCATGTATACGGCAGATATAGGTAACATACATTGATGTGATTAGATAATTATGATGTCATTGGCTATAAATAGCTCTCATTTCCTTCCCATGGGTTATCTGGCTGAGGAAAAACAGCAGTTGCTTGAAATGTTGCTAATAAAGTTAAATGCAGCTGTGACTCCTTTGTGCAGGTACTCTTTGAAGTACAATAGAATTTAATAGCAGGAAATGTTGCAGCTGATTCTAAGTAGACTCGATATCCTGGAGCTGGGGTGAGCAATTGTACAGGAGGAAATACAAGCTTAAAAAATGTCTCTTCTGCTTCAGTCTTCTCTCCTAGAAATTCAGTTTTTATATGACTAATTTGTAACGTAGGAGGGAGGAAACAAACTGCTGCCTGAGTGATGTTTGCTGGCAGTTTTTCCAGGCAAGAAAGTGTCACGTTCTCGTGATTGGCATACAAAAGATACGACTTTGAGTCCCACGTGTAACTATGTTTAACTTGAGCCTGCTAAAAAGAAAAGAAAAAAAGAATAAGCCTTGATTAGGATAAAGGAACGTTTGTTGCTCTGGTTAAATATTAAAAAATAAAACATGTTTTTATCCTTCAAGTCACCACTGACACTCAATATTTAAGAACTGCCATAAGAACTGTAACCTAAAAATAAGGTATGTTTTTTTATTTTGACTTTGAACACCTCATGCACTGAAAAAAGATAACTGCTGGAACAACTTAATTATATGTAATTATATATATATTATGTCAACTCGTAACACAGAATGTATTTAAGCTATTTAAATTAACTTAAGTTAACAAGTTAGATTGACCTGACAGATTTAAGTTACACACCATGCACAATAAATTGAAACTAACCTGCAGGGTTTTACTTAAATAAAAATAGTAAGTTAAGGGAACAGATTGTAAATTCAGGTTGATAGAAACCCAAAAAGTATACCACGTCACTAAAAAAGAAAACCGTGAGAATCATTCAAAATATTTCATTACCTCAACTACTATTTCATTCCTTTTGTCCTTGTAAAACTGTCGGGCATATATCAGGTATCTATCAGGTCTAACTATAAAGTGAAGTGACCATAGCAAGTTTGGCTAGTCGCTGCAAACATAAACCATGTGTGTACAAAGTACAGACACATATATCTGCTAATTAGTAGCTAAAATACTAGAATTTCACTCACCAAAACTAAACCGCAAACTTCTTGTTTAGTCTGGACCACAGCAGGCAATATTGTCAGTCAGACAGTCCATTAAAAATGCTGTAAAAGCACCAGTTGTAACCAGTAACCAGATGGATGACACATAAAAAATTCATCCTCCATGCAGTTTTTATGATGAGAGTAAGTATTTATAGAGGTTAAAACTAGACCAGAGTGTTAATATGCAGTTTTAACGTGTCTTTTAACATGTCTGTGGAGACTGACTCCCTTTTGGAGCCAGCCTCAAGCAGGACCTAGAGGGACGGCAGATTTTGCCACTTAATCTTCCTGCTCCAGGTAAACCCGGGACACGGTGTCAGTCATAAGCAGCTGTGGACACCACAGATGAGCAGTTGTTCTCAGCTGTTTTGTAGTCTGCTTGGAGATCGCATGCATAGTTGATGCACTTGTAGTCTTAAGTCAGCTATAAGATTGTGACAATGTAGAGTCATGTGTACAGCCTCTGCTGATGAAGATTGCTCAGATCCAAGCAGACCCTGACATTAGGGTCAGGGTTAGGGAAATTGCTGTATTAAATTTTACAGCTTTATTATACCAAGCTGTAAGTAAGATTAGCTGTTTCCTTTTTTATCCAGTATCAGGCTCTGCTAGGCTATATTGTGAGACTGGTAATGTTTTTCTCATCAGCTCCCAACAAATAGAAGCTTTTTTTTTCTTTTGCAGTGGCCATCTTGTAGACCACAAGTGTTGAGTAATACTGGTTTAAAAGAAACTTGTTATCTCTTTCAAAACATCATTGCATCACTACCTACCGAGAAACATTTACACACTTTTGGAATTTCCGTGTATCATACTAGCCAATGTGGTGGTATGGTGGTTAGTGCTGTTCTCTCATAATAGGAAGGTCCTGGGTTTGACTCCACCATGTTGCTGGGTTTATCTCCCCATATCTGTGTGGGTTCTCCTTTGGCTCTTGCCCAGAGACTTGCAGTTAGTGGGGTTAGGTTGACTGGTGTTTCTAAATGGCCCATGCATGTAAATGGTTGTCCTTCTCTGTGTGTTAGACTGACAGCCTGTCCAGGTTATATCACACCTCTTGCCCTACGCCAGCTTAAATGGGCTCCAGCCCTCTGCTGTGACCTGAATTGGATAAACAGAAGAAGATATATGTTTGTTATACTGTCCAGAGGAAATGTAGCCCACTGATCTCTGAATGTACTTACTTTAGCTCATTGCATAGCCAGTTGACGTTAGCGCCTCCTCTGCTACATAACCAGCAACCCTCAGAGTGACAGCTCTAGCTGGAAAGTGAGCTATAGCACCTGTTTCTCAGGTGCTATAGCTCACTTTCCAGGTGTTTTTTTCAAAATGTAAAGCTCCTTAGCAGCTGACAGACACTTATTGTCACCTCCACACAAAAATAATGGCTATACTTCCAGAATGTGAAGGTTGACCTCCCTTCCATCAAGCTAGCTGACCTGACTGACACAACTGTAGGACTGGATATATTCCATTAGTACACAGCAGCGTGTCAAAGACTCAGAGGGGGACAAAAACATGGACATACATCAAAGATACAAGATTTCTTATTTGAAAAAGTAACTGGATGTTTGACTAAAAGGCTAATCCAAGTACACTACACAATACTTTGTTGGACGTTACACTGCTGACAACACGGTGCATGGAAGCTGAGTGGTGCTCCGGTAAATGTGATTGAACTGAGCACTTTGAGGTAGTTTGGAGGGATTGATTAACAGACTGACAGAAGGATTGACTGTTATTTAACACCGGATGTATGGACAAACTGGCTGTCCTCTCCTTCTCCTCCTGTGTGTCTTAACCTCCTACTCGCATGTGCGTATTGCCAAGCTTTAGAAAAATATTCTAATCTGCAGAGACCTAAATTTCATTTTAACACCTCACTCCCGTTTCTCCCACACATATTTCAAATGAACTCTGTGGTTTGTGAGAAGTCACAGTCATCTTTTCTGTCTGTTTTTTTCCAGAGCTGCCTTGCCACAGTGAAATGATACATGTAAAAAACTGCGGCGCATGTGGAGTAAATCTGTAGTGCTGTAGTGCAACACCTTGACTCCTCCAGACTTCAGTATGAGCTCTTACCAGTGATGCTGACGTCTTTATATTTACTTTTTTAAAAGAGAAAGGAAAATCAATATATTTGCAAGACTTTTTTTTAGACATCGTGCTGCATTATTTGTGTCCTCCCACTGTGTTTTCTTTCTGTTGTTTGGTGGCATTTCTAGTTAATTTACTCTTGATTATTTCTAATGTATTTACTGACTGTGAAGCACTTTGTAACTTGCTTTTGAAAAGTGCAATACAAACAAAGATTATTATTCTCAGAGGTATTTTGTCATTGTGAAACTAAATGTCAGATTCGTACTGCTGGAATTGGCCTATTGTCGCCCCTCCCACAATGAAATCTCATCTCTTTTCCACATGTGGTACATTGTCATTAGATTACAACTCCCTTGATTTCCGCATCGTCTCCTGCAAAATATCCAGAGCAAAAAGCAGGACAAAAACAGCAACCAGGCTGCTCAGTGCCCTATAGAAAACAATTTGTCATGACCAGAGCCTTTTTATGTATTTTTGCAGACATAATAAAGCATCCTAGTAACATAAGTTACAGGGAAAGTTTCACTTTAGCTCATACCAATAACCTAAAACAGACCTATTTAAAATTGAGGTAATCATGTGTGACACTTTAAATGATATAATTAAGACTGACAGAAACAGAAGTCAGATAAAAGTTTAAAAAGCTCTAAGAAAAGTAAGATAAAGACGATGTTGCAGTACCTTCCCTTAAAAAGTTGCTTGTTCAACAGTTACTATTAGAAAAAAATGTTAGATTTATTATCTACATAGAATTGTGTGGAAAAGTGTTTGCCCCATTCTCGATGTCCTATTTTTGTAAGTCTGTCACACTCAGATGCTTGACAAATTTGACAAAGAAAACCCAAGTGAACACAAAATGCAGTTTCCAAATGAAAGTGCCAGACATCATGCCGCGATCCAAGGACAGTCAGAGCCATTATCCACAAATGGCAAAAACATGGAAAAGTGGTAAATGTTTCCAGGAGTGGCCAGCCAATCAAAATTACCCCAAGAGTGGAACAACAAGTCACCCAAGAGGTCACAAAAGACCCAGAGCAACATCCAAAGAACTGCAGGCCTCACTTGCCTGAGTTAAGGTCACTGTTCATGACTCCACCATAAGAAAGAGACTGGGCAAAAACAGCCTGCATGGCTGAGTTCCAAGACAAAAATCACTGCTGAGCAAAAGGAACATAAAGGCTTGTCTCAGTTTTGCCAGAAAACATCTTGATGACCCCTAAGACTTTGGGGAAAATACTCTGTGGACTGATGAGACAAAAGCCAAACTTTTTGGAACGTGTGTGTGTCCCGTTACATCTTGTGTAAAAGTAACGCTGGAACATCATACCAACAGTAAAATATTTGGGTGGTAGTGTGGTCTTAGGCTGCTTTGCTGCCTCAGGACATGGAAGACTTGCTGTGGTAAATGGAACCATGAATTCTGCCGTCTACTAAAACATCCTGAAGGAGAATGTCCGGCCATCTGCTTGTGACCCCAAGCTGAAGCGCACTTGGGTTGTGCAGCAGGACAATGATCCAAAACACACCAGCAAGTCCACCTCCTAATGGCTTAAGAGAAACAAAATGAAGACTTTGGAGTGACCTAGTCAAAGTCCTGTCCTGAATCTGACTGAGATGCTGTGGTATGAACTTAAGAAGGTGCTTCATCCTCAAAAACCCTCCAATGTGGCTGAATTGCAGTTCTGCGAAGATGAGTGGGCCAAAACTCCTCCACAGCGCTGTAAATGACACTTGATTGCAGTTGTTGTTACCAAGGGTGGCCCAACCCCTTATCAGGTTCAGGGCCATGTAGGTTTTTGTTTTTTTCCCCATTAATAATAAACGCCTTCATTTAGAAACTGCATTTTGTGTTTACTTGCATCATCTTTGTTTATTATTGTATCTAATATTTGTATGATGATCTGAAACACAACAAGTGTGACGAACATAAAAAATGGAAAGTCAGGAAGGGGGCAAACACTTTTTCACACTACTGTATTCACAGATGGAAAAATGTGACCATTTCTTTTCATTCTTGCTTCTGGATACATGAAAAATACAGCCTGAAGCTATTCTGTAGCTGAATGTGAAGAAGCACAACACGACTTGCTTTGTGCTTTGTGCTGCTCTACCAGCAGTTTTATGTGCAGTAATCATGCAGTCCTTATTAGATAAAACCTTTTATTGTGATGAGAAGAAACAGGAACACACTGCAGAACAAGTCGGCTTTCCACGTGCAGCCTGGGTTCTGTCATATTTATACTGTTCCATTTGTGAATGTGCACGTAAGCCCTGTGAGTCCAAAACTCAGGCCTTGAAACTCTTTACATCAGGTTTTCCATTCTTGTTGTTCTGTGATGTCAGGGTGAACACAGCGGCCCGGGCCACCTGATGCTCAGATATTCTGTTTGTGAGGGGCAGCCAATCAGAAGAAAGTCAACTTAAAGTTTGAGGAAGCGAAATTGCCTGAAAGAGACAGAGTATTGACTCAGACTACACCAAAACCCAGCATAAGACAAATAAGGATTATTTTGAACTGTTATTCATGCAAAGCTATACTAGTAGAATCCGGGAATAAAAACATGGAGCTGGAAAAAAAACATAATAATTCTCTTGACGCATCATGTAATTCTGTTATATGTGACTGAACCATCAAGCTTTTTAATCATAACCCGATTTTGACTTAGAATGACTAAACAGAGTGAGGATAATAATTTCTTATTATACATTTATCTACTCTGAAAAGCCTGATGCTGGTGACACTGTTCACTCAATGCTGATAATAACAACAAACTGTAGACTGTATAGCCGTCAGTAAATCAAGTAATCACTTACAGATAACCAAGCTGCAGGTGTTACCTGCTCTGGGCTAAATGCACAACTGTATTCAAAGCTAGCTTGTTGACTGCCTTTCCAGTTGTTTGTTTCTTCCTTGAAAACAGCTGCCTGTAGATAAGAATGATGAGACTGAACGAGATCAGTTGGGGGGCTTAAACCAAAACAGTGAGCTGAAAGATGCTAAAATGTTCTAAAGAATGCAGTCGACTGCAGTGAATGATAATTATACACTTTGACCTGATGTTATTGTGAACACGTTAAGTCAAGCATCTCTAACATCATAAATGCAGTGTTGGCTATGACATTACCTGCAAGTCAAAGATGATGATCAATGGATCCACGTATTACTGAGACAGTCGCACGTGGAGAACATATCAAAATAGTAAGTGAAGTACTCAAAAGTTTGTATTTTGAAGATGTCCACACTGCTATTCTTCAGCATTACTCATTACAAACCAGGAGCCATGGAGCGCGACAGAGACAGCATGTGATGATGCTGGGATGGTTTACTTTGGCGTGACGTGGAATTATACATCCAGTGTGTGCGGAGACTGTGACAACACTAAATCTTACTAAATGTAAGTAGGCATCCTGCTTGTTCTCTTGTGAGTCACAAACACACACTTGAATCCCACTTATATAACTGCAAGCTGTTTGGATGGTGCTTCGTGGAGGATCTACTTATCAGATCCATTCAGAGTTTGTATGTTTTTTTTCTAGACTGACTTCCACCTGTGTAATTTCCTATTTCCTCTGTGGCATTCAGCACCAAACCATTTGGCTAAAAACTAAAAGTCATATTTTAAAAGGGCAACACCATCTTTTAAACAGATGGTGTCTAAGGTTTTAGTAAAAGTTACTCAAGCAAGAAAAGTCGATGAATTTCTATAAATTTGGTGGCATAGAGGGCATTTCTGGCTAAATATAAAGTATATAAAATAAACTACACCATAAACAGTGTGACAAACTTTTTTTAACTTTAGGACACAAAGAAAGCTTAAAGAAATGAAACATATCACAAGTTGGATACACAGTAATTCCTAGTTGGAGTGTGGCTTTGGTTTTCATGAGATTTGTTGAAATTACAAAAAAAATATCACAAGCTGTCTTCTGTATTTATTTTTGCCAAACAACTCAGTTTTGACTATCTTGGAGTATTTGGAGCGTAGATGGACTACGCAGAAAACCTGGACATACCTTCCAGGTCACAAAGGTGAAAGCTATGTGGATTTGCCTTAAACCCACATTCTTTTTAATGGTAAACTTCCAGATGAGTTTTTGGTTTCAGTTGAGACAACATTTCCGTTTTGTAAATTTTGGTCCCACATTAAAGTAAAAAAGAAGACCAAGCCAGAGTGCCATACAGCCAGTGTTGGGGAGTAACGGAATACATGTACCGCCGTTACGTATTTAAAATATAAAATATGAGTAACTGTATTCCGTTACAGTTACCGTTTAAAAAGGTGGTATTTAGAATACAGTTACTTTGTTGAAATAAATGGATTACACGACGGTACTTCCCTGTTTCATATTGTCGCGGGTCAGGACTGTTTGGGTTTTGTTTGACGGCTACGTTCTGTTGTTCCAGGCGGCAGCGTTACGGTTGCCATGGTTACAGGGTGACGTCTCTCTCTCTCTGCGTGTTTCCTGGGTGATAGAGCACCTTTTTGTTGTTGTTGTGCTAAGCTAGAATGCTACAGGTATAGCTCTAAAGAATGTAACATCATAGGCAGTGTAGTCCGTGCTGCAGGGAGAATGGACTGCCATACACGTTATGGACTGAATGGTAAATGGACTGATTCTTATATAGCGCTTTTCTACTCTCCCGGAGTACTCAAAGCGCTCAATGTGTCTGTGAGCGAGGGAGGGAGATAAAGGAAAAGAACGAGTTGTCATCGAGCACAAATGGGAGCTTGTTGCAATCAACCAAGCCCAGTTTTGAAACACCAAGAGGCGAAAATGTGTAGATCACAACTTCCAAACAGGACCTTACAAAGCACAGGGTGACATCATGGTGGCTTCATTCACTTTTAATATAATATTTATGGGAGCTTACGAGATTTTCTTACATGTAGATCAGCTAGCTCATTTCTCATGTGGATCGGTTGGCAAATTCCATGTAGAAGCCTGGATTATACTTGGTTGTGGACATGGACAGCTGGATGCCCGACGATTCAGTAGTTATTTCTGTTATACTTCTTTGAAGTTTGCTGTCTGGGCACATGCGTAGTTGGTGCAGTGTAATGTAAATTCTCTACGGGCTAGTCCACAAGGTCACAAAAAACAGGCAGGCATGTGGATGTCTGCACTCATTGTGTGCTGATTAGCTTTACGTCACAGGAACCTGAGCGGAGACTTGAGGACACAGAAAGTTTATATCCTGTTTTACCGTTTTTAAGCCACTTCAGGCCGCAGTCACACAGGCCTAGAGACTGGTCAGCAACCTCCGATCACAAGGGAAAATGTGTATTCTGTGACTGGTTGGTGTGTATCTATATCTATAATGCTGTCAGCATTAATCTCATTAAAATAACGTTATTGCCATAACCGCATTAATGCAGCAAAACTCTGTTAGCAAATTAGCAGATCGCCCCGTGTGTGGGGCTGCATGGCGTCAACGTATCAGCACGGTTAGCTCGTTAACGCGTTAGTGCCGTGCAGCCCCTCGCTGAACAAAACAACACAAATGTAAAAATTTGTGCTGTCAGCGTTAATCGCCCCGTGTGAGGGCTGCATGCTGTCAACGTGTTAACGCGTTAGCACCGTGCAGCCCCTCGCACGGGGTGATCTGTGTTAACTTGCTAATGGAGATTTACCACGTTAATGCGGTTATGGCGTTAACGTTATATTAACGAGATTAACGCTGACAGCACTAATATATATATGAAGAAAAAAAGCAAGATGCTTAAGACTGAAGGGATAATACCAAAGGACACGGAGAAGATTAGACTATATACACATATACACAAAAGGCTAAAAGGTTGAACTATATATACACAGGCAGCTGATTAGGAAGTAGATAAAGGAGTGGAACTGAACACAGGTGCACAGGATAAGTAATTAACACAAACCCAAAGCAGGAAGTAAGTCTAACACAATGCATGAAGGAAGACCAACCTTCAAAATAAAACAAGGAAGAACCATGAAAATTAATACAGACATGAACACTAACACACTAACAAGATGCCAGACTGGAAAACAAAGGGAAACCAAAACATTAGCACAAAGAGATGAACATGAGACAGAAAACTATAATCAATAAAACTCTATATTCAACCCAAACAAAGGATTGTAAAACTGAAAATAAACTTGACAGGAAAAACGTAGTCAAAAGAGGTATTGAATTTGCTCAACAGCCATGATCAACATACCCAAAAATGAAAACTTCACACAGCAGAATAACAGTAAAGCTTAATCAGAACCCCAAACTCAAAAATGTTCACTATGAATTCAAAAGCACAAAACCTTAGAACCATGACAGCAGCTAATTGTAGTTGTCATGTTTGCACAACTGACAGGATGAACACAATCATATATTGACTTACAAAGTCTCATATAGATGCCTAAAGCTCTAGAGTGTATCTACTGCACCTATGTGAGAAGTAATGGAAGATACAGCAGTGCTGTGAGGAGCCTATACAACAGTTGTCTTCCATTTGATCAAGTGTGTCCTATCACTGCACTGTGTCTGTGTGTGAGTGTGTGTGCACATGTGGGGTAAAATCGGGGTGTTTCACTGCTTGTGTGTGTTATAAATGGTAGTAGATGGTGCTGAGCTGTCTCTTTGCTTTAGCTTCTGTGTGCTTGTGTTGCCTGCGCTGGTGTCAGTGATGCAGTCTGTTGTAATTTTTAAGGAGAAAAGAGAGAGAGTGAAAGACTCCTGGGACTGATGAAGTACACGTACACACACACACACACACACACACACACACACTTTGCTCTATAGTGAAAATCTACTGCAGAGAGTTTCTGTGGCAAGACTTTTTCCTCGATACAAGGTTTCAGTTTGTCTTTGCTTTTCAGGATTCAGACCACCTTACCATAGAGCCTTTCCTCTCTCTATATCCTTACACATCTGTCTTTGCAAGGACTAATTTGACTTCTAGACATCTGGAGTAAAGACATTTGTGGAAGGCAAAGACATTTTGGGTTGTTCTAGGCTTGAAGAATTAGATTTGGGTTAAGGTTAAGCTTTGGAGCTAATGCACCTGTGTATAATGTCTGTCCTTGTTTTTCCTTTGAGAATTTCAGCCATGTGAACTTTGACCTGTTCCCTCAGGTCAACATCTAAACCTTCACTTATAGATTTCCATTGGTTACACAATGGATGAACGCACACTCAAAGAAACATACACACTATGGGAAAAAGGCACACTCAGATAATTACATTTATAGATTAATTGAATGCCTGCCATTCATTTCAATAATGCAAGCTTTGATTTTCCTTTCTCTGCCCCTCTGTCTGTTGGTCTCTTGTCTCTCTCTGGCCAGCCTCTGCTCCTAAGTTGCGGATGATTAGCAGCCAATCTCTGATGGAAGGGAAGAAGCTGTACTTGAAGTGTGAGGCGTCGGGGAATCCCAGCCCTTCCTTCCGCTGGTACAAAGATGGACACGAGCTTCAGAAAGGCAGAGACCTCAAAATAAAAACCAACAAGTGAGTGTGCCAAAGCGTATATTTTTTCTTAGGGTATGATGTAAAAACCAAGAACTGTCATCCACATGTACTATAACAGCTGCTTTGGTTGATGCTATCACTCCGCTGTTCTACAATGAGTAACCATCAAGTTAATATAGTTTCATAAGAATGAGTTCAATGTTATATTTCTGCCTGGAGTTGATGTGACAGGTTTCTCTTGCTCTATGGAGCATTTAATCATCTTTCACCTTTTAGAGCTCAACAGTGACCTCCCACTTTTTAAGGGCTCTGCTTTGGGAAGTGAGTTTTCCATTCATTTCCTCCACTGACATTTCAGAAAATCCCGATATAACGACTTTAACCTCCTAAGACCTGAACTCTTTCATGGCATGCATTTTTAATTTCTTTTTAAGAACAGTGGCAGTGTAATAAGTGCAGTTTTCTAAGTGGATATCAGATCCTTGTAGAGCAAAATGTAGTATTGACCAGCAGTTAGCCGTTTGGTACCGGGCTGCGAGAGTTGAGGCGCGAGTGTGAAATTTATGTGATTTCAGGGTTTTTATCATTAACTCGGTTTCCCTGGGTCTTTTCCCATGTTGTAGTTGTGCGTCTTATTGTGAAATAAATATTTATGCGTTACCATAGTGACCAGAGAGCATTAAGGGACAGAGAGGAGGATGTTACTCTCAATGTTGTTGGCACATTTCAGGAGGACGCTGCTAATAAAGTTACACAATTACACAGTGAATTCACATTTATTATTATATTTACAAAATACCACAGTTTTTGTCTTGGTCGTAGCATTTTATTTTGTTGTATTTATCCTCGACACCTTAAAGGCCTGTCCGTTAAAATATTGTCGGATATTAAACCGATCCGTGGCACAAAAAAGGTTGGGGACTGCTGGTCTAGACAACCCAAAATGTGATGTCCTCATATGTGGATACCAGGTCCCAGGAGGTTAAAGTCTTGAGCCGAGCCAACCTGTGAATTGTGGCCATGAAAAGATTTGATTTGGACCAAAAATGAAAAGAAAATGGAAAAAATGGCAAGGGTACAAGACTATGTAATTAATATAATCACTTTTGACAATGAAGGATCTACCCAGCTTGTAATCTATTGGAATTCCCAGATTCCACAACAAATGATGTCCGACCACAAATGGGTTTTTTTTTTCATTATCATAGTCTTGATATATGTTTTAGTTTGTTCAGTAAAGTAAAGTCTAGCTGTCAGTGTGGTAACGTGCTGCATTTCTTACTGCAATCACCCTCCTCCCAGTTGTCCAGGGGTTTAAACATTTCCGTGGTAACAGTGACCTCCGCCAATCAGAGGCATTGCTGTTTCACTTTAGCAGTGAGAGTAGAGTAGTTCTTACTGCAAATAAAACAAATAAAACCTGTTTCTGTTAAAATAAGGTTGATATACAGATATTTGGTTTCATGATGCTGTAGCCTGCAGCGTTATCGCTTATAATCAAAATTCGTATAATCAAAATGGAAAATATGAATATTTTTACTTAATTTCACTGTTGAGCTCTCTCGTTTTATTAGTAATACTCATGTGTACAACACTCTATCTTTGACGATGCACAAATAGATCCTGTGACTTTAGGTAACGCCACGTAGCTGTGCATATTGAATACAGAGAAAAGAGCCCTACAAACAGCTGAAAGCAACAAACACAACTGCAGCTTTTGTGATTTGCATTGATGACAAGAGACACGTCTGCGTGTGGGGCTCAGGAATTTTTAGCACAGGACGTTTGGGACAATAGGATGTTTTTAGTGCACTGAGAAAACCTGGTTAAGATGGAGGTTTGAAACGTCTTCTGATTGCAGGCAGTATTGGAGCCTACCAGCTCTAATATGCTTCAGGCTATGTGGACTTTATTTTTTTCTCTAAGTTTTCCTACCCTTTACCTGCCAGAACAGCATCCTCTCTGTGCAAGTGGAGGTCCTGTTTTTCAAGTTGACCACTGGGTGCTTAACCTACATGAAAAACCATAGTAGTCAGTATCTTAGAGATCCCCTCATTCATATATAACATAGGCCAAGTTCCCCCTGGCTAGTTTGGGGGTGAAGGGCCGGTGTGCCGTAGTGCTGTAGTCTTTCTCTGCACAAAATAATAAAAACATGCACACAAGGTACAGTTTGATAAATACATGCTCTCAAATTAATAAAAGCAATACTTTTTTCCTTTCAATGGCTACTAAAGTGTTAGTTTCCAGCTAAAAAAAACTTTAGAGTCCCATAGTACACTACCGAGTCATCGTCAAAGGCCTGGTGGGGTAGTGGTTAGCACTGTTGCCTCACTGGAAGAAGGTTCCTGATTCAGACCCCTGCTGGGGTCTGTCTGTGTGGAGTTTGTACGTGCTTTCTCCCAAAGACATGTATTCAAGTTAATTGTTCATTCTAAAATTGCCATAGATGTGAGGTAGTGCCCATAATAAATAAACTGTGACTTGATGTCAAAAGTACTTTAAACGGTCAGTAAATGCATGTCCAAACAGAAAACAAAGTTAGCTGTCTTTACATTTATGTATGCTGAAAACAAGTAGATGAATGCTTTTCTTTTTGAAAGAATAATAACTGACATTGTCTCTGCCTCTCTCCTTCCCTTTTGCTCAAGAAAAAACTCAAAGGTGCAGATCAGTCGTGTCCGTGTGGAAGATTCTGGCAACTACACTTGTGTGGCTGAAAACTCAGTAGGACAAGAAAACGCCACGAGTATAATCAGCGTGCAGATCTGTGAGAACAACTTATTTCTATCTGTCCTTCTGTCTATGTGCTGATGTTTGTGTTGATCTATCGCTCAAATACGTCCGATCTTTTGATGCAGGAGTCTGATCATACGAGCACAAACCTTGTTTACGGTCACTGTCATCATGTGTTCTCTTCACATGGCTGGCTGGGGATAACGCAGACACGTAAAGCAGAGGCAGCGGTTGTAAAAACAGAATAATTATTTTTCTTACTTGCAAATATATCTTAATTTTTCAGCTTTAAGGTTGGAATAAGAAAATACAAATATCCCGGGGACCTTTGCACTTGTAAAACCAATGGAGAGCTGGAGCTCACAACAAAGTGACTAATGCCTGTGTACACTGTGGTGTCGCATGCAGGATTGCAGCGTAATGCACTGTGTCTTTTCTGTCAATCTGTGTTTCTCCTAGTGACCACCACAACCCTGTCTCCAGGTGTGAGTCATGCGCGGCACTGCAATGACTCTGAGAAGTCCTACTGCGTCAACGGAGGAGACTGTTACTTCATACATGGTATTAACCAGCTGTCCTGCAAGTAAGTTTATTTCTCAGTCGGTCCCCCGTCCTCTCAGCCATCACTGTGTAGCTCCCTCTGTCTCTCCACCCAGTCTCTGTCCCTCTCTCTTTCTCTCTGTCTATCTGTGATGTCATTGTTGCTGGTCACCGTGTCTTCTGTTCCTTGGTTATGATCGCTCGACATGCACAACTGCAGCCCACCTGACTGCTCGGCTGTGTCTAAAGGCTTCTTGTCTTCACTTTTCACCAATTTGCTCCAAAAACATGCAACCGATCTTCACCTGCACATTAATGTGCCCATTCACTTAATGCTTTTGTTTCCAAGATGAATTCATTTTAGAGTGAGGTCTGTCTGTGAAATGGGAAGAAAAGCACAGGTGTTGAACAAAACCTCGCCTAATGTATAAATGCCTTTGGATATTTTTTTTATTTATTTATTTAACACTGAAAATAATGAGTCCAGACTATTTTAGATGAGATGCAAATTACTGAAAAACTGGTGGAGTAATTTTCAACTGTTAGCAATAAGGCAGTAAACCCAGTGGAAACAATTAGCATCCCTGTCACAAGGGAAAAGTGGGTTTTCTTAAAAAAAAAAGTCAATATGCTGAGTGAGGACTGTGCGCAGGGAAGGTTTATAGATAGAGTGTACGGTCAATACTATACATATACTGTATTTGCAGTTTTTTTAAACAGTCAGTGTTATGTGCAATGGTATTGTGAAACACATTTATGCTAGGTAACAACATACAACGTACATAGCAGTCCACTTGGAGCCCTTCGGGATTTAATGATGTTTCTAAGCCCAGCCTTGCTCAGAAGAATTAAACTGGCTTGAAAAGTTGAAGAGGACATCCTGCTGACGTTGTATATTAGCAGCTGTCTCTATTGTCGGTCACTCTGTTGGCATGTTACCATGAAACAATTTGCAAGCTGAGGGCACTCCAAAGCAACGAGGACAGAAGAGGCATGATGGATTTCAGGACTCATGGACACCCAAGTTTGTGAATAACTTATGAAGGAAGTCACCTGGGATTTTTCAAAGTCTAGCTCAAAATAAAAGTTGAACCAGCGTTGCGGATATTACATTTGGGGAAATTTTTAAACGTCACCTGGACATCCTTGTTTGATTTTCTAGAATCAGAAAGCTTGTTTATGAAATGTTTTTATTATCTCTTTATCAATTAGAATAATATAGCAGATGCCATCATGCTGACATTTTTTAGCTGAGGTTAGAAAATAATTTAAGATAAAATCTTTTTACAAACTGTAGTGTAAATCTCTACTGTATGTTGCGGTTGGTCGTAAACAGCTCAAGTGTTTGTTATTTTTAAACAATCTTTAGTAATACGATTCTGTGTACACAGAGATGACAGAACCATATTAGTTGTCATTTAATCAAAGAAAATAATTTTGCACAAACAAATGCAAATACATTTTTTCTTTTCAATAATCTGATTGTTAGTTCTCACTTTCCAAGAAGATGGTCTGACACGACCTCTGTTCTCCATGGAAAATCAACATCCATCTAGCTATGTTAGCATAACATAAACACAGTGAAGCTGGAGGATGAACGCTAACTTTTTTCCACTCGATAAAAGTTAACGTGAGGGTTCCTGATGGTTAGGGACAAATGGCAGGATGCCATAAATGGACCAAACTTCAGTCAGGAGAACAACTGAGATAATCCAGCCACAATACGAGGTTAGTCATTAATATACTGCAACAACATGGGAATAGAGCAGCTGTGAGATAATTCCACATTAATGAATCAATGGTATGGAAGTGGAGGAAGAAAGAAGAATGAGTTGAGTAAAGTTTGACTTATCTGACCGTTCTGTTTCGCTTAATGCACCTTTTGGTCCAAAAAATACGGCAGAGGGTAAAATAGGCATCAAATTAAGTGTGGTGATATTTTTTTATTGAAAGATGAACTGGATAAATCTGTAAACCACAACTTTAATCTGTATCCTGCCTGACCCTTGGTTTGGAGGTTAACTGTTAAAAAGATATATTATAGTGCCTTTAATAGCTTTCGTCAGACACAGAAGAACATTATCTGTATTTAGGAACAAACAAACTACAAATATAATGCTTCCATGTTTAGTGCATTATTTGTCTACTTTGTTGTTGTCTCTGTCTGCTTAGCACCCCAGTGAAGTTATCCTACATTTGACACAGAGCATTCCCTGCAGGTTTCTCCGTGCCTACGTAGCTAGCACTTTATGTTGTCCTCTCATGCTTTTATGTACGGCAAAATTCTCTAAGACTTGACAGTGAGCTGTTTCACATCAGCATTTATATGACTAAAGCTACCAACTGCACATCATCCCAGTAAAGTCAATTTTCTTAATGTTTATTTGACTTTCTTTTCTTTGGAGGGTCCAACATTTAACGATTGTCTGGTGGGATCCTTCACAAATATATGAGCACGTCACACAGACAGGCACAAAGAAACCATGTTTAGCAGGTACTGGCTTCAATACAGGGATAATGTGAGTAATATATAAATCACTCAGGCCTGACAAATATTAGTATTCCAGTTATCTCCCCCCTTTACTTCCCATTTTTCTCCTATGCACTGTTTGTGTCACCATGTTTCCTGTTGTCCCAGTAGGTAGGAGACAGGACAAGCTGAGTGACAAACTACTGGTCACAATCATGGCAAGCAGGACGTGAAATGTAGTGATAACTTTTCTGACACAGCCCCACAGTGATTAAAAACTTCACTGCTAATGATCCACTGAACTGTAAACATAAATGCATCACTTCCTGTGAGTGGGAGGATTTTTCCTAGGAAACTGCTACCAGACTGGTAGGTGTTTAGAACAGCAAGTGCAAAAATTTTCATGAACTGAATTCTTAGATGAATCACTGCTGTGTTATATGAACTTATTCCAGAGCAAAACTGTTGTAGCAGACATGCCATCATAACTGATTGCATATGGGAAGTAACAGTATAATGGTAAATACCTGTTTGCAGCTTGTAGCACTTTCTTTTAGAGCCTTGCACTAGAATAACGGAGGTGTTACCTGGCCTTGCACTACTAGCAATTATCTTGCAGGATTTATTTATATATATTTTTCATTTATAGAAAGGTTTGTAAGTTTTATAGACTTTGTATTTGCAGCCAAAGCTTTGTACAAATCTAAACCAGTCATTCCCAATCAAAGCGTTAAGTACCTCATGGGGTATATTTTAGTAGCCAGGGGGTACATGGAAAAATTATATTAACTAATCATGAAGTTCAGTTCTTTAATCACCTTGCTCACTAAAGAAAAAAGGGGAGATAAACACGTTTGAGCTGAAGACTTAGAAGTTAAAGGATAAACGGAAGGCAATAATGAGGCAACAAAAAATTAAAAAGCAAAAAAACTTAAATAATAACAAAACTCATCTAGTTACATCATTAGCCATTCAAAATGTCTAAACAAATAAAATTCTTTAAAGTAGTTGATAAAATATATGAAGGCTATGAGTAAAAATCAAATAAATAGCTAATAGGATGTAGCTGACAACTACAAGAGCTAGCCGGAAAGGTAAACAGTTTTAAACAATTTTAGCTGGCAGTACTTCAGTTTAATCCAATTCCCTTTTATTTATACAGCGCCAAATCACAACAAAAGTCACCTCAAGGCGCTTTATATTGTAAGGTAGACCCTAAAGTAACGCACACAGAGAAAAACCCAACAATCTCACATGACTCCCAATGAGCAAGCACTTTGGCTACAGTGGGAAGGAAAAACTCCCTTTTAACAGGAAGAAACCTCCGGCAGAACCAGGCTCAGGGAGGGGCGGGGCCATCTGCTGCGACCGGTTGGGGTGAGAGAAGGAAGACGGGATAAAGACATGCTGTGGAAGAGAGACAGAGATTAATAATAAGTATGATTCAGTGATTCAGTACCGATCAACATGCACCAGTGGCGTGCTAGACAAGCAAGCAGAGCCAAATACCCTGACAATAAACCAGATATCCTACCTTTCATTAATCATTTCCTTGCTAACATGCTAAAGGAGTTATTAAAAGCTTGCTCCTCATAACACATCATGGTCAAGTTGGTTATTAAGAGGAAACTTGTCTGTTACAATGATAAATCATAGAGGGCTTGTTTACTTTCTAATGCTAGCTCTGTTTCCATACCATGTGCAGATGAGCACTGATCTCAGAGCAGTGAAAGCAAAGCCAGCAGCTGCCTCAGTTTCAGAGCTTATCAACATTGCGCATGTGCAAAAAAAACTTCCTGGTTTCTCAGCTTGCCCAGCTACAACCTTTGTTAATGGGACGTAGGCATTGCCATAGAGACTCCAGTAATTTGAAGTCAACTGAGTTAAGGCTACTTCCAGAGGCAGTAGCAAACTGTGGCCACAAGTAATTTAAAAGATGAATGCAAACAGGCAAGAAGCTTCATGCAATACAGTAGATAAACAATTGAAATAGCTATCTTAAATTAAGAATAAAAAGTTAGAATAATTATCTAAAAATATGGAAATCAGATGAAAATAAAACATTAAGTATTGTTATATTATTATATTATATTATATAACAGTATAGATAAACAGGCACAATACTTGTCAAAACAGAATGGACACAGTTGAAATAGCTAGCTAAAAAGTTGGAAATATTTAGCTGAAAGTATTTCTAGCAGTTGAAATTGAAACATTTGTATCAAAGGTTGAAGTAGCTTGATAAAAAGTATAAATAAACAATTAAGATTTTAGCTAACAGTATGGCTAAACAAGCACAATTTAACCCAATGGATACACTGTTAAAAATAGTCATTATATATACTGGAGAGCTGTTAAATGGAGTAGTAGCTGGTCATGCCACCAGTTCAGATAATACAGTTTCTCGATAAACTCCTAAAAGCAGATATCGAAGTCGCCTAAGTTGACTTCATTTTTCAACGGTTTTCTGAACTAGAGGTTTTAGTCTTTCCGTTCTAAACTGGCATACATGTTGGGTCATTTTGTAGATGTGTAACAAACATTTCCTCTGACAGTGTGGCTAACAGATGGCGTGTATAGTCATGCATGGTCAGAAGCTTTGTTTTTATGCTTTCTGTACAATAGGATGTCTCGGCTAGAAATCCATCCTTAGCTCCAGAGGTGTCTGTTTCAGATCTCCATTTTTTTTGTCTCTTTGTTTTTACATTTCCATCTCTCTCTTTCTCTCACTCTCTTTTTCTCCCAATATTCCCCCTCCACTCGCTCTCTGCCTCTCATCTGATATACCTTTGGGTCATCGCTGAAGGATAAATCAGAATGTTTTTTTCATGGTGCTGACAAGCAGAAAACTTTGTTTGAGAGGGTTCATATAGACATTAGGAGCTGCGTATAGCAGTTTAGCGATGCAAAATGTGCAGGATTGCACAACCGCGTGTGCATGATTGCACTGCATACAACACACTGCATATTTAAAGAAGACACAGCAAGCTAGCAGTAAAGTAGCAGTAGACTAGCCAGCGTGTTCCAGAGAGTTACTGTAGCTTCTCAGCTTTGTCATCCTTTGTTGGCCTGTCTGTTAAGGCCATTGGATAACAGGATGTAAATAAGACTGCTGTTTGCAGGTGTCTGTGCTGCTTGTTCACCTCAGAGATATGTAGACTACCACCCGGCTTCACAGACACATGCATAACAACACTCTCGAATCTGCACGACAGCTTCAAATCCACCCACTGCAAAACATAGCCAGGCAGCAAGAACTGTTAACATCTCTAAAATTCTTTTTGTGCCAACCACAGGAACCTGTAATCTCCTCTTCCCTGAAGGAGAAAGTAATGCTGTATTGCAAAATGGAGTCTGTAGGTTAAAGTGGAGGACAGCACATACAGAAAGGCACCCTGGCTTAAACAGAGTATGGAGGGTAAATTAAAGATGAGCATAGGCAAACATTCCCCCACCAAGCTGTGGGCAAGTTAAACCTCGGTGTGCCTCTGGTTTTCTGTGTAAAGCTGCAGATCCCTGCTCTGATTAATGTGAACTTGCTAAACTACAGTCTGAATGCTGGCATAGAACAGTATGTCGTGTATTCAAAGCTATAGGTGGAAAATGCCGAAATTCCCCTCATGAATCAGTAGAGATAATCTAATCTAAACTAATCTAATCTACAAATGGCAAGAGGTCAGGCTTGTGAACGTTTTGCCCATAACTGCCTGTGGTTCTTCTGTTAAATTTGATGAGCCCTTTGAATAATGAATATAACCACATTCATTCAGATGGGTGGAACAAAAGGTGTGTTATCTTTTTTTTCCCCTTTCCTTTCCACTTGATCTGGGGGCTGAAAGAACAGTACAGAGTAGAAAAAATGGGAATGCAAAGGGTAAAACGGGTGCAAAGAAATAGAAAAGAGATGATATACAGTAAAAGCTTTGCCGGCATAGGGCTGCATCTGCACCCGGTGTCTCCCACCGCTCTCTCTCTCTCTCTGCTCTATTTATATCTCTCTGGGAAATTGCTGAGTGGGCTCTACTGAGGGTTTTTGCTGTAATTGATTCAAAATGCAAGTTGTCTCTTTAGTGGTGAGAAAGAGGAGAAAAGGATACCCAGTCAGTTATACGGACAGTGTGTGCATGAGGGGAAGACGAGGCTCCTTGCGTTTCAAACTGGATAAATTGGTTGACCACTGTAATAAATACAGTGTGGTCATTACTGGGGCCTAGGTGAAATCGCCAGAGAGCTTCTTCCATCCTATGATAACTGTAATGGGGCCACACCCATGATATCATAAAACTGTGGTCAATTGTTATGATCCATCTACAGCATATGTGCACTGCAGCTGAATAAGATATTCTATAACATGTCTATTTTTCATTTGACTGCAGTAAAAGCTGATCTACTATCAATTACAGCAATAAAGAGATTACATCAATTATTCCCAGCTGGGTAAAAGCCTCGACACCCATTATAAAACACAATTTAAGACATTTCTGGATTTGAAGCACTCTTACAGATATTTTTTTTAAATTTTCAGAAAGGCATTATTTAAAATTGGGGTCCTGTAGTGTTTTAGTGAGTGAATGAAGATTAATATAAGAATGTCAAAATCAATATTTAGCCTCCAAAATACCAATAATTGGCATGCGTCAATTTTCTAGTTGCTGTGATGCAGCGAGGAGCTGCAGTTTCAGTGTTGTGAGTTTGATGGCTGATGCCAGAATATGAATCATGTTTAGCTCGTGGTATTGCTGACAGCTCGCCACCCATCCAGAAACAAAACACCACGTTCTGCAGCTGCATGTAAACTGTTGCTGTTATTTATGCCCAAGAAATACCAAAACCTATTCCACCCGTTTTCATGCTCACACACTGTGGAGGGCTGTCTCTCTCTGTCTGCGCGCTCTTTCATTTTTTAGACTTGTGGAAAATGCTTCGGTTTTAAGCGTGTGCCATGATTACAGGTCCTCGTTTCTTTATGATTTATTTATGGAGTACATATAAACATCGCATTACACAGAGCAGGGACACTGCGTTTAATGGAAAATGCATGACTAACGACCAGCATGACTCAAACAGGAAGGCCTGCCTTTCCAGCCGCTGTAGAGACGCACCCAAAGAGAGAGGATTTTTCGTATCTTTCAGCTCTTTATTTTGGTTTGGAGTCTAACCTTTGTGTTGGCTAAGCATTGGTTATATTACACTCATTAATACATTTGAGGCAGGAGATGTTTTCAGTGAAATGGTTCGGATTAATAGCCAGCTGATGATGGCAAAACAGCCATATTATATATATATATATATATATATATATATATATATATATATATATATATATATATATATATATATATATATATATATATAGTTGCCATAGATGGGTGTGTGTGTGTGTGTGTTTGTATTAGTTATTCTGTAAAAAAGTGTCTTAGTGATTAACGGCCATCATTATGTCACATTTTATTGTGTTTTATTGAAATTATAACTGCACTCAGGTAGCTAAGCTACCTGAGTGCAGTTATAATTTCTCTTCCCACAAGCTTAAATTTTTACTACTGCTGTCAGCGTTAATCTCATTAAAATTACGTTAACGCCATAACCGCATTAACGCGGCAAATCTCCGTTAGCGGTTTAGCGCAGATTGCCCCATGCGAGGGGCTGCAGGGTGCTAATACGTTAGCGCCTTTAGCTTGTTAACGCGTTAGTTCTGTTTGATATAATAGGAAAACACTGAAATAATCATTGAAAACAATCTTTCCCTTGCTCAAAAGATCATCCAGCCAGCACTGAAATCAGCTGAATTCACCAAAAATAATTAAAAATAAAGTAACAGTTGCCTCAAAGCACTTTGTATTGCAAGGTAAAGATGCGACAATATTAGTGAGAGAGAAAAGCCCAGCAGCCAGACGATCCAGTATGTGCAAGCACTTGGCAAAAGAGGGAAGGAAGAACTCTCTTTTAACAAAAAAGGTAAACCGTAGCTAACTTTGGAGTCTTTAGCTCTGCATCTGCTACCTATGTATGCTCAGGGTACAGTCACTGTGTTTGCCCACACTTCACCAAAAAAACTAAAATGTAATTGACGAGAAAAACATGGCGGACCAAACATCAAAATGACCATGATCAGAGAGGCAAAGAGTAAAGTGAGGCACAAAATCACAGACGTTTACATGGTAGCTCCTCCTCTGGGTAGAGCATTTATTGAAAAGAGCTCAGCATGATAAATGATAAAACGTGTTCCACTAACAGTGATTTCACAGATTAGCATCCGATTACATCATATCATCCTCCTGCATTTTTTCAAACAACTCACTTTCTTGTTTATATGTGTAAAAACAGCCCAGAATTATATCTGCTGGCTAACATATAGATCCTGCATCGGTCTTGAGTGGAGACCACTGTAAACTTACAGGTTTGGACACAATCAGGTTCATGACTGCTGTGTTTTGTTAATATGTTTGCATATTATATAATGGTTAATAAATTGTTTTAATACATTTCTCCAGTACAACGAGTGGGAGTCCATAAAGCAGTTGTTCATGTATGCATTTTGTGGGTGTTGTCTACACCTGTGTTTGTGTGTGAGAGGGGTTGGAGGCTAACGGCTGTGCGTTTGACCCCTCCTATCTCCTGCACCACCATCACACAACCCCCACGACTGTGATGATGTCTGAACTGTAGCAGTGATGTCATATTGATGGCGGTGATGTCACAGTATGCAGGTCATCTCTCTCTCTCTCTGTCTCTCTCTTTCTCTCTTTCTGTACTTGGTGGATTGTGATGTTTCTAATCCCTCATCTCTCTCCTCTCCTACGTCTCCCTCCTTCCCTTCCTCTCTCCCCCTCTTATCTATCTGTCCTTGTGTCTTCCTCCTCCTCTCTTTCCTCCTGTTTTATCCTCTCTCTTCCCGCTGTAACTTTAACCTTCCTTCCCCTCCCTCTGTGTCTCGTTTTCCCTCCATCAGGTGTCCCAATGACTATACGGGGGACCGCTGTCAAAACTCCGTCATGGCCAATTTCTACAGTATGTCCATTTGCTCTTGTCTGTCTCTTTCCCACTGAGATGCTGCATGCTACATTGGAGGGGTTGAATGGAGGGAGTGTATGCGTGTGCGTGTGTGTTTGCATACCTGCTCGTCTGTTTAATGTGAGTTATCGTATGTATGTGAACGTGTGTGTGATGTTTGCATGATTCTGTGTCCACCCTTTTCTCTCCCTGTCTCCCCTGGTTCCTCTGTGGTGCTCCTCTAGTAACCAGAAGCAACCACTGTAGGAATATTTACATTTATTTTTCCTGCCAGCTCACCTGCTTGAAACCCTATTTAAAGTACGCTGGATCTACAAAACAGTTCCAAAATAAACAACTTAATAAGCATTATGCCTCGTCTTACATCTTAAAATTCTGCACATCAGTCATGTAAATTACACCCAAAAGTTCTCGTGCTGCAGCTTGATCCAGAGGCTTGCACTAAAAGAAACAGAGGAGACAGAGAATTAACATAATGAGCAACACAGGAGGTTGAAGTTATTTGCTTTCGTTGAATCGCTTTGTCACTTTTCTTTGTAGATGATCCATTGGTGACGCTTGTTTTGGAGCAGCGAAAAGAGAAGCCAGAATTGAGCAATCAAGGCAAAACTATGTGGATAGAATCTATTAGCAGAAAAATCTTGGATCGATTTTACATTTTGGAAAGTTGAGTCCTTGCAACATTGTTTTGAACAGCTGCCAGTTTTTGTTAACAGTGACAATGTGCCCAAAATCCCAACAATTTGGCAAGTGAATGGAAATAAGATTTAGAGTTTGAATGTTTCAACATTTTAAGTCTTCAAGTAATGAGGTTTGAAAGTACCATTCATCGTTATTCAACCGAGGGCCTGTGTCAGTGTATATTGATCTGACTTTCTTCAAATTACATCTTAGAGGTTATTTCTTCTGACGGTTAAGAGCTTACGATATACTGTGTATATACTACCAGCTGTTTTCACTACAAGCACCCATGGATCATCCGATAAAATATTTTTATGGCATATTGCTAAACGCTGCTTGAACTTTTCATGTAGGGTTCACTTCGAACACATTCAGAAATTGTCACATAATTTTTGAATAAATTGAATATTTTAACATTTGGGAAATTTTCTTATTTGTTTTTCTGAACAGAGCTATAAGACTATTACCACTCATGTGATACAGATACATTAAATATAAACCTATAGCCAAGATAGCTAACAAGTTAGCGTAGCTTAGCACAAAGACTGGAAACAAAGGGAAACAGCTTGCCTAGTTCTGTCCACAGGTACCAAAATGTTACTACCACCAAACAGTAAAGTGTTATAGTAAATTAAATTGTTATATATTTACTGTGTAATTGTAAAAAATAAAGTAAAAAAATGAAAGTTGTGGGGTTTTGATGCTAGTAGCAGTGAGTTACTGGAATATTGTTATTTACAGACAAACAGTAGAGCTAAGAGGTTAATGTTTTTACCTTTTAAATTATTTAGTGTTGAACAGAGCCAAGTAAGCTTTTCCTAAAATGTTCCAGTCGTTTTACCAAGTTAGGCTAAAGATTCTTGTATCAGTCCTCTTTGTAAGTTGCCACTATGGCTTATATCCCCTCAGTTTTACCCTTTAAAAGACTTCCCTTTTACAGTCATGTGAAAAACAAAGTACTTTCTTTCTGAGGTTTCATGTATCAGGACTTAATAAAAACTACATGGGTCTTAGCTGGTTCTAAAATTATTAACATACAATAACAACTACATATGTCATATTACACTATTCATTTACCAAAAAGCAAAATGCAGAAGCACTCTGTGAAAAGGAAGTGAAAAACTAAGTAATTAATTTTCCCTTTTTCAGCAGTTTGGTTGTAGTTTTGCTGCTGTGCTTGGATTCACTGTTACATGACCCAGTTTCTGCTTTAGCTGTCAGACAGATGGCCTCACATTTGATTCTAGGATACTTTGGTATAGAGAAGAGTTCACAGATGACTCAATGAGTGCAAGGTCCCCACGTCCTGAGACTGCAAAACAAACCTAAATCCTCATCCCTCCACCACCGTGCCTTACAGTTGCTATGAGGTGTTTGTGCTGCTGTGCTGAGTTTGGTTTTTTACAGACATGGTGCATTGTTGCCAAACATCTCCACCTTGGTCTCGTTTGTTCAAAAGACATTGTTCTGGACGTCTGGAAATCTAAGCCGTACTGCCTCGCTCTCTTTACAGAAAGGAGGCTTTCTCCTGGCAAAACATGAGACTTGTTCAGTTTTCTAATTGTACTGTAACAATTCACATGCTAACTAAGGCCTTTAGAGTCTGAGATGTAGTTCTTGTGTTTTTTGCAGTTTCTCTGACCATTACATGGTCTGACCCTGGGGTGAATTAGCTTTGATGTCCACTCCTGGGAAGACTGGCAGCTGTCTTGGATGTTTTTCAGTTGTGAATAATCTTTCTGACTCTAGAATGATGGACTTCAAATTGTTTGGAAATGAGCTTATAGCCCTTCCCAGACTGATAGGCAGCAACAACTACATCTTTAAGCTGATTGAGATTTTCCTCAATACCAGCAAACTGCCAAAATGTAGCTTTTATAGTGGTGCTCACACTTGCTGATTATCAGTTTTTCAGGTGGATTTGATTAGCTGCACCTCTGCTGCTTAACCTCTGAACTCCTAATTCCTTAATTCCACACACTGCTTCTGCATTTTGTCTTAGATTTTGTTAAGTAAATAATAACACAGTCTAATATGCCACGTGTTGTTGTTCATCTGAGCTTATATTTACCTAATTTTAAAATCTAACAAGAACCAAATGACTGTTTTTTGATGACTGTAAGTCTAAATTTAGGCGAAGAATAAAAGGTGAAAGGTCGTATTTACATAGACTTGAATTCCACATATTTTCACCAGCCTGCCCAAGTTATGTTCATACAGTGCATGTACCGTACAAATTTATTAGAGCGCCACCCAAGGTAAGTTTTTGCTTAAGCACTGATGGTTAAGCACTTTGATCAAAGTTATATTTTTAATACTAAAATATAAATTTTGCTTTTAGCTCTGAATTTTCAAATTTACTGTTAAAAAATATAAAACGCATTAATATTTTTGGTTATTTGGTTATTTTTACTTAGAGTAAATTACCTACACTTCTGAACACACAGTGTGCAGCCACAAACACAAATTTAGTTTGTTATTTTCCTAATAAATAGCATTATCATTTTTGGCTGTTTTTCCCTGTGTTCATAAGAGGTGGGCTAATAAATTCAGTGTTTACTGACAGCAAGAAGGTTCTGGGTTAAATTATGCGTTTTCAGAGGAGTTCACTACGAATTCAGACTGATGTGCAAACAGATGTCTTTTCAGCAACCTAAGAATACGACTTTTCACCTTTTCGTTTTGAACCAAATATCAGCGTTGTTTAGACGTCTGTCAGGGTCGTCTTTTCAGTGTCTTTTCAAAGAGGTTTTTGCTGGGTGGGATGTAACTTGCGAAACTCCTGTTCCCCTGCTCTCATTTTTCATTTGTGACAACCAAGCGCAACGCTCCGAATGTCTTCCTGGAGAGACAGGACTGTGTTGTCCCCTTCTCTCCGATCGTTAGCATTTTTGCTCCAATCAGCAATCAAAACATATTAAAAACACGACCAGTTTCCACATAACCAAACCCACTACACAGGAAGTCAAATATGTGGATTTCCCAAAATGTTGAACACTTGTTTAAATCAGAGGGATGAAAGAAATGTGTTTGGTCATTCTCCTGTGATTGCATGGGCAGTGATAGCGAAACACAGTCGGCCAATATTGGCACAGGCACATAATTAATGGGATGAGATCTCTGCTTAAAGAATGAACAGTTTTAAAGTTAGCACCTGGCTTCTTTTGTACAGAAACAAACAAGCTCTTTCTTGTAGCTGCCCAAGCAATCACACCGAGATAAAACTTCTTGTTTCCAGGGGTTATACAGTGTTGCTTCACGTTCATGTTGTGCTTTTGTTTCTGTTTGTCTATTGCTGAAGTTTCTATACTGAATAATGTCACATTTAAAGCAAGAACAGGTTTTAACGTGTGCTTATTTTTGACCCCACCATCAAGCCTTGTGTTCATGCTGAAGTCTGTCTGTGTTTTCTTTTGCACTGTGACGGTGAAGGAACACCCTCTGCTGTTTTAAATCAATTTGTGTCATTTTCTAGCAGTATTAACACACAGTGCTCAAGGTTACAGAAGTTAAAAGTTAGGGTGGACTGTTCTGGCCAGTAATGCATGTGAGGCCAGAAATATTGGGAATGCTGAGATGATCTCTCTGTAAATCCTATGAGAGTCTCTAAGAGCAGCGTTATACAGAAGGTATGCTGTAATCAGTACAAAGGCACACAGTTGCCATTAGGCGAATGAGTTACAGCACCCACCCCCATTTGTTGTGTCGGCCTCATCAACTGTACTGTGTTTTTATGTTGGAGAGAAACTCACTGCTTTTATCGTTTGTTTTCTTTACTTTTTTGTCTTATTTTTTGTCCTTTTTGATTTTGTTTCTGTCCAATGTTGTTTACTCCAGAAATGAGGTCTAGTAAATATAGCAGTAAGTGATGTGGCTTCTTGTCTTGCTGTCTTTGTCAGTCTTTCTCTGCATGCCTTTTCCTGCCTGCTGTTTCTCTTTCCTTCTGCTTTTGGTTCATTTTCTCCCTTCGTGTTTGATTTCTGCCTGTTTTTTGGTTTCGTTTGTTTGGGTTTTTCTTTTTTTGTTTAGTTTTTCCTGTCATTTCTGGGGATCACAGAGCTGAGGCTGTCTGAGTTGTCTGTCTGTTACTAGACGGTACGCGTGTCAGTCACTCTATAATTAACTTATATCCTGGTTCAGCATATGCAGGACATGGAAATAATATATCTGCTCCAAAGTGGACATTACACCTGACCCTATGTGTCTCTTTCTTTTTACCACGACAACTTTCTGCGCTGGCAGAGCTTCTCAGAATTGAATTTATGGGTATGGAACATTATTATTCATTTTGCTGTGCTTAAAGGATGTGCCAAGATCCTCTCACAGTCACACATTATTGTGCCATCTTCTCTCTAAAACCAACAACTGGGTCTCTCACAACCTGTCCTTCTTTTTCTCCTGCCCACTAACTTGGTTTTAAGACACCTAACCTCCCGTCTTTGCATGCACTCTTCTTTTTTTGGTCTAACAACGCTAGAGAAAGAGACAAATTCATTGGGAAGGGATACAATAATAAGAGAACGTGCAGAGGTGCATTCAAACTCAGTGTAAGGGGCTCCTGATACGACTCCAAACTGTTTATCTGGACACCATATCAGAAAAGCAAAAAGCTGCCTCTTTGCTCCAAAAGAAAAATCAGCGAATGTTTTGCATCATTGATTAATACAAGTAACTGGCTCGTCCCCCGGGCTTTGGCAGTGTGCATATTGGTTTCAGCGGCCCGTCGAACAAAAACATGCAAGCTGCGAGCATTTTTGCAAAGCACTGCCAAAAGCCAGCAAAAAAAGCCTGACTATATAGTCTGTCCTTATTATTATGCCCTTGATTGACTCAGTGTCAGAGTCAAGAGCTTGCCTGTCCTAAATCACGATCGCTGCTGGCCCCACCGTGCCAGCGAGCTTGCCTTCCCATTTCCTTTTGCCTTTCTGTATCAGTACCCTGTGACACACACACAATGCCGGGCCGAGGCTTTCGTAGGCTCGTCAATCCCTACAGAGGCCCTTTATTTAGAGACTCTCCTCGTGCCCTCCCTCCCCCCTTTCCCTTCTTTTCAGTGGCGTGTCTAGAGTTTTTGTTTTGTTTTGTTTGGCAGGTTTAATGATAGGTTTCAGGCACCACTGAACGGCATTAGTTTTAATGTAAACTGAGAAGAAACTCATTTGAACAAACAAATATTTGTGTTGCAGAAGATTTTAATGGTAAATGGCCTATATTTGTATAGCGCTTTACTTAGTCCCTAAGGACCCCAAAGCGCTTTACACTACATCTACACTCATTCACACACACATTCACACACTGGTGATGGCCAGCTACATTGTAGCCACAGCTGCCCTGGGGCACACTGACACTGATTTAGGTTGACGAAAACAAAAAGTTACCGTTAGTTACTGTTAATTTGGCCGTAACTAACAATGCAGTGACCTCGATAATCCAGTTAGTTGATAAGGGGACAAAGTCAGGTCAGTCTTTGGTTCCCGCAGGCCTCTTTCTTCTCCTGGGCCTTTTTCCTGGACACGCCCCTGCTCCCCTTGCAGCCTCTTTCCTTTCCCTCTGTGTATTTCCTTCTGCTTCCTCCTTTTTCACCACTTTGCTTTTCCTGCTTTTATTCCCTCTCTCTTCCCTCTCACGTTCCGTTTATTTGTTGCACTGTGTTTTGTGCTTTTCGTTCTGACACAGAGTGTTACGCCGCAGCAGTCCCCAGAATCTGAATTGGATACACTACAGGATTCACGCGCCATCACCATATTGTGTTATGAACTAAATAAAGTTTAATGTGATCCACGGGGACTTCCACGCCTGTACTGTTGAGTCCGTTTAAATCGAAATTGGTTAGTTTCCCAATGTACAAGAACTCTTGCAGGAGATTTGCACGTTAAAGAAACAGTATAGTCGTTCACAGTTTTTCCCAAGAATATGAGCTATGAATTAGATTATTGTAAAAATGTAAAATAACAAAATAAACACCATAACACCATTGGTGCTATTTAAACCTTTTTCTTTGATAAAAATGTTTCGCTTTTTAGCTTCAACTTAAGGTGGTAAATTGTGACATCGCTGTTGGGCTGTAATAGGTCACACCACCAGGAGGCAGCAAAACAGTCAATCTGGTGTCAACTTGTTTTAATTCAAAAAATCCTGTGTTTGTGATGCTGATGGCGAGCTATGTGAATACCAAACTTTCATCTGGTTCTCGGGCCGCTGTGGTGTTAACCTTGATTTTTTTTTTCCCCCCATCTTGACAACTTGTCTCGTGTGACTCCATTCATACAGGCATGGCATCAGATCTTTTCCAGTGCCATCTGTGGCATTACATCCCCATGGCCATTACAAACTTGTTTAAGACAGCAGGAAGTCTGTGCCAGGTTGTAGGTTTACATCTCAGCTTTTCCTCATGATAGTTGTGAGACTGTATAATTACTCCTCTTTGTTGTGTAGTACTGTGTGACTGCAAGAACATTAAAAGTCCAAGGCATGTGATTTGATAGAACAGAGACAGCACAGCGACATGATGACAGCAGATCATAGTGAGGACAACAGTTTCTTTAGTTGCCATAGATGGGATAGTGCTCATGCTGTATGTGTGTGTGTGTGTGTGTTTGTGTGTGTGTGTGTGTGTGTGTGTGTGTGTGTGTGTGTGTGTGTGTGTGTGTGTGTGTGCGTGCGTGCGTGTGTATTTTTGGTATGGTAAAATGTGCGTGTGAATGTGTGTGTATGTGTTTGCATATTTGCATCCACAGAGGCTGAGGAGCTCTACCAGAGGCGGGTGCTGACGATCACAGGCATCTGTGTGGCGTTGTTAGTGGTTGGCATCGTTTGTGTGGTGGCCTACTGCAAAACAAAGTATGTCTTTGAAACAAAAAGAAACGATTCCACTGTATACAAAAGACTGAAAACCTTTGAATTAACCCTTAAGTCAAAAGCAAAAGTGCCATTACAAAGACCTAAAAGTACTCTATTACAATCAGAAGCCTTATATTGCATGCATGTTAAGTAACTGACTGAAAGCATTTGTTCTGCAGAAATTGTCCTCTGGAACTGAAATATTATTAATTAAGACGTTATTAGAGTGCTCCATTTAAAGAAAAAAAGAAGCTGCATCTTTATTTGTGAAAAATTTGTACTGTGCAAAAATCTCAAACCACTGTATTCTGCTAGGAAAAATAAGTGCTGCGATTTTCTAAAACATTTGCAAAATTAAACGTAAATGCAGTGCATAAGACAAAAAGAAATCCCAATGCGCTTAAAAGTCAATATTTGATATTACCACCTTACTTTAAGTAGTCTTCAGGAATAGTTCTCCAAGCTTCTTGAAGGACATTCAAAGCTTTTCTTTGGATGTTTCTGACTTTTGCTACATTCTCTGTCAAGATGGTCCGACACTGCTTCAGTAAAGTTGAGGTCTGGGCTCTGGGGAGGCCAATCCATGCCTGACAGTGTTTCATTGTGTGTTTTTTATCCACTATGCTTTTACTATACTAGCAGTGTATTCAGGATCATTATCATGTGGAAAAATGAAGCCATTTCTAATCAGATGATTTCCCGATGGTGTTGCATAATGGATGAAAATCTGACGCTAATTTTCTGTGTTCATACTTCCAGCAGTTATGACATGATTCTCAACACCACCGACTGAAATGCAGCCGACACTAAGACAGAGCCTCCACCGTGTTTTACAGATAACTCTAGACACTCACTGTCGTCCCGCTCTACTGACCTCTTCCATATAGGATACATTTGACAATCATTTGAACCAAAAGTTTCAAGTTTGGCTTCATGATTCCATCACACCTGTTGCCACTGATCCTCAGTCCAGCTCTTGTATAATTTTCGGACTTTATCCGTTTCACCCTGTTTTCCTTCCTTAATGGCTTCTTGACAGCAAGTCTTCCACTGAGACCGTTTCTGAATGGTGAAGGGCCTGTTTCTTAAGGACGTGACTTTCACATACTGTTCATACTATAGATGTTGTTTTAGGCTTGCTATTTTGTGTTTTGCCCTTTGCTTGTCTAGTTTCCTCAAATTTTTCATGGACACTTTTTTAGCAAACAGATGTATTAAAATTAAGTTTTTGGTGAAAAAGATTATTTTAAATTGGTCAGACTTGATCTTTTGCATAGATTCAACTAAAGAAATAGGAACATGATTTTGTTTTGTGACAGCCTGTTTGTGAAAAGAGCGTAGAGATACAATTTAAAGTTAGTTTTTTGCTAAGTTCTCTGTTATGTGGAAACAAAAATAAATGAAAAAGCAGCCAATGTTTGAAGAAAAACTTTGAAAAACCACAAGAAAGCTTGGAGAACATTTGCTCAAATCTAATTTTTTAAATGACTAAACTGCTTAGACTTTTGCACAGTACCATATTTGAACATTGTCATCTAAATAACATGATTGGAGGAAGGCATCTTGAAACTGCTACCATCTTATAGACCAAAAAAACGCTTTAGTGCAGGCATCTTACACTGACTGTAAGTACAATAGTAATATATAAATACATATAATTCACATTTTGCCAGCTAAATGCTATTTACTCATGTTCTACCACGTCCCCTCACATATTTTGAATTCAGTAGTAAGAGAGGATATCGGTTTGGTAGATCTCTTATTGTTCCTTCATCATCACCACCCGTTCAGGAAGCAGAGGAAGAAGATGCAGAGTCACCTACACCAAAACCAGAATCAGTGTGTGGAGCAGCCAAACCGCATGTTGGCTAATGGGCCAAATCATCCTGGCCCTGGTCCTGAGGAGATCCCCATGGTTGACGTGAGTCCAAACAATAATAACACTCAGCTGAGTGGAGCCCTAATTTTAGTTTGTTTTTGCAAATCATCATTACTTTCAGAGAAGCTGTTTAAGCTTAAGTTGAAACCAGAGTGTTTGCAACTGTAACAAATTGATTTCATTTGACTTTTTGCTGTGCGATTCAACAGCAATTAATTTACAAGCATAGCTACTGATCTGATATAGCATAAAAATCCACTATATCAAAGCCCCACAGCATTTATTAAAATAAAACCAGACATATCAGTGCTTTTAATTAAATATACCCATCCCAGAAATAGGAGTTGGGTGTCAAGATGTCCAGAAAACCCTCACATATTCATTAATGCTAATGACCGACCAAAGAGGAAAAAGACAGGAGGACTGGATGTTCAGAAACCAACAGAGACTCAGCTGGTTCATGTTCCTGCTGGAGTTTTTTTTAGATTCGTGACTTTGATTTAAAACTTGAGCTAAGGTCTGCCTTCAGCAAAGTGTTTATGTGAGTAAAACGGTGATTCACTGACTACATGGGGAAATTTTGGTGTCACGCAGCTAGCTACATGTTAAAGAGAGGGCAGAAAACACCTAGCATCTTGGTGGAGATACAATAGGCATGAGTCAGCATAAACGTAAAGCTGAAAACAGTGAAGAGGAAAGAGCAGAACGCCCTGATGTAGTTACATTTAAAATTCCCTATCCATATGTTTGTTTTTGTTTTGATTTGAAGGTAACAAAGTAATCAAACGCCTTTTATGTTTTATTTTTTCAGTACATCTCCAAGAGCGTCCCTACGACCGAGTGCGTGATCAGCCACGGAGCCGAGGGTGCAGGCAACTATGCAGGCAGTCGAATGTCGACCCGCTCCCACCACTCTACCACTGCCTCACATGCCTCCAGGTACATCCACACACTGCAGTCAGGATGGACACATAATCCAAGCAAAAGAACAGGTCTCCTAATCCTTAGTCTTTGTCCAATTGGAGCACATTTTATCTTTGAGCTGTTGCAGACATTCTTGTAAACACCAAACAGATAAAGGTGGGCAGCATACTAAAACAATGTTCACACAATTCAACCCTCAGTCAAAATAATCGGATTGTTATTGGTCTGTGACTACTACATCTGGGAAATCCACTGGGGGCTGTCGTACATACTTTACAGTGCATAACAAATTTAATAGAACACCATCGAGTGTAAGGTTCATGCCGCAGTTGCACTAATTTAACATTATTGGTTAATTACCAGAATCATTTTTTCTGTAATGGTTGATCCACCAGTTTGTGCAAGCTCTTTAATCGACATGATCACTTTAATGCTAAGATAGAATTATTGTTGTTATCCATGAATTTCAAGATTGACTGTTTTACAGTAAATGAGGAGAAGCACATTTTAATTTTAAGATTAAGATACCAAATTACAGATATATGCAATTGTTCCTACTTAACAGAAAAATGAGTTTTAGTGGTTGAATGTCGCATTTGATTTATTTTCTGATTTAAGTGTCAAAGTTTGGGTATTTAAAGTAAATAATTTCCTGAATATAATACAGGTATATAAAATACAATATAAACTGTCTGTGTGACCTTATATTGCTAGAGCTAACTAAGCAAATTGCAGCTAAAACAGAAAAGATTCTCCATAGTTGCAGATTGATTAGTCACTTCACCACCAGAGGGCAGAGTAATAACTCATTAACTGAGCTCTAACTGCAACCACAGCCACTGGACATACCCCGTGCCGCTTATCTGTGGTACTGGCTGCTGCTTTGGCCTAGCTTGGCATGCCTTTTAGATCACTGTAAAAACATCCACTCCATCTGCTATGAATAGCTTTCAGTACACGGCAAGCACATATCTGCACAACAAAGTACAGCAGCTACACGGGGTAGCTTTAACCACCTTGAACACAACACAAACGAGTCCTGATGCTCTGTTTTCATGCTTAACACAGGTGACTGTTGAATGTCAGTGGGATCAGTGTACTAACTTCAGTCTCCCTTTGTATCCCCTTCCTCCCCGCTGCTGTCATAACCTTCTAAACTCGTCCTGCAGACACGAGGAGCACACGTGGAGCATGGAGCGAACAGAGAGTATGAACTCAGACTGCCAGTCAGGTGGGCTCTCCAGCTCTGTGGGAACCAGTAAGTGCAGCAGCCCAGCATGCATGGCGAGGAGGGCCGCCCACTGGGGCTGTACGGATGCGTCGGGACCGGGAATGCAGTACGGGGACTCCTACGATTCTCTAAGAGACTCACCTCACAGTGACAGGTAGAGAAAGTGGAAATTGTGGGCACTGTGGTTTGGAGGGAGAAGGAACTTGCTCAGTGGCTCTTAAACACTTTTGCTGGGCTGTGCTTCTTGCTACAGTGGGCCCACCAAGTGGCAATTAATTGCTAGGACTTTTTTTTTTTAGTCTTTTTAAGAACTATATCACCCAGACACTGTTAATAATAATGTGTAAAAAGATATAGCGGTGGTGAAGGCAATTAAATTAAATTAAAATCTATTATTATTATTATTATTATTATTATTATTATTATTATTATTATTATTATTTGTTTGTTGTTGTTTAGGTGATTCTACTCACCTAGTTTTGATACACAGGTGTGACATCTTTTATTTATTTTTTTTCACCCATGACTTTGTAAAGAGAAGAGAAACGGGGCGACAGCAGAGTTCATCGGAACAGGAGAACCCTGAAAAAAGTTACAAAAAAAAACCTACAACATGAAAAGCACAGACTGAGGCTGCAGTGACACTTCTCATTGTATTTAACACTCAGTTGCACTTCAGCTCTTTGCATTTTATAACTTCTCTCCTCCGCGTCTGGCTCATGGATCAACAACAGTACAAGCAAGAGTGGCCCAAGGCTCGTCATACCTCACACTGCAGGTCTTGATGCTCAATTCCGATTTTTTGATCAAATCCGATTTTTTTGTCTGCTTGTCCACACTACAAATAAAATGTGACAGCAAGCGCTCTCTAGTGTGAACGCTCAAAGCGCCCGCATGCGCAAAAGAAGACGTCACACACAACGCGCTCTGTAGACCCAGAGCAAACAATATTGTTTGACCGATGTCCCTTAATATAAAGACTTCGGACTTTACGTTTCCCAATTTTTGCTTTAAGTTATTTTGTTATTTACATAATAATGTAAATAACCTAATAGCGGAGCGGTGCTTCAAAGGATAGTTGCAGATTTCTGTCAGAATCTGCAGATTATACAGTACAAATAAAATGTTCACGTTGTCTTCCCAACAGTTTCACTGACATCTACACGGGATGGCCAGGAAGCGTTCGCGATGTCTTCTCGGGCGCTTCTCCGGAGCTGATAATTGGCGTCTGTCTTGTGTCAGTGACGTAAAAGACGGATGTAATGCAACATGACCATTCAAACAGCAGACGCTTTCTAAAACATCGGATATGTATCGGATTCAGTACCACATACGAAAGTGACCCAGATCGGATTTGAAAATATCGGATTTGTGCCGTTCACACTGTCATACCATGATCGGATATGGGTCGCATATGGTCAAAAAAATCGGATTTGATGCGCTTTCGCCTGCAGTGTGAACGTAGCCTTTGTACACTGCCTCTATCTGACAACAGAGCTCACTTCAGACAGACGGGCTTATCTCTGGACTAGAGCGGACAGCGAGCACACTACCTCTGCTCGACCATAAAACCAGCTTTGGCTCTGCTATAGACTGGTGACCAGTCCAGGGTGGACCTCATTTCTCTCCCTATCACAGCTGAAGTAGGCTCAAGCTTCCCCATGACCTTCATTTGGTTGGAAGAAAATGAATGGATGGATGTTAATACTGCATAATAATAAATAAGTAGTATTTCAGAATATGGGACACGGATGCACAAGTAAAGCTGAATTCAGTGAGCGGCAGGAGTCATTCAGTTCTTGTTGGAGTGAATGCACATGAGCAGTAATGTCTTTTATACTCTTGTGATTGACTAAGCAGGTTTGTTGGCACTTAATAGGGGGAAAAAGGTGAACCTGAACAGTTGGTTGCTTCTGTTGTTTCTGTTTGAAGTTTTTTCCTTCCATAGTTCAAAGACTTACAGATCAGAATGAGAGTTGGTTTTTGTGTGTGTTATGGTGCTTTTCAGGGAACAGACAGATGTGTGACTTCTTTCAAAATATCATGATTAAGCCGATGGTGCAGCTGAGCACCTCAATAATGCAGGAGTGCACACTTACTAAGTGCATTGTTAAAGTGAGAACATTGTGTTCACCAGATATGAGCATCTGTTAGAGGTAAAAATGCACACAGTTGTGGTTATTTTTTGTGTTTTTCTAACCTCATCCAGGTATGTGTCTGCACTGACCACGCCAGCACGCCTGTCTCCAGTGGAGTTCCACTACCCCCCGCTGCCTCCCCAGGTTCCCACTTTTCAGATCACCTCGCCCAACACAAGCCACGCCCTCTCCCTTCCACCTGCTGCTGCCGCCTACCACAGAGACGATGACCAACCGCTGTTACGGTGCCCCGATGTACGTAAGCCTATATACAATATATAGCCTATATCAAAAGCACATGTCTGTTCCCCCCAGCTTTACTGTTATTGAACATATAAAAAAAATCTTTATTTTAAAAAAAAATCTGTTAGTTATAAGAAGAACTTAGCATGTAACCTGCAGTCTCTGTGTGGGCATTCACTGTCCCCAAGTTCATTTTCCTTATAATGTTTGCATGTTCAGCACAACCCATATGTATAATTGATTTACCAGAAGTAAACAAGCCACCATGACTAACATAGTCTCTCCCTACAGCATGTGTTTGAATGCAGGCTGTACAGAGGTGTCTTTCTTTACTTTCTGTGCACCGATACTGCTGACAACAAAGCCGAGCCAAGGCTCGTGAAGCTGCATTCAACCTTCTGTGGGGTTATTGTGAAATATAATGGTTTTTGCTGTGGCACGGACAGAATAGCATCACAAAACTAGCATCACAAACAGTAACTGCTGCCTAATGTCCAAAAGTCACCAAAAGATTGATGTGATAAACAGATGGCTTTGACATACAAGATGGCTGAGCCTGGCTCTGGTTAAAAGGGAGTTTTTTCTTCCCACTGTCACCAAGTGCTTCCTCAAAGGGGCCCTGCTGATTGTTGGGGTTTTCCTTATAATATTGTATGGTCTTTACCTTACAATATAAAATGCCTCTAGGCAGCTGTTATTGTGATTTTGTGCTATATTAACTGAACTGGATTGAAAGCCAAAGGGCCTGAAGTGCCTTAAACCTGTATTTTGTTTTCCTAATCGCCAGCAGGGGGTGACTGGTTACAAACAGAAGTGTACAAAGAAAAAGGGGCTTCATCTTCCCAGATTTATGACATCATTAAACAACTTTCTTATAGCTTTATGATCTCAGTTGCTAAAATTACGTCTTGCAAAATACAACATTAACTTAATGCTTAATATTGTAAATTATGGTCCCCAGGTGAGTAAATTGGGAGGATATTGAAGTGTAAGTTTTAGGCCAAATCCACCTTGTGATTGGCAAGCTGCTACCATGTGAGCATGCAGTCTCTTGATATACATGGTGAAGTGCGCTCAGTTGAAGGCTTCACAGCAGGACCTCCTTCTCTTGTATGCATTGGCAGACAAACACACCAGTAGGTCAATAAATTTGTTCAGCCATTCTAAGAAATCTGTGTTTTCTCTGTTTCAGGATGGAAGTTTATACAGGCAGCCCCGACGTCCTCGACGACCCTACCTGACAGAGAGCACAGGAAGTCTACCGTCCAGCCCCTACCGGCTCCCTGATGACGAGGCTTATGAGACGACACAGGAGTACGCCTCTTCACGGGAACCCATCAGAAGCCGGCGTCGCCCGCGACGCAACCGACTTAACGGACATATCTCACAGCGCTCGGCGGGTTTACGGGACTACAGCTCACAGAGCTTCAGCCAGTCAGAAGAGGAGGAAGAGGACGAGGAGGAAGAGGACGCTCACGGGGAGAGCACGCCTTTCCTCAGTATGCAGAACATGAACATGGACCCGCCTCTAAATGTCCCGGGTTTCCGTTCGTCATCCGGTGCAGACACACGGACTCACCGCGGGCTGAGTCGGCCAGGGACGCGCAGCAACGGGCAGAGCCGCGGCTCCCAGTCGCAGCGCTCCAAGGCTGACAACATGCCCCTTTAAGACTTAACCTCCCTCCGACGCCCACCATTACACCCCCGCCACCTCCCGCCCTCTCCACCTCACACACTCCCCTTCCTCATACACACAACCCGTGGACTAGAGACCTGCACCTAGGAGAAATATTTTTATTTTGTATAACAGACAGATATTCTAAACAAATGAAATATTTATTTTCATTTCAGCAAAAATTGTCTACTAGCTAACAGCAAAGACTTTTTTTATAATGGGGGGAGGGGATATTTATATGTAAAGTTTTTTGATTTACAGCATTATGAGAGATGAAAAAAATAAGAGAATTACGTGCCAATTTTTTCACAAGTTAGATAAATAGAATAATATTGTGGTGCCTTTTGCTGTATGCTGAAGTCGGAGGTCCCATTGAGTTTTTGTAGCCTTTCTTATAAAGACTCCTCGTTTTTATAGAGACCAACCCTCTTCCTTCCTTTTGCTTTGGTTTGTTTCTCTGATTTGGGATCTTCCTCTTTTTGAACTGTGATCTGATTATGTCATCATGCAATATTGATTCCTCCTGTGTAAAAGGTGTCTGTTTACATGAGTATGACCCACGCGATGCGCTCGTTTCACAGGGACATTTAGTCACTGACGCAACCAAGATGTGTAGGGTAGTTTCCTCGGATGAACACACATCGGTCATTTATGTCCTCGTTCGCTGCCTGTCAGTCATTTCTTGTTATTTCTGTAAAAGCAGGAACGTTGGGGAGTTGTCGAGGGAAAGTGACTCCAGATTCCTCGTGTAGGTATTCAGGGTGCTGCCATGACATTGGTGGTGGTTGTAGTGTGCGTGTACTGTATGTGTGTGTCTGTGCGTGCGTGCCTGTATCCATTCTGCACGCCTCATGAAGCCTCATTCGGTTGGCGCCTCTGTTCACCTTGGAGGGTGTGATCTCTGTTGTTTGACTGTCACGCTCCTCTCCACCGATCCTCACGCTGCCAGAAGCTCCATTGCACTGTAAGAACCTCCCTCCGTGAGCAGTCATTGGCCAGGGAGCTGCCGATCCAAACCGAACCTAACCAATCCAGTTGTAATCCAGCCTGACTCTGGCCTCCCGTGGACTGCCTAGCCCGCTCGTTTCCTATGCCAGCAGCTTAGAGCCGCACTGTGTCTCAGGACTTCCCCATCACATCACAGCCAAAAAGACTCAAAGCAGAGAACGCACGTCATCTCAGTCACAGTTCAGTTCGCAGGTCAGATCGACATCCCCTCACTCCTTCTTTTCGCCATCTATCAGGTTTCTCGCGCTTACTTGTGGCTAAAGGACGGTAAACAACGCGTTTGATTAAACTTTTGGAATCAGTAGGCGGATTCAGTTACTTTTTTCTTTAACTTCAAGAAGTTATGTGTGCGTTTAAGTGAGCATGTGTGTAGCCGTGTTAAAAAGATGAAGTTGTGCAGAGACGGCATCTGTTTGCGCTCTGATGCAGGGGCGTAACCTTGGAATTCTGCCCCCACCACTGAAAGGTGGATCTCCCTCTGGGTTTCCCATTTTCGCTCTTTTTCCTTTAAAAAAAAATTTGTTTGTTTTCTTTTTTAAAAAGGATATCCCACCGAAAGCTACGTGGGCGCACATTTTGCCACACTAGTGACAGTGCTGCTCCGATCGGGAAGAAGCACCACGTGCGGGTTCACATTGCTGGGAAGAGAGTTTCCGAGGCTGATTCTACCCTTTTAGTTAGCTCACACGGTTGTATATGATAATCCTGATTACTGCATCCTTGATTTGCATTCCTATACCTTTTATCAACTGAACTTTATTTGCTTGGTCACACTGACTGACTGAATGATCTGTTATGTGTGTCTCCGTCTGCCCCTTCCACCCACCACATCGCAACCTCACCGTCACGTCTTCCTCGCCCTCTTACAGAAGCAACTAGCAGACAAAGTTAAGTCCAGTGAGTAAAACCAAACAGCACACTACCAGTAGTCCGATCATGTCAGAAACTCTTCCACTGCAGATGTACATCAGGTTCTGAGACCCTTAGAGAGACCCTTTGAAGTTCACTGAGGAAAATGATACTGTGTTAGATACAATGTGTCCCGACTAGACTTCATTTCCAATATGTAGAGTTTTGTTTTCTTTCTTTTTCCCCCACACAGGCAATGCATGGATCACAGATATAGAAATTATCCCCTCAGATTTAGGGGGAATCGTATGATATGAAAATACAATTTGGGTTCACGGCCCAGTGGTCTGGCTAGTTTTGTCTTACTATCACTGTAATCAATCTGGGATTTGCAAACGATTTGAAATTACTGCAAGTGAGGATAGTGTGCTTCTAGAGCTAGTCGAATTGTTGACAACCCCACCCTCTTTCTCCTCGACCCCACCCCACCCCTCCCCCGCGCTTCCCACCCACCTTTTTTACGAACACACGTACTTCTCTCACGCACGTACATCCATATCCACAATGAAGCACACACACTGAGCACACAGACACACAAAACCGTGCATACACAGACACACTCACACAGCCCCTCTCATGTTTGTTTGTCAAGCAGTTTGTCTTTTTTACCTACCAACCTACTTTTTCCTCCTCCTACTCCTCATCTTCCTCCCCTCCTCTCAACCCCGAATCCCCTGCATGTCCTAGTGGTACTGGTAGTTGGGTGCATGGAAAAAGCAGCAAGCAAATCTTTTTTTTCCACTCGGTGAAAAAAATAATAATAATAACAATAATAAAATGAAATAAAAAACGTGTCCTCATTTTAACATTCAGCAATAAATCCCCTTCTCTTCATGTCCATCATTCTTGGAATATGCTAGAAGATTTTTTGCAAGTTTTATCAAAAACATACTACTTGTAAAAGAAGAAAAATCCAAAACACCCCTTCATATGAAAAATAAAACTTTATTCCTACCATTTTTGAAACAGTCCTGTCATCTTTGTAACTGAAATACTGCATGATTGCCTCTTTAACAAGCAGAAGGTTTGAGATGATCAGAAGCATATCCACTCAGGCCATCTGAAGCCTAGAGCAGGAAAGAAAATAGCTGGAAACAGGGTTTGGAGCAGTTGGACCTTTCAACTCACAGGGATTACTTACACACAAACACTGACCACATTCTTTGAAACCTTAACCACGTGCATCCACAACTGTAATAGTAAGGAAAGTTTTCATTACTACTAAAGGTTTAACTGTTCTAAAGGAGCAAGGAGCTAAATGATCACATCTTCAGTCTGTTACCAGAATATCAGATGATTATTGTGTATTTAAGCTCTCAGTTTTTAATTAATCAGGTGTGCCGACACTATTCACAGCCCACATTATGACATGAACAACTAATAATGTCCATTATTATCTAATTTACAGTTGATAGACAAGCTAGATTTCTGAAACGTTTGGAAGCCGGGAACCAAAAGTTACTTACTGGGGACCAAAGGGTCCTAACACTAACATACGGCACACATTTACAACCATTTGTACTCTTAGCTGCAGCTGAAACTGTTTGTAGGACTTTGCCTAAATACTTCAAATACTTGAGGCACAATGTGTCACAATCCTGCAGAGGTTTCTACTGGATCAGAGATAACAAGGGAAGGAATAAAAAGGAAATGATGGTGATGGCACACATTTTCATACAAAGAAACAGAAAACATCCCATCATAGTAGCACATTATATGCATAATGTGCTACTATGTACATGTAGGGATGTAAGACAGAGAGGAGCCACAGTTTATGCCTCCAAACTCCTACAAACACTGAGGAGGGAGCGTTTAGGTAAGATTGGTTGGTGATTGTTGTCTTAGGGTTTTCCCAAGCTGATTCACACTTGTTTTCCATGACAGCTGTTGTAACACCTTAGTGTCAGGTATGCAGACACACCACATTATTTAAATGCAACCGTTTTTAGAGTTCTTGTCTGACCTGATAGGTGTGCGGATCACAGGAATCTGCCCATGAAAGGATTACCAGGTGATAGGGTAAGGCGGCACAGAAGGAAGTTCTGTTTCCAAACTGATGTCTGGTTATTCATGTGCACAAGATGAACTGAATGAACTAGTGAAGTTTCATACCCACACTGATATGTTTTACATGGTATTTTCTCTGTGATTCTGAGGTAGTGACACCAACAGCTGAGTCATTGATAAATGTTATTAGTTTTGTATTGTCTTCATTTCTTATGAAACACATTGATGTGTTTCCCATTGTTTGTGGGTGGAATTTCTCTTTGTTTCACAAGTGGGTGTATCAATGCTGCTCGGCAGAACCCGAAGGAGCCTCCTCAGCCAGAGGGCTCAAAGGAGGAGCTTCAGCTACAGAGGAAAACCTTCCTGATAGACTGACTCACTGTATTTTATCTTTAATTCTTGAGTAGAGAGTTTACTCAGACTAAATGAGACAAAACTGTGCTGGACAACGCTTCTCAACTAGATAACAACAACTAGGTGATTATTCAGTAAATAGAAAGCCTTCATTAAAAACAGGTAAGCAAAGAAAACTGCTGACATCAACAGCTTCATTAAACCTTTTAGGGTTGAAGTCATTATACATGGTAACCCTAACCCCTATATTTGGGAAGCGACCAAAACAGAGTTTTTAGAAAAACTGTGTTTTTTTTATTCTTGTTGGTTAAAATGATGATTTTCTTTCTACCCTCACTGGGAAAACAATATAATAAAAGCCAAAAATGACATATTCTTATTGGCTAGGGTCAGAATAGGAGTTAGAGTTAGAAATAGTGAAGTTTGGGCTGTCACTGATTTAGACCTAAGAAGGTAAGTTATTTAAAATGACATCATCTTTTCAGTTTCTTGTTAACACAAGGAATTTGTAGACTGTGTTTGTTTATCTGCTAATAAAAATGTGCTTAACTCTTTTTCATACCTCAAAGTATGACTAAATTTAACTCTAAATAAACATTCCTTTTGAACTTGTGATAATTATCTGCTAAAAACCACACTACTAAATTTGAATCAAAGCACATGGTTTTTGATTGGTGGAGTCAAGATTGCGCATGGCTTTGAAATGACCAGAAAAAAATTGCTTTGCATCTCAATGCTTACATGCCAAATGAGTCAATTATACTGGCTGTTAATCATCATGTGATCAAAAAGAACTCAGCTAAAATCTATTTTACGCACTCGTTTGTGAGATCACTGTTACATATGGTCTTAGTTCATCTCTCTTTTGCAAATCTTCCATTTCCTCATCATGCTTCTTCACTTCATTTCTCCGCAGAGCTTTGCCTCTCGATCCAGATACACATAAATTTGCTATTGTACATTTAATAATTGTTTTATATTTTGAAACTCAGAAATTGCCAGATGTCAGATTTCTTCAGAGTAACTTGGTGTTTGTGTATTTGCAGCTGAATGGCATGGTGTTATATTCGCTGGCGCAGGGTGTTAATCTGTGTGTGCACGCCTTGCATCTTCCTGGCCCTGCTCTTTGTCTACGTTGGTTTCACGGTGTGTATGAGCATGACAGCACCAGCGAGTGAAATCATGCCAAAGAGTTCTCATTTTGTGGCCAATGGAATTTTAAGAAATAAGACCTTCGCCTCACTCCCTAAAACTTTCTGGGAGAACCAACGTCAGAAAAAGGCTTTTTGGAACCAGCTCCAGCTGGTCGTTGACCGCCAATTTAACCCCATCCTGCACCCCCACAAAGCCAAGGGATTAATGAAGAATATCAGCTTTGATGATTTCCTGCTGAAGAAGAGTTTCTCTGCAGTTCGCAGACTCAACAACATGACATATAATGTTGACGAGCTACCACAACAGGTGCAAGACTTCACCAGGAACATGCAGACAAGAGACTACCCGGTTCTCCTCCAGCCAGGTGGAGAATGTGGAGCTATGGGAAAAGACGAGCGGGAGGACCCTCTGATTCTCTTCGCCATCAAAACAACACTGGATAACTTCAACAACCGACAGGCTATTCGGCAGACCTGGGGCCAGGTGGGATGGGTGGCAGGACAGAAGATAAATGGCAGTGGCAGAGATAATGGTGGAGCCTATGTTCGCAGGGTGTTCCTGCTGGGCAAGCAAAACACCAAAGAACCGGGTGTGGATGTGTCTGAGTTACTCAAGTTGGAGAGTGAGTTCTATGGAGATATTCTACAGTGGGACTTTGAGGATACATTTTTCAATCTCACCTTGAAGGATGTGCTCTTCTGGAGCTGGTTCTCACACTCTTGCAAGCAGACCCACTTTGTCTTCAAAGGAGATGATGACATCTTTGTCAACACACCAAAACTGATAACCTACCTCCAGATCCAGATGGAGAAGCCGCATGTGAAGAAGAACATGCACAACTTCATGTTTGGGGACGTCATAGGAGCAGCTTCACCCAACCGAGTCAACATCTCAAAGTACTTTATCCCACACAGCTTCTACAAAGGGTTATACCCCGCGTATGCAGGCGGGGGAGGGTTGGTGTACTCGGGTCAGTTGACCAGACGTCTGCACTTAATTTCTAAAAGAGTTTACCTGTTCCCCATCGATGATGTGTACGTAGGGATGTGCATGGTTCGGCTCAATGCCTTTCCCACACACAACCATGCCTTCCTCATGTTTGACTTCCCCAAAAATGAAGGGAAAGACCCGTGTTCGTACCACACCATCTTAGTGATCCACAAGCGAAGCCCCAAGCAGGTGGTGAAACTTTGGGCTGACTTGAAAGAGACACAGGCACAATGTCGACATGTGCCTCTGAGAGTTGAAGAGAAGAAGAAAAACAAAATAATCCCCAGCACTTTGTAGCCACCTTGAAATGACTCTGGGCAGCTATACGGGCAGATATGTTGTTTAAGTTCAGTGGTCACTGAGACATAAAAACTGCATATAAAGAATAACAGGATTGCGGTAACGGTTAAGTGGAAAAAGTACAGGCTTGGAAATGTATGAAGGAACTCCTTTAAGGAAAATTCTAATAACCATTTTTGTAAAAAGGTATCCGAACCTTGTCCTACATTAATATAATATAAAACAATATTAGTACATGAGAAGGCAAATACTATTCCAATCTAAATTCTAATTCCCATGACAGCTTCATTCTGTTGTTTTTAAAAATAACGATTTTGTTGCCTACATTGTAGAGGGTGACTTTGCCTCCACACCTAAACAGTAAAATGGGACAGTCAGGAGTAACCGTAATTTATGTGTAGTGGCTCAGCATAAGGAAAAGAATCACAAGTCTGTAATTTCTAATGTGAGCTCCAGTAGGTTTTCTTCGTGTATAGACTGTGATCAGCTGACCTGCCACTCTTTGTGGATTTACACAACCGGATTCAACAAGATGTAAACAGTTTCACAAGCTATCTTCACTGATGTCTATCCTCTACACTAAAGTTAGAATTCGGTTAATTATTCCAAGTGTCATTAGGTTAACTTCAAATTCAGTACTTGCTACACTTGATGTAACCTAACACTGACCATGAGCACCACAGGCCCTTCGCACCAGTCCAACAAAGAGCTTTACAGCGGTCCCTTGTTTATCACGGGAGTTACTTTCTAAAAATAACCCGTGACAGGTGAAATCCACAAAGTAGCCAACTTTTTTTTTTTTTTTTTACAATTATTATAGATGTTTTAAGGCTGTAAAACCCCTCCCTACACAGTTTATACACTTTTCTCAGACAGGCATGGACATTTTCACACTTTTCTCTCTAGTTTAAACACTGAACACGGGATTTTGTTTCACTAAATGTGCCTCATAATCCAAAAAATACAGTAACTTCTACCTTCCTTTAGCATGTCCAGAAGTCCAACATTTTGTGCGATGGTTAGCAATAGCATCGTCCTCTGCAAACTTAAATGGTTAAAATCCTTCCTAAATAATCCACACTCCATTTGGTTTTTTATACCAAGTACGGTCTTTAACACATTGGGGGGTATTGATTTTCTCCTAAGATGTGACTTTGAAATTACTAAGCTACCTGTTAAACTCTCTGAATTCCATAAACAGGTCCTTCTTTATTGGAAAATGTTATTTAAACATAATTTCACTCCACATAATAGCCCAATTTGGAACAATAGATATATACTGATGAACAGAAAATCTATTTTTATTCAAGATTGGTTATCAAAAGGTGTTTGGGCAATTGCCCATTTTGTAGATGAGGAAGGACATGTTCTAGGACATCAAGATTTTTGCCAAAAGTTTAATATCCAATGTTCTAAAAGTAAATTTAATCGGGTTATAAAATCCATTCCATTGTCACTCAAAAACATAGTGGTAAATGATATCATATATTCTGACATCTCCCCCAAGTTAAGGCAATTATATATAGATGATATTCGATTTTGTGATGTTAAATGCAATAATAAGTTTCTAAGATCTTCATTAAGGAGTCTTTATTCTCCAAATTTACTTAGATGTAATTACATATTAAAAGATTTCCAAAGGGAAGAAATTGAAAAAATAAGAACTGATTATATCACCTTCCCTATCCCTCCTAAAGGGAAAGAAGTCCAATTTAAAATTTTGAATAAAATTTACCTGACAAATAGACTCCTTGGTGATAGATTCAAAATAGAAACTGGTAATTGTGTATTTTGTGAAACAGAAGAGGAGGATTTGGACCATCTATTCTTTTTGTGCAATTATATACAAATATTTTGGTTGGATTTTCATACCTGGCTTTATTCAAGTGGGATTCAAATTACCCCATTTACATTAAATATGATAATGTTGGGAGTGTTTTTGAAAGAAAACAAAGCTAATTATGGTGTTAATGTGTTATTAATTTTGTGCAAACAATTTATACATAAATGTCGTTTTTTTTAAGACCAAACCAACGCTAGCGTACTGGAAAAACGACTTAAACCTGTTGGTTAAAACTTTGACTTTAGTTAAAAAGAAAAAAAGAAAAAGGCTGCTTTTTTTGTTTCCTATGTGGAAGATTTTGATTTAGTGAGTTAATAATCTGTTAAATTATGTGACCCCATCTTTGTTTTTGTTTTTCCTATGTATGAAAGTTGCTAATATGTAAGGAATGTTTATTTTCTGAATGTGCAATATATGGTGCATTTTGTCTGTATGTTAATTTTACTAATAAAAAAAAAAAAGAAAAAGCATCGTCCTCTGCCTTTGGGTGCTACCGCAGGTGCGTTTGATGGTGTATAACGTTTCGTTGACATTGTTGTGTTTGTTGGGGAGAAAACTTACAAACATACAGTCACTGTGTCTACTATTTATTTTTTCACTTCATAAGTCTATGTTCTTCACTTATATTTAAAACACTGAATAATGTTAATGACTAGCAATTTAATAATAATTTGCGAAGCATTACATTATTTTTAAATATATTTTTTCATTTCTTTCATGCTCCTGTTTGTACTATGAAATTAAAATACCTTGCAGACTGGTTTGTTAAACTTTGACTACTTGCTTACTTTAAGCATGCAGTAATGCAAAGTTTGAATGCATGCAAAATGGATATAGTAGGAAGTATGAGGGAATGAGGTGGGGTCATTGTCTTGTCTCACAAACAGCACTGTATAAAACAGAAACTACACACAATATTCGAAGCACATAGTGCACTGTGGGAATTTACGACTGTGCGTAAATCCCCCCTAATATTGGTATGAACCAGCTCAGACACTATGGCTACGTTCACACTGCAGGCGAAAGCGCATCAAATCCGATTTTTTTGACCCTATGCGACCCATATCCGATCATGGTATGACAGTGTGAACGGCACAAATCCGATATTTTCAAATCCGTTCTGGGTCACTTTCGTATGGGGTACTGAATCCGATACATATCCGATGTTTTAGAAAGCGACTGCTGTTTGAATGGTCATGTCGTATTAAATCCGTCTTTTACGTCATTGACACAAGACAGACGCCAATTATCAGCGCCGGAGAAGCGCCCGAGAAGACATCGCGAACGCTTCCTGGCCATCCCGTGTAGATGTCAGTGAAACTGTTGGGAAGACAACGTGAACATTTTATTTGTACTGTATAATCTGCAGATTCTGACAGAAATCTGCAACTATCCTTTGAAACACCGCTCCTCTAAAACAGCAATAAGGATAATTATTATGTTATTCACATTATTATGTAAATAACAAAATAACTTAAAGCAAAAATTGGGAAACGTAAAATCCAAAGTCTTTATATTAAGGGCCATCGGTCAAACAATATTGTTTGCTCTGGGTCTAAACAGAGCGCCTTGTGTGTGACATCTTCTTTTGCGCATGCAGGCGCTTTGAGTGTTCACACTAGAGCGCGTTTGCTGTCGCATTTTATTTGTTGTGTGAACGAGCAGACAAAAAAAAATCATATTTGATCAAAAAATCGGAATTGAGCATTAACACCTGCAGTGTGAACGTAGCCTAAGCGACTGAGCGAGGGGGCGGGGGCAGCTGCTGCCTGCGAGTGCGCTGTTGGAGAAACGCAGCCAGGCAGACAGAGGAGAGCTTAAGTTTGACCAGGTACCAAAGCAAATCATTCGTACTGTACAAATAATGTAAATATGACGGTGTATCACGAAAGATTGATATCAAACTGATCACTTGACCCATATTAAGTTACTTGTTCTTTAAGTGAATCAACAAATGGCAAAATGAAAAGCTGAACAACAACAATGCTGTTTCTTTAGAGAGTCTTAGCTTACATGTGTGTTTATTTCATATTTTCAGTTGTTTCCCTCCGCGACTAAATAAATCGGTTTCAGTGATGTACTGATATACAAGAATGGACATAAGGGGGTTCTTTCAAAGAAAAAACTCAGGTAGATGTTATTTTATATATTATGCTTTGTGTGCATGTTGTTCAGTATATTTCTATGCAAAACAAGAGGAATTTCTACACACAGCAGTATATTCACAGTTTAAACCAGATACTTACATACACTTTATGGAAAACACAAGAACTGTACAACATCAATTTAGAGTAAACTTGTTTTGTTTTGGATAAATAAATATTGAAATATCTTTTGAATTCGTTAAATGTCAGAATAAAGAGAGACAGAGCTGTCTATTTTTATCACTTTCATCAAATTTAGGAGTACATATACACTAAGTTTATTGTTAATTAATAAGAAAACTGCAGACGATTCCATTCTGAGCTTAAGAAGCTTCTGATTGGTTGGTAGAGTAGATGTGAGTAAATTGGTGGCACACCTGTGGATGCATATAAGGCAAAACACAGAGCCTGTTTCTTTGAAATGGGAAAATCAAGAGATGTCAACAAAAGACCAGGAAAAGAATTGTGGAGCTCCATAAGTGTGGCTCAATTTTGAATACAATTTGGTGATATTTACAATTAAGAAATACAGATAGTTTCTCTCTTTACTCTTAAAGTTAACAAATATGTTTTTTATATTTATCAATCTAAAAAAAACATTTAGTCTGATTTGATGTTACAATTAAAAAAGTGTTTGTGTTTTTATCTGAAGGGTTTGTAAATATCTGGTTTCAACTGTATATTTGATGATGTTGGTGTTTGGCTTGATTTTCAGCACAAAGAGGGAGAGAGAGGAACAGAGAGAGAGAGAGAGGAGAATGAGGACAGAACAGAGATGGAACAAGAGCAGGTGAGACAGACATGTTAGTCAAATGGTTGTTTACCAAAAGTATCACTGTATCATAGGTCCTCATGTATCTCGTACCTAGTGTTTCTTTTTAGGTTTATTATTTTTCAAATTCTATATTTATTAAGTTATGCAGGCTTGTTTGCACAACAAGGCTAAATAATTATATAAACTTTTCTGAATCTAAATAGTGGACTTTGGTAGAATTAAAAAACAAGTGTGCAGGTCTATGATGATTTTAGTGCTACTATCATCTAGTTCTGATTCTGGTTCTGTCTTGGTTAAATCCTAAGTAGTCCTGATTTTGAACTGTTGTAGTCCTGTTTTAACTCCGGATCAGTTCTGGGTCTGGTTGAATTGGGGTTTAGTCCTCGTGTCTTGATACAGCACGACTTTGTTCTGCCTTGCTGCCTAATTAAAAAACTAGTTTAAGGTGTCCAGCATATGTGATATATACAGTGTTGGGGAGTAACGGAATACATGTACCGCCGTTACGTATTTAAAATACAAAATATGAGTAACTGTATTCCGTTACAGTTACCGTTTAAAAATGTGGTATTTAGAATACAGTTACTTTGTTGAAATAAATGGATTACACGGCGGTACTTCCCTGTTCCATATTGTCGCGGGTCAGGACTGTTTGGGTTTTGTTTGATAGCTGTGTTCTGTTGTTCCAGGCGGCAGCGTTACGGTTGCCATGGTTACAGGGTGACGCTCTCTCTCTGCGTGTTTCCTGGGTGAGAGAGCGCCTGTTGTTGTTGTGCTAAGCTAATAGGCAGAATGCTACAAGTATAGCTCTAAAGAATGTAGCCTCATGGGCAGTGTAGTCCGTGCTGCAGGGAGAATGGACTGCCATACCCGTTATGTGTCTGTGAGCGAGGGAGGGAGAAAAAGGAAAAGTAGGAGCTGTCATCGAGCAAAAACGGGAGCTGGAAACATGTAAATATAATAATAACCACTGCAGCCAAGAAGAGTGCCTGACAAGCCCACTTGTAAGTAAGCTATTAAGACTCGACTGTACACCGTGTTCGTGTTTTCCTCCAAAAACAATAAGTTCTGTTGGAGCAGCCTTTCAAGGCCTCTCTATGTCTCTCGCTAGCAAAGTTGACCCAGACAACAAAGTAAAGCTAGTTTTCGGCTACAAGCCCGACACAGAGCCCACCGTATTAGTCAGAGGTCCGTTTACTACGGTTCGGAGCCGCGGACCTGCAGTAACAGTAATAAATCACAGCAATAGTACATTCACATAGTTGTAAACAGCATGATAATATATTAAGTAATCCAAAGTATTCAGAATACGTTACTCTCATTGAGTAACGTAACGCAATACGTTACAGAATACATTTTGGGGCATGTATTCTGTATTCTGTAATGGAATACATTTTAAAAGTAACCTTCCCAACACTGGATATATATTTTTCCCTATATGAAGTCATTCTTTTTTGAAAAAAACTCAAAACAGAGGCTATTAATCTTTCAGTCATTTCTACCCCCCCCCCCCCCCCCCCCCCCCCAATCCCACATGCATACTACCCTTTAGGGCTAAGCCCCGGGTGTATCAAATGTCTGCCTCCGCCTCTGGAGCTGATGCTAAATGCTATCATGCTGTCAGTAATTTCTGAACAGCTAGATGAAGTACATGAGAGTACCTACCTGCCCCTGAACCTGGTTTTGCCAGAGGTGTCTCCCAGAAACACTTCCCTTGTGCTTTTGGAAATCAGTTTTTTCCTATTTCTGTTTTTTTTTTTTTTCTCCTATTTCCGTTGTGTTTTGTGTGCTTTTGCAGCATTTTTCTTATTGCTGGTGTTTTCTTAAGTTGCAGTCCATTCGGCCTCTCAGGGCCACCATACCATATAAATAAAACTGAATTGAATTGAATGAGTTAAACAATACAACAGGTATTCGAGTTTCAGGTTACAGCAGCTTAGCTAGTCTTGCAGTGCCAAGGCTCAAAACAAACCAAACAAATGTGATATCTGTTTTATTGTAATACAGTGGGGCAAAAAAGTATTTAGTCAGCCACCGATTGTGCAAGTTCCCCCACTTAAAATGATGACAGAGGTCAGTAATTTGCACCAGAGGTACACTTCAACTGTGAGAGACAGAATGTGAAAAAAAAAAAAAAAAAAAAAAAAAAATCCATGAATTCACATGGTAGGATTTGTAAAGAATTTATTCGTAAATCAGGGTGGAAAATAAGTATTTGGTCAATAACAAAAATACAACTCAATACTTTGTAACATAACCTTTGTTGGCAATAACAGAGGTCAAACGTTTACTATAGGTCTTTACCAGGTTTGCACACACAGTAGCTGGTATTTTGGCCCATTCCTCCATGCAGATCTTCTCAAGAGCAGTGATGTTTTGGGGCTGTCGCCGAGCAACACGGAATTTCAACTCCCGCCACAGATTTTCTATGGGGTTGAGGTCTGGAGACTGGCTAGGCCACTCCAGGACTTTCAAATGCTTCTTACGGAGCCACTCCTTTGTTGCCCGGGCGGTGTGTTTTGGATCATTGTCATGTTGGAAGACCCAGCCTCGTTTCATCTTCAAAGTTCTCACTGATGGAAGGAGGTTTTGGCTCAAAATCTCACGATACTTGGCCCCATTCATTCTGTCCTTAACACGGATCAGTCGTCCTGTCCCCTTGGCAGAAAAACAGCCCCATAGCATGATGTTTCCACCCCCATGCTTCACAGTAGGTATGGTGTTCTTGGGATGCAACTCTGTATTCTTTTTCCTCCAAACACGACGAGTTGAGTTTATACCAAAAAGTTCTACTTTGGTTTCATCTGACCACATGACATTCTCCCAGTCCTCTGCTGTATCATCCATGTGCTCTCTGGCAAACTTCAGACGGGCCTGGACATGCACTGGCTTCAGCAGCGGAACACGTCTGGCACTGCGGGATTTGATTCCCTGCCGTTGTAGTGTGTTACTGATGGTGACCTTTGTTACTTTGGTCCCAGCTCTCTGCAGGTCATTCACCAGGTCCCCCCGTGTGGTTCTGGGATCTTTGCTCACCGTTCTCATGATCATTTTGACCCCACGGGATGAGATCTTGCGTGGAGCCCCAGATCGAGGGAGATTATCAGTGGTCTTGTATGTCTTCCATTTTCTGATGATTGCTCCCACAGTTGATTTTTTCACACCAAGCTGCTTGCCTATTGTAGATTCACTTGTCCCAGTCTGGTGCAGGTCTACAATTCTTTTCCTGGTGTCCTTCGAAAGCTCTTTGGTCTTGGCCATGGCGGAGTTTGGAGTCTGACTGGTTGAGGCTGTGGACAGGTGTCTTTTATACAGATGATGAGGTCAAACAGGTGCCATTCATACAGGTAACGAGTGGGGGGACAGAAAAGCTTCTTACAGAAGACGTTACAGGTCTGTGAGAGCCAGGGATTTTCCTTGTTTGAGGTGACCAAATACTTATTTTCCACCCTGATTTACGAATAAATTCTTTACAAATCCTACCATGTGAATTCATGGATTTTTTTTTCACATTCTGTCTCTCACAGTTGAAGTGTACCTCTGGTGCAAATTACTGACCTCTGTCATCATTTTAAGTGGGGGAACTTGCACAATCGGTGGCTGACTAAATACTTTTTTGCCCCACTGTATATATCTGGATTTTCATGTCTGAGTTCATAAATGATCAAGACTGAAACAATCTCATCCCATTACAAGTGGAATTAAAATCCAACTGATAGTGGACTACAGTATTAAACTTTAGGCGATAAATAAGAGATTGGCATTCATCCAAACACTGAGGCTAAAGCTGTCAGGCAAAGGTGGAGTTGGTTGGTGTTTCCCGTCCTTGACAGGGAGGAAAAACAGGTCTGTTCTCCTCCAGTTTTGTGCACTGTCACAAAGTGGAGTGTTAAATCCAATAAAGCTCCTTCAACAGTTCATGTGTATGACCGCGGTGGTTAATCCATGTATAGATTAGTGCACAGTGTTTCACTACATGTATTATTTGATATAATTATTGTAGGATACATTTCAGGTATTCATGGGCTTTTGAAAAAACTGAGTGCACATTCTTATTTAAAATTATTTTTGTCAAAATACGACATAGATGCTTTCATTGTGCAGTTACGCAGTGAGAGCAAAATTGTAATGACAGGAATCATCTCTCTTTTGTTCAATGTCATGTGAGTTATGACGAAGTTTTCTCACACCTTGGGGGAAGAAATGTGTCAGCCAAAAAGGCGTGGGACTTTTTCCACTTGCAGTAGGAATTTTCTGTGCGCTGGCGACACTGTGATGTAATTTCTGAGAATCCATATATTGTAGTTTTTTCCCCTGATATGCTAGTGTGACATCTACACAACCTTTTCCGGAGATGGCTGCTTGACTGCGTAATAATGAAATGCATTCAGGATTAAGTCTTGAATCCGGCAAGATGGAGACATGCACAGGAAGATATCGAGTCAGTGTGACATAAGCATACTCTGCTTGGGATTTATTCCATTTCAAAAGCTTTTCAGTCATTTCACAAATTAACTTTTGCTGCAGGATAAGATGAAAATAAAACAGCTTTCATTTGTAACTCAAGCTGATACAATAATTTTTAGAACCATATCCAGCACCAATAGGACATTTGAATTTTCTTTGGCAGCAAAATTAAACAGGTTTCTACGGAAAAGGTTGCATAAATTTAACATCATCGTACAAATATACTGTGTGCCCTTTTATATAATGTACCAGTGATGTGCAATGGACCTATCATCAGAAAAAAACACTAGAAATGTATCCCATGTTAAATTTCAGATACATTTTAATCTCACAGATTTGTAAAACAAGCAGGAATTACTAAGTACATTGAATGAGCCCAGCCATTCAGTACATGAACTGCAGAGGGCACTGTTGCAGGTGGACCATTGCTTCAGATCATCATAGCGTCAGTCAGTGATGACAGCAATACAGGAGAGCATGCTGTCGCATCTGTTTCACAACTCCTGATTGTCCGTGTCCTCAGTGCTGCTGCTATGAGGCATTTTCCCTCCTTTTCTCTTTGTCCTCATCCCTGTCCTCATCCCTGTCCTCATCCTCTTCGCTATCGTCCTCCTCACTTTCACTGTAGTGATAGTTACAGCGGTTAGTGTTTACAAAGAGGTCGCTATCGTCATCTTCAGAATCACTAGCATCCTCGTCCTTTTCCAGTTCTTTCTTTGTCTTATCCGGCGTCGAATGCTCGTCCATAAAGCCCTCTGGCCTGGAGACAAGAAAAAATGTAAAAAGTGCAAAACATGTGACAAATGAGGCTGATCGAGGAACGTAAAGGTTGTGCAGTGTGTTCCCACCTACCAGAGGTTCTGTTTTTGTAGGTATTGAATGTGATCCTTGTAGAGAATAAAGCTGATTTCTGCCTTCACCTTCTCTCCTTCTTCAATAGGATCCACAATCACATAGTCACCTTTGGAGTGAGAAGACGAAATTTAAATGAATGAACACAAATGGGGGTCTTATTTAGACCAGTACTAGCTAGCGGGAGATCACATTACTAACTTATATGTTTGCACTACAATATATATTATTCTTTTGTTTTGAAAAGGCAATGAACACCATGACAACGAGGTTCACTGTACTGTATACTGTACTGATACGTCTGCACATCCTCCAGCAAGTAAGGTGCAGTGAAATATAAAAAGTGTAAACTAACTGGTATGCCCACAAAAAGCACCCCAATTTTGTTGTGGGCAGCAGCACAGACGATGCAGCATGAACGTCTGTGCCACAAGCCACTAAAAATAATATTTGCCACCAGCTGTCACTGGATTATTACTCGAAGTTTTAAACACGTAACTTCCCTTTCCATTGCTTACCTCTCTTGATCCAGATGTTCTTGCGGAACTTGGTGGGCATGCTCACCAAGAAGGTCTCACCCTGAGCTGTGACAGCATCATGTAGGTTGTTACCACGGCTCCCAGTTACCTGTAAAAGTGAAGAAACAGAGGAAACATGGAATCGGAAAAACAGCCACTTTATGAGGTGCACTTGTTCAACTGCTCGTTAATGTAAAATGTTGCAGAGGATGGTCAATGGACTTAGGTGTGTGAAAATGGTCAAGACAACCTGCGGAAGTTAAAACTGAGCATCACAATGGGGAAGAAGAGCGATTTAAGTGACACTGAATGTGGCATGGTTGTTGGTGTCGGCAAGCTGGTCTAAATATTTTCAGAAACTGCTGATGTGAGACACAATTATCTCTACATTTTACAGAGAATAGTTAAATATTCAATTCAATTCAATTCAATTCAATTTTATTTATATAGCGCCAAATCACAACAAAAGTCGCCTCAAGGCGCTTCATAGATACAGAGAAAAACCCAACAATCATATGACCCCCTATGAGCAAGCACTTTGGCGACAGTGGAAGGAAAAACTCCCTTTTAACAGGAAGAAACCTCCGGCAGAACCAGGCTCAGGGAGGGGCGGCCATCTGCTGCGACCGGTTGGGGTGAGAGAAGGAAGACAGGATAAAAGACATGCTGTGGAAGAGAGACAGAGGTTAATAGCAGATATGATTCAACACAGAGAGGTCTGTTAATACATAGAGAGCGAGAAAGGTGACTGGAAAGGAAAAACTCAATGGATCATGGGAATCCCCCGGCAGCCTACATCTATTGCAGCATAACTAAGGGAGGATTCAGGGTCACCTGGTCCAGCCCTAACTATATGCTTTAGCAAAAAGGAAAGTTTTAAGCCTAATCTTAAAAGTAGAGATAGTGTCTGTCTCCCGAATCCAAACTGGAAGCTGGTTCCACAGAAGAGGGGCCTGAAAACTGAAGGCTCTCCCTCCCATTCTACTTTTAAATACTCTAGGAACAACAAGTAGGCCTGCAGAGCGGGAGCGAAGTGCTCTAATAGGGTAATATGGTACTACAAGGTCATTAAGATAAGATGGGGCCTGATTATTTAAGACCTTGTATGTGAGGAGCAGGATTTTGAATTCAATTCTGGATTTAACAGGAAGCCAATGAAGAGAAACCAATACGGGAGAAATCTGCTCTCTCTTTCTAGTCCCTGTCAGTACTCTCATTGCAGCGTTTTGGATCAACTGAAGGCTTTTCAGGGAGTTTTTAGGTCAGCCTGATAAGAATGAATTACAATAGCCCAGCCTAAAACTAGACACGTGAACTAGTTTTTCAGGATCACTCTGAGACTGGATGTTGTTCATTTTAGAGATAGTGGGAAATCTAAGAAAGACAACAGAACACTGGGAAGGCGTTGCCTGGTCTGATGAGTTTACCTCTCTCCTGCATCATTCAGATAGAAGGATCAGAAACAACCTGAAAGCATCCTGCCTTGTATGAACAGTTCAGGATTGTGGTGGTTTAATAGTGTAATGGTTGCCACACTTTTGAGCCTTTTACCAAAGCATCACAACAGCATCACTCATCTTACACAAGTACACAGATGGTTAACAGCTCAGATCATCTCAAACTGGTTATTTGAACATGACAATGAGTTCAGTCTACTGTAAACATTATGGATGTGCAGCTGACAAATCTGCAATAACTTTGTGTTGCCATCATGCCAACATGGACTAAAAGGAATGCTTCCAGTACTTTGTGGAACCTGTGCCGTGAAGAATTAAAATGGGCATGAAACACTACTGTATAAAGGCCAGTAAATTACCCAGCCCTGTAGATGTCACACTCTCTGTGAAGGTGGATTTAAGAAATAATTGCTTATAGTTTTTAGAACAAGTTTAATGCCATCTTGTGTCAGTATAGAACATGATATCAATGGGTTGGTTGTTTGGTTGCATCTAACAGATTTACATTAGTTTATGTTAGCTTACTAGAAATAATTAGTTTGGCTAGCTGCACTGAAACAGGAAAAATCCACTTGTTAGCGTTAATGTTTGGGTTTGAGCAGGGCACCACAGTGTAAATAAGCCTTTCTACAAGTAGTGTTACATGTCCACCTTAAGGCAGCTCTGGAGTTAAATGGGGGTCTTACCTGTACTTCCAATCTGTACCTAAGTACACAAGTATCCACTGTATGCTGCTGATTACTAAAATGTGAATGTTGTAGTATGTAGGAATTACAGGGAACTTTATACAAAGTTTACCTTTACAATCTGCTGGTTTTCTGTGGGTGTGACAAAGTCTCCAAGAACCTCCTTGACAACGTGTTTGCGTTTAGTGGCCTGTGACATTATAACCGACAGCCTTCACGTTCCTTCGCCAGCTGAGAAAGAAAGAGTGGGTCGAAAGTTCTAGTTAACTAAAGACACATTTAAAGGCTAGACCTAACAGTAACAACCAACGCTGAAAGGTCAGCTTAATGTGATTACCAGCAAAATTTAATTATTTTTCCTTTATAAACGTCTATAAAACTTTCTGTGTACCTTAATAATTTAAACTTCCTCTGCCAATTTTCTTCTAAACAGTAAGAAGTTGCTTACGAATAATAACTTAGCGGAAAAGGCTAACATTAGCTGTCTCCACATTAGCAGGTTAAATACTACCTTGAAAGAAAGAAAGACAGGAGTGGCTGTTTGTCTTTTTGACGCAGAATGTGTCTCCGAGCAGCAGGTATAAGTTCGTGTACAAAAAGAACCTGAAATATTCAGTCACAAAAAAAATCGACTGACATGCGTTCTTGTTTTCAGTACACAGTGCCTGGAAAGACAGGGAGCGTTACACTTCCGATGTCAAGTGGGGTATATTTTCAAAATAAAAGTTCCATACGTGTAAAATGTTCATTTTATCGCTAAAAGCCCTATTAATGACTGGTTAAAATGTGACTAAATTTATGTAAATGAACTTCAGGATGCATTGTAATTCACCATAAGATTATATCACTAACTTACGACGACTTTTGTTTCTTATTTTAGAAGCTACAGCTAAAGACCAGCTGTTCCGTTACCTTCCCTTGGCATTGTGGGAAAATGAGGTTGTTTTGATTAAAGGAACATTCAAGAACACGAACGTTGTTGCCCCTCTATCGTTCAAAGTGTTTTCCTACATTGTGTTTGTCCTGCTTCTTCTCAACATACCGTTTAAAATCATAAACAGGTTAAAATGTTTTCTCCCTTTATAGGCCTTATTGTCGCTGTAGTTATTTGAAGTTAATTTTGCCTTATGGTTAAAGTTATTATATATGCACTAAATAAATTATAAAAAGTAATGATTTAATTGTACTGTCAACCAGTTTATAGTTTCAGTGCACATGAAAAACTTTATAATAAAATAGGGCAGCACAGCGGTGTGGTGGTTAGCACTGCTGCAAGAAGGTTCTGGGTTTGAATCCATCATTTTCTTCTTGAGCATCTGTGGGTTCTCCAGCTTCCTCCCACAGTCAAGAGACATGCAGCTGGGTGAAGCAGTGATTCTAAATTTCCAGTGAATGGTTGCCTGTCTCTCTGTGTTACCCATGTGACAGACTGTCCAGGGTTTACCTCATTTCTCCCCCATGGCAGCTGGGATAGGCTCCAGCGCCCCCCAGTGACCCTGAATTGGATAAGCAGAAGAAAATGGATAGGTAGATCATAAAATAACAAACAACTGGATTTCACACTTTTTTTTAATTCAACTCCCATCATTCATTTCTCACTGTTATACAGCTATTATTGCAATTACATTGCACTAAACTGAGTTTGTGCAGTAAACCACTTCAGAATCAAAGCCTTGTTTTTCAAAAACTCTTTGAAGCACATACCATCAGCTCACCACTATGAGCATGGGCTCTGTTACTGTAAGTAAAGATGACTTACAAGCTGTTGCCTTAAACACATTAATCATTTTAACCAAGCTTCAGGACTAACAGAAAAAGCAGATGTAATCTTGATTTAAAATTACTGGAAAGTTTCAGTATCACATCAAAGCTAGCTTTATTAGAGCTGGTAAAACACTGGTTTGGTCTAACGGAGAAGAAACATCAGCAGGACTTCACATGTGTGCGTGTTGAGCTCTTGTGCATTCTGGATAAGTGATGTGGAGCTGGGGTCAGATGACAGCTGTGGTGCATGTAGCATGATGATGATGATGATGATGTGTGTGTGTGTGCGTGTGTGTCTGTAGAAGGTGTTAGGGGTTCAGTTGACTACAGCAGATGAGCACATCTTGTTGATCCCACATGCATTGGAGCCCCTGTAGAGGTAGTAGTAACCCTGTGTGAAGGAGAAAAAACAAATTAACACTCACTCCCTCACAGCTGTACATGAACAGAACTCATTTTTTCATTATGCTATGAAACAACAGTCAGCTTTGTAAAGCCTAGTGCACGGATCAGCACTTCTACTGAGTCTGTTATGAAAACGGTGCTTTATGTTGGTGATCCTCAGTTGTGTAGTTGGTTTCAAATGAAAGATTTTTAGAATGATAAGTGTTCTGAAAGGTCGTGCTGTCTCACCTGCTCTCCATAATCCTCCCCCCAGCTGTTTTTGATGGCCCAGAAGGGAATACCTTTACCTGAGAACACAGGGGGGAAACATTGTTGACAAACGAGGCAAAAATATGTGTCTGTGCTTTCCAGAAACTGGGCAAATATTTAAGACTAAAAAAATGGGATAAAAAATAATAATAATTACGTTCTCCGTATCCCACCAACAGCACAGCGTGGTCGATCATCCAGGGGTTGCAGAAAATCTTCAGAGGGTGAGATATACCCTTCCTGTAAAACTGGAGGGAATGAAATGATATTCGAGATAATGTAAGAATAACATGTATCTTAAGGTTATTATCTTTATTATCTTTTATGTCCAGTTTAGATAGAGGTATGGAGGTGATTGGCGCGCATAATAATAACAGCAGCAATATAAACAAGAGTAAGAATAAGAATTGCTCTTATTTGGGCAGGAAATATGTCACTCCTGATATGATACAATACACTGCCCATGATACTATACACATGCAAGAAAATGATCTACATACGACTTTGCTGTTTGATAAGCACCACCACCAAGTACTGACTCTGATAAGTCAAACTGGTGGGGGTTAGGAATGTTTTAATGAATCAGTAACGTATAAACCAACATTACACAAGGAGGCAACGTGACATATTCTATTGATATTTTTATTCCACTCCTAGTTGACACCTCCACTGAGGAGCTGATGTTTGTTTCATTCTGGTAAAACTTTGTAGGCTTGTAGAGTGGGGTCACATTAATGACCTATTAAAATTTAGCTTTCATCTACCAAAGTCTTCAAGTTCAATATAAAGATTTACTGGTAAAAAAACAAACAAACAAACAAAAAATGACCAAAAGCCTTATAACTTACAAAACTATGACTCTTACAAGTGCAGTGTGTATTGTCAACATATAGAAAATACTGTATAAAGACTTGAAATATGATGTCACATTTGACTTCTGACCTTTTCGTCAAGGTCAACAGACTGATCTGATGGTCAAAGTGATATTAATGTTGTATAGCGGGATTTAAAACTCAGTTTCTGACTGCCATTGTTAATAATGACAATGTATTTTTATACTCTTATATAAGACAATAGAACGATAAATGGGGATTCTAACTATCACAGTATAGTTTGCATCTAAATATCACATCACATTTGACCTCTGACCTCACTTTTACATTTCCATCTTAATTTCAAGCTGACCCCAAAACATCTTTAAAGAGAGGATTGTTAGAGACTGAGTTGTTTAGTTAGTCACAAATATACTTCAGTAATATTAAATAATAAGCTCAAGTTATTCGTGTCCAGTTGTTTACAAATCAGTACTTATTATCTATCACATACTCACTGATACCCTTCTCTGATTTTGACTACACTATAAACTTCTTCAAGTACCTCTAAAAAACAAAGAAAACAAAAAGAATTCATCCTCTTAAAAATAAACACTGCGCATGACTGAGCTGCTTTGCTTCTTGTTGTTTTGAGGAGTGATTTCACTTCTTAAAAAAACCTCCTACCTGCATTGCAAAAGCATTCAGAGCAACAGAGACTGGCCCATTCTCAGCCAGCCAAGCAGCGATCTCTGAGAAGGAAAAAATACAAAAATAAATCAAAATGAGTCAATTCAACAACCCAAACAGACACACTACAGTTAGAATAGGATAAAAATCATGGACATGTCCATGCAGTTAAACCACTGTTGTCTGTATGCTCACCCTTCTCCTCTTTGGGCAGCTCCACGGAGCTGTTGATGTAGGCGGCCACCTTCCCGGTGGTGAAGTCACACCTCTGCTTGTGCCCGGTGTAGGAGTAGTCACTTTCAGTCTCCAGACCCCCTTAACCACACGAGGGGCAAAGATTATAAGAAAGCACTTTAAGGAAAAATCTGCTTGTGTTCAGTAAAAACATCTCTCTGTTTTTACTTATTGCTAAACACAGAATAAAATCTTAGTTCTACCCAGCTTCTCAATAGCTTCATAAGCATTTGATGGAAGCCCGCCTCTGCACGCCTGGTCCAGCCCGTCACAGTCAACCAGCTCTGTGAAGAACAAATCAGTACTCAAGCATGTCAAGACTTTATGCTGGATTTGAAAACCCCTGAGTTATTCTATCATCTGTGCTACTTTTCTGTGTCACCTTGTTCGGAAAGTGACAGCAACGTTCCATTTTTCAGGAACCACTGGCCTTCAATGTTGCCTATGACAGAAAATGCCCAGCAAGATCCACACATTCCCTGCAGGAGAAAAGAAACCACACCCTGATCAGCATAAAGTGGGCACGGTGTACAATTTAATCGCTACTAACAAGCTCTTTAGGGTGACCGCCCCATAATGAACTCTGTTTGTTGGCACCTGGTTCTTAACAGGACTGACAGCTCCATGATCCCTCCAATCCCAGCTGTCAGGCGAGGGGCCTTTGGCGGGAGTAGCTGGTTTCATTGGTTGATGGAGAGTCCATTGACTCAGCAGTGGGTTTAAGTATGTAGAGTGAAACTCCTCCTCTGGAGAAAAGCAGAAGGATATTTCACTTTGTTTTCTTAAGCTGAAGCAACACGTGGAAAGCAGAAGAGACGTTCTCTCATCAGAAACTGTGGACGTGCATTCACAGTTACGTACCGGTGAGGTCGCTGAACTTGGTGACTCCATACTCAGCTGAACCTTGATCCAAAGCCTGGAGCTTCTCAGCAGTCTTCAGGTTCTTGTGGAAGATGCGCAAACGGCGGTCCACTTCTGCAAGGTCAAGGGTCAAAAGTACATTCATAAAAGATTCTGCTTAAAAGCCTTTCATTTTTTTCCATTTTCAGTTGAATTTAATTTTGTTTCTAAAGTGTGAACAAGAGAAGAAACATATCAGATGTTTAACCTGAGACATTTAACTATTTCACTTTGAATTTGATGGCACCAATATGTGTCAAAAAAGTTGGGACAGAGTAAAAAAATAAAGACTGGAAAAGTAATTGATACTAAAAGAAAATAGTTGGCGATACATTTTGCAAGTTGCAAGTAATTGGGTTAACTGGGAACAGGTGAGTAACATGACTGGGTATAAAAAGAGCATCTTAGAGAGGCGGAGGTTCACCAATCAGCAAAAAACTACATCTACAAATTGTGGAAAAATTTCAGAATGTTCCCTGACAAAAAAACGTGAAGACTGTGAATATCTGATGATCTATGGGACAGGATATCAAACGATTTAAAGAATCTGGAGAAATCTCTGAGCACAAAGGACAAGACCAAAAATAGCATTGGATGCCTGTGATTTTTAGTCCTGAGGCAGCACTGCACTAAAAACAGATATGATGATTCTATCATAGAAATCACTGCGCGGGCTCAGGCTCACTTCCTGCAATCACTGTCTGTGAGCACAGTCCACTGTGCCAGCTGCAAATGCAGGCTAAAGCACTATCATGAAAAAAGAATGTGAACATTATGAAAACATGTTCAAAAACCTGCAGCTCTGACGATACGGGAGTGCATTAGCACCTATGGAACTGGCAACTTTCACGTCTGCAAAGGTGCTGAAAGTTAAATACAGAGCAACACATGCTCCCTCCCAGATGATGTCTATCTCAGGGAAGGCCTTCCATATTTCACCAAGATACTAAACCACATACTCCATGTATTTCTTTGTGGTAGAAGAGTTGAACTGCTGAACTGTCCTGCCTGCAGTCCAGACCTTTTCAGTTTGAACATTTGCATTCAGGTGAGACTCCAAACAGGCTTTGATTACTTAAAGTGTTCAGTGTGTTCAGACAGGAATGCGACACAATGTCCATACGTGGTATGAATGAGATTCAGTCACTCACCCTCCTGACTGCTGTAGACTTTATTGTACTTATTCATAAACTCTTTAAACCGGCCCAGCAGCTCCACCGACTCCTAATGCAAACACACACACACAGAATCAACGACAGAAAGCCTCGATCTCAAATCTAAATCGATTAGAACAGTTTAAACAAACAAGCAGACAGGCAGATAAAACCACAGGCCTGTAGCTGTAGAGCCTGACATTAACTTTACCTCCAGAGGCTGGCTGGTGGATGGATCCTCTACCTTGTTGCTCTCTTCTACTTCAAATTCAACTGATAAGAGAAATGAAACACAGGAAGACATGGGAAGTGTGAGAGTATTTAACACTTAAATCAGTCAGTCAAACTGTCATGCAGGTTGCTGCAATTCACAGTTTTCACGGACGATTTTCAAGCTGATAAATATAACAGAAAGAAACAACAAAAATACAAAAAACAACATAAAGTCAACATATTTGCAACATCAAATGCAAATATGTCAATTTCTCCTTTGTTCAACCTTCCACCTCATTTATCTCTTTGTAAAACAAGCATGTAAAAAAAAATCTCATGGCCTGACTGGCTGATGTGGCTTGCTAGGAAAGTTCACTGACAATCAGCAGAAATAAATGCATTTTAAAAGGAGTTTTCTCTATATGTGGTCAGAAATATCATGATTAAGTTATTATCATAGAATAGAAATGCTGAACTCTTTTATTGTGTTTTTTGGGGGTAAAAAAGGTCTAAAAAATACTTGTTGATGTGTTTTTGGATGATAAGATAATCAGTGTATTTTTTCACAGCACTGTAAGAGAAGACCAAGTGAGCCGCAACTATGGTGTTCAGCTATAAATGTCTACCATATGACTTCCATAATGGGTGGATGTGAATCTTAAATGTTGGATGATGAGTCTGTTTGGCTGCTGACTGACCTTTGGGCTGGCACTTCTGTTTGAGCAAGGTTGACGCCCCCTGCCAAGGGATGTCCCACACCTCGAAGACGCAGACTTCTGTCTGAGACATAAAAACAAAAATAAATTAGAGGAAAAGCGATAACAGTTGTTATGTGTAGGTTTGGGTCTCTTGTAAAAAGCCCCATTTATAGATTTACTTATAACTTGGATATTTTTAGTTGGGAAGAAAACAGGAACAAAGAAAAAAAAAGAGTCAATACTGTAAATGAATGCAAGCGTGAATGAGGCATAAGTGAGATCACTCCAAGTCAAGGTTGAGTCACAAGATCAAAACCAGCAAAACTGCTTTGACGCAATAAAAAAATCAATACACAGCTGGACACACACACACACACAAACACAGAGCTTTTTTTTCTCTTAAATATAAACTCATATCACACATTCTCTCTGCTTCTTAATTTTTTTTATCACAAGAGCTATCTCTCTCTCTCTCTCTTTCTCGCTCTCGCTCACACACACACACACACACACACACACACACACACACACACACACACCCTACCTTGAGTTGATTTAACTCGGGATAGAAGTCACATGTCCTGAGCATGGTGGACTTCTTACATTGAGTGTTACTCAGCTCCACTGTTAAAGTGTAACGGATCCCTTTAACCAGCTGGAATACAGATAAACACACAAACATTCGGACATCTTTAATTCAAAGACACAAAATCTTGGTATAAATAAAGATTTTTATTTAGACGTGGTATAAAATATAATGCGTGTTATTGTTTTATGGATGCTCGTTATGCTCCAAACAAGCCACACTGCGGAGACATTGTTAATTTAAAGTCAAGGACATAACTTCCGGCTGCAGTAAACCGCGCATAAAATCTTATCTTGAACGCTTGATAATAAAAATAGGTAAAATAAAATAATAAATACTGTTCTCTAAGTTGAAAACTCTTGAAAATTGTAAATAAATAGGAATACATTTTTGTTTGTTTTTTGTTTAAGCATAATCCCTTGCTGACCAGCGCAGCAAAGACGTTTACGCTATTATTTCGAAGGTACGTCGCCCCTTTTTCCGGCCTGTGTTTAGCTAAAATGACGACCCTGCAGCAGCGCCGTTGTTTACAAAAAAACCGAGCATACGCAACGCTTATTACAATGACATAAATCAATAAACAACAAATACTTTAACCGTTCTTTGCAAGTACACTAGAGGACCAAAATATGTTGAATAAATATTATAAAATCAGAAGGAAAGCCATCAATAATAATTATACCTGTTTGTTGGCAGAGATGACCCGGCTGACTCTGCGGAGATGCATCGCATTGGAGACCCGGTTGTATTGCTCCTCTGCAAAGGCCAGAGCCTTCTTAAGACCCGGGTCGGACTCGTGGACCCGGATAGAAGAGCCGGGGGGCCCGAAGAGAGGCCGGTCGAGGTCCTCACCGAGTCCGAAAATCGAGCCCAGCAAAACGGCCAGGGACAGCCACTGGATTAGCGGGCAACAGCGCAATATGACCACCATGTTGGCCCCGTGTGTTGTCACCGACTGAAAGGACCGATGTCCAGTCTGCGCTCACTTAAATAACAGCCGTGTTTGTTTTCTTCACACAAAAATCGATTTTCAGTTAAGCAGCGATTATACAAGAGGTTATTACCAAAAAAATCTGAGAGGCTGTAGGCGGAGACTGAGCTTTTATCGGGGGCGTGTTCATGATAATTCCCATATTTATTATTCAGGCAGGGCTGTCGCTGATAGGTCTGTAGGGCAGCATGTGTCTTTCTGGCTTTCTGAAGCTGTTGTTTGGACATTTGGCTGATATTCGCTCACTTCAGTCCAGTCGTTGTGCCTGATCATTTTCAGATTATATTGTTTTTCGTTTGTTTGTTAAGGCACCTGGCACTGACCTATGAATCATTCGAGCATTCAAGAGATGAAACAGGGTGGTGCCTGCACTTCACAGACAACTTAGCAAAGAACCAAACAGCTATTAGTGGAGGTTCTGTCACCGTTTGTTGTTGCATTTCAGCCAGTGGTGTTTCAAGCTCTTTAGAGTTGTACAAACTCTGGTTTTGCCTTACATACTGTATTTACACATATGTTTGCACATGTTTCAATAAATCGCTACACTTCCCCCCCCTAAACTGCTGACTATAAACACAGTAAAAAAAAGAAAAGAGGGGCGACTAAAGACGTTCAGCTCATCATTGGAATAAATAAATAGATTCATTAAAATAAAATGGTAACAAACATACTAACTACGTTTCCTGCAAATTAAAATTTATCAGATTTCGCCACTAGAGGTAGACAAAATACTATAACATTTTACCAGCGTTTCCTTTAGGGGACGTCTTTAGTGCTCCTTTATGTTTTTTCTGCTGCTCTTTTATTTTGAAAGTATCGCACCTGACACTCCGATAAAGATGAACACGCAGTTATAGATTACATGCAATCATGAAAGTAATTGAAGGGTTGGGTACAAAGACTCCCAGATTATACACTAATGTAGAATTTAGAAACGAGTATTATTTATATAAATTTACTTTTGTAGAGATGGCGCTTTTATTCTAGGGGATTCTAACAACGGACCGGAAGTGGTGTCGTGCCGACTGAAGCCATTATCTGTGCTAGCGCTATTTAACCACAAAGCTAACATTTTAAAGTCGCGTACTTAAGCGGTCTGAAAAGGCTGTACTATAATCTAACTAGCTCCTTAAAGCTACCCAGTTTCCAGTTTACCCACCGCATGACAGAGGTGCAGTCGTGAAAGTAATGACTAATTTATATTTAGGGGTCAGGTTGTATTTTTAGCATTAGCCTCTGAAGGTCTGACTGGCAGACATGGAGACTCGGGGAATTGAAGACATGTTTGACTTTCGTCGGTAAGTCAGCTAACTGCTAAGTAGTGTAAACTGCTCGGTTAACCTTCACTTAGCGCTAATTAGCGCGTTGAAGAAATACACAGAGGTTATAGCGTCGACGACGTTTATTATCGAGCAGCTAACCAGTATAGTAGAAGATGTATTAAATAATCTGGAAAACATGCAGCTAGATAGCCGATACTGGCAACGTTATAGTAAACAAGTCATGGATAGCGTTTGACATGAAACCTTGTCCAGTGCTAATTTTAATAAGCACGCCGATCAGTTGCAGCATGAAATGCGTGCACTAGCTAATCTTAGATGTCTGTTGGTTTCATGTATTCACTGCTTGCCTTGTGACAACCAAGAGTGAAGTTTTTTAAAAGACTTAAATTTTTTTGATCTAGACACAAGTCAGAGATTATATTTGAGCGCGTGTAAAGTGGAGAAAAAAACTGACCGCAAAAGTAGCTGTCGTTGTGTACTTAAATACTAAAGTGTTTTTGACTTGAATAGAGGGCGGACATGAGGCCTGTAGACAGTGGTAATGACGACTAGAGCGTTTATAATGAGGTTTCGAAATGTTCTCTAGCGCTTGACTGCAGAGGGAATCGAGTAGTGACACGTGTAATATTGGTAAAAACGCTGAAACAAAAGCAGCTCTAACTCTGCGATTGGTTTTACTAACGTGTGTACAGTACTGTGCCTCGAGCCACCCTTCATATCGTCAGACTTGATTGTATTTTTTTTAAAGTGGTCTTGAGCATCGGTTCTCCAGGATTTCTGAAGGTCTTTCAACGTTATTCTTTAGACACTTGCTGCCTTTTCACTCATTTTCAGTCCAGTCCTTGTAATGGACCACTTAACACTGATCTATGATTCCTTCAGGCATGAAAACAGTGTTGTGTCTACACATAGCAGACAGCTTGGCAAATAACCAATGTTAAATTACTTTGTTATCAGCAGTCTGTCACAAAAACATAAAGATAAAAGTTTGACAGACGTAATATAATACTTTTGTCACAACAAGGTGATTCCCAAAGTGCTATTTGCTGAAAATTTGGCATTTTGCAGTAACATATTGCAGCACACTATATGGCAGTGCTTTAAAAATTATCAACAGCAGATGAGCCAGTAAAAGTCATGTCACAGGACCTGAAAGATGCATCTGGCCCTGCAGTTGATCCAAACAACAAAAAGCACCTAATGCAAGGGATGATGTTGTGTCTTTACATAACAGAAAACTTGGTAACAAAAACAAGTAATTTTACATTGTATCTTTAGGCACTTTTTTACTTGCAGTCTATAAAAGAAAAAACCTATAAAATGTTCCCATTTCTTTAGTTGAATCTGTGAAAAATGTCAAAAATAACAGTTTGGCAGATGTCGAATAATATGTTTTCTAGAAAAAGGTGATTCTCCTCAAATTTTCATGCCGAGATCTGCTGGCATGAAAATATGAGGAAACTGGACAAGAGGAGGACAGATGAAGTGGCTGGCTTAAAAAAAATATCTACAGCAAGTGTCTGAAAGTCATGTCCTTAAGAAACAGGAAACAGTCCTTAAGAAACAGGAAAAAAATCTGCCATAGACCTGACAGGACCTGAGAGATACATCTGCCCCTTTAGTTAATCCAGCTACTGTTCACTGAAGACTCATTGGAAATGGTCTCAGTCTAAGGGTCGCTGTCAAGAAGCCCTTCTTAAGGAAGGGAAAAGAGGAGAAAAGGATGAAGTATGATCAGTGGAGGTCAGTGGGCTGATGGAGTGATGAATCCATGTTTTTGCTTCAACTTCTCTTCAGTATGAACAGGAAAGAATTACGACAGTGAGTGTCTGCAGCCACATGCAAAACACAGTAAAAACATACCTGAATAGAAAAGCACAAATTGGAACACCATCAAGCATGAATTTGCCTCCACAGACCCCGGACCTCAACACTATTCTAGAAGTGATGGATCATCTTGACAGAGAGAAGAGCTTTGAATGTCTTCCTAGAAGATTGGAGAACAATAGGAAAGCTTGGAATTGTACAAACTCTGTTTTTGATTTACGTACTGGATTTCAGTGTGTGTTTGAACATGTTGCAATAAATACCTGCACCTATAACTAGGGATGGGTATCGAGAACCGTTTCCCACTGTTTCAATTCCTTGGAATTGTTTGCCATTTTTGCAAATGATTCCCTTATCGATTCCAGTCACCACGTTGCGGAGCGTCATTTACCTGGCAGGAAACACGGCGCCTAAGCGGCTCAAACGCTCAAAAGTTTGGTTATACTTTACGAGAACGGATGACAACAGGGCAACTTGCAATACTTGCAAAGTATATATTTCATTTAAGGAAACACTACGAATATACAAAAGCATTTGCTCACAAAACACGCGATAACCTTAAATGAATGTCGTGTTTTTAATTCCGCTCCGGACTCGTGAATCTCAACCCAGCAGCAGCGGTAATGTTTGCACGTCCTCTCCCGTTAATGCGGCAGGTAAATAATCAACTAACAGTTCATATTATGTTAGCAGAGTCTAGCTGGCTCAGATGCTGGCAGTTCTCGCTGCAGTCTATCGGTAGCGTCTCCTTTCAGGCCAGGATAGACGAATGTCACCGAGCAGTGACTAAGTTTGTGGTAAAAGGCTTGCACCCATTTGCCACAGCAGATGCCCCCGATTTTCGGTAAGTGAATGTGTTTAATTGTAGGCAGGGACATTACTGGATATTCTTGTGTAATTGCTACAGAAGGTTATGTGCTCGGTGCTGGGCATGCATGTGAGACAGAAAAATCCCTGCTTATGTTATACTTTGTTATTGCTACAGAAGAATATTTATTTTATTATTTTACATTTACATTTTTTTTCCTGGGGACCCTGTGACACCCCATTGAAGAGCCATAGGCTGTGGATCTCTTAAGATCTCACTGTTGGGTTTGTAAGGCCATGTTGCTCCTAAATTTCTATCTTGTTCAAAGAGAAGATATAAAACAAAGTTCTAAGCTAATCAACCTTAGTGTTCTCCTTTTTTAAAAAGAATCGATAAAGAATCGAATCGTTAAACAGAATTGAAAATGGAATTGGAATCGTGAAAATCTTATCAATACCCATCCCTACCTATAACCATTTCGTATCAAAACATAAACAGATTATGGATGGCTCTTTTTCACAGTATTGTATCATTGGATATCATTGCATAGTTGAATAACAATAGAGTGAAATGGTTAAACTCTGATGTGAGTTCATGCTATGGCTCAGTGCACATTTATCCAGTAATAAAAGGAAGAAGATCAGTAGGTTGTGAAAGATGCTGTCATTCAAACCACAGAACGGTATTTTTGAGGCTGATGGTGAGGTCTATATTTTGAAATTGGGAAATAAAAAAAGGGCTAAAAATGTGTTGGTTCATTTGAAATATAATCCGCACAGGATAAAGCAATCTTGCTACAGATCCCTTGGAAGTCACTTAAATTCTCTCAACTATAAATTTACATTTAGATTTGTTTTTCTTTTGTGTTTTCTATTCCAAATGTCATTTTTTTGATTCTGCTCTGTTTTTCTGCAGGTTTCCCAAAGATGCTGTCGTTCTTCTGCTGTTGCTGATTTACTTTCCAGTCGGCATTTCTTTAATGTTCATACGTATTTTTATTGGTGTTCATGTGTTCCTGGTCAGCTGTGCACTTCCAGAGAGTTTTATAAGAAGGCAAGTGTTGAAAAAGTGTTCCAATACCACATTTTACTGTCAGCGGTAACCAAATCTGTAGCTGAGTCGTCTTGTGTGTCACTTCTAATCATGTTTGTGTGTGTGTGACAATAATGACTGAGGTGAAATTGTAGTATAAGGGATAACAATAGCAGTTAATGCTAACACACATGGCATCTGTGCCATTAAAATAACTGTAATTGCTTGTCAGAGTTTATTCACTTTAACCACAATAAATACTACTGAGGCCAGTGGAAGGTAATTGTACTTTGCACACTGTAATTTTAGTTTGAAGAAAGGTGGTGACTGCATGATTAAAGAACCAAAGCATGTACATGCCCTGGAGGTTATAAGAGCAGTTAAGAAAAAAGATATTTGTACGTATTGCACATTGTGGTAAATTATACATGCAGTGTTACACTATTGAGGACTATCCTGTTGCCAATTGTGTTTAAATGCTGACATCATGGTTTTTTTTCTTTGCTTCTAGATTTGTTGTGAGGGTTATGTGCTCGGTGCTGGGGATGCATGTGAGACAGAAAAATCCCCGCTCCAGAGACAAAAACACCAAGCTGTACATATGCAATCATGTGACAGAGTTCGACCACAACATTATCAACCTCCTGACCCCCTGCAACACAGTGAGTGCTTGGCTTGAACGTTTTTCCTGACTCAGCCGTGTCATGCAGCATGTTTTACACATTCAGGGATTCAGTGTCAGTGTGCTGATTGCATCAGTGCCCTCCTATTAACAAGTCTATGGTGACATCATTGCATTACAAGGCTTGGAAATAAATACAATTTGACACTACATACAGTCCTGTGAAGAAGAAAGTTTTCAGTTGTCTGTGCATTCCATTATAACTTTTGTAGGAACTAAGCTGGTAATTAGCAGTTAGGTAACTCTAATCATATGCACTTGATGCGCTGTGTGAGCACCTCTATTAAAAGCAGAGGTGTTTGGCAGTTTGCTGGTCTGGAGCATTCAGATATGTCTTTCCAGGAGTGCTACGTCCCAGCAAATTCACCCCATGCTCAGTCTCTCTGACCACTGCATGGTCAATGAGTCGACCGTGAACTCCTCTGTATACCAAAGTATTCTAGAGTCAAATGTGAGGCCGTCTGTCTGACAGCTGAAGCTTGGTCCAAATTTGGTTATGCAACAGGACAATGATCCCTGGCACAGAAACAAATCTCTAACAGATATACTGAAAAATTCAGTTCTCAAGGTGTTGCAATGCACCTCAATCACAGTGAAATGCTGTGACAGGACCTTGAGAGGGCTGTGCGTGGAGGCAAGATTGTGCTGGTGCATTAACACATGTTATAATATACCTGATCTATTCTCAAGGTCTGTCAGTTGAAAGAAGATCCTGTGTACTTTAATGTATTTTAGATATGTAAATATGTGGTGAATTTGACCCGTCTCTTTCTGCCTATCAGCCCCAGTTAGATGGCTCCACAGGCTTTGTGTGCTGGGCCAGAGGCTTCATGGAAATCCATGCAGGCTCCGGAGCCATAGGGGAGTCTCTGCAGAGTTACTGCTCTGCTGAAGGCACCACACCTTTGCTCCTGTTTCCTGAAGAGGACACCACAAATGGCCGTGCCGGTCTTCTCAAATTCAGGTGACGTTTGTACACATGTTACTGTACAGTAATAAACAAGAACTATCCAATAACACAGCAAGTGTTTGCAATTCATCAGCACCCTGGGACAGTTTTGGCCTCTTACCCATACCCAGTGATTTAATGCAGCCAGCGACAAATTATCATCCCTCTTTCATGGCACATTGAGATAGAGATGAATTACTTTGGCGGTTGAGTCTCCCCCACTAATTTCCCTCTAGAGTTGAAGGGAAATTAGTGCGAGGAAGTGAAAACAGCTGCTAAATTGATTCATTTCTATAGTTAATTCGAGTAAGACTGAAACAAGTGTACTGTATCCTCAGTGGAGACGCACATGAAAACCAGAGAAGCTGGGAGTTGCACTTTATAATGAGGTTGTGATTATTGCCATGCTTTTCTTTACAGTCTCTGATACTCTTCTTTCACTGGAACCTAACGCAGACTCTCTTAGGCTGCACCTCCTTTGTGCCATGTCAGAATCACCTGTTCACTATGTTGCTGATGCTAACTACCAAAGGCATTGGCCTTTAAATGCTTAGCTGACTAATTGCACATATCCCGAATGTCTTTAACAATAAAATCAATTTTTATTGGCTCACAGCACAAAGCCCAACCAGCTACTATATTAAATATCTATATTTGTTTTTTCTCTCAGCTCCTGGCCTTTCTCACTGACTGAATCCATCCAACCTGTGGCCTTACGGGTGACCAGACCATTGATCTCTTTGGTAAAGTCATTTGAACTCACATTTAGAATGAAAGTGACATTAAAAAGAGCTGATGAAATGATGTGACTGCACACCAAAGTAATCTAACAACACAATTACCTCCTGTCTGTACACAGAGCACACCGGAGTCCAGCTGGCTGACGGAGCTCTTATGGACATTTTTTGTTCCATGGACAGTGTATCATGTAAGGTACTAAATAATTTGTGTCATTATTTCTATCTTTTTCTGCAGCCACATTTTTCACAATGTAGGTCTTATTTCCTTTACCCTAACCTGGTTTTGTGGAGATTGTTATGTAAAATAGTCCAAAAAAACCTGTGAATTTTTGGCACAAACTACCCTCCTCAGGCTCATGCTCCTGCCAGGACTTCTGATTAATGAATGTGCATTTCAAAATCGTATTGCTTTCATGAGCAAGTTTTTTTTGGTTGTTTTTTTTTGGTCTGAGTTTTTGAAAAGACCTTCTATTGATTTTTGATATTTCTGTTGCTCTAATTGTTCAGATTGTCTTCTTAGCATTGCTTTTTTGTGTTTCGTTTCCATCCCAGTTGGCTCCCAACAGTATCCAGACAAGATGGCGAGTCGACACAGGAGTTTGCCAACAAAGTCCAGGAGGTAAGAACAGCATGCGCCACTTGGATGCACATGAGTTATATTTGTAATTGTAAAAACAAATATGTGTGTGTGTGTGTGTGTGATATGTGTAAGAGTTATGAAGCCTTGCACCTGTACACAGATCTCTTTGTTGTTGTTTTGCAAAACCTCATACATAGCAGATGTGAGTTCCCACTTTCTGCTTGTGTGTTTTTGTTTAGCTGCTAGCTGCTGAGCTTGGCTTGGTCGCCACCAAAATCACTAAAGCTGATAAAGCAGAGCACATCAAAAGGACAAAACGCATTGTTCCACAAACAACCACAAGTAAGTCGGTCACATGATTCAACATCAATTCTGACCATGTGGAAGATTCAACTGATTGGAGTTTTTTGGGTTTTTTTAAATGTAGGTGTAACACCTGGTTCTATTGGGCTTGGATTCATGAGTTTGGGCACAGATGACCGCAGGATTGCTAAGATGGCCCAGCAGGTGAAGGACGTGTTGCCCCATGTTCCACTGAATGTCATCACAAAGGATTTAGGTACACTTACATTTGGCTACCACATCTATTTTCTTGGAATACACTTTTATGTTCATTCTGCACCTGAGCTCTTCTGTCACACTTTCACTTTGTAAGAAGTCCTTTAAAAAGAATGATAGATTCATTTGCCATGCACTAACAGGTGTTCTTTTTATTGTGTATAGCAAAAACCAATTGTGTTGACACCACCATTACAAATCTGCTGGAGAACAAGGAGGAAACATCAATGGAAGCAACGGGGATCTCGACTTTTGGCCCTTCCAAGATCAGCTCCTATTCTTCTGGTCCTGCTCCCACCTTAAAGGTTTGATAAGGCCTATTTCCTAGAATTTAACCAGACAATTGGAAGTTATAGAGCACATCTGATTAATTTGCGGGTCAATATCATTGACTGATATAAGCTATTTGGGGATCTGTTGGTATCTGCATTTGTAATAGTCATAAACAACATTTTTAAAAAGTAAAGAACAGGAGAAACAGCCTTCAGTGATGTTATGAGTGTGGAAATTGCAAAGTTCGCCCATCAGAGGGCGCTCTGCAACTTCCCTGTTGACACACCACAAACGCAACAACCAGCTTGTAAAGTCAGGAAGATTGTAAACGGGTAACTAAAGAACTACATCTAACAAATGTTAATCTGTTTGTGTTTGATGCATCTGAAAGAAAAACATGATAAGAGGACAACCTGTCAAATTTTAAATCATTCAATTATTGGTACCAGGCAAAAAAGTCATGTAATAAGTTGGGTAAAAAATTATTATTTATGAAGTGATACCGAAAAGGTCCATAAAAGGCACAAGCTGTCCAGAGGTGTACGAGAAGATGATCTTGATCTTTTGATCTCATAAGCTCCATATCAGTGTCTTTTTATCACACTTTTTACCTTACATTTTAGCTGCATTGCATGATAATAATCACTAAGATATTATTTATAGTAAAGGAGCCCAATATGCAGTCGGTCCATCACATGCTGTCAAAATCAGTGAGACGTGAAGCGGCCATCTCCTTATTTTTTTAAGACTGCACATCCCAGATCCTCAAATACATCCGTACAATATAATGAGCCCTAGTGTCTTCTGTTAGTTTTGGCTTATCTGTGTATATGAGTGGTAATAAGAAGTTTTTTGGAGTTGTGTTTTTTTTTTGTTTTTGTTTTTTTTTTTAAATTCCATTTCGTTTTTATTCATAGCCTGCTGCCAAAACGTTTGGGAAATCACCAACCGACAGACATTTGTCTCTCCAAGAAAGAAAAGAAGCGCTGTATAACTTTGCACGAAGGTGAGATTTTCTAGTAACTATTATCTTTACTGCTTTAAGCAAGTGTTTCTGGACTTTGTAATAATACCCCATGACAGTTCAGTTCATCTTAATAAGAGACCTGAGAGAACAGCCAAAGCTGTTTAGTTGTTCGTTGTTCAGGGCTGAGAAGTTATGCAACATTCATTTGATTTGAGATTTTCTTGCTTTGGGTTGAGTGTGTTGTTCATTTCTGATTCTTCACAGTATTCGAGCAACACCAAGCACAGATCGTATGCAAAACAGAAAGTGTCTTTACAAATTTAAATCCCACAACTTTGTTTTGGCAAACAACATCCACATCTCTAAACTCAATTTTGGGGAACAAATTGTCAACAAACGGTACCTGGCAAAACCTACGGCGGAAAGACACTGATGAACACGGTGAAGCATTAGCATAATTTTATTTATAGTCTAATAAAAGCCAGAGGGATGACTCCAAATGAATGCTAACTTTGTTGTGAGTCTGCTGGATTTTCTCATGAGTGCAGCTGTGTCCAAACACATCTGCTATACAAACTTTGTGTTGTGGTAATAGGCTAGTATTTTAAAGGTTGTTGTGCTGCCCCCACGTGGCTGAAAATACATCAGTGCATTTTTTTTAAATAAAGGTAATAAAGCTGGAAATCGTAAGAGAAGAAATCCTATGTGAGCATTGGTGTCAATTGTAGCACTAAAAGTTTTGGTAACTATGTAAGCAATGACTGAGTATGTCAGTGCCATTACCTTTTTTTTTATAGATGTGAAGAGGTTGCTGTCCTTTTTTTACTTGTGAGACTGAGGTTTTAGCCTGCTCTGAGCTCGGACATGCGTGTCCAGTGATTTTATTTATTTATTTATTGCTTGAGCCGATTTAATGTAAGTTTGCTTGGCAAACATGATCTCTCGATGGTGGTGCATGAGATGAGTTCTCTTGTTTGTCGTATTACCAGAGTATTTGAATTTATTTAAATATAGATATTTGATGTGCCTGATGAACATGCAAAATATCAAGATAATAAAATACTGTCGTGGTGCTGAATCAATTTTTTTTTTCTCCCTTCACGCCACTATTACCTAAAAGTCAAAATAATTTGGCATTAGCGTGGTCTTAGACCCTAATAAGAGCACAACTGTACAATCACAGTCAGTCTGGACGTGTCAGAGTTGCATCTGTAGTTCTGTAGTTGTGTTTATTAAACTTTTATGATGCTAAATAAAAGCTGTATTTAATCTTTTTCTTTTCCTTTTCCCTTCTTCCAGACGCTACATTGAAAAACATGGATTGGAGCAGGAAGACGGTCACTGAACAGTTTGGGTCAAGCAATTATGGAAAGAAGCATATTCACGTTGCATAGCTGTCTGATTTGAATGGTGATTTTATATTTCCCCAAACAGTTCTGTTGACGAAAAGGATTTTGTTCTTACGTATTCGGGACATATATAAGTTCATGGAATGGTGATTATGCATGTGTTCAGTTTTTCATTCTGGCTGATACATAATTTTGATAACAGTTTGTATTACAATCCACTGACTGTGAATCATCTATTTATTTTTATAATGTCCAGAGTTGTTGATGGAAATAAACCTCTGCTTGACCTTGCTTTAATGAAATGATTTCACATCCATGTGTTGTCAAGAGTTTGGTATGTGATTAAGAGGCCCCAGGTTTTGGCAAGTAAAGTGAAATTTGACTTCCAGCTGCATGACATTGTATTTTAATAGTTTTATGTTTTTTCTATTCTCCAAATATATGTCAACCAAATCCTGCCATAAGAGGGAGCCAGAACATAGCGAACCTCGGCAGTCCTATAGACACAGCAGGAATCTAGAAACTAGTGGATGGTGTATTTTTAATTAATGTGAACATTTCACACATTTAACTGATGAACACACACAGTTACAACTCCATCAGAAATTTAAAAGTCAGATGAGTTGTAACAGGTTGAAAACAAACATCCATAAACTGAGACTAAACTGTGTGACATGAAGACCAGCTGGAACAGTCACTGTGGGATTTGATAACTGAAAAGGCAGCAAAACCACTGACCTATGAATCATTTATACATAACAAGGCACCTAACTCAAGGAATGAACCAGTGTTTTGTCTACACAGGTGGCAAAAAAAACCAATACTTAGATCTTTAGGCACTTTGTTACTAGCAGCCTTTTACAAAGTAACATTTGTTTCAGTTTCTTTAGTTGAAGCTACTGAAAAACAAATAACACCGTTTGGAAGACAGCGTGGTATTTTTAAAATCATTTGCATAAACTTATCTCCATAAACTGGAGAAGTGGGGAACAAAAGAAGGGGCAGGCCTAAAAACATATCAACAGCGCAGATGAACAGTATCTGAAAGCTACACATTCAAGAAACATCTCAGTGGAAGGGTGTCTGTCAAGAACCTTTCTTAAAGCAAGGAAAACAGGGAGAAAATACTGAGGTACGCCAAATTACGCAAGAACCTGACTGAAACTTATACATATCGTATGGACCGTGTGGTTGTCTATTATTATTAGGTGATAATTACGGATAGAAATTCTCCCTTTCCTAGCAGCACTTAAAGGCAACTTTTTTCGCTACACCGGATATGACGTTTTCTTTCTCAACGGAGCACAACTGCGATTAAGCTAACTAGTTAGCAATGTCGGACATTGAGGAAACAGTTGAATCTGTACAAGTTAACGAAGACAAAGAGTTTGATGTAGAGGTCGAGGAGCACATCGAGGATGAATTTGCTGTTGACCCGACTCGATACCTATTTTACAGGTAGTGTCTAGTTATCACTTTCTCTTTGGGTGGCTAACTTAGCTTTGGTCGCTCCTCTACCGGTACTTAGTAACTACTCTGTAGCTCGTTTTGTTATAACGCGGTAATGTTTGATAACTTATAGTTTAATACGAGTTTTGTTAGCAGCTGTCAAAAGTGCACTATAATTATCGTCTTTGTGATGGAAAGCCGGAGGAGTTGCGCTAACAGCCCTCTTTCTAGTAGAAGGTTCAGCTCTGTACGTTTATTCTAGCCAATACCTTCAGAAAGAATAGTACCCAGGTTAATTTGGCGTCCTAACGTCACAGCTTGTCTTAATGATTTCAGTATAAAGTTAAACAGTTATCGCATTTGCAGTTTTTTTCCTTGCACAGAGGCTTTTTTTTTGCCGCCCCCTCCAAAGTGTCAGATGACAATCAGCAGCATTGTAATGACTTTGCTGTTTGGGTTTTCTTTTACCCAAGAATAGGAGACCTCCTTGTTTATATGGCGGTCAGAAATGGCTGATAAATGCATTGGTTGATCACAAAAACGGTGCACACATTCCCCCAAAAGTAGTTAACTCAGTCAGAGACATTATATCAAGAGATATAATACTCACAGAAGCCTGAATTGAATTTATGGGAGAATTTAGTGACAGCAGACGTGGTAGTAGCAAGTTTAATGGTTCTTAAAGCCTTATTTGTGGACCAAAAACTGGTGACTGGGCTGGTGATTATCTACAATATATTTGTTTCTAGATGGATCTTGGCCCTGTGTAACTAAATACATTAGCTACTATCAGGCTGTACTGACAGTTAATCCACCTCCGTGTTTTTGTGTTTCAGAGACAGAAAGGAGTGGGCTGACCTGGAGCCTGTTCCACAGGATGATGGACCAAATCCTGTAGTGAAGATCGCCTACTCGGAAAAGTGTAAGTGAACCATGGAAGGCTCATAGGGAATTGCAAGACAGCAAGGAAGTGGGTAGAGGGAAAGGTCACTGCAAGATATTTATATATTTAAGATTTTTTATGATTATGAAAATGACATTTGACAATGACAGCAAATATCATTTGCTGTTTGGGACATTTTTGACTGCCAGTACCCTCATCCTAATTTGTAAAAATACCAAAGTAGGTTTTTTTTTTGTTTGGTTGTTTGTTTGTTTGGTTGGGGGGTTTTTTTGGTGTTTTTTTTTTTTTTTGGAATAATGGTGTTCTATGCCTCCAGTAGATTTCCAAACACTTGGAGAATCATTGCCGTACTGGTGACACCTGGCTTCCTTGCTGTACTTTCCTTCCTTTAGGCACATTATGTTGTTTTTTCCGTTAATATGCCACTTGTCTGTTAAAATCCAAACTATTTCAGATGAAATATGATTGCAGAAGGATTTCATATCTAATGTTCACGTCTTTCTTCCAACAGTCTCAGATGTCTTCGACTATTTCCGTGCCCTCCTAAAGAATGATGAAAAAACTGAGCGGGCTTTTGCTCTGACTGCAGATGCCATTGACCTAAATGCTGCAAATTACACTGTCTGGTGAGCATTTTGCCTGCTGGAAAAGCAGTGCTGATCTTTTGATGTTGTAGCATTTACGCATAATGGGAAAAAGAGCAAAGGAGATGACATTCATAGTTAAGTAGTACTGTTTATAGGTACAGTGCCTCAGTCCAGTCACAATTTTAAAACAGCATCAGAGTATAAAATGTGTTTGTTTTGTTTAGAAATGAGTGTCTTCTGTGAAAATGTAATCTAACCTATGCTGTGGTACTGTCCAGGCACTACAGGCGAGTACTCCTGCAAGCCCTGTCGAAGGATCTAAAGGAGGAGATGAAGTACATTACTAACATTATTGAAGAGCAACCCAAAAACTATCAAGTCTGGTAAGTGCAGTATGTGAATTTATCCAGAGCACATACAAAGGAGCGTGGGAGTGGAACATTCCTAAAACGACTCAAGTTTAATGAAAAAGTTGGAAGATAAGGACAGCTTTCCAAACTCCTCCGTTTGCTCCAGGCATCACAGACGTATGGTGGTCGAGTGGTTGAATGACCCCTCAGAGGAACTCCAGTTCATCGCAGACATTCTCAGCCAAGATGCAAAGAACTACCACGCTTGGCAGCACAGACAGTGGGTCATCCAGGTAGGTGTTGCTCTCGGCAGAGTTTGGCTCCAAAGCTGAGGAATGAGATCCAGTTCTCCTCCCACAGCGACGCTCTCTGCCAGACTGACTCCTTCACTGATTAATTTGGTTGGCTGTTTGTGTGTAGTTCGAGTCCCTCTGTGGTCAGTATTTGTATCATGCAATGCACGACACAAACGCTGCACTATGTAACCGCATAAACGTGTTGGATGCCAGCTTAGTTTTCTTTGTACCCCAGGAGTACAAACTGTGGGACAATGAGCTGGAGTTTGTGGAGAATCTGTTGGAGGAAGATGTGAGGAACAACTCTGCATGGAACCAGAGGCATTTTGTGATTTCTCACACTACAGGCTTTTCAGATCCAGCTGTAGTGGAGAGAGAGATTCAGTAGGTGCTTTTTTTCTTGCATTTTTCTAGTGTTGTTTAATTAATTGTAATGTTTAATTGGTGAGGAAATATTAGGTTTATTATATTAAAAATCATCCAGTGCCTCACAGCTGACCTCATTAGGTTCAGTAATGTTAATATATTTAGTGGAGGCTTGAAATTTTTTACCTTCATACGTGAATTCTGAAGTAAGAACTGAGGCGCTAAAAATGTTTAATCGGTGTGACAAGTCCAAACTATTATTTATAACATGTAAACCGCAGTGTGGTTTCTCCAGTTCATGACCGCAACCTACACTGATGTGTGTTAAAATATGATTGGTTTAGAATTTGTATTTTGACACAAAAATAAGCAGAGCTAGAAGATCTAAAACATGGATAAAAATTAGCAAAACAGTTTGAAACTCAGTCTGTACTAGAGATAATCAATAATCAGCTCCAGTGTAAGAGCTCTGCTGTTCTAACATCAAGGTAAATACAGCCCTGAGCAACTAAACTGTAAACATAATGGAACAAAGATGGAACAACTCGGTTTGACAGCGTGCTTAATATTCTAGCTAAAATCTACAGTCGTGTAAAAAAAGCGCTAACGCGTCTCTGTTTGCTCCTCTGAAAAGTTCATCCCTTGATGTAATATCTTATAGAACCAACTTTAGCAAAAATAACTTGAAGCAGTTGTTTTATGTTTGAATTTATCAGTCTCTCACATTGTTGTGAATTAATTTTGGCCCACTCTTCTTTACTGTGACTGGAGCATTGCACCGCCTTAATTCTTTTCTTTTTCAGCCATTCAGTTGTAGATTGGCTTCTGTGCTTGGGATCACTGTCCTGTTGTTTGACACAATATCAGCCAAACTTTGGCAAACGGCCTCATATTTGACTCTATAATACTTTGATATACAGAGGAGTTCATAGGCCACTCAATAAGTGCAAGGTGCCTGGGTCCTGTGGCTATAAAACAAGTCCAAATCCCCAGCCCTCCACCACTTTTCTTCACAGTTAGCATGAGGTGTTTGTTTTGGTTTTACTCTCAGGAACTTTAACATGTTTTTTGCACTTGGGTGTTTTTGGAATTTCTTTGAGCATTGCAAGGTCTGACCTTGCTGGGATATCCACCGCTCCAGACCAGGAAACTGCCAAAACCTCTGCTGTTGTAAGAATGACTGGGATGTTTTAGTGTGCCATCTCAAGAAATATACAATATATAGTATGCTATAAGAACGTCAAAAACTCAAGATTTAGTCATTAAAATCACTTCTGACAACTTAAAACAGAAGCAAATATCAGAAAATCCAAATACTTAAGTCCACTTTTTGGAAGTCTCTCTCGCTCTCTCTCTCCTGCTCTCTCTCTCTCTCTCTTTCTCTCTCTGTGTGCAATATGAATACATACATGTTTCTGTACCCTCAGCATTGTTCCTGCTTCAGTTGTGCAGTTGCATTCATTTTTCTGCTGTTCTTCCCTTTGTGTCAGATATTGCCTCACCCAGATCAGGAAGGCTCCCCATAATGAAAGTGCATGGAATTATTTGAAAGGGTAAGATGCAAATCACAGTGTAAATGATCCTATGTGTGTTTACCTGTAAGGCCCAAACATGCTGACATTTTCTCACTAGAATATTTCACTGTGCCATCCTCAGACATTCAATATATAGCATGCTACAGGGAGCTTGAGAAACAGTTATTAAAAATGGAAAAGCTCACTGCCAGTATCCTCTCTTATTTCCTTCTTTTTTTTCCCCCCCAAGGATGCTGCAAGACCGAGGTCTGTCATCTCAGCCAGGTCTGCTGGAGAGGGTGCTGGAGCTAAAGGAGACACATTGTTCACCTTACCTGCTAGCATTTCTGTTTGATTGCTATGAGGATGCCTTAGAGAACATCGCCCAAAAAGAAAAGGTAGAAGAGGAGGAGCAAAAGGAAACTTTAAGAAAGGCTCTAGAAGTAAGTCCTTAGGCATACTTAGAAATAAAAGTTTGCACCCAATGTTGTTCTTGTCAAACTCGAGATCTGAAACAATGTTGTTGTGCTTTGTTGTTTTCCTTTGAAGATTTGTCAACTACTGGCACAGGAGAAGGACACCATCCGTAAAGAGTACTGGGAGTTTTTGGGACGTTCTTTAAGGAACAAATATGGAAACGGTACTCTCTCTGATGAGCCCATGGCAGAAAATCCTGAGCCATCCATCTCAGCATCACAGTCGCAGGAGGCTAGCTAGGTCTCCTGGGGACTCGCACCATTTCCACTCCCTGCCCTGCTTCATCGCTGCCCTGCTGTCCGCAGAATCAACTCCTGGAGCTTGATATTACTGTAAATGGCTATAATTTGTATTGCTGAACAAGGTTTGAGAAATAACCACAGACATAAGGTCACCTAGAGTCTGAAATACACGTGACAGCTACATCAGAAAGTCTTTAAAAAATGAGGGAGTTAAGTTTTGTCTCACACCTGGAGGTGAGTCTTTTAGCCAGGTTTAGATTTAGATTCATTAACTGGCTGTTCTTCTTCTTTGTCTCAACTTGAATATGTGTTTGTATGTTGTCATGGATTCAGCTGCACCCCTGTGAGTGTGACATTTACGTTGTTTTACAGCTTTTTGTTATTTTTAATTCATGGAACTGACGCGTTAGTGAGCAGACTTCAAAGTAAGACTTTATTTGGACTTCTGGTTACAAAACCCATTTTTCACATAAATATAAAGGAAAATATTTGGTTTGAACGGGGAATTCATCTGCTTGTGTTTCAAGGAAAGATGAGAAATATAAGTTTGGAATAACAGCAGTGACATGTTGTGTTGTCTTTTTTTGTTTTTGTTTATTTGTGGGAATGAAGCAAGTTGAGATTAAAAGCAGTCATGTGCTGCTGCTTATTTTCAAATCTATGCTGCTCCCTTTAAATGAGACACTTTTTAGTTTGATTTTTTTTCTGTTTGGTCCTCTGAACTTTGCAGCCTGTGTATTGACACTCGCAGCCTCATGTCCTGACCTCCCTTGGAGCGAGGAAATGGATTTACTCCACTAGATGCAGCTGTTTCTACTTCTGCTGACACTACAACACAATCTGTCCCCTTACAGTCTCTGACCGAGCAGCCAGTGTTCCAGCTGTGTGTAATTACAGCTTCAGTGCATCGTTGACATTAGAGCAGCGCTGCTTGCATAGTGTGGCGAACCCTGTGATCAACACGGTCACGTCATCCGCGCTTGGCAAACGAGTGCAGTCGGTGCCCATTCAAAGAGAGTGTAACCCAGGTTACTGTTATTGCTACAATTTATAGGTGATTGCTAAGCATGTGGCATTCAGGCAATCAGGATCATTAACGTGTGCGTGTGGATGAGATTGTGCCTTGAAAATGTGGCCGTGCAGAACTGTCAGATTTTAAAAAATCAAAAGAACTACAGTGCTTTGCAAAAGTTTGAGCCACCAATCTTTTCTTTGTGTTCCTCCCAGGGACCCAGACTTATTGTTTGAAGTAGTTTCAACTATTTTCAGAGAATATTACGGTATTTTATTTTCCACTGACCTGTGAAACATTCAAGCACAAAAAAGCACCTAATGCAAGGGGATGATGTCTATACAGAACAGACAAGTTGGCAAAAAAACATTTAGATTGTATCTTTAGTCACTTTTTACTCGCAGCTGCATTTCTGCCAGTCGTGTTGGGGATCTCATCCAAGTTGATGGATTTATAAACATAGTAAAAGTACCATCTGTAAAGCATGTGACTGGCAGCAGCTTCATTCTTCAGCATGACAATGATTCCAAACACACTGACAATGCAGTAAAAAGATACCTGGATAGAAAAGCACACATTGGAACAGTCAGTCATGGATTTGCCTCCTCAGCGTCCGGACCTCAACATTACTGAAGCAGTGTGGGATCATCTTTACAGCACAGAACAAAAAAGCAGCCAACATCCAAAGAAGAGCTCTGAATGTCCTTCAGGAAGTCTGGAGAACTATTCCTGAAGACTACTCAAGGTAAATACAGGAGAGCTTAGCTAGGAGTTCATGTTAGGTTGAAGAATAAAGGTGGTCAAACTAAATATTGACTTTCACACTTATTGGAACTGTATAAACTCTGTTTTTGCCTTAGATACTGTATTTCACAGGTTTCAATAAACTGTTAGCACCTTCTCCCCATTTTCATAGCAAAACAAAGAAATGAGGATGGCTCAAGACTTTTGGACAGTACCGTATATATGTTTAATCTGTAAGTAATTTGTAACAGGAAATTAAGGGCAATGACTACATCATATTAAAAAATAAACAAAAGGCAATATCTCTATATTAAATAAAGAGAGTGGTTTTAGATGAAATGTTCAAACAGATACAGTTGTTTGGCCGGCCCTTTTTTTACACCCTTCAAAAGCGTCTCTGAGGGTTAAGACCTGATTTTAGGGTTAAAGCTTTTGATAAAACGTTGGGGATGCATGCCCTCACAGCAATAGCCAAGCAAACAGACCTCTGTGTGTATGTTTGCTCCTTCCTCTACACACAGAATGAAGCAGGAACTCTTTGGGGAAATTCTGGTAGTAGAAAACAACTTTCATCCAAAATGTGACAACCACTCATTTAAACTACCTCAAACTTGGCACCGCACTTACTCGGGTCCCTGGCAATACACCCACAAAGTTTAAAGTGCGATGAAATGAAAGGTGCTTGCGATAGGTGAAGAACAGGCTTACAGTTTCCACTTTTTTTGCTTAACAAAAAAATGAGTCTTTCTAACTTTGGGCCAATCTGCAGGACAGTAAAAGAGCTGCCAAGTTAAACCAGGCAACGGGACAATCCCGGCAGCTGAGTATGCATATTAGCCACATTGTTTCAACTTATTAAGCAAAACAGATCAGGTACCTGCTGCATCACTTCCAGCATTGTTGAATGAGAGTGCTCCCTAGTGGTTAAACCCAGAACAAAAAACAAGCAGGCGTTCCAGGCAGTGTGTAATTAAAATACTAATTAAACCCAGCACAAGTCCAAACAAACCGCACACTGTTAAATACAGGTGAAGCAGACAGAAGGCCTGCAGCCAAACATTTGCCTTCTGTTTCGGTGTCCATATGCTATGTCCATAACAGCAGTTGTGGTAAAGGCTTGTGGAGCCACTGTCAAGCACAGACACAGTGGATTAAGAGGAGACCGCTGTATCCATGTAGAGTCCTGGACGAGGTCCAGATTGGTTCTGAGACATCTGCTTCTTTTAGTGGAAAAGGAAAGGCGGCTAATCCTGTGTGGGATTCTGCAGCCTCTCTGTTCATCAAGGCACCAGCCACGTGTTGGTTTTACATCAAAACATCAGACAACTGATATTAAACACATGCAGGATTTTTCTTTTTCCTTGCGTGTGCACATGAATGTTGTATTGTTACAATGTAATACAAAACAGGAAACAGACAGTAGAATCTCAGATGAAAGGAGCCCGCAAGTGTGACAAAGACTGTGTCAGAGTGACTCGTGACATTTCTGTCACTGTTTTATCACTTCTGGAAGACACAAGTTGAATGTGTAATCATTTTTCCCTGCAGCGTGAACATCTGAAAATAAAGTCTGGAAAGTTAAAAAAAGAAAAGACTATAGAGAAAATCAATGAAAGTCAATGAATGAATTAAGTAAATGTGTAAAAAGTAGAAAAATGGAAAGATGGGAATATTTGTAGTGACATACATGAACTGATAAACTGAGCATGAAGTCAAGCTCCACCAGTCCTGGCAGATCAGCCATAGGAACTGATAGCTCAGGTTACATCCTACCAACGTGTTGGTTATTTAAGTCACCAAATGTCCGTCTCAGTCTTAAAAATCATTTATCAGTCAGACTCTAATTGCAGGCATTTTCATAAATTGTGTTGCATTTTCAGATGCACAAAACTTTTTTTTTTTTGCCTGTCCTGTTTGGCTCTTTTGCCATCAGAATTATTGTCTAAAGGCGAAGAAAGATGCCCAACGGATTTACTTTACCAAATTGACCATCCCAGCCTTGCCGTAATGGTCCATTTGATTCACCTTTTATTGTTTATTTTATTTATTTTTTTATTTTCACTTGCTAGATATGGGACAGACTTAAATGACGAAAAGAAAAAGGAGAAAGGAAGAGGGGGAAAAAACAGCGGAGAAGAGGGACAGGGATGAAGGGCAAAAAACCAAAAACCAACTAAATAAGCAGACAAAAAAAATACATATATCGATCACCTGGATCACCTGTTGAGAAAGAAAAAAGAAAACAAGCAGAAGAAAACGAGAGCAATACAATAAACAACATCACAATGATATATGGGAATATAACAGTAAATACTAAATATTAAACATTATTGTGCAGCACGTAATATCGACAGCGCACAGTGTGCTTTGAGGTAGGAGCCAAAAAGGGTGTAGTTTGTGTGTGTGATCACCCGTGTGTACACCTGTGAGCATGGACGCGCTTGTTTTTAAAAGGTTCCTTCATGTAATGATCTGCTAGAGGGTGTGGGGAGCCACAGCCCCGTCCACCAGGGCATGAAGCAGGTATGGAGGAGATCAAGACTCCAGACATCCAGAGGCCCCCAGAACACAAGAGACCAAGGAAGACCAACAGAGGGGCAGCTGCGCCACTATCCCAGAAGGAGCTGAGGAGAGTCCCAGATGAGGGGTCACTCAGCAGCCATGGAGCAGAAGCCAGGGGGGTTGCAGTGACGTGCCCGTGAGCTCTGCCGGCAGCCAGCTGCGCCAGAGTGACCGAGCCCCAGGCCGAGAGGCCGAGGGCACCTCACCCCCGAAGTGGACCGAGCGAGCCCCAGGCTCCAGGCCCCGATAAGCAGCCACCAAGGAGTGAGCCGGTGTGTACCTGGGCGCCCATCCCCGGACACAAAGAACCACCAACGCACCGATGTCTGAGGGCGTCTGCCACTGGCAGGGGAAGTGGTGGGGGGAGATAGGCCTGAGATGTTCCCAGAGAGGTGGCCTCTGATACCCAACCTGACATATAGACACAGACATACAGGCACACACAGATACAAACATCCATTCCCACCCTCATGCTCTCATATGCAATTACTCAACACTCAACCAACGTGGAGACAGACATAGAGAGACACTGTACACACAATAACACTCCCCAAGCGTACTCTAAGAACCGGGTCTAGGTACCTTTGCCCCTGGAGGGGGAAACTGCACCCAGACCCAGGTGGTGTTACCCTTTTCCCTGCGGTGGGGAGAAGCAGACCGCCCAGACTGGCGGATGCACAAAACTAATTGGACAAACAAATGTAATTGTAAGTAGAAGGCTGTTTTTAATAACTGGATGAACATTAGTTGCAATCAGTGGATGTCTAAAGCTGACATTACCATGAAAACAACAATCCTCAGCTCCCCATGAAACCACTCCTCGGTCTATCGTCCAGTTGTTTGAGCCTCTGAAAATGATGCACTATGTATAAAAATGTCTCTAATTCTCAAACAGTTAATAGAGCACTTTTATTAAGCTCCTTGAATTCAAGCTGAAGGTCTGCACTTCAATCACACATTGATTGTTAGATTTAAAGCCACTGTGGTGGGGTACAGAAACACAATGACAACATAATGTATCGCTGTCCAATGATGATCCTGTGGATTTAACTGTATGTGTTTTTATTCATGCCTGCTCAGCGCTGTGCTGCTCTCAGAACAGCACCAAGCTGCCAAATATAGATTAAATTAAGTAGAAAAAATCTTCTTTTGACTGGAGTGATTCTCCTCTAAATTAACTGATGCTCACACCACCAAGTAGACTTATCTACCATTATATATGCAATTAAAGAACGTATCTCGCCGTTAACTTGCACTGTGAGGAAACGAAAACATCTGTAAAGTGGCCACTGAATTAAAACCAATGGTGTGTAGTGTTAGTCTCCTTTACAGCACTATAAAACTGTTTTTCCTCACTACACCCTTGAAGCTCTCAGCCTTCCAAAAATGCTAAATTTGCTGCTGTAAACCTGACTGTCATTTCTTTATTCAGTTACTAACAGTAATGTGTGTCTAACACTAAAAATGATGTTACATGTACATCTAATCCTTCCTAATCCAGAAATCCTGGACCACAAAACTGGACTCGTCTTCAGCTGGTGGCGTAAAAGCAGCTCGAACATCAAAGTGAGGAAGTGCATAGAAAAACACATTTTTAATCGGGTCACATTTGAAGAATCCTCCTGAAGTCACAAAGGCCGGCTACGAGCGTTGTCTCTTGAGCATCTTGCAGTCTCGGGAGAAAGCCTAAGGTCAGCTGTCTGCCCCTTTTCTATACGCTCTGCCTGTGTGGTGCTGGTGCAGTAATTCCTTCCACCCGCATCTCTGTTCTCTAACAGCCTCGCATTTAAAGTCTCTTAAATGTCTGATGCAGTTTCCTTATATAAAGATGTGGACTACAAGACAGAAGGAAAACCCCGGATTGGGTGTAGCTTCTCCTAAGTCCTCTGTTGCATCATTTTAAATGATTCCACACAGTTTTATTATTTGGTGACACTTCTGCACTCAATTTATCTGGTAATGAAAAACATTTACTACCTCTGGCTACAACGGTTTTGAAAAGAACGAGCGGAAAGACCCTCATTTGTTCTGTGAAATAAACCGAGTAGGAGGATTTTGAATATTTTAAAATGATCAACGACAAAGATGCTTTGTGCAAACATAACAATATCAAAGTGATCTGCAGCATAATTTTGCAAATACACTCCATTGTGGAGCAGTGTTTTCACTTGCATTTGGACGATGCTATCATCTTGAGCAGGACTTTATTTGTATTCTTTGGATGCCTGAAATAAACTCCTACGTAGACTGTGCTTTACGCTCACATGCAACCCTCATCATTACATTGCCTCTTACCTTCACCTCCTCCTCCTCACTAATGAATCTCACTAATGTAATCTGATCATCATCGTTACCATCGCCTTCATCTGTATGGATTCCCATTAACATAAATACCACTATAAATCTTCTTTAAGGTTCAGCACAACAATTTCAGCGATGATGCTAAATGGGGAAGAATTATACTTACAGTATTAACAGGTTTCAGTGTGTGCTCCCTCCAGTCCAGCCAGTCAGTGCCTGAATTATTTATAATTTACCTCGTTATTTTTCATTTGTTTACAACAAACAAATTTGTTTGGCACAATACGCATTCGTGATTTAAGCCTGTGTATTTCCTGGCTTGAAAAGTGAAAATGTTTCTTGGTACCTTAACTCAAAGAAAAATCTACTTTGCAGTTCTTTGATTAAAAGTCAGAGGAAACTAAATATATATGCAGTTGGGCAGTGAAGGGTATAATTAGATGAAGCAGCGCTAAATTAAATGACCAGGGGAAAGGTTTGAAGTTAAATTGACTTTTGATTCAGATTAAATTATAACAATGGTGCTATTAACATCGGGAACATCAGAAGGAATAGTGGTGATGCTGGTGGTTACTTTTCACACATTCATTTCTGACTTTATTGTTAATAAAATATGCTTGAAGTTTCCCAAAGACTGAGATTCTCCTCGGAATAAAACAATCCAAGTGCAACTTTAAGGGTAATGGTACTCTTAACCAAGGTCAATAAGTCAGGAAGTACCTTAGAGACTCATTATTTCAGTGAGATGTTATTTTCCATAAAGTGCCAAAAGTGCCCACAAATCTCACTTAAAGCTGCTTTGTTGTCATTTCTGGCCACAAGGGGGCAGTAGCTCAACCTCGAAACTGCACTACAGCAGCTAGCTCTGCTAGCCATATATTTGATATGGCAGGGTTTTTTTTATTACACCTGATGCCCTACCTGTCCCCTACCTATGATCAAACCAGGGATATTATGCTTGTTAGATACTATCCTGTGGAGCCTCTAATCCTGATATAAAGTTCATAAAAATCAAGCAGGAAACAGAAGGAAAGGGATAAATAAGTTCAAACTTCCACTTTGATGGAATCATTTGGACCTCATCTTCAGCCTGCTCGTCTGTTTTGGCATCTACAAAAGCTAAATGGCATTTCTTTACTGCTCCTCAGGCTTTATGCATAAACATCCAACCTCTGCACCTTGTGTTTTACACAGTAAAGCCCCGCACAAACACAAACACAAACACACAAACACCCAAACCACTCGAAACTGACCTCCAGTGATGCCAACAAACACAAATCCAAGCTCATTTTAAATGAAATGCTTTCTATTTTCCTCACGCGCCCACACACACACACACACACACACACACACACACACACACACAACAATCTCATATATTCCCTTAGTGATAGACTAAACATTATTTGATTTAAGGAGTATTCAGCTTTATCGCTGGAACTCTTTTCTTGGTCTTGTTGTAAGGGATATCATTATTTGGAGTCGAGCCCAGTGTCTGCACACAGATCTGTTTGTCTACACTGGGTTCTCGCTCTGTTCATCAGGTAACATTTGCTGCTTTTGTTTTCAGTCTGTTTCGGGTGGGTACTGGAAGCCCACAGTGGGTTTATCTGAGGTTTTCTGCTGGCGACATGAAGCTGCAGCAGCTCTACAGAAAGTCAATAAGAGAAGAAGCTTCACGCTGGCAAACCAAAAAAAAAAAAAAAAAAGCAAGCGATATCTTCCACACAGTCATTTGATACACTGTTGATATGAATACTATGATAATCTCACCAGCTGACTGCCTCACTTCTCTGTTCCTAATGCTCCTGCCCATTTGACAAACGCTGTCCCCTGTCTGATCTAGATCTGACAGGTTTTCAGCCTTGGTATTGAATTTATTTTTCAGAGTCAGTTCCTCTTTAGAAGAAACATTGTTTGAGTCCCTCCCACCTCCAGCCATCAACAGCAGCGGCTGCTTTAGATTCATTAATATTTATAGGCTAACACAGGATTTTACAGGCCGACCTGTCGCGGCTGTTGTAACTGCTGCTGTAAAACTGCATCTTAGATGCCGAAGCACTCCCTTCACAGCTGACTCTTGGCACAGCTGAAGCAATCGAGCCTAAATGCTCACACACACAGAACGACGTGTAGTGATTTAAGTTGAAAATCTGCTCTTGGAGGAGAAGGCTGATTTATTATTATTATTATTATTATTATTATTATTATAATGCTGGGGATCTATCTGCAGTTCTTTGTGTGGCATTTTCCCCTATAAACCATATAGTAATAACATTCAGACAGCCCTCTACATTAAAATGAAGCCAATTTCAGGTCTTTCTGCCATGTAGGTGAGAGGTGATCTTACCCATTAAGGTTAGAGCCACTTTCCCCTTCAGTAACAGTGTCTTCCAGGTCTGTGACCATGAGGGAAATGGTCTGTGTTATGGAGGTGAGCAGGGCTCACCTTGTGCCCTGATGAAAGACATATGCTATTAACAACCTCTGCCTCATCACTTTTATCGGGCAATTGAATCCAGTAGTTTTCCTTCACATTAAAGTGCATGCTCCTTACCTGTGGCTGCTCACACTGTGAGTGAAGTGAAGCCATTTTCTGTGATGCCCTGGTCCAAGTTTATTTGTATAGCTCTTAATCACAGTTACAAAAGGCTTCGCAACGCCCACATTATGGAACAACAAATGTGAAAAATGGGTTTGAATCTGCTGCCACACAGAGCATGGCTCAAATACAATGCTTTAACAGCAGGAAAGACTCAGAGCTGTGGGTTTTATTGCTCATGTATGGACTGGATAAGAAGTGACAGAGAGACTCGTTAAGCAGTGGGTTATATGCTCCCCAGGAAACTTTGAGCCTCAGACGCTTCGTTTTCTGTGTTTTGATTCTCCAGTTTTTGCCCCTTTATTGCTTCGGTTTTGTATCTACGCCTGTGGTGACTGGGCCAGTCAGTCAGGTTGTTGCTGCTGATGGTGTCAACATCACTGAAGCACACTGCCAGCAAGCAAGCCTGCCAATCAATCAGCCAATCAGCAGCTTATCAGCTCATCATTCACAGCATCTTTTCTTATCTGCAAACCTATGCAAAGTAGTAATGACCTAATTAGAGTGACACTCACACTTGCTGGCAGCTGTGCTGGTACAGTCAATGAGGTGGCTCATTGTGATGAATGGTTAGGCGACGGCTTTCCCTGGTGGAATTCTCCCACCTGCACTCGTCAAACATTTGGTTAATTAAGTCAAGAACTCGCGCTCGTCCGCTGAGAGTTTTCACAACCAGATAAAATGAAGTGGAAACAACTCAGCTCCAAGAACCGGCAATGTTTTTACAGCAGGTCACACAGTTGAATCATTTTGCATATCCTTGAACTTTTTCACGATTTTTTTTCTTTGTTACATTTCATTATTAGCCAGCTCCGATTCAATGACACCAATTTGTTTTCACTAAATGAATGTCACTCAGGCACTTTGCTCCCAAAACTCCAGCCTCAAATGCCATTGGCATGAAATTTTGTTGTGATACTTACTTTGCTCATGGATGACAAAGATGATAAATCTTAGTGACCACAGTGGTGTCATATCTCCACGCTTTAGTGCCAAAAATGTTTTTGGGTTTTAGGTAATAAAAATGACTCAGCATATATTTGGATTCGTTATCATGAAATCTGGTTCACGTCCTCCTCATGATTACACACACACACACACACACACACACACACACACACACACACACACACACACATACACACAAACACAAATAAATCTCGTATTTTCTTAACATATTTTCAACATATGAATTAGAAGAATGTCTCTTTCAGCTGCCTGCTCTATTTATAATGACCATGAACTCTATTAGACTTCACACTCAAACATTTACTTTTACACTGTGGGCTGTAGCTTCTGTTGGGCATTGCCGCATGGACTTTGGATGACTCATACAGTATGTCTTTCTACATTTGTTTTAAGACTGAAATGCTGCCTCTAACCAGTTATCCACCCTGCAACACTCCTGTAAAGGTTGTCTATGGTGAGGTCTGGAGCCTGTCTCAACCACCATTAAAATACGAGACGTTTATAGTTTTAAAGATCCATTAGAAATGTGAGGAGAGATGCTGTGGACTCCAATCAGCGGCCGTCTGGCCTCCAGGTTTGGATGTTTCAGCACCGCGGACAGCGCACAGCCTCGCTCAGCTCCTCTCGTCTTATTGATGCTTGATGATTTGTGATTTCCCGAAAGATCTGCCTGACAAAAACAAGTCCTAGGAGAAACAGAGACCTGGTGGGCTTTTCGCTTTTTTATTTAGCTCATATTAAGAATAAGAGGATTATTTTGTTTCCGCCAAAAATCAGTTTAATAACAGGAACACAGGTTACCGCTCGCCTAAATTAAATTTCCTCACCTCGCAGTCACTCCTGCAGAACTGAACTGACTACGAGCCTGAGGGTTTGAAGTGCGTGTATAAAAAAAAGAAAAAAGAAATCATTTCATGTTCCCGAACACCAGTCGCGCTCACGATTGTTTTGATCACCCACCAAAAGTCGCTCACTCGCCTTTCCATTTAACACAACGTCACTGTAAAGTCTCTACGTGGCACCTCAGGCACACTTATAGCCCCTGTAGGAGTGTTCTTGGGGCCTGCGGGTCATTGGTCAACAGGACGCTCGAGCATCTCCGGCTGTAGCAGCCGCCTCCTTCTCTGCCACAAAACCCCGCACACGGCATTCAAGCCGGAGACTTGGCGGACTGCACTCTCTCGTCAGGAGGAAAAAGGAAAAGCAACATAAAAAAAACTTTTGCTTGGGAGTGAGATGGGCGGCTATAGCTGATCTTGGGTAACGCGATCATTGGCTGTATGGATTATCGATAAGTGCAGTGAGGAATGCGTTCTTGTCATTAATTATTTATATATTCCTGTAAAGCGGCGGGCATGCGAGAGAGACGCCGCAGCGGCGAGGATCGCCCGCTCTGAACCGGAGGAGTCACCGGTAGATGATGTCCCAATGTGAGAGTGCTTCCAGAGGAGACGGAGGAGAGGACGCAGGAGGATGAAGAGCGGGGGAGAGGGATCGAGAGCGGCAGAGGTGGAATATAATGAAGTTGAGTGGGAAAGGACTGTGCACCGTCCTCTCCAGCACCCTCCTCTTCGTGTGCGCCCTGAGCGAAGTTGTCGTTGGATTAAGATGCGTCTCGTTGGGATCTACGGTGAAAGCGCATTTCCACCTCGGCTCCACGGCCGGGGCTTTCTACTCCGGGCTACTTGTGGGAATCGGGCAGGTCATGCTGGGAACCGCGCTGGTGTGTTGCACGGACAAGCCCGGCTGCAGGAATTTCTTTCTCCTCGGTGTTGTGGTCTTCTTGTTGGGGGTCCTCACCGCCTTCTCTGGCGCGGTGGTGGACGGGGACACGGCTTCTCTGGTGGAGAGGAAATATTCCCATTACTGCTTCCACTCTGTGGTGCTGAACCCTGCCTGCGAGCAGCTGAGGGATTACCAGCGGAGTTTGGTCATCTCCACTGTTCTCAGCACGTTGGAGTGCCTCCTCGGGCTCATCAACCTGGTGATCATAAAAAGGTACAAAACAGCGCAGTTTTCTAGGAGCAGACAGTGTCAGAGGCAGAGCGCCGGGGCGATCATCTTCAGCGAGGAGCGGGACTGCTCCTCGGTGGATTTCCAGCCGGTGTCTTACATCAACCTGGGTGTTTTTGGTGTGTTTGACGAGACAGGTGCAGAAGTGCAGTGCGGGGGACACCCGTCAATCGAACTGCCGGGATACTCGCCCACGGACCCGGAGCTCAATCATTGCTTCCCTTTCTCCTACCCGCTCCCCAGTGAACTGCCACCCGCATACGAAGACATTTTCCCCGCTGAGGCATGCAACACATAGCCGCTCTGGAGCAGCCCCGGCAGCGCTTCCCTCTGCTGTGACAATCAATGACTTTACGCTTTAAAAAAAAACAAAAACAACCCTTCCTCTTCCTCCTCCAACAACCCAACAAAAAGCAGTAAGTTACACAGGAGGACGGCGGAGTGGATTTTGTTTTCGCCTCATTCCTTCTCACTTTTCTTTTACCTCTGCCTGTTAGCTTATGTTGAACATCACCAATCAGACTGATGTAGATAAACACATCATCCAGGGCCAGACAGTGCAGGCAGATCAAGGCCCATAAAACGCAACAGCTTGCTAATATAACAAAAAGCAGAGTTTGTGTTCTGAATGTTTGCTGTTAACGTTTTTACCTGTGAATAAACTCTATTTAACCTCACCTGACGTCATGGAGCTGCTGGCAGTTTAGATTTTGTGCTGGTGTGTTCACTCTAAACTTCGAGCCTAAAGGTTGCGGGCAGACCTCCTCCAGACTCTGAGGATAGCTGGTGGAGCGTAATTAATGAAAGTGTCGCACATCAATCCAAACGGTAATTTTATAAATTCACGAGAATTCATGTAACCCGCTGGGTAAACACCCGAGAAAAGGCTCCAAAAGGAGTCACATCTTTTCACGTCAAAGCGGGGATCATTTTACAGCGAAACTCTCCTTTGCACGTTTAATCCCATCCAAGTGCAATTTTAGTATTTACGCACGATAAAATAAATTATGTCGCAATTGTTACCACAAAAAAGCACACACATTTCTGTAGCTGCTAGTAAAAAGCAAAAAAACATGAACATATGTGTTTTAACTGTTACAGTTTATTTGTTTCTTTAATTACTTTGTATGAACGTCTTTCTCAGTAGGATAAAACTTGTGAAAATACAGTTAAAAGTCTAAAATCTATGCCCTACTAAACCAAAGGCCATTACAATGGGCCAGATTTCAGACTTTGCTGGCCAATTCTTACCTTATGTTAGCCACACTTAAGTAATGCATTAGTGTTGCACTCCAAAGAGCAGGGTGACTAAAGAGAAAGAAAGACATTATTTTAAAAAACGAGTCAAGTCTAACAATCAAGAGCTTCAAACGCACAGGATCCATAAAGCAGCTGCAAACGTGGATTTGTTCTACCTTCATCAAAGGTTACTCCACTCCATCAGGCTACCTGACCACCTAATCTGACATAACTCTGGTGACATCATTATGACATCATCAGGGGTATTTTTTTTAGCCTCTGGATAGTTTTTCTCAGCTGGCTGCTGAGACCCCATGAGCCGCCTGAGCTTGATATGTAAAATCTGTGGAATTTCCTTTTATAGCAAAGCTTTTGTGAGTGACACAATAGATTATGGTAATGCTGATAATGAGCATGTGAGGTTCAGGAGGAAGCAGGCAGTCTGAGCCTGAATGCGCTTCACTTTCCTTGATTTTTGAAGTAACAGGCAGGTAAATGACACAAAATCTCTCAATTCAAGGGATCAGACCGGCTGTCCGGATGCGATACAGCCCCAACGCAGTAACTCATTTTAACCAATTTAAAGAGTTCAAACTGTGCAGCGCTGCTTCCCATATGATTCCGTGTGATTGGTTATGAAATTATATACTTTCTCCAACCACACAAATGACCGCATTGTTTCTCAGCATGGATCCTCCCTGGAGATTGAAAAGCTTTTCAACCACAGTATTACTCATTTCACTTAACAGCAAGAACAGAGAGTAGACAAATGACAGATCTGGCTGTCATTATTACGTGCCCACCTTTGGACAACGCGTCTCTGTGGAAAATTAAATCGAAATGCTTCCTTTTCCTTCAAATTAAATCCCCTCAAATGAGCATCCGCGGCTGAATGTCTTTCTAGGGGCACTTTGACGAGCACTCTGTGATGAACAAACTTTAAGAAGTACTTCACTGGCTCAGTGTAATAATCCTCCTCTCATCTTTTTCAAAACTGTGTCATGATGCTCTCCACTTACTCATTCTGCTTAGGTTGGGCTTTGCGTGCCAGAGCTGAATAGAGGCTAGGAGGGGGGAAAACATCCTGCTCTTGTCATCTCTCTTAGGTTTTCTGCCTGTAAAATATGTGGCTATGACCTAAGATTATCTGAGCAGCCGATTGGAGAACAAAAGAAGTCTCCAGGGAGCTGGTGCCCTCAAAGTTTCACAGAGTGTTGGCCAGAAAAGGGGAAAACAGAAGAAGATCCAAACAAAGCTAATGGTGTTGGTTCTTTGAAAGTCACCTGCCGTGAGTGTGCATAAACAAAAAGTTAGCACAGAGAAAAAAGACTTTCAAACCAAAACATGATTTCTCTACCACGAATAAAGCTGGACGCTTGCGCTCCACGTCAGCAGTACCACACGGGGCTGGATCAGTTATGTGGCCCGAATGTGTTTCAGGTGGTTTTTGACAAGTGTGTGTTTTATTTTTATTTGAGAGATTTAAAAGTGCAATATGAAGGTTTCTAGCCTTCTCTCTCAGCTCATAAAACCTCAAAATGTAGTAAAGATTACACTACAGGGAGGTGGTGCAATGAAGCAATGCTGCTCCTATTACTTATTTTTTTATTACGCACTGTGATTATTACTTTAGTGAAATGGTCGGATATTCAATAACCAGAGTCAATGAGGTAAATAGGCGTCATTTGGTTTGACGCGAATGCCTCAGAGTTATATTGTTAATGGGCTGAATGTGGCACAAATAAACCCAAAATTTAGATGGTGAAATAAACTCCTGTCTGACGGTACTCTGATCTCCCCTCCTTGTTAAATCACCAGACCTTCAGTGCAGGCTGTTTGCATTTACAGATATTGGACTGAAGATATTTGCCACTTCCATTTTCTAGCTTATTGTCTGGTTAGGCAAGGCACAGACAGAGTGCACAAGGTCACTTATGGCATATATTTAAAATAGCTTTACAAGTCAAATTCTACATAAACATCCCCACGAAATGCACAAAACTGATGATTTTATCTTTCAAATTTGTGGAGCCACAATTATGTAGATACCAGGACTAACATTTTCTGACATTTGCTGATAAAATCTGCTGCACTGATAACACAGAGACCATATTTGGTGGATTTCACTCCAGAAAACACGAGTATTGAAGCAAAGTTTCTTCCAGGAAAGAAGAATGGCTTTTGTTCACACTGAGGTGATTAAACGAAAACCGAGCTGTGTCATGCTTCTGTTCGCTGGCTTATCAGATCTGTTTTCTGAGCTGCAATCAGTGTGCTACACCATATTGCACATAAGTGCATTATGATGTTGCCAAAAGTAATTAAATCCCGTTAGTGTCCAGAAGCTAATTACACATGATCGTGGAAGTGTTCCCATTTCACGGCATTTCATACTTTATATTGAGCACATTCGTCATACAAAATTAATGATGAGCTCACAAGATATGACGCTGTGGTATAAACCGCCCTCTCAAGCAGTGTAAATATGATGCAAAAATATGAGCTTTAACTGGACTAACCAAAGCAATCAGTGACACTTCAGCACTAATGCAGAGGTAATCATTATCCAATTATATACTGCAACATTACTGACATTTTATGCATTCATGAGGCTTTTCAAAACTGTTGGAAAATGCAGCTAATAATACACACTGGAATGTTCAGTGCTTGACATTTACTCTCTACTATTTTTACACTGTGGCATTGCTGTTATTTAGTAAAATACTGAGTACTTCTCCACCACTGCAGCCAGCTTGGTAAATGCTGACTGAACTAAGGGCGATATAATCCCTCAATCCCTGTAAGGTGATTATTATTTATTTGCTTGTCATTAACACAAACATAATAATAATTTAAAAAGGCCAGAGGGGCTGATGGCGCGATATGGCAGCCTCGCCTCTGTCAGTCTGCCCCAGGGCAGCTGTGGCTACAACTGTAGCTGCCTCCACCAGTGTGTGAATGTGAGAGTGAATGAATAGTGGTATTGTAAAGCGCTTTGAGGGCCCCGAAAAGCGCTATATAAATGCAATTCATCATTATTATTATTATAAAAAAATGTAACAGTTAAATAAGTCTTACAGACAAGAAGCTACCGAGACACTGCTCACATCTTATCTACAACGTTTGAGTCGTATGCATATGTACATAAATTTGACCTTTATTGCACAAAAGGACATGAGTGTGATGGTAAAGTGCAAATTGGCTTGAGGATGGTAACAACTGCATTCTGCTGTTAACACAACTTCAGCTCTTTGCAAGCATCTGCACACACAACATGCTCACACAAAGAATCCAGAGTGATGTTGAAACTGGGCGTTTGCTGACCTCAGCCCTGCAGACAGAGATTGTTTTGAAGTCTTTTGGGCTGGTTTTTCACTTGCATGTTTTCGGCTTTGTGTTCAAATGTAAACACTAAAAGAAAGTTTGTGTGTCCTCATTAGGATAGGGATTTGTTTCAGTGTGTGGGACTGTAGCCTAAGGTTTAACTCGGTAACTGGTAATTAAGTGAGAATAAATTTCACCCCATGCTACAAAGTAATGCTACAAGTAGAGTAATGAGTTGCATTTTCTGGGGAGTAACATATTGCATTTATTTATTAATTTTTAAAAAGTAATCAGTAATGTGTAGTACACTACTTTATTTGCATAATGACACCAAAATGTAACCTAATACAGCAGATAAATGAAAAATATAACTTATGGGATTTTAAGATTCTCTACTATATCTAATTTTTGCTACTGAATTAAAAAAATGCCAACTTGGATTTAGAACTACATTAAGAAATTCTAATGTATATTATAATTGGGTCAGTACAGGTAATGAGGAAGGTAGCTAACCTTCAGCTAGCAACAGAAGTTATTAGCTTTATATTGCTAAATTAAAAAATATATCTCTTTATAGGATTTTAAGTCTCTGTACTGTATTTACTTTTTGCTACAACATTTAAAAAATGAGAACTTTGACTTGGAACTACACTAATAAATTATAATACCATGGATGTGTATTGGTAATATAGAAGGTAACCAATTAGCCAATAAGACTTTAAAGCTTGTTTAAAACTTGACAACTTGGATTTAGAAATACAGTAATGGGTATGTATAGTTAATGGGGGAAGTAGCCAACAAGCTCCGTTCACTAACTTTCTGCTTATTCTACCTAGCATCAGAAGCTGAGGTTGTCCATCCATCCATCCATTCATCTTCTTCCGGTTAACTGGGGCTGGGTCGCGGGGGCAGCAGCCTAAGCAGAGAAGCCCAGACCGCCTTCTTCCCAGCCACCTCCTCCAGCTTGTCCGGGGGAACATTAAGGCATTCCCAGGCAGGCCAAGAGCTATAATTCTTTCCAGCATGTCCTGGGTCTGCTCTGGGCCCTCCTCCCGGTGGGACATGCCCAGAACACCTCATCTACGAGGTGCCACCTCAACTGGCTGCTTTCATTGTGGAGGAGTAGCAGCTCTAGTATGAGGCCCTCCTGGATGGCTGAACTTCTCACCCTACCTCTAACTGAGAGGCCAGCCACCTTTCAGAGAAAGCTCATTTCTGCTGCTTGTATCCGATCTCTTTCTTTTGGGCACTACCCACAGCTCGTGACAATAGCTGAGGGTAGGGACATGGATCGACCAGTAAATTGAGAGCTTTGCTTTCCTCCACCCTTTTCCGGTTGAGGACCATGATGTCAGACTTGGAGGTGCTGATTCTCATTCCTGCCACTTCACACCCGGCTGCGAACAGCTCCAGCGCGAGCTGGCAGCCATCACCCGATGAAGCCAACAAGACCTGCAAAAAGCAGAGATGAGATTCTGAGACCACCCAAGTGGAAGCCTTCAGCCACCTGACTATGCTTAGAAACTCTGTCCATAAACTTTATGTACAGAATCGGTGACAAAGGGCACCCAAAGAGCTTCCTCTACCAGGATGACATTGTTCCCCCTGTATCCAAGGTTCAACAAATGGATGGACTCTCCTTTCCAGCACCCTGGCACAGACTTTCCCAGGGAGGCAGAGGACTCTCCCTCCAGTCCCCCTTCATGAAGATAGGAATCACCACCTCGGTCTGTCAATCCAGAAGTACCGCCCCTGATCTCACACATTGCAGAGACGTGTGAACTCAGACAGCCCTACAACATCCAGAGCCTTCAGGAACTCAGGGCGAACGTCATCCACCCCAGGGGCCTTGCCACTAAATAGCTGTTTAACTGCCTCAGTGAACTCACCCCCAGTGTTGGACAAGTCGTTCCCCTCTTCCCCAGACTCTGCTTCTTCCACAGAAGACGTTTCAGTGGGATTAAGAAGCTCCTTGAAGTATTCCTTCCACTGCCCAAAATTATCCTCAGTTGAACTCAGCAGTGCTCCACCCACAGTGCACACAGTGCAGGTAGAGCATCGCTTTTCCCTCCTGAATTGCCTGACGGTTTGCCAGAATCTCTTCCAGGCAGTCTGAAAGGTTTTTTCCATGGCATCTCCAAACTACTCCCACACCCGAGTTACTGCTTCAGCGACTGCCTAAGCCGCGTTCCGCTTGGCCCATCAGGGCCTGTCGGCTGCCTCCGAAGTCCCACAGGCCAACCAAAAGCGATAAGATTCTTTCTTCAGCCTGATGATTCCCTTCACCTCTGGTGTCCACCATCTGGTTTGGGGGTTACCACCATGATTGGCACCAACCACCTTGCGGCCACAGCTCAGTGCAGCAGCTTCAGCACTGGAGGTGCTAAACACGGTCCATTCAGACTCGATGTCCCCAGTCTCCCTTGGAATGCTGTCGAAGCTCTGCCGGTGGTGGGAGTTGAAGATCTCACAGACGGGGACCACTGCCAGGCGTTCCCAGGGAACCCTCACTATACGTTTAGGTACCCGAGGTCTGTCCAGCATCCTCCCCTGCCACCTGATCCAACTCACCACCAGGTGGTGATCAGTTAACAGCTCTGCACCTCTCTTCACCTGAGTATCTCGAACATATGGTCGCAGATCTGATGATACGATTACAAAATCGATCATCGATCAGTGTTGGGATTCCATATAACCGTAGGGAGCATTAAATATTTTTTTCTCAAAATAATCTTTTGAAACTGTGATCATTATCTCCACAAAAACAATTTTGTTTCCTCACTGGCTGTTTTCCAGGCCACAATAAAGAAACTCTAAATTTAGTCTGATTTATTTTTATCCAGCATGTTTCTCCGTGTTGCTGAGCTTAAATATCAGCTCCATCAGATCCGATTACAATTTGACAAAGTGCGTTCACCCTTACAGGTAATAGAGGGAGAGATTAACTTTCTAAAAAGTCACCACTGTGGGAGCATTTTATAACATGCTTTCTATTCAATTCAATTCAATTCAATTCAATTCAATTCAATTCAATTTTATTTATATAGCGCCAAATCACAACAAATGTCGCCTCAAGGCGCTTCATAGATACAGAGAAAAGCCCAACAATCATATGACCCCCTATGAGCAAGCACTTTGGCGACAGTGGGAAGGAAAAACTCCCTTTTAACAGGAAGAAACCTCCGGCAGAACCAGGCTCAGGGAGGGGCGGCCATCTGCTGCGACCGGTTGGGGTGAGAGAAGGAAGACAGGATAAAAGACATGCTGTGGAAGAGAGACAGAGATTAATAACAGATATGATTCAATACAGAGAGGTCTATTAACACATAGTGAGTGAGAAAGGTGACTGGAAAGGAAAAACTCAATGCATCATGGGAATCCCCCAGCAGCCTACATCTATTGCAGCATAACTAAGGGAGGATTCAGGGTCACCTGGTCCAGCCCTAACTATATGCTTTAGCAAAAAGGAAAGTTTTAAGCCTAATCTTAAAAGTAGAGATAGTGTCTGTCTCCCGAATCCAAACTGGAAGCTGGTTCCACAGAAGAGGGGCCTGAAAACTGAAGGCTCTCCCTCCCATTCTACTTTTAAATACTCTAGGAACAACAAGTAGGCCTGCAGAGCGAGAGCGGAGTGCTCTAATAGGGTAATATGGTACTACAAGGTCATTAAGATAAGATGGGGCCTGATTATTTAAGACCTTGTATGTGAGGAGCAGGATTTTGAATTCAATTCTGGATTTAACAGGAAGCCAATGAAGGGAAGCCAAAACAGGAGAAATATGCTCTCTCTTTCTAGTCCCTGTCAGTACTCTTGCTGCAGCATTTTGGATTAACTGAAGGCTTTTCAGTGAGTTTTTTGGACATCCTGATAATAATGAATTGCAGTAGTCCAGCCTGGAAGTAATAAATGCATGAACTAGTTTTTCAGCGTCACTCTGAGACAGGATATTTCTAATTTTAGAGATGTTGCGCAAATGGAAGAACGCAGTCTTACATATTTGTTTAATATGTGTGTTGAAGGACATATCCTGGTCAAAAATGGATCTTCTAAATGCATCTTGTACATATCTGTGGTCATTAGCAAACGTCACCTGCCTGCTCACTGGAAAGAAAATCTAAGATTACACCATCAATCTAATCTGTATTTATCCACGGGTGTTTACTGAGCCTGGAGGCTTTTTTCAGCAACTTACCGAATCCCACCGAGAGCCTGGTGTGGACAGCGTCTTATACTGCTGCTACTGAGCTGATACATGAGAGGAGACAGGGGTTAAGTGCCTTGTTAGTGGCACCTTTTAATGGGCTCTGACTTGCAGGCTTTCTGTGCACAGACCTGCTTTCCCGAGCTTTAAAATCTGAGCTTTAAAATTCTCTGTTCAGCTGATGAGAGTTTAAAAGACATCTGGTGAATGTTTTTAAAATATTTGTGGCTGTTTTTTAATTATTAATGAAATGTTAAAACTGCTTTAAGATGCCACTGACAGTGTGAGTACTTCTGTTAATGTTAATATAGTCACTGTGCCTTTGAAGATAACACATGATGCCCTGCTGCTTCGGAGGTAGAATGAGCAATAGGATTTTTTTTTTTAAAAAAGAAAGATGAGTAAGGTTGTAATGTAGGGAAGTCCATTATCTTAAGAACTGTGTTCTTTGCTGTCCAGAGTTCCCCCCCTGGTGGCAGATCCTTTGTTGGATAGTAGTACTGCATTAGTGTAATGACACTCCCCCCAGCTCTGGTCACACACAAAGTAAAAAAATTGCTGACTTGCATCTTAAAGTTTTTCACTCTGAGGAATAAGAGAATGTTTCTGCACAAGTGATTACGCTGCAGATATTTAGATGACTGATGTACACGGACAGGAGTGTGCAGCCGGGGTGAATCCTGAGGTGAGGAAGTTAGATCAAAGATGTCTTTGGCACTGTGTGAGACCTGGTGAGACAATTAGCTCATTAATGTGTGTAATAACTTTTTAAATGTCATAGTGCCACTCTATGGTGGTCACGCAGAGAAAATAATCACCACGTTGCTCAGAAAACAGGCACACTGGGTTGAAACAGAATTTTTCATTAATTTTTCTTTCCCATCTGCATATTCGTCCGACTGCATGTCAAGGACAAAACTGCCAGCCATACTTATGGAAAAAAAATCGATATCCCCTAAAAGCCTTTCATTAGAAACATATCCATTTGCTGTGTATGGCTGCCAGGGAAAGTTGTGTCTGGAAAAGCTCCAGTGGCTTTTTTAAAAGCCAACTCGAGGCTCCTTTCCTGACAGAAATGTGGTTCATTACCTATGTGTGGGCTTCCAAGCTATTAGACACATTTGAGCCGACTACTCAAAACCTTTATTCTCCTCTAAGATCTCTGAAGTAGCATTTTAAAGTTTCTGTTTTTCACTTTTCTTATCAGGAGCAACATTTTGAGGCTTGTAATTACTGCTGAACACACAAAGGACAAATCACAGGGCAAATACTTCTGAAAGCACCGCACACATGTACATTTAGTTTGCTCCAACTCTACCTGTTAACTGTGTGTTCACATTTTTTGCAAATGACGCATAATCTTTCTGAGTGTCGCTGACGCTAGCTGCACACAACTTTAGAATGTTCTTGATTTGGACACTTTAAAATGGAGTAATATCTTTAGACTAGACAGAAAAATGTACTTCAAAGAAAAACAGCAAGGTATCCACTTACAAACATGCAGTAAAACAGTTGCATAGATTACAAAGTCTAAATTGTTTGGACATCCATTCACTGCTTTTCTTCTTCTGTAAGACTTCAAACAAAAAAACACCTCCCAACATATAAGAGTTAATTGCTTTTTGTCAAGAATTTACCAAACATGTCTCTCATGTCCAGGAAAAAACAGACTTCTACAGATTAATGTCAGTTAATTTAGTTGCCTAACAAGTAAAAAAAAATCCCCAGCTTGATGCTGGGAGGAGATATAAATCCCTTTGGGGTAGCGTCAGGAAGGGCAGCTTAAAAATCTGTCAAATCAAACAGAAGGAGCTGCCTGCTGTGGTGACCCCTTATGAATAAAGCAGCAGCCAAGTGGCTTTAATGGATACAAATAAAATGGCTTTAAACCCCCTTTAAAATGGCTAACCTAATTCAGGTCCATCCAGATGATGCTAGTTGAATCCCAGTTAGTGAAATAGAGATCACCTGAGTGCACTTCCTGTGTCTGTATCTGGTTAATTACGCCATGAAGATAAACTCTCTAGGCAACTCCAAGAAAAGGTTATAGAAAAGTAGAAGTCAGGGACTGATGTAAAAAAATATGACGTCACTGAACATCGCTTGGAGTTCAGTTAAATCTGTCAGTAAAAAAAAGCAAGAAATAAGACAGAGACGTAAACAGACCTGGAACAGGTCGTGCTTACAAACTGAGTGTGCAAGATGCAGACCACCAAGACACCTGTGACTACTCCAAAGCTTCAGCAGCCGAGACCGAAAGACTGCGACTACAACACTGTTGCCTGAGAGCTTCATCCGTCAAAGCTTTATGAACAATAGGAAAAAGAGAAAAAAGCTCATGTTAAAGCTTTGCTGGAGAAGCATGTGGGAAACTCCGAGGTGAACGAGAAGAATCTGATGGGCAGTTTAGCCATCAGACTAAACACGATGTTTGGCAGACACCAAACACTGCACATCTCCACACACATGCTATCCACACTGTGAAGCATGGTGGCGGCAGCGTCATGCTGTGGGGATGCTTCCTGGCAAACAATCTGATTTTACAGCATGACAATGACCTGAAGACACAGAAATGGTTTATGGAGATGAACAAGGTGGAGGCTCTGGAGTGTCCAAGTCAAAGCATCAATCCAACGAGGAATTTAGGACTGGACTTGAAAAGGACTCTTCAACCTGACAGAGCTTGAGTAGTTTGACGGAGCGGTATCTACAGACTCTGTGCTGTGATGGCAGCCAAAGGTTCATCTGTTAAATGCATTCACTTATTTTACATGACGTTTGTTTTTTATTTTAAATTTTTAGACGTCTGTTTTAACTTTGTCAAATGTTTTTAAAATGAATTCTTGCCATAAAAACCGAGTTATATTTACCATGATTCCATTTATAAAAGCGATAAATGGAGGGGGGAATGCTTTTTATAGGCACTGTGCTTTCAACTTCATTCCTTTCATATTCTCTATATAAACTTCCCACCATAAGAGCCATATGCATTAAGCTGTCTCTTGAATGAAAATAACAGAGGTCTGTTTTCTGTTTATGCTCTAAATCCATTCGGTCTCATTCTTTGAGGGTACGCCTGATTTTTTTGCTGTATCACTTTCCCTCTGCTGCCTTTTCTCATCTGTTTTTCTCAACATTGCTCCCAATTATGCTTCCCAGTCTGTTGCTGAGCTCTTTGGGTCTGCATGTGCACTTTCCTGTTCTCAGTTCTCTATTTGTGAACTCCCCTTCCCCCCCCACTGTGGAGGACTGTCGAACAGAGCGGCGGTCTTTATGCAAACAAACATGACCTTTTCTCTGAGCTCACTTCACTTGTTTTTGCCATTTTAGCAGCTGCTTAACTAACTAACTTCATTTATAATACATGTAAGCTATGAAGTCATTCACAGGTGCTCCTTCACACAAATGATGGATATGTGATCCAAACCTATCCAGATACTTTCTGTATAATTTCAGAGGTTCAGATTTATTTATTTACAGGAAATAGACAAAATGTGCAATACTGTATCTCTGTCACACTTAAATGTTTCAAATTGTAATACATTTTAATATTAGACAAAGATAAATGAGTAAACAAATAGTAATTATACAGGTTTAAAATACAGGTTTAAAATGATGATATTATTTACTAAAGGAAAAACATCATCCAACCATACCAGGCCCTGTGCGAAAAAGTAGTTCCCCCTGAAGTGGATAACTGGTTGTGTGACCCTTATCATCAAGAACTGCAGTCTTGCATTTGCAATAACAGGCAATGAGTCTTTTGCATCACAGTAGAAGAATTTTAGCCCACTCTTCTTCGCAGAACTGTTTTATTTCAGCCACAGTGGAGGCTTTCAAGCACGGACGGCCTGTTTAAGGTCATACCAAAGCATCTCAATCAGATTTAAGGACTGTTTCAGATCATTGTCATCATTGCTGCATGACCCAAGTGCTTTTGAGCTTCAGGGCATGAAACTCAAGGATGATCAGGTAGAGAACAAAATTCATGACTGAATCGAATCATCCTGAAGCAACAAAGCAGCCCCTACCATCACACCGTGTCTGATTCTTGTTCTTTATATGAAATGCTGTTATTTTAATGGCAGCTCAAGCTTTCTAAAAAGTTCACCTTTTGTCTCGTCAGTCCACTGAACATTTTCCCAGAAGTATCTGGGATCACCAAGATGTCTTTTGGTAAATGTGAGATGAGTCTTTGTGTTCTTTTAGGTCAGCAGTGCCTTTCATTTCCTTGCCTATTCCCTTTTTTGTTGTTGAATCCTGAACACATAAGTGAGTTTTGTAGTTCTTTAGATGTTTCTTGGTTCTTTTGTGGCCTCCTGGATGAGTCGTTGATGTGCTCTTGGATTAACTTTGATAAGCCGACCTCTCTCAGGATGTTCCAATAATGGATAATGGCTCTCACCGTATTTTGCTGGAATCACAAAGCTTTAGAAATGGCTTTGTAATCATTTACAGACTGACAGATGTCAAACTGTAGCATTTTAAGAAATAAAAATAGTCAGTTTAAATTGGATGGCAACAACATGTCTTTCAGAAACACTCCAAACGTCTTCTTTCTGGTTTTCTTTGTTTCATGATGTTCCAAATGTTTTGAGATTCATCTACTACAAAGCCATGCTGTTGCAATAGATGCAGCATGCAGCTCAGCATTACCTTGCTAAAACATGCCAGGGCTGAAGACGTCATATGGATGGGAGCATATGTTGCTCTGATAATGCCTTTTCAGACGTGCAAGCTGCCAACTCCATAGACACTAATGCACCCCGGTACCATCAGAGATGCAGGGCTTTGCGTCCTCCAGACTGAAGAGGAGAAGGAGTGTTATCAGCACTCAGTTCAGAGTCCATGTTTGTTTGATTTGTCTGACCACTACTTTCCAGTTATTTTAAATGAGCTTTGGCTCAGAGAAGAAGGTGAAACTTCTGGATTGTGTTCATATATGGCTTTTTTTTTTTTGCATGGTAGACTGATTAATCTGCATTTGTGTTCATAAACAATGATTTCTTTAGATGCGACAGAATCATTCCTGTTTTCAATGCAGTGCTTGCCAGAGATCACGGGCATCCAAGATTGATTTTTGACTTGCACAAAGCAGTTTCTCCAGATTCCCTGATTCCTTTGATGATATTATGTATGGCGGATGATGGTGATATTCAGTTTTACATCGAGGAACATTATTCTGACATTGTTGCAAAATTTGTAGACACAGTCTTTACAGATTGGTAAACTTCTGTCAATTACCCAATCACGTTGCTGCCCTGTCACTGGTTAACCTGAGTAGTTACAAAATGTTTCTTTTCAGTATCATTTACTCTTTCAGCTTTTTTGTGAGACCTGTTGCTGCAATCAAATTCAAAATGAGCTAATATTTTTCATAAAGTATAAACTGTCTCAGTTTAAACATTTGATATTTTTTATGTTCTGCTGTCAACAAAATATGGGTTTTATACAGTGTCCTGACTTTTTGGGAATTGGGATTGTAAAAACATGTCCAGCTATACTTGTGACCACTACACAAAGACTTTGGGGTCAATGTAAGGATTAGTTTTAAGTTTAGGTTAAGGTTAGGGTTTGCCACTTCATATGTTAGAGTTAAACTTAGTTTTAAGTAGCTTGGGAATGCAATAGTGTCAGTGACTGTCCTGACAAAGTAAGCCAAACAATATGCCTTTGTGCTTATGTGTGCCCGTTCCCCTCTCACAGACAATATAAAAGATGGACAAAGCTTCTGGGTTTGAAGAGTGAAGCCAACTCGGAAGTGCCTTAAACCTGCATTCTTTTTAAAGGCCACCAGGGGGCAGTGCACGTGGTTGCAAAAAGACTTCCGGTGTTCTGCGAAACTTTGTCAAAACACCCAACCGTAGCGTAAATGTATAGTCATGTCTATCAATCCGTGCTACCTTATGAGAATATATATATATATATATATATATATATATATATATATATATATATATATATATATACTACCTTACGTGGTTTATGCCTCCATCGTACATATCTATAGGTAGGTCGTTCTGATGGCCAAATCACACTTATCGTTACATTACATGCTTCCGGCTTGGATTTATTTAGATATGACGTAAATAAATCGACCTAAATTAAGACTTGAAATATGACTTCAATTGAGACTCCAAATTGGAGTATTTTTGCACAAAAAACAAAACGCATGTTGGCTTGAAAAGTTAACAAACTGACGACAGCTTAAGGAAAACAAGTATCAGCTGTAATAAAGAAGTAAAACATATACTAACCTTTTTTCGCACGCACGAGATCGGGGTAGGATCAAATATTTGGCGTGTACTAGTAACACCGAAAACATGGCAGTTTTGAGTTGTGCGCATGCGCAGTAACAACAAGTAGGACAGCTTGATAGGTAGCGTGTTTTGTCAGACACCGGCTCCTAAACTACTTCAAACTTGGCGCCGACTCTCACTCAGGTCCTCGGCGATACACGGACCAAGCATGAAGGGACCCGATGAGTAGCTGTAAGGAGAGCAAAAGATGAAGCTAATAAAATGTATTCACAGAGTGAACTGTTGTAAACACAATAACAGTATAGTTTATAGCAAACACTAAGATTCAGGAGTTACTATGCAAATCAGTAAATGTGACCAATGTTTACTGATTTACATATCACCTCAAACATCTGGTGAAACAGATGTGTATATCCACATTTCAGCATGTCAGCAATATTCGATAAAACCTTTTTACAACTTCATTTTTGCTTACAAAGTTTAATATCTTAGCCAAGGAAAGAGAAAGATCTTTATTTTATTTTATTGTATGTTTGCATCACATAACTCACTAATTATTTCAGTCTCGGTTTAAAATGGAGCATCAGCGCTCACTCTTGGCTTTAGAAGTTTCAAAGCAAACAATGTTAACCAGAGTTTTTCAGTCACAGCTCACGGTCTTCATTATTCAAGGATATCATCAGCAGGTAAACTGTAAACAAACACAAGCTTGCAAACATCATTTACCGATGATTCAAAGCTCCTGAAAAAGCTAGCGAGTGCACTTTGTGGTTACTGATCAGTAGGCTAGAAGTGAGTCTGTCAGATCCTGAGATTTCAGCCTTTTTCAGTCAGTACTGTGTATCAGATTGAAACCTTCCCACCTCATAAAGCATCTCCTTGCTTAAAAAGTGTCACTCACAGAGGACATTTTTATTTCGATGAGGGTCATGAGGATTGCTAAAAAGCCCTTTTGGCGATCTGGACTCCACCATCATCAACCTGTGGCTGGATCATCTCACACCTGCTGAGTTAATATTTAATGAGCGCTCTTCATCTCTGCTGCTATTTAAATTTTTATTTGTTTTTAATAACCAGCGTAAACCAAACCCTTTACACCAGATATCTGTCTGTTCCATTGTTCCACCAACTAATAAATACCATCTTCTAGCAATGTTATTTTGTTATTTTGTTGCGTTCTTACTGAAAATGAGAAATAGTGAGTGCTACATTTCTAAACCAAAACCTCTGCAAGAGAGAAGCTACAGTATTATTGTAGATATTATTGAAGTTCTGGAAAGTGCTCTCAGAATGACTTCACACAAAATCAGATCAGACCCTGAAACGTCTGAGCTAACGCGTTCCTGTCCCATGTAGTTCACGGAGGGTTAACGAGCTACTCCTCCACTGCTGTGTAAGTCAAGCCAGTAGTAATTTTATGCAAACAGCAAGTGTTTCCCTCCAGGCTTCTTAACAACTAAGCCGAGGTTTAGCGAGCTGGATTCCTCTCAACAGCTTGGAACAGAAACTGTGGCAGAAACTCAGTGAGGGGAGAAGGGGAACCCTGGCAGCGTCTGCAGCCACAGAGTGACTCGTGCGTCAATCAATAGCTCCTGCAGTGGCAGTGTTTTCAGAGGGAGCCAGCTCTAAACTTGCAATAACCTCTCTGGCTTGTTGCCATCTGCCACTTAGCAGACAACTCCTGGAGCATCAAAAGAGTGGAGGAGCGGCGCAGCTGTAATTAGTCCTGCATTTGCTGATGGACAGGCAGGCACGGTTGGATCTTACCTTACCTAAAAGAGAGACGAGGGGCAAAAACAAACACACATGTTTCCTTCATTCGGCATACATGCTGAGGAGGTGCAAAATGCTTACCGATTTATGAGAAAATGATTTATGCTGTTTCACATGGGCACAAACACAGGCCTGTGGTGATTTAAAGATACATCACACTGCAAAAGGAAGAACTCTCATTTCACACATTCTGTTTTTCTTCACTACAGAATAGAAACATATAAAAATATTTCGGTTGCTTTTATAAATTTCGAATTTTCATCACAGGACATGTTCTATCCAACATGTGCATTGCTGGAAGGGAGCACAAGCTGCATTATAAAGGGGAAAATCTGCTTTCTTTTCAGTTACAAAAGGCTGTGTGTTCATCAGCTTGTTGCTTGACTGGCCTTGCTTCTAGACGGGCTGTGTGCACCTAGTTTGTGAAACCAGCTGCATGCTGCATCTGAACTTGACTCTGATAAAAAAGAAGTGTGAATTCAAAGGGTTATGTGCCAAAAACCAGAAGAGCGGTAATGCCTGCTGATATCTAACTCCAGGAATCCCTCCCAGCAAACCTAACTAGTGGGTCCTTAAACATCTTGATGCCGCTGGTATTCTGAAGCAGTGGAGCTTTGAGAGACTTACAGTTCAGTGAGATGTTTTTATGTCTCACGGCAGATCATCCAAACGTGATAGAAGACGGGTCTGGAGCTGAGTCTGACTGGGGGCCAGACATGAATCTTATTGACGGGCTCTAATCTCAAATCATCTGCATCGACCTTTTATATAAATTTGACGTCCAAAAAAAATAGTCCTCTACATTTTCAAAAACTGCATATATATCTACATTTTTATTATAATTTGAAGTTGTCAATAACAAATTTTATTTACTCCACAGCTGCAATTAGTCTAGCATTATTCAACATAATGGCAGGAGTTGTTTAAGTAATCAAGAGCAGACTTGTACAAACATTTAGTTAGTTACTAAATTAGCACTAGAACAAGGATAAACATTTAATGCTCCAGCAGTGACGTTGTAGAAACACAAACTAAGGAGCTTGGAAAGAAAAGCGTCTGGACTTCTTTAAGTTGCTTGAAGATGTTTCACTCTCATCCAAGAAGCTTCTTCAGTTCTAGGGGTCAAATGGTGGGGAGTCCCAAATTTAAACCCAGTGGGAGTTTCCCCCCAAAGAGGGACAAAAGGACCCCCTGATGATCCTCTAATCACATGAGCCAAGGTGTGAAAGCGGGTGTGGGTCCCAATCAGCCAGGGTTTCGGGTGAGCTCATTGTGAAACCTGGCCCCACCCTATCATGTGATTTCCTGAGGTCAGATGGCCCAGGATGTGAGTGGGCGTTAAGGCGTCTGGGAAGGGAACTCAAAACTGGATTATAGATGGCAGACAGTTGGTGTCGTAAGCCTCCACCTCTGTTCAAAGATGGTCGCTCACAGTGGACATAGATGGCTTCTTTCACTCCTCTTTCAAACCATCTGTCCTCTCTGTCCAAAATGTGAACATTGGCATCCTCAAAAGAGTGACCTTTGACCTTTAGATCCTTGGCTGATTGTGATCAACACAAACCTTACCAGGAACGACACCATTTTTTTTTTTCTTTTGATGATAAGCCGTCATCTTAGAGAATTTTAAACCTCCTGCTGGAGGTTTCTTCCTGTTAAATGGGAGTTTTCCCTTCCCATTGTTGCCAAGTGCTTCTCACTGGGGATCATCTGATTATTCTTTGACATTAAATACACCACCTGCTATAATTAGAAAAGGTAATTTAAGGAATTGAAACTAAAATCTGGCCTAAGCGAGTTCAAGCATCTCAATTGATAAAATAATACAAATAAAAACAATAATAACCAAATCAATAACTGTCCTTTCTGTGTCACTTCCAGCTCTTTTTAATCCCTTTAAAGGTCTCAGTCTTTAGAAAGTGGTTACAACACGCTCGGCTTCATAGACAATGTGTGTTGGACAAAGAGGTTAATGGGGATTTGAGATGTGGAGGGCTCTGTGGTTTCTGGGTTACCATTGGCAAAACATCCAATATTCACTAGTTGCTGCAGTTTAGATCTTAGACGGCTGCAATAAGCTGATGTTCTTAGACCCAGCAGTATGTTTAAAAACACATTTTAGTCATTGTTTAAAGAGCAAGAGCTGTGTTGTAGATGAACATGTGACAGTAATGAAGGTGAAATATGTAGGACTGTTTTCCACTTAACCCAAAGCCAAATGAAGGGCATCACGATTGTAACAGATTCCTGTTGAACACCGTAAAGAAGCTTGTTGCCTTTTTTCCTGCACACCATGCTTGTGTGTGTAGTTTGTCCCCAGAGCAGTTTCACTGAGGGCCTCGCTGCGAGCTGACAATCTCACCAGCAGCCAGAAACATGCAGTTTGACACGCTTTGACTTCACTGAAGAAGTGTGTCCAGTACAGCCTTTTCATGTACAGTTTAGCCACACTTTAGGCTCTTTAGCAACATTTAGTTAAGCACACTTGTGGATTCTAAACGTAGTTCTACAGACAGGCTTCCACAAGCAGAGTTTAACAGCTCCTGACAGTGTGGGTCATTTCATAAAGGCGGATTCATTGTGTTGGAAAAGCTTTGCAAGGAATCTTTAACTTTGTCCTAGCACATATTTCTTATCTAATCTGTTTCACAGGCATGAGCATAACAAATTAACAGCTGTGTGGGAGGTTTTATTACAAAAAATAATAAAACAAAACAATGACATTTGGTTATGGTGTTAGGATGGGCTGAAAGCTTCTGTTTCCTGTCTGTGACTCCATGTCTTTGCTCGTATGTAGATTCCAACATTTAAAGTCTTTTGAAAGAGAACTTTTCTCTTTTGACACATGTGGCACAGATCGCAAAGATTAAAATTTTTACAGAGCGAGAAAGAAAAATAGTTTTCCAAATTCGATGCACCAGGCTCGGATTGGAGCAGGACACTTTCCTTTCACAGAGATGCCTGGGGTGAAAAGAGTGGGTCAGATATAAGGGTATTCATGAGCCCACAGCTGAGCACTGCAGTGTTGCTGTTTGGGCCAAAAACACAGCCACATCACCTCGATGGTCTCAGCTGCTGTTTGTGCCAACATGTTTACACCCTGCAACGTTCCAGAGTTGATGGTCTCCTTGTAGCGTTTCAGTGTAATCCTTCAGAGGCCAGAGCCTGAGGGTGGTCACCACAACAACAACAACAACCATGAGTCGGGCTAGAAGGAATGTCCCTCTTGAACTAGATATCTGCATCTGAGTATGAGGTGAAACCTCAGATGAAGAAGGCCAAGATAACTACTGAGATTATTTAATCATCATTATTTAATTTCCTGAAATAACACAAATGATTGAACAACATCCCATCCATCCATTCGCTTCCGCTTATCCTTTTCAGGGTCGCGGGGGGCGCTGGAGCCTATCCCAGCTGTCATAGGGCGAGAGGCAGGGTACACCCTGGACAGGTCGCCAATCTGTCGCAGGGCCAACACACAGGGACAGACAACCATTCGCACTCACATCCATTCGCACATTCACACCTAGTGACAATTTGGATTTTCCAATTAACCTATCCCCACAAGCTGCATGTCTTTGGACGGTGGGAGGAAGCCGGAGTACTCGGAGGGAACCCACGCAAACACGGGGAGAACATGCAAACTCCACACAGAAAGACCCCGGCCTGATGGTGGAATTGAACTCAGGACCTTCTTGCTGTGCGGCAACAGTGCTAACCACCGTGCCACCGTGCTGCCTTGATTGAACAACATATGTAGGAATATGTTCACTTTGAGATGTCAACAAAGAAAACAGAAGAAAACAATTCCAAAGCATCATTATTTCATACACGGCAGTGGTCATATCTCATTTGTATGCTTAGCGTATTAAAACTGCATTCATTAAAGAAGGACATCCTTCCTGGTTGACATCAGTTACACTTTAATTTATTAGTAATTTCCCACTTATGGACTTTTTAAAAATAAATGTGGTGAGTTTCTCACCTTGGGCACATAAATCAGCTGCTCCTCATCCTCCTCCCGCTTCCCTCTTTTTCTTCCAGTCTAACTGTTTTTGATGTCAGAGCTTTGTGTATTTTTTTTTAACCCAGCTACAGTATACAGCAACATCGTGTCTCAGTGGACACAACCTTCACCGACTCAGTTAGTGCAGCCTAAATATCACTTCTTTGTTTTGTTTGTTATCCATCCTCTCGCCTGAGGAAAATACGAGGAGGTAGACCTTTGCTGGCTTCATCCACCGACACTCTTCAATTTTAGTTTCAGTCAATGAAGAGTTTTTGTTGCAGCAGTACTTTTCCATGACACACCTCTGAATGAATGTGTTTACTTACATTCAGATTCACTAACGTATGCACGGAGGTAAGGATGAAACTGGTCAGAGCTCACATTTCATGAATCCAGAGTAATTTTCTGTGGCACTTTCACAGTATGCACACATTTCTGTGCTCATATCGGTGAATGAAGGACCAATGGTTGAGATTCTCTGTCCCCAATAAAGGCACAGAAAAGGCCAAAAGAATTACAACCTCAATCAATCAATCAAGGCTTTATTCGCCACGTGCAGGTTGCCCTGCAGTGAAATAGGACAACCATCCCCCCGACCTTACACACACAACACAGACATCACATGGGGATACAGGTCGGAGATCGGTAGCGTTACAGAAAAAAACCACTGAAATGTACACTACAATGGGAAAGTACAAGAGGGAAAAAAACACCTCTACTCATGCTGGGCTCCTGGGAGGACAGCATGAGAACAGGAAACAAAAAATCTCCTCTGCACAAAAAAAGCACATAAATGTCCACAGCACAACATTATGGAACACTTCACAAGCCACAGGGTTGGGTGGGGGGTAAGGAGTAATCCATTCCAGTGCGGGCTCAGACCCGCCGTGTTCCCAGGAGGGAACAAGCATCGAAGGCGTTTGGAAAGGGAGTTCTCACACAAGCAAAAGCTCTTGTGTCGGATGAGGCTGGTAAGTCTGCTGACTTTAGCTCGAAATTTTATATTAAAACTTGACGTTGAAAAGTGAAGTTTGACTGTTTGGACACCTGGCGGCACCTTTGCCAATTGGACGGGAGTCTGCTCATCTGATCAGAAGCTCTCGTGAACCCGGGAATCGAAAAGTGGGCCCTAAGGCCAGAGTACACCTCAATCCCTCAGAGAAAGCTAGAAGGCACGATTACTCAAAAGCTGTAGAAAAAAGGTGATTGGATTCAACTTGAATTGCTTGAATTCAGCCAAGAGGAAACTCTTAACAGCCTACATAGAGCACCGTGCATCATGAAAACAAGCAGAAGAAGGAAATATTAGATATGTGTACTTAAGTATGGACTAAAACTGCACAAACCAACCATATCGATGCTTTCACGTGTGTATCTATTATTTCCAGCTGGTTTCTAGTTTCGAGTCAATATTTTCAATTAAAAGCTCACTGAATTCAGCTTTGTGTGCCTTACATTTGTGGCATGAGGGCTATAACACATCTTGGGTGCATCATCACTTTGGAGGTTTTAAGAGAGACTCCTACTCAGAAGCGAGCAGAGCGTGGAATGTGTGGCTCCTTTAATGGTGGCATTGAAGTCCAGCTCCTGAAGGCATAAAATAATTATTTAGTGGGTGGATAGCAGATAGAGGGATGATTACTAAATTATCATCCTCCTACTTCTATACTGTATGTTAAGATACGCTAGGTGCACTTTCACAGATGGTTTTATGTCCAATTTTACTAAATCAGTAGGAAACTTTGAGACTCTAGTGAAAAGTGCATCATATGTCATCCATCCTCCAGAGCAGGAGGAATCAAGGCAGATGGCTTCCACCCAGGATGCAAGAAGCTGAAAGACAATTTAATGGGCAGCTAATCACTAATATCACAGGAGGAACGTGTGCACATCCTTATCAAAACACTTAATGTAACAGCTTGTAGGAATTACACAAATCCTGCAGAGGAAGTCTTTTATTTTAATATGGAGAACATAAACAGATGATTCTTGTAGGTCTGTCACTTTTCACATTAACAAACAAACCCCAAATACTAACTCAGAAAACTACAGATATAAAAGAGGGATTTTCAACATAAAGGCAGATTTCATCTGATTAAACACCTAATTCATCACATACAGACAGAGGAGTGAAGTGTTTGAATACAGAAACAGTATGAATTGCATAGTTTACCACAGGCTAGATTAGGAAATAACAAAATACAACAAAACAAAACATGAGGGCTGTTGCCAAATTATGAACAGGAGAAAACAAAAAGGTTTAAAAATAGACTGACATCACTGTGGAATGTGGAGTGCAGGTCACACAGAAATACAAGAGTCATCTCAACACAGATGGGCAAAAATAACCCCACACACAGTCAGGTTATGATGTGATGTACAACACATGCCTAAAAGCTTTTGACCATGTGAACAAAACAATTATTTGGATCTATTTCATGGTCTGCTGGATACTTGGATACAGAGGAATGAGTTTAAACTGTCACAGTGTTGCCTCATCACGCTGGTGAGAAGCTGTTCCGAGTCTTCTGATCGTTTTATAGATGAATCGTGAAGTTTTCAAAAAGATTAAATAACTTAACAAACCAACTCGGCTCTTTACTGTGAGCCGAGCATTTCAGCTACAATGAAGCAGACAACAATTCTGGTTTTCAAACATCATCTCCTCCTCTTGTTTTGAAGTGACGACTGATCAATAAAACCCCTTTGCTTCACCTGACAACAGCTTATTGCATTCTTTAAATGTTTGATCCAAGTCTTGGTCTTATTGGACATTTAACAGACAGTATTAACAGAAACAAGGAAAAAAAATACCCACCTATAGACAACAAAATAACCCCATAAATTAAACAAAAGCTCTAATCATAAAACCAACCCTGGAACCTGATTTATAGTGTAGTGTTCTATAGAGATGATCTGGCATGCACTTTCTAACAAAAGTAATCAAATAAAGCTGCCACAACTTCTAATAGTTTGCTCTGTACCAGTGCCTTTATAAAGAAAAATGTAGGAGTCTCTAATTGTTTGTACCTCCCTGAAAGCACTAATGCTATAGCGGATATTTTTCAAGCAGCAACTTAAGAAGGTTAAAAATGAAGCTAAAGCTTAAGTGCGAAAAACTGTAGTTCCTTTATTGGCCATTTGAGACTAAAAGTAAATCAATCCCTAGAGTCCCATGTTAAAAAACAAAAAAAAAATTTATAATTCAGCTGGACAGTGGTAGTGGCAGCTTTGACTGTCAGGTGTTCTGACAAAGGTAGCTAGAGCCTAGTGTGGAATTATAGAATTACAAATTATATTGCGGCGTGAGTGGTACAGGTTATCCAAGACGTTTGTGCATGAGTTTTATGAGTCATTTAATATTTATTTGTCTATTTTTTAGCACGAAATGTTCGATATTTGTGTCTTACTTTGCATGTGTAAAAACTCTCAATGCCACTTGCTAACTACAGTGGCTAGCGTTAGCTAATGACTTAGCACTCTGCCTTTTTATCCAAGTGTAATCACCTCTGGTTCCAACTAACCAAACATGGTGACAATAAATATGCTAATGTTAAAGCTTAAAGTTACAGTGTGTACAATTGCAGCTTGCAGTCAACTGAATTCTTTTTTCTCATCCCTCCTAATTCAAGTGACAATTCGAGTGACTATTTGTTCTGGAGGAAACTGTAAAACTTTCTGAAAGGAGTCCAATATGTCAGTGTAAAGTAAAGTTCACTTCTGTCTGATGACAAGGACACTAACGTCAGTTGTTGAGGATATCGTAAACTTTTCTGCTGGTAAGTGCTGCTGTTTTTGTTGCTGTTAGCTGCTGTTAGCCTGTGTTAGCTGCTGTTAGCCAGCTTTAATGAAACTTTATTTAAAGTGGATCTCGGCTAGGTCTTGGAAAAAAGGATTTAATCTCAGCGAGACTTTTAGCTGGATAAATAAAGAATAAGAACATTGTTGGACTCAAACAATAAACTCTAATACGGGGTAAAAATCTAATCAAACAGTGGGAAGGTGAATTTTAGCATAATTTAGCATGTCTAACATTAGCTGGCATAACGCTAGCTTGTAACCAGCTGTGGAGCACAGATGCAACAGGTGATTTCACCAACGGCTATATCCAGACATGGGCAATGACAATAAAGTTGAATTCTATTCTATTCTATTTTCTAAGATATTCTTACAATGTGCACATGTGCCATACTGTCTTTTTTTTAGTACCATGCTGTTACTGAAGTCTTCTCTTTTTCCTGCATTTTGATAAAGTAACCTTTGTTTTGCTGGATATTGATAAGCTATCCTATTATTCATTTCCAGCCTGATCAGCTCACTTTTACTCATGATGACAGGGCAGTGCAGAGACATCCGCACTCAAGTATCATTGCAAACAATAATGTCACCCACCATGGTGCGTGCTCCGCAGGGATTCAGCGCAGTACTATAAATCAAGCTTTTAGACTGCAGGAGTTTGTTAAACTCAACAGAACTGGTCAGGATTATAACGCGGCTTCACAAGATTTTTCACGAGGCCGATGAGATGCAGACGGATGTTACTCTTTTCAAGCATAATTCATCATCGGCGCTGCGGTTCCCACAGAGCGGTTCATAATGTTTTATTCTTACAAAAAACAGAAAATCGATCTCCATCTGAGAAAATGTGTTGCTGTCATTCTAAATTTTTCTAAATCACTTTACAATCACAGGAGGAGATCTTGGTAAAAAAAAGACAGTATGGGAATCCAGATTTAGTCGGATCAAGAGCTCGACTTGTAAAGACTGTGCGAGACCATTGGACAAGTCGAGCGAAGTGAAGCATGCTGACAGAATAATCCTGTAGATCATTATCTGGTTCATCAACTATTTACATCACACTTTGATATCTTTGTGAGATTCCTCGTTGAACTTAGGAGAGGAAAAAGGCACTTGACAATAAGATGCTGCCAGTTTAGCTTTGAGGCTGGCTCCACCAAAAAAAGAAAGAAGAAAAAAAGCTAAATGTGTCCTCCCTGTAATGCAAACCAGCTCACCTGCAGTGATCCATATGCAGCGTGTGTCTGCCCCTGACCCCCCCTGCATTCAAATGCAAATCCTCTTGTTTGTCTGACTTTCCAATGATGCTCGGGGCATTTAAATTCCATTCTGTGCCGATGTAGTAAGCAGTGAGGTCCCTGTCAAGGTGAGTCACAGCAACAACAACAGCGGCAAAATAAAGAGTGACGAGCTCGCCTCGCATGAAACAAAAATCTATTCAGGAAAACGTGGAACACCAGCGTTGCCTCCTCTTCCCCCACTTTTCCCAGTTTGGCAACTGCTTCTCTGACGCCTCGGGGGGAGGGAGTCAGTGATCTTCGCCCCGGGTGAGACGCTGTTTCAAAGCAGACAGCTCATCAAGGTGAGTGACAAGTTTTGGGGCGGGAACATGAGATTCACTTTGGTGTCTGGAGGTGAAAAGATGCATACCGAGTCTTTCAACTTGAGTTTTTTTCCTGGTTAGAACTGCCAGGTTATGATCAACAAGAAGCTTTGAAGCAGTCGCTTCTGTTCGTCGACGTCAAAAGCCCATGAGTCAACAAAATAACTGCTGGAATGATGTCTTACTTTATACTTTACACCACATCCCGCTGGATTAAAAGTCTAGCTTTTTGTGTTGGAGGTGGGGATATTTTCTTTTAACAAATTATACAAAATTGAAGCCAAACAGGAGGTTTGATGAGTGCTCCAGTCTTCACTGCAACTCAGACTTTACTTTCAAAACAAGAGTCCAAGCACACAGTGAGCTCCATCGAGTACTTGGACAGGGACACATTGTTTGCTCTCTTGGCTCCATACTCTTATTGCTTTGGATCGAAGCCAGCTTACATGCCAGTTTTACTTTGGTGGGATTCTCAGTTATACTGAAGAAACAGATTGAGTGGACGTTAAACAAAGTTTATTTCCACGGCCCTCTGGCAGACACAAAATTTTATGAGTCGTGCATCGAAATCCAAACGAGAACAATTCATCATGTGAAATAAAGCCCTACTGAAAAGAAGAGGAATTATTAGCCCAGTCTTTCTGGAACTTGTTCTGCAGTGTTTATAAACCGCCACACAGTTTTGGATTTTTACCAGCTGCAATTTTGCAATTTTGCAAGTAGAAATCAAAAGACAAACAGCAATGAGCTCAAACAAATGCTGCCTCTGTGCAGTAAGAACATCTAAAGCTTCAGTGAAACATAAACTCAAAAAAAAACTGAATGGGAAAAAAACAACAGCATTATTCGTCCTTTTATCAAAAGCTAAAATTTGGATTTGAAGCTGAACAAAAGTTATTTAGGTTTATACGCAACATCAAACTCTTTCCTGTTTGCTAACTTTACTGAGCTCAACTTCATATGAATGTGGTCATTTACTGGGATACGAGTTCGTAAAGGAGGCTAATTCAGCAAAGACACAAAAAGACCCACAGACATAACTGCTCATTTCATCTGAACATATCGAACACCAAAGTCTGAACTTTTTTTGTGTCCACATCTGTCAAAATGTCACCAGACACTGGATGGTTACAGTTACAAAAACAGTAATAGAAAGAAAAGAACACAGTTTAGCTAACGGTTTAGTGCAGCGTACTGGAAATATTGTGTGATGTGCTCGAAAACTCCCACTCTGCACCCCCATGTTACACCCACACAGGTGTTTTCACTCACGCTTGCCTGATTAGACTCTTTTCTCAAGACCGAGTGGGCACAAAGGAGCTCCACTTGATTGACGTCCCCCTCGAACTTCTGCTAATGTTGTTGGACCTTTTAAACTGAGACAACACACACACTTTCTCACAGCATGTGTTTTGACATGAACACGGAGAAAGCACACGTAGTACTAAAAATACCAATAATGGCTCTGTTCTTCTTAAATGACTCCCGTAAGACGCAGCAGCCAGCGTGAGCAACAGGAAGCTCGATGCTGAAGCAGCCGCATGCGATGCAGCTGAAATTATTATTTTTTTTATCATTTACACCTGAGCTCATCGTGCTGTGACAAAAGGCAACTGAGGTTGTGGTCGAATTGTCAAATATTGTCAAAACACATAAAAGTGTTTGGCAGCCATAGCTGAGCTGGTTGAATGCCAAGGAAAAGCGCTTCAGTGCTACCTTTATTATTACCTGACTGTTTACAGGCCAAATATGAAGGTTATGCTACTTTATTAAAACTCTTCTTGTTGCTTTGCATGAGGTACTTTTTTAGAAATCTTCTGTCTCCAGAAGACAGAAGACAGAAGACTGTAACTTAGTTTGCAGTTACGTTGTCATGTTGCTCGCTTCTGGGATCATAGTTGATGCCTTTTCCATAGGTAACCTCTGGTGTGTGGAAGACAATCAGTTCATCAAACTTGTCTGTACTAAGCCCAAAGGAAACGCAGTGAGCAGAGTTCATAAAGCACTGCAGCGACATGGATGGACTGGGATTCTGGACATCTCAGAGTGGGTCGGGTCAGAGGTGTTAATCTCATGTTTCTGTGTAACTTCTCTTGTGTATGTTTGACTTTTCTGAGCTGTTTTGTTTTGTGATATAAAACAAACAACAGCTCACAGCAGATGGCCCCGCCCCTCCCTGAGCCTGGTTCTGCTGGAAGTTTCTTCCTGTTAAACGGGAGTTTTTGCTTCCCACTGTCACCAAGTGCTTGCTTATAGTGGGTCAGCTGAATGTTGGGGTTTTCTCTGGATTATTGTAGGGTCTTTACTTTACAATATAAAGTGCCTCAAGGTAACTATTGTTGTGATTTGGCGCTATATACAAACAATTTAGTTACCAATATAAAAAAACAGCTAGGTTGGTTTTCATATTTTTTCACAGTAACTTTCTAAGTTTTGGAATAAAGTCGATCTCATTTAGTTTTACTTAAGAGATGATCAAAGACTGGATAAAGGAAAAGCAAATTGATTCTTCAGCAGGAAGAAGTTTTATTATTAATCTAACCATTTTATTGTTGTGATTGTTGTGGTATATAGTTTTAAACTCCATCTAGTAAAAAGGTTGGTTATTCACATTCATATAGCCTGCATGAAACAACGTGGTAAGAACACAGATGGCAAAATATCTAAGGAGGTATTTCCAGTATTTGATCTCTACCATAGAGGCGAACAATTCGGACAACTGCCAGCCTTCTAGAAAACACGCCTATAGTATCAAATCAAAATCTACGTCGCTTTGTTCTCAAGTTATCGCATTCACAAGATTTTCAGAAAGAAAAATCAGGTCCTGGGACTGAAACTGAAGCAGCTAAATGGAACTGAGTCATAATCATTAGTATTTGCACGTGTGCTTCAAACTACCGTTAAGTAAGATCTTTTTCACTTTAGTGACATCGCATATTTCTCAGCATTACTCTGTACATTTTCACCACTATAAAGCTCAGCATGAATAAGTGAAAACAACTATGAGGGTGCAAGTCGAGACTAAAACAAGTATTATCAAACGCTCACAGCACATTCACATCAAGCTCTCCAGTGTAACATCAAAGTCATTCAATTAATCATGGAGTCAAAGCGCCCGTTGCTGCTCACTGTACACTCATCCCTGAGGTATGTAAAAAAAAACCCTCTAAAATCTTTACATCATTTCATTTTTATTCATCCTCTTCAACACTTCTCTTTTTGGAAAATAATTAAATATTTAAATATGCTTCTCAAAAATACATTAAAAGTGCATCCCCGAAGTATTTTTTGCAACAGAGTTCACAAACATCTATTCACATAATGTGAACAGAATTAACTTAGAGAGTGAAGGTGAGTACACTGTAGCGTGGATCAGGCTGAAAGTCCCACACAGTATAAGACCAAGTCTGATCCTTTAGGGGGGATTTTCAGTCTTTGGCTCCCTAAGACTTACTTGAGCTGGGGCTTTGTTCCATGGTGATGAAGAAGAGACAGACTCCTGCAGTCAGCAGGAGATGCATGGATTCGTACAGTAATTTGGGTGAAAAGACACTCCATATGAAGAGATGATAGCGCAGAACAGTTACCAGCACTATGTAGGCTGCAGCTGGCACAGACCTCAGCAGGGCCAAACAGTAGCAACCATGGCCGACTGCAACCGGGCTCCTGTGGAGAGGAAAAGGATTCATCAGAGAGGAAGATGCACTGCAGAGAGCAAAGCAGGCGAATGTACTGTGGATAATAGTCAAAACTTCCTGTGTAGAAAAGTTTTGATGTAAGCCAAGGTCATCCGAAGCTGCTTCATGTTTGTCGTGATAAAGTTGACTCGCTAAAAATGCAGATTGCTCAGTGATTCATAGCAGAGGCCACAATTTCGCATTTTTTCCTTTACACGTGTACCCAGGAGAAGACTCTGATCCAATTATCTTGGCACAATAATGCGGATTGCTGGCAAATTCTGATAAAGAAGTTAATGACTCTAAAAGCTGCAAGATGGGATGGCGCGAGGAGATTAGGAGACGATGATGATGTAAAGCCAAACACGCACAGATATACAAAAGACTCGGTCTGTAATACACTGAAACACATGCGCCGGTTTGCTAAGGGATGTTCTTCATTACAGCAGGCAGAGTCCCAGCTGAGGGGAGGAACTTTAAGTCTTTTCACAAGACAGGAAGGCAAACCAAAGGAGTAGGTGACATGCTAGGTAGACCGGTTAGCAGATGGATAGATAGAAACACACGAGTGGATCAAAGACTGACCAATACTGATAATGAATAAACATTATTAAAATCTCCAAAAGCCACATCATGTTACTTAGTGGAAGCTAACATTTTCAGAAACTCAGTCTTTGTTTTGGAGATTCTGAAGACAAAGTTCTTGGTGGAGGAGGAGGTGACGGAGGTTGAAGAAAGCATACGTATGCATGCATACATACGTACGTGTACATGTACATAACATTATGTAATTTAACTAAATTTTTTTAAATTTTCTATTTTATCTATTTCATTACACGGGCATTTTGTCGTACCACGGGGAAGAAATATTGCCGTTAAGTGCCTTCGTAACTTGAATTTTTCGTTAAATGGAGTCTTCGGGGTTCCACTGTATTCTAGAGTCAAATGCAAGGCCATCTGTCTGACAGCTAAAGCTTGGCCCACAGTGGGTCATGCAACAGGACAATGACTCCAAGCACAGCAGCAAATCTACACCAGAATGGCTGAACAAGAAAAGAATCAAGGAGCTGCAAAGGTCCAGTCAAAGTTCGGACATCGACCTGATGAAACGCTGTGGTGAGAACTGCTGTGCATAAATGTGTGGCTGTAAAGAAGAGCGGCACAAAATCCCTCCACAGTGATGTCATAGGCCGATAAAGTCATACAGGAAACAATTACTTTAAGTTACTGCTGCGAAACGTGGTTCTACAAGCTACTGAATCATGGGGTGTAGTTAGTTGGAAGTACCTGAATTTAGACATATTAACTATCACACTTTACTGCTGCAAAGTGTTGCTGCTGTGACCTCCTCTTGACTTGAGTTGGAAACACTCAGTTTGTAACAACATTAAAATATCCTTGGTGTCATGTAATTATTGCATAAAAACAAGGTGCAGAAAACTTCATCGCTGTAGTGAACTGCAAAGAAGCTACAGGCATGTTAGCCAAGCATTGTAGTGGGAATACACGCACAGTTTACCTGAGTGTTTGCTTGCATTACATTTAGCGTTGGTGTAAACAGCATGTGTATCAATATAGCCCGAGTGACTGTAGCTTCAGTAGCCTGCATTATGCATGATATGCTAATTAGCCATGTGCTCTTGCTTCTTATGCTTTTAGCTACACCAGCCTGATAAAAGCTTTTCACACAAAGCTTGTGATGGACTGATGAAACCCTGTGTGTACAGACACATTTCAAACATCTCCAAAGTGACATAAACCACTTCTTTGGAAGTGAAAACAGCTACCACGACACTTGAAAACACCCATTATTGTCATTCAATCCAAACTGCTGGCATGCTAGATAGACTACAGTACGCACAGCCTGTCAACGCTGAACTAAAAACTACCCCTGGAAGCTCTAATGGATATTTCCAGGCACTATAGATAATAATATGAACATATTCCTGCTTTTTAACATCACAGTAAGAGGTTGAGATGACATATTTAAATATGTCTGGTTGCCTTTGCTGCCCTAATGGACTTGTTTTTAAAACTATGACTGACAAAGTGTCTCAGATAGAGAGAAATGAAATTGGTGCATGTCATGTCACAGAAAGGAAGTAGAAATATAAAGCTGCATAAAAAAATGGGGGAAATAGAAAACTGAACGCCACCATGCTCTGTTTGTGTTTGCTGTTACGCCTACTTCCACAGAGTTGCTCATATCAAAACAGCTTGGGGTCTATTTCTGTGTGCTGCCTCATAGGCGACCTCTAAGGTGGGTCATGAGAATGCACAGACAGTCTGTGAAACCTGTGAACAATACCTATAAAAACTGACAGTTTTAAAAATCACCAAGGGTGTAAGTAAGGCTCATTGTACTAATGCTGTGAGAAACTAACTGTAACTGTTACCAAAGTTAACATGTTTATCTGCTTCACTCTTGGTGGGTGTGTTGCTGAGGACCAGAGTAAATCAGTGCCAAGTTTGAGGATTTTTGGGTAAGTGGTTCTCATGTTTTGGCTAAAAGCTGCTCTCTGAGCAAAGCTGTGACCGTAGCCTGCTCCACTCTGTGTGCACGGGCCACAAATATATTTACAAGCATGTCTGTTTGGCTCCGTGTGTTAAACTCTAACCTAATTCTAACTTTACCCCTAATATCAGACCTAACCTTCAAAAAACACCTTCCTAACACTTTACTTTACAGTTTGTCTTGTTTTAACTACAATCTATTTCAGTAAATCATTTCACCTTAAAGCTCACGAGCATGCAGATGCTCAGAAGACTGACACTTGTCACTCTTGCAAAGTGTCTTAGAAATAAATCTGCGTGAATGTGCCTTATGCTGAATGAATGAAATCTCACAGATTACAAAACCTACAGTGGATTAAGACAAAGAAAAACACACTGTGTGTAAATAATGATTTAGTTTGATGTCATTACTCAGCAGATCCTGAGGACTTCCAGTACAAGCCTCGTGGTCAAGCTGCTGATGCTGCAGAGTGAATTTTAAACTAACTGAGATTATTTTAGCGCCATTAGTCAGAGTACCTCTGATCACCTATTAGAGGTAAGTCTTTTGTGGATGAGTGATGACAAGCAGGAAAGTTTTTTGCTCTGGAATGCAGTGTGTGATGTTTACCATCAGCTGGGCGGTGTTGACCCCCTCCAGAGGCTGCAGCGTTCATTACAGCCTACATATGAAATTGATGGGTTGCCCACTTGGCTATTCAGAGGATAAAACCACAGTGAACATGGCGAGGCTGCCAGGCACCAAATCCCATAACTGGCTGCAATTACGCCGTCGATCTAAATGGAATTTACCGCCTGCTTTCATTGCTCCAGTTTAGGTTCAAGTTTACAACCGATCAATGCAGGTGCTGCGTTTGAACGGGCTTTCTCAGAAGCAACATTTTCAGGAGCTATTTTCAACTTACTGTAAATGCAATAATTACAACTAGACATCTCGGGTATCATGCTTTTATTGGATCACGTAAAGTAATTTTCCTTTGCTGCTGTGTGTGTGTTTGTGTGATACTCGACTGCAGGATAAAATCAGTTTATGTTGATATTTCCGACCTATTTAGAGCACTCAGGGTGAGATTCCCGTGGACGTATGACCAGATGTTCTCCAAAAATACTGTGATGGACACTACGTGGCTTTTTTGATGACACATCAGTACTAAACGAAAGGTCGAGACAAAACCGACCACAGTGCTGGACTACTGGATCACATTTTTCATTCTTATACTCCGCTGAAAGCAGCAAAAAGAAAAAAAAAACAATTCAGAAGGATGGAACTTTTTAATCAAAGACCGTCTCAACTACTGAAATGTTAAACACAGCTTATTCAAATGTGGGATCAAGGATTATTAAGAATATAAATCATGTATGGGTATTTTCACCCTCTACAGTCTAATTTCTATGCATTCTTTGTGCCAACAAAATTCACTTTTTACAATTTCTTTATATCTCAAGGCAGCAGACTTGCATATATATCTCCGCTTTTTAGTTGCTGGCATTATAACATAGGAGGCAGGCTAAAACGACTCCTTTTACACAAACAGTATCTTTTGTCTGCATTATAATAGCATTTTAGTTTTGGCTCTATCAGCAGGGCAGCTGCTGCCCAGCCACAGACCTCATCACTCAGCGCTGTGCAGAGGCCTCACGCTGAGACGAAGCGGTAGTTATTGGCTGCTTTCACACACATACAGCAGCCCAGCTACTGGCCCCTCTCCAGTGGAGGTCTTCCGCAGGTTAAGCTGTTTACATGCATCTTTGATACCCTCCAAGGAACGCTCCTCGTTGCCACGAGTAAACTAATTAACATAGCATTTCTGCGCGCCAGCATTGTCCCACCCACAGGCTGAAAAAGTATGAAACAAACAAACAACAGTCAAAAGTAACTGTAATAGTGATGCTGGTGTGTGGCGGTGCTGGCACAGAGGGCACAAAAGACAGTGAGAAAGAGGAGCGTGTTTGAATTTGGTTATAACGCAGAGCGGCGGTGCCCAACGCTTTGGCTGACATACCACGATTCGAGGAGCACAAGTGCCTCTCCATCAGTGACACCCACCATGTTCCAAATGTTTTCTCGTGAATGGATTACAAACTGGGCGTCGTTTCAAACGTTCGGTTATATAAAAAGTGATTACAACAATGATTTTATGCAACCCTGACAGTGGAAACTTCGATCATGTAGGACTTACGTATAGAATTGCTGTGCATGACTTTGGATTATGGAATCGAAACGACTACCACCTCGTCACAGACGCTGGATGCTTCAACCATTTATCCTTTTCTTTTAGCTATTCAAGTTACGGTCATGCCACCAGGAGCACATACAATATCGAGCAATCCTTGAAGCCAAGAAGGGGGGAGCCTGGTTATGCTGGTGGTTTCTTCCTGTTTAAAGGGAGTTTTTCTTTCCCACTGTTGCCAAGTGACTGCTTACAGGGGGACTGTTGGGATTTTCGCTCTAATATTTATGGTCTTTACTGTGACTGTTAGGGCTGTGCGATATAACCAAAATCTCATATCTCGATATGAGACATTTATCGTCCAGTCAACGATATGTATCATAAAAATGTTACATTTTCTGTAAATTCTGTGAATCTCGGGCAACTCGATTTGGTTAAAGTGTTTTCAGCTAGGCGTCGTGTACCTGGAGTCGAGTGTTACAGAAGTTGAAACGGCTGCAGTTTTCTTTGAGTATTTATTACACAGCGTGCTGCAGGGAAACGCCTGTTCTAAGGTTTATTTTTTTAGCACCTGACGGCTCTTTTTAGCTTCTCGTCCATAAACACTCTGCATACTATTTCACGTGATTCAGTTTATTTTGAAAAATCTCAATAGGATCTTCAACTTTATTGTGAAAGGTTTATGTGGAAAATAAACAACCGGACAGCGGAGCCACGCGATGGTTTTACCGTCGTTGTTGCTAACAACAACGCTTAAAAACAACTTGTCCGTCCGTAGTGTGGTTATATTAAATATAAGAGAAAGAGAGAACTTTAAGAAATTCTACAGTGACCATCAGAATGATGAAAAAATATTGCTGTAAACAGTTTATTTTGCGACACCACGAAACAAACGATGGCATATGAAACGATAGATGTTTTCATATCGTCATCCGATATATCTCGTTATATCAAACAGACCTAGTGACTGTTGCTGGAAACTGGTGACACATAAATAACACTTGTTTTCTAAGCTTGGGACAAACAGTTCACACCAGGAAGGTTCCTGCAGTTCACTTCACTTTCATTTTATACACAAATCAATTAAAATGCAGTTACAATCATAATTACGCATAAAGCAGTGATTTGTAAAATCCCCAAAAGCCATCCTGAGCTTGTAAACAGGGGTCAAGACATCACGATAAATATCATTTTTATTTTGTATCCTAATACTAACATAAATCTTTAAAAAAAGCACCTTGAAACTCCTAAAGTACAGTATAGAGATCCTAAAACAATACATCCAGACAGAGACACATGGGGAATAACAGTATAAATCCACTGGTGGGTGTATTTTAAATGGAAAGCTATGGAGAATATTTAAAAACCCTGAGTGATGCGGGGTTTTACGAGTGAACATTTTTTTAGTAGCAGCTGTCTTAAGCTCTGAGCGAGATGCTGATTTTTGTAGTGCTCTCTAGCTCGTTCCAAACCTGCATACCTCCAGTCACACTAAAAGTTTGCAATTTTTTTTCTCTTTTGTGTGTTTACATAGCCAACCATTTACACACAGACATTCACAACTATGAAGAATTTTGAATTACCAGTTAATCTAGCCCCACTAACCACATCCCCTTAGACTGTGAAGCCAGAGTTCCTGGAGAACATGCAAACTCCACACTCCAGGACCTTCTTGCTGCGAGGCAACGATGCCAATCACCGTGCTAATCCAAAAACCAGTGAATAGTGGGTTTTAAATTGAAACTTACCGGTCTCTCTCCGAGCTAAGGTAGCAGACGAGGTGACACGCCCAGAGCAGCGGGCCTGCATAAGTGCTGAGCGCTGTTAAGAAGATGGCAGGTGCTTCTATGTAGCTTTCCAGTCCAACGAATCCAACTGAAATGTCGACGGTGGCTATGTTGTTAGAATTCCCCTGCAGGTGCACAAAGAAATCTTCTTCAAATAATTTACATTATATACAGACAAAAATAAGTAAACAAAGAACTGTGGATGTGCTTCAGAGCTCTAAAGAACTGGTGCTTTGCTTTATCATCATTACTGTGAGTTTCTGGCCACTTCCCAGCAGCCCAGTTGTTTGTTTTCCAGTCTCTGGCCAGAGCAGCGCACACAGCTCTCGGTCTGGAGCTGGACTTAGTAGCACTCAGACGACTGTATGCACCAGCAAACACATTTTATTTCTTTATTTGACAAAAAAAAAAAGAAAAACAAAACACAGATTTCTGCCTTATTTAACTTTGCAACCATTTTTGAGCTTCTCTGGAACAAGATAAATATGTCTGCAGTAAACTGAAAATATAAAACTTTTGTTGTACTTTCTTTTCATCTCAGCCTTTAGAAGATATCATCACTGCAATGCAATCAGGATTTATAGCCCCAATCTTCTGGAAGTGCAAAATACAGTTACAAGGACAAAAAGACTTTGTTCAAATTAAAAAATATATATTTATTTATTACAAATAAAAGGGACACAACAAAACTAATTGCTGTTCAAACTTATTAAGATTTATAAAAATCCCCCCAACACCACAGCATTCACACTTTTCCTGTAACTCAAGCCACTGACCTGCCCCTCTGTGCACAACAAGTGATAATAACATTTTAAACGGACGCTGTTTGTTGTGGCAGGTAAAGAAAATGAAGCCCAGATATCAACAGTGTCTCTCCTCTTAAAAGCAAATGTGATGACGGTCCGCAGACAACAACAAGCATCAAGTCAGCATTTGTCTCCCTCTTGTAAGCACATCTCCGATCACAGAGGAGGAAAACACTAACAGCTGGCTCCATTTTAAACAAACAGCAGACACCAGTGAGCAGGTTGGAGACTGCATATGGATATTTTCTGCTTGCTGGAATCCTGCTGCGATCTTTCAAATGTCATTTGGCACCATCAACAAATGTCTCACTTAAGAAAAAAACCAAAAAGAACTGCAAGACGTGTTTTTTTATAGACAAGATTGATTCTCACAAGACAGTGTGGGAGAGTGTGGCTGGACTAATGCGGTTCCTTAATGGAGTCGATATCAAGGAGGAGCAGGCGGCACACTTTCACCCTTTCAAATTAAAAATGCTTACAGCGCGTGGTGAGTAGCGAGGTTTCGATCACCTGAATAAAAAATATGCGCTCTAAGTTGCTCTGTGTATTCAAGCCCACCTTTTAGTTCTGCTCTCTGATGAATCATGTTTTCCACAGAAGCAGAACTTGTCACTGCTCATGCGGCAACATTTGCACAAACTGGCTCATATCTGAAGAGTAAACACCGTCCTTGCTGCCTTGCTGACCATCTGGTTTTGGGGGACAGCGATAAATCCAGAGAAAAATCCGTCACTCCCAGCGATCGAGACAGACGACATCACTTTACTTATTTATTGTAACGCTAGTGATGTCTGCCGCTGATGTTACCTGGAATACTTCCCATAATCCTCTTGTGTTTTCAAGCATTTCAATGCCAAAAGAGATGGACTTTAGAAACAAAAGCTTTCTGCCAAAAATCATAACAAATCTTTGGAAAACACAACAAAGCAACTCTGTTTCTAGACCGTTAATGTGTTACAGTTCAGACTCGGTGCACCGATCCTCTGTACTCACGGATTCGATTTTAATTGGACATAATTTTGGTTATTCTTCACATCAGCGAGCTTAACTTTTATACTGTACGTCGCTGCTTACACTTCCATTATGGTTACAGCTGCGCCGAGAACGTTTTTGCTCAAATGCCTGTAATTACATGCCTCGATGCTTAGATGGGAAAATTGTCTGGTGGCGGTCTATTCCCGAGCCCATCACAGCATTAATGACCCGAGGGGTGATGAGGGTGATTAAATTGTTAACCACGTGGAGGTTCGCTGTTGACAACAATGCACAGTCACTAATCAAATATCTGCGGTAGGTGGAAGTCGAATCAAAAGGCAGGTTTTCCTCTCCAGCCTTTGAGGAAGAGGCATGGTACATCCTCGGGAAGCGGCCGGTCCGGTTGGCCTTCATGGTAGAGCTGGATGAAAGTAATATGATTTATACACAAACACTTCCTCTGCCCAGAACAGCACCTATTACAGTATCTAGCACTTTATCAGTGGCGATAGCTTCCGTAAATGTTGCTACACTCTGTGACAGGGCGTTAAATTAGATGTCTTTTACAATCAAGACACTTGCTGACTGTTTTGTTCTTCACTGTGCTTCCTTTTGTATTTCTGGGAGGTGTGATTTTCGCACAGCGTCACACACACATCTGAATTTCAATACTCAGCACAACAGTCAAAGTTAATTTGGAAAGGTGGGTAAGGTTTCTCAAGAAAACGTGTTTGGTGATACGCTTAAAGGAGACCTATTATGCTTTGTCTTATTTTCTTTTGTATATATAGCGCTCACATTAAACATGACCACAAATTTAGAGGAGGTCAAGCAATCCTTCGATCCAAGATCTCAGGCTTGGGATTGCTCAAGTGCTCTCTTCGTGATCTTAAGTGGGTTAAAAATGCTTGAGCTAACAAACTTGCAGACTACCATTATGGACACTGTAGTCCCACATGTGGCAAACTCTGGGGCTAAAAAACAAACATAAAGCCAACACAGAGGTGCCAAATACTTCTAGTGGACACTTTTGTTGGCTCTAAAAGCAAGTCAATCCCAAAAAACTCCCATTTTAAAAACCTTAGGTAGAACAATGAATGAGATGGTGCAGTAGAACAATTTGGATCTGGCAGGATTTGTGATCCCTGACTAGACTGGGATCCAGGGATTTTTAAACCAGAGGAAACAGGCACATATTGTTCTGGGAGAGACTTTTGGGGCAACGTGCTTGGTTTGTAACAATGTTTAGGCACAAAGTAATCGCATTAATCCAAGAATCCATGTTTTCCCAACAGAGCTTTTCTTTTTTGTCTTTCGGCTGCTCCCTTTAGGGGTCTGCACAGCTGATCATCTACCTCCATTTCACCCTCCCCATAGCATCCACCTCTGTCACATCGACCCTCTGTATGTTCTTCTTCTGCAGGTCTTCCTCTTTCCCTCCTGCCTGGCAGCTCCATCTACAACATCCTTTATCCAGTATATCCACCGTCCCTTCACTGCACACGTCCAATCTGTCTCAGCCTTGCCTCTCTTTACTTTGTCTCCAAACCACCCCCTTGGTACTAATTTCTAATCCTGACCATCTCAGTCATTCCCAAAGTCCTCACACCTCCAGCTCCACCTCCTGCATTTTTGCCAGTGCCACCATCTCCAAACAATACATCACAGCAGGTCTCACTACCATCTTGTAAACCTTTACTTTCACTTGTCACTCTGCTTTAGTCACAAATCACCTCTGACATGCAGCTCCACCCACTCCACCATGCCTGCACCCTCTTCGGCACATCTCTTGTGTCTGTTGCATTAAGCGATTGACCCCAGGTATTTAAATTCCCCCACCTTTACTACCTCTGCTCCTTCATTGCTTCACTGTTACACGTTTCAAAGAAGAAAACCAACAAAACAAAATAAAGAGTTGAATGTTTGAGGAGTTCAAATTCATGCAGATTCTACAAGACTGAATGCAAATTATACTTGTGCAGTATAATTTGATTTAAAAAGAATCAACTTTAACCAGCTTACCTGAAAGTAAAAGAAGGCCTGACCAAACCAGTAGTGCATGATGGTAGTCTGGGCGGCATCATAGTGGAGTTTCTTCCAGATAAACTGAGCCATGAGCGTCTGGATCAACAGGCAGCAGCAGAGAACTGGCAAGTTGTGAGCACGGAAGAGCAGCGAAACCAACAAAACCAAGCCACTGTAAATCTCCCATAATCCCCTGCTCTTCAGTTTGGCATCTGCTGTGATGATCTGGGATCGCAACAGGTCCTTGGTGCCCGAGAAGAGGATCCCCAAAATGAAGACGTAAACAAAGCGAGCTTCCACTGTGCCCCTAAAAAAAGAAAGATCAAACACTGAGTCGTTTGTTGCATGTGCAGGAAGCCTGAACTGAGTTTCCGTTAAACTTCTCATTCATCATTCAAGTAACTGTGGCGAGTGACTCTGGGATGTGTAACTATCCAAGTGTTTAGCAGTTAAAGATCAGGGGTTTGGGGGCAAGAGGAAAGGGAATAACTTAGATCTTATGTTGCAATAGGGTTTTTTTTTAAAGTTCACCACTTTAATTAATTTCATATTCCTGTCTCTTGTTCCACAGGATTCCTCACATTTCTGTGACTCATAACCCTCCCTTCATTCAGTATGCAGTATGTCAATGTAACATTAATTATTAAAGCTATGAGACTTGAAGACAGAACAAATCGCCGCAGGAAAACAGACTTCCTCGCCATCACGGTGTCTGTCGGGGTTCCTGCATCGCTATAATTTGATGCTATTAACATACTTTGAGTACATTTTAAGGTCATGTGACATTTAATCTAAATTGTCCTTGTTCGGTGGAGCACTGCTGCGTGTAAGAAGCAAGCATACTGATGGTTGCTGTTAAACACACTACTCCTGAAATTGGCTTGGTTATTTCATGACAGCTGATTTGTAATGGTAAAACATTTCTCAGGAATAATTTTCATCTTTCTTTTGCCAGTAATGACAAGGAAAAGTCCAAACTCAGAGATGAACTATACGGGTTGCCACAGTTACAAAACTCCTACTACTGTATATCAGGTTGACTTTTTCCCTGGGTCCTCACTGTTGTCATCAGATGATATGTACTGCTGCTTTAAACACACAGATATGTAGCACACAGTGGTATGTGTCTTATTTAAAATCTAATAATGGTGCGATGGTGGTGTGAAGGGCAGACTTTGAACTTTAACCATGGGGTTTAAGGAAAGTATTTCATTAACTGTTTGGAAAATAGAGCCATTTTTATGCACAGTACCTCATTTTCAGAGGCTTAAAAGTATTTGAAGTTTTGACTGACAAGCATTTAATGAAGGGAATGTGTGAGGTGAAGCCTGCTCCCTTCATCTTTCATGACAAATTAAGTAGATAAAAGATCTTGAGTTGATTCCAAGTGTTGAACTTCCATTTGGTAGCTGCAACATTCAATATTATATAATGAAATAAATATGTCAATGCACCAAATAAACTTTATGAGACTTTATGCCATGTCCTTAAAAAGAATGAATGCATTGGTCAGCTCACCAAAAGATTTTGAGTGCAGATTCTTTCCTTGGTTAAGAAAAATCATTCAGTAAATCACAAAATCTAGCCAAAAACACACCAGAGAAGGTAGATGTAAACCACTGGTTACACTCAGGCGATTGAGGCTCAAGAGTTGGGTGTTCGTCTTGCAATCGGAAGGTTGGCGGTTCAAGCTCGGACAGTCTCGGTCGTTGTGTCCTTGGGCAAGACACTTCACCTACTGGTGTTGGCCAGAGGGGCCGATGGTGCGATATGGCAGCCTCGCTTCTGTCAGTCTGCCCCTGGCAGCTGTGGCTACAAATGTAGCTGCCTCCACCAGTGAGTGAATGAATAGTGGAATTGTGAAGCGCTTTGAGGGTCTCAAAAAGCGCTATATAAATGCAATCCATTATTATTATTAAGAAGGCAAGATTAGGGTTTTCCAGAGAAAATGAAAAAATATGGAGAGATCAAACCATCAGTAAACTAGTGTTTATGCTACACTGTCTGCTCAGAGTCTGCAAAATGCTGTAAACCTGATAACCACACTGTAAAAGAACCAGAGTATTTCAAACCAAAGAAATTAGATATTCTTTAAAAGCCAAGTTAGTCATCTGATTACAGCCCAATAGATCAAATTTTTATTTACTGAAGGCAAAACTGAAGGCAGTGAAGCCCACAAACAAGCTGAAGGCAGCTAGAGTAAGGGCCTGACCGAGCATCAGCATTTGGTGAGGTTAATGGGTTCCAGACTGTCATCGACTCCAAAGGTTTTCCATCCAAACATTAAAAATTAATCCTTAACTTACGATACCGTAATCTTAGTGTACTAAGTAGGGCACCTATTACCTCCTAACTGTTAGGCCAATGTCAAAGAAACTTTGCATGAACAACTTCACGCGTATATTGATTGATTTATTATAAATCCCAATTCTTTGGCTTTTTCACATGAATTATGTTCATCTCATCATCGGTTTGCGTTTTTTCATGAGTCACCTTCGATATACATCGCGCACATGTATGTTTAGAGTTATGTTAATTTGTCCAGGTAATTTTGAGCCACTGAAATTGGGGGACTGTGTATAAATGTGTGTAATTCCTAAACAGTTAAAACATTTGAGTCGTTGAATTAAATCTGAAAATCTGCCATTTAATCAATTCTTGATTATCTGTGGTGCACAGAGACAATTCTAGATGACACTTTTTTTATTTTCCATATTTCCCAGGGCCTGAAGTAAAAGTTTAGCCACCCTGTATGGTCAGATTGTTTTATTTTTGACTTGGCGTAACTTTTAGGAAGCTCCTCTTGTACGGTTTTAGGATTGTTTATGGAGCCACGCTTATGTAGTCTAAATGTGGTTGGGATCAGGCTGTGAAGGAAGGACATTTTTTTGACAGATGTTCTGGTTCTTCTGCACTTTTCTGATATTTAACTGAATCTATTCTGTCTCATAAATCAAGGCTTTTTTGATTTACCTTTCTGAATAAAAGCCTACATGCAGTTCTCTCAGACAGTTTTCTTTGTCTCTGATACCTCAACTTGACCTCCACCGTTCCTGTTAAGTACCATTTCTTACTTGTATTATGAACTCAGGAACTTGCTACTTCAAAACAATTTTCTTTCTTTTTGTAGCTTTCTCCAGCTTTGTGGGGATCAAATATTTCAATTTTCAAAGTGCTAAGCAGCTTCAACGAGGAGTCCATGGCTGCTGATTGTTGGGAAATAGCAGAGAAAGTATTAAGAAAGGTAGGAAATTTGTATCGTCTGACCTTTCCTGTTAGACATTGTGAAAAATATATACCACATACTTTGTTTTTGACATTTTCACTCAAAAAAACTTTATACCATGGACAAAATACACAAATCTTTTTCTATTTATCTTCTACTGACAGTCCTCTTTGTCCATTGCTTTGCATGTGGCATTTTCTCCATTTCTATCCTCTCTTTGCACTCATGCTGTACCGGACTGACCCACCACTCTGGGACCTCTCTGTTTTTCTGGCCTAGCTATTAATGCCTCCAGGATATTCACCCTGTTCAAACAAAGGGTTGAAGTATAGAGGCTCCATATGCTGTGCAGAATGCTCCTCGAGACAAATGCGTGATTTGTGAAATGGAGCAACATCACTAAAGCTGACATACATTCTTGTTGTTTTGAGCTTGCACCAGTGTTCTGAAGGAAAATTCTCCAGGTGTTTGTTTTTTAACTTTACTTTCATAAAATGATACTCTGCTAAGAGTATGATGCCACGACATAAAATATAGCATCGAGCATACCGTGTAGTCTTTCTAAAACAAAACACTACACTGCATTAACCTCCTGTTTTCCCGTTTCATTTAGCTAATTATGATATGTTAAAATGGAGAGATTTCACACTTTCTTCCTTCTCTATTCTGATTTTGATCCATGCCACCGTTTTCAGCTTCCCCTCTGTAGCCCTGTGACAGACTGGTGGTCTGGCCAGGGCGCACCCTGCCGCCTGCACCATGACAGCTGGGATCGGCTCCAGCGACCCTGAATTGGATAAGTGGAAGAAGACGAATGGATGGAAGTTTTCATCTTGGCAAAGATATAAGTTGTTTTGTTTAATTCAAGTTAAGTGAAGTCTAGCCTAAGTCTAACAGAAAATAAATACATCTTTCCTCTACATTGTTCCATTATAACTTTCAGCTTACACTCTAACCTCCTCCTGTTTAAAATATTGTCACCACCGGATGCACTCTGTGTCTACGAAATGAGGGTTTTAGTCAGTTTTAACTGTGTATTTTAAAACATAATATTCAAATATAATCATCACTACATTAGGGCCAACATGACAGATACCACATTTGAAACGTGGACTGGTAAAGTGCTCACAGCCTATTCTTGTTTTCCTTTGAAGCTTTAAAAAGAAGTTATGGCTTAGAGAAGGTTCCTTCAGATATTTACAAATAAGGCTCCAGGTAAATGAAATCATTAATGAAGGGATGGCTAAAGCTGAAACGGTGTACTTCCTGACAGCTGAGATAGACTCCAGCCCAACCACGACCCTGAATTAGAAAAGTAGAAGAAGATAAATGGATCAATGGATCAATGGATCTTTTCAGCTCAGCAAAGATATAATGTGTCACTTCAAGTTGAGTTTAATCTATCTAGCCTAAGTGAAATCTAAGAGAAATTATACATGTAATCAATTACATGTATAATTTATTGAGCAATCTAAAATTGTAATCAAAAATGTATCTTGCTGTACTTAAAAAAAGACTAATCTTTCGATATATAACTCAGGTCAGTGTCACTACTGGTAGCATGAGGTGACACCTGGACCCTACAGAGGTTGCACAGGTAATCCAACTCATCTAGGATGGAACATCAATATGTCTCCCAGCACAGCATTAAGGATATTTCAGGAGACAGACAGTTACTGTAGGAGAGCTGGACAGGACCATCAGTAGGACCAGTATCTGCTATGGAGCTCAACTGTCATTTAGCATAAAACAACAGAACTGGGAGAGGCAACACTGGCACTCTGTGATTTTCACAGATGAGAGCAGGTTCAACCTGAGTGCATGTGACAGATGTGAAAGGGAGAAGCCTTGGTGAATGTTAAGCTGCCCGTAACATCATTCAGGATGACGGGTTTGGTGGAAGGTCAGGTTTGCTTTGGGGAGGCATATCTATGGAGGGACACACAGACCTGTATTGGCTAGGCAACGACACCCTGAGTGCCATTAGGTCAGAAATCCTTTGACCCATTATCAGACCCTAACGCCTGTCCGATGGGTCCTGGGTTCCTCCTGCTGCACAATAAAGCCCGACTCATCTGGCGAGAGTCTGCAGGCAGTAACTGGAGAATGAAGGAATTGATGCCACTGACTGGGCCCCAAGTTCACCTAACCTAAATCCAACAGAACACCTCTGGGACATTATGTTTAGCTCCATCTGACGCCGACAGCTTGCACCTCAGACTGTCCAGGAGCTCAGTGATGCACTGGTCATTGGAACACATGATCTAAATATTCATTTAGCTGCCAATTTATCAGATAACTAAGCTAAATTTATCACTGGTGCATTCTCTTGTTCATTGAATCATTGAAGTATTTTCAGCCTAACTTTATTGATATAAATGATTCTGACAAAAAAAAGAAAAAGAAAAAAATCAATCCCATCACAAACCACCACCAAAAAAAAGATTTCCCAGCACATAACACATTTTCCATTAAGGTCGCTCACACCCACACGTGCTTTCAATTACTCTGGCTAATGGGAGCTTTGAGCATGTTGAAATGTAGTGGAGCTGTGAACCAATAAGAAGGTTAATAGGGTAGGTAGTCCTGCCCTGCAGTACGATATAAAACCAACATGAGTGGGGCAGATATCACTGAAGCACAGGCTGTCCACATGAACACTCACCATCCCACCCATTGTCTTATATGTGCTAAACAGTGAGCCTACTAAGTAGCAAGTTCAAATGTTTTGGTCACCACCTTAAAGTACTGATGTTACATAATTGTACCCATGGTTATTTAAGTACGAGTCACATGAACAAACATCGGAACCAAAGCACGACAACTGAGTTCATGAACACAACAGATTTGCTATTTTTCTATAAATCTGTACATCAGTAACTTTAATTTGGCTAAACTGTATCCACCTTCAGTAGTGTAGAAAGGTTTTGAGCCACACATCATTTCTTTTTATTTTGCTTCCAATGATCCAGAATTTCTTGCCTTTTTTAATAGTGACATTAAGAGAATTTTTAGACAACACAGTGTGACAGTCATAATATTGTATTTTTGTACCAACAAGACGATTTCCAAAAGCTATGACCTGAAAACTGGAACATTCCAGGACGGTGTGCGGTGTGTCTTTAAAAAGTCGGAGGAAACTGGACAAGTTGAGGAGAAAAAACACATCAGTGGCAGACCTAAAAACTTATCTATAATAGATGAACAGTATGTGAAAGTTGTCGCCTTAAGATATAAGAAAACCCCGCTACCAGGCTCAGGGAGGGTCAGCCATGTGCCTCGACTGGTTGGAGGGAAAACAGAAGAGAGGAAAAAACGAGCTCTTAGAGGGACTAAAAACAAAAAGTAAACTACAGGAGAGCGAAGGCAAAAGTTCAGAAACATGCAGTAGCAGCACACACGGCACATGAGGAATGAAAAGATGAAAAAGAAGGAGAAATGATCATTGCCTCAGCCGCGGCCTGAGCCTATAGCATGACTAGAGGAGTGTTCACCTGATCCAACCCCACGTAAGCGAGGGACTTATATCACTAACAGGCCAACTGAAGTCTCAAATACAGCTCTGGTAGGTGTTCATTTACTATTTTGGGGTGATTTTTTTGTCCTGCTGCTCAGGGAGAGGAGAAAATGACACCCTGCATGACTATTGAGACATCTGAGGAGGCACTCCCAAGGCACTCTCAACAGGTAAGAAAACCATATTAGCTCCACATCTGAGGCTTCTGTTTGTTCTTTCTACAACACAGAGGCGGACTGCAGGGCTTATATCTGATGGTTTTGGCAGATGGATGTAGTGTGCAGCTTCTTTTGGTGTGTCACATTGTGATGGCATCAGCCACACAGGGGTAAATTAGTCCATTTTTCACTTTATTAGTTTGCTTTGCAGTTTTCTTCATTAATATAATTCATTAATCATTTGGTTAAACCTAACACTGATATTATGAGGCGCGCACATAGTAACATTGTGTGGTTTTTCTAAAATGTTTTGTTATATTAATTATGTTTCTCTTTCTTTGAGTTACCTGGGTTTGGGCGGTGGCTGTTTCCTGTCTGGGCAAAAGGCGTGGCTGAGGACTCTGGGAACAAAATGCCTGCTCAGCAGGACCAACCATGGGCTTACCAGGAGCAGGGGTGTTTTAGGTTTAGTTAGGCTATTCTGTGCTTAGTTAATATTAGTGTGTTTTTGTTTCCCCCCCCTATTGTGTGTAAATGGTTTGGCCAAATCATTATAAAAGCTACCCTCATGTGTCTTTGTAATTAGGTCAGTTTGTGAGTTAAGTTGTGTCTCATTTTGTTTTGTTTAAGTTTCTGGAAATTTCTTTTCGTAGAGTTATATTTAGTTTACCTCCTTTATGGGCCTGCTAAGTATGGTTTTTGAATTTTGTTAATTTTGGACTTTTTGAGGGTTAAAATAAAGAAAACCCTTTTTGAAGATATTTTTTTGCCTGTGTCTTCTTTGCTTTGGCTGCTTGGTCCCTCACACACATGAATATATTATAGTCATCTCATATCATGAAGGGTGAGATTTTGAACTGCTGGCACTATATATGGTTACTTCAAATAGACCTACAGTCTGTGCAAACTCACACTGCTTACCAGAGGCAACCCAAGTGAAGCACAGGCTGTGCGTATGTGCTTTTTATATAGCAAAATGAAAACACCACATTTAGAGTTCTGTAACTTTCAAGCAAAAGTCTACAAGGTCTGTTGCTAACTAGCCTGAAAACAAACCGCAAGCATGGCTTATTTGTCATTTTTATCCAACATTTTTTGTAGCTTGTCTCTTTAAGTTTACAAAAAAGGAGGTTCCCCTGAACGCGAGCATGATCAGCGAGATTCAAAGCCAGACGAGGCCAGTAATGCATGCCCTGTGGTGCACGACGGTGAGTCTGGATCTAAAGTCTGAAGCTACCGCAAGGTTAAAAACAGGTTTCCACAAGCTCTTCTTCTTCTTCTCCTTCTTCTTCTAAAAGGCTTACTCCACAAAAAAGCCTTTTCAAGTTATCAATAATTTATATACTGAAAAAGTCCCAAATTGAAGCTTTAAAGGAAAAGTGCTTTCGATTACGAAGGCAATTACATTTAGTCTAATTTCCATTTCAGGCATTCAGCATTTTCTCTTATCCAGAGAGACTTAAATGAAAAGATTTTCCCACTCACATCTGCTCTTTAATTAACTTACATTTATTAATATTTGCCCTAAAACAAGGACTAAGTAAATTAGCCTCATACAACAAAAACAGGCAACAAAGAGTGGACAGAACTGTGACGCGAGTTGTTTTTTCTTCTACCCATTTCATAATAGATGAAGGAGAAATAAAGAGTATTAGGAGGTAATGAAGTTAAGAAAGCCACTGAATATTAAGGCAGTTACAGCCAGAGGGAAACTGAGACTTCATTTTGTTCTCTGCAAACATGTGAAGATTAACAGTCATTAGGATGACGGTGCCTTGAATATTCTCTCCTCTGGACCTTTTTGACATCAGATATCTTGAAAAGCACAGATGGAACTAAACACATTCATGACTCAGTTTCATGAAGTCTCCCAGTAAGCTGTGCTAACAATACCAGGAACTTCTATGGCTGAAAGGCAGCCTTATTAATGCGATCAAATCCATCTGTATTTTTCTTTGACAAGCCAAAATGGCTGTTGTGAATGAGATCCATTCGCCTCCAAACAGCTGTATAATTTTCAGAATAATATCCACCATTTTTGCTTCTGATGATATTTCCAAACTGCAACAGCAGCTCAAAAAGCTCTTTGCACATTTAGAGAATCTCCTGCTGACAAGCACGGGTGTCTTCAGTTGAAGGCAATCGCTCAGTAAATGAACGTTTCTTTTGCAGCAGGATGCAGTCAAAGCCGCAAAAGTACGACAGGATAATAGTTGACCCTGAAGGAGCTGAGCAGGTATTGGACATGTATTATTAATCAGGTTTTATGGAAACCTGTTCCAACAGAAGAAAGGAGCAGGGTAATATGCCCCATACAGCACTATTCCTTATTATTCACAACTCCCTTAACAATATGCCAGGCATTGTATTCATTATTATTTTATGCACAGGAAAAGTGGAAAATCCTGGCCTGGATTTGATTTTACACGGGGACAGGGATGGATGTGAGCTGCCGGGTTGGCATAATAATATCTAGCGTGGATGACAAACCTTTCATTCTGATGTACAGATGCAGGAAAATGTTTGTGAGCTCTCTGGAATTACCAGGATTTCTAAACTGATTAGAAAACAAGGCCTGATTTTCATTTAAGCCACAAAATTATAGATAAACACGATCTGACCAAACTAATGTTAAACAAATAGTGCAGAATCTTGGCAGAAGCTCTTTTAGCAGCAACAACTTTGATCCCAGAGACTGCTTGGGGAGACCTGCAAAACCACGAGGGGGAATTCTGGCCCAGTCCTCCCCACGAAACTGTTTCAGTTCACCAGTAACTCTGGGAGGTGTTGACTGAACATTCCAGGTCATGCTAACCATCTCAACTGAGAAAAGGTCAGCAGACTGAGCTGCTTATTCTAAAGCTGATGTAGAATTCTGCAGTAAATCTATGTTGTAACTTGTGAACTAACTGGAACCCCCTTTTAACACTACGCTGTAACCTTCCAAGTGCATGCATTAAAGCTGAGATCAGATCTTATATTGGTGTACTGTGTTTTTTTTAACACGCATTTCAATCAAAGTGGTGTTCATTTTTACCAGAAATGCCAAATTCTGCATCATCGTGCTACAGAACATTGCAACACATGTGTTGCACAACTTGAGGTGGTCTGAATTTGTTTATGAATCTATAAGCGTTCTGATTATAGACTCTCATGTCTACATAAAGCCTTTTGTTTCCCTTTCTAGCTTCTAGCTCCTTAATGTTCCTGCTGTGGTGCTGTGAAAGTTTCTGTGTTCAAGGCACGGCTCTCCCCAATCAATCTTTCTAAAGAAGAGCAGACTTTGTCAGTAGCAAGACACTGTATGCCTTTATTTAGCGGGAGAGGCATCTTTACAACCCACGCTTTCAATCTCATCTCCTTAATTGGAATATGTGATTCTAACTAGCTTTTGGTCCCACTCTCCTTTACAATGTCCCTTCACTTCATTGAGAATTGTGGACATTTATTGATGCACAGCTGTCTCTCACCACAGCATTTCAATCAGTTGACTTTGACTGGACCAAAGCAGCAACTCAGTTCATTTGCTTTTCAGCAAGTCTGTTGTAGATTTGCTACTTTGGCTGATAGAAAGATAGCTTCAACGTTCTCCTGAACTCCTAATTGTTTTGGTATCTAGAGCAAATTTATGATATCGGTATCGGACATAAAAAAGTGGTATCGTGCCATCTCTCGTATCTACAGCACATGAACAGTATGTGAAAGTCATGTCCTTGAGAAACAGGAAAATCCAGCAAGAACCTGACACAATACCTGAGAGATGGAAAGCTGTCACCTAACTACAACCACCTACAAAACACAGTGGAGGGTATGTCATGGTTTCAACCTTGTGGTGTTAAAGATCTTGTCAAAATTAATTAATTCAGAAAATTACAGATTATATTTTCTGCGTTCATCTACGACGCAATACCATTTTTAAAGCATCTGATTGGCAACAGCTTGACTTTTCAGCATGACAATGATCCCAGACGCACTGACAATGCAGTAAAAACATACCTGGATTGAAAAACACACAATGGAACGGATTGGCCTCCCCAGAGTCCAGACCTCAACATTGCTGAGGCAGTGTGGAATCATCTTTTCAGAGAACAGAACAAAAGGCAGAAACATCCAAAGAAGAGCTTTGAATGCCCTTCAAAAGAATCCTGGAGACCTTTTAAAGAAATTGGAAGAAAACTTGCCCAATAAAGTTCAGGCTGTGCTTAAAAAATATCAAATTTCGCATTTCTAACAATTGAAAAAAACAAAAACAAAAAACTTTTCTATGTATGTTTGCACTTGTTTCAATAGATCACTGAACCAATTTCCAATTGTCTGCTCCCCCCCCAAAAGAAAAAGTGGCTCAAAATTTTTGCACAGTGGTGCATGTTTCTGCTTATTAGTCACTATTTACATGATGCTCATGTGGAGGATATCATACCACTGTGGTTTACACCATGTAATCAGGATGGAAAGCGCACGAGACACGGTTCTCCCTCTGAAACCTGCATAGACGACTGCAGGGCCACATGACTCTGACACAATAACCATCTTCCTGAACCGAGAGGCACAAGAAAGTCTGAATACTGAAAGGCATCTTGTTTGTTCTGACATTTTCAAGGCAGACTGCACAAACTATCCTTGTTGTCTGAGCAATAAAGGCTCTATGTAATGTTTATATAATTTCCGTAACTGCAGGCCCTTCAAAAAGTGTCTGCAGTGATTTTAAGAGTACCCTGATTATAGCATGTCATGCACAGCTTTTTGGTTGAAGACATGAATGAGGCTGATTTTAATCATCAGATTCTTTAACTTTCCCAACTGTCATGGCATGAATCTCAGAAGGCATTATGCCATCCACAGTTTCCATCCAAACGTAAAGACATGCAGCCAAAGCACAAAGTGCAGCAACAGTAAACAGGACTCCTGCAGCCCTTCATATCCCTGCTCTCTCATCTTTTTTGTAACTCGATTTACAGTGGTCCGTAATAGATATGAATAAAGTTGTGGTTTTATAATAGAAACAGCCTGACAGACAGTTTAAGATGCAGTATAGAATCCTTGACATGATAACACTGTTTATCATGTTGCTGTTTGGTGGTGGATACATGCAAAGGATCATGGAACTGCAGTCAAAGAATTTTTGTTCCAGATTACAGCCAGTGAAATTGTAAAGTCATTAGTATTGACAACCCATGCTATCAGTCCTCCTCAGATATAATGTTATTTTGTAGTGAATCATTTATAAAAGTCTGCCATTTGCCTTCTGGCATGCATTAACTCAGACCACTAAACAAATGCAAAGCTTGGAAGAGGAAGCTTGCTCTTATTACAGAACAATAACACAGAATATCCCAAAGTTGTGTTCAGCTGCGTCTTCCAGAGGAAGACATTCATCACAAAGAACAATGCTAAGAGTGCATTTTGTTACTTCTTTTTTGTTGTTGTAGAGATTACTTTTGGATTTGAGAACTACACCAGTAAACAGAATGAGCACTTGAATCTTCACAGAAACAGGGAGATGTCCATTCATAGGCAAGTAAGCATTTATTAGAGCAGATAGAGCAATACTGTTGCCTTATTCTAGTTGGTTTTGTCAGATGGGTTGAAAACTGCATTACTAACATACAGATGTGCTTTGGTATTACTTTCATAAAGACATTACATATAATGTATTTCAACATAATTTTTTAAAAGATATTCCTCAAAACCAGTTTCTCTCAGAGATTCTTCACTGGAAATGTTTATTTCAAGGCATTCAAAATAATATTTTTTGTCTTAGTATCTGCTCTTCTCATTGGTCTTAAAGGGATGGGGCTCAACTGGTATCTACCATAGACTGTACAGAAAAGATGGCTCTAGCTTCAGGAAAAAAAGAGAAGACAGTGTAGAAAATCTTACAACTGCATTCTTTCAAGTGTCCAGCAGGGGGCGACTTCTGTAGTAGCAATAAGAAGTCACACCGTATGGAAATCAACAGGATGAAGGCCAGCAGCTCCCTTCATCAATAACCTCAGGAAATATTTTTATGAGTTTATGGCCTCAACTGCTAGTTTCAGGTCTTACTTAAAACAACATGACGTTAAGTTTTTTTAAATGAAGACGCCATTTAGTCAAAAAGTAGGATAAAGCAAGGTACCCTGTGGTTCCCTGTGACTGATAGTCACTAGCTGTACTTGAAGAGAGCAATGTCCTCAGTTTCCCAATCAGTTCTGCCCACTGGGCCAAATTTACTAAACAGGGCAAAATATCGTGTGAGTGCAATCCCCTAAATAGCGCTCTTAAGTGTGGTTAGTTTTACAAAAGTTGCTGTTTTCTAAAAAACTGGCACAGTCAGTTCATTCCAACATCAAGCACAAAGAATAAGCCATGCTTTTAATCAGAATTACATTTTGGCATAATTAGCAGTAAACTACACGTCTACTGCTAACTGAAAACTTCATGTTTGTGTGCTGGATTTGACCTTCTACACGCAATATTGTCACTTTGTAAAAACGAAGTCAAATTGCATAAAAGCTCATCAGGAAATGACTCTATGACCAGTCTGGTCATCTTTATTAAAAACATAATATTTACTTTTCTAAATTACGGTTTCGATTAGAGTCAAAAAGAAGTGCAGTACGTGTCACAACTGTGAATGAAAAGTAATTAGCCAATAAAGCAAGCAAGCAATTTATTTATATAGCACTTTCCAAACAACATTCAGCTGAAAACAAAGTGCTGTACACATGACATCACAAATAACAAAGTGAAATAGTATATGTAAAAAAAAAAAAAAAAAAAAAAAAAAATTAAACAACAATTAAAAAAAAAAAAAAAAGCTAATTTAATTAGACTAAACGCACAAAGCCCATTGAGTTTGGTCAGATTTAGCCCATGTCTGTTTGCAAAAACCCCAAAACCTTTGATGACAGATAAAATGCTCAGCTTGATGCTTCAAAGCGGGACTTGACTAGCAAATTTCAAAGCAATGGCTACATCCATCTATTACATACAGTCTATGCTCCCCACTCAGTGAACTGAGACTAAGGAATTAAAACCCTTTTCTATAATCAACAATTTTAGCAGTTACACAAGAAAAATGTGGCAGGCTGACTGTGATGAATCCAGCTCTGTATTCTCCATTCACCAAAACAGTTAAATGCTTTATATGAATCAAAAGGACTTCTTATTGGATTATTTACTCATGTTTCCAGGCCACTGTCACTCAAATCTGATCAAATCACACCGACCTCACCCTGAAGAAGCAAAACCTCCCCATATTAAACTCCTTAGCAATAATATTATCAGAGTTCCCCCCAACCTTTGACTTTGATTGTTCTATATTTAGTAATGAATATTTAACGTGAGTGAAAGAAAAGATGTCTCATTTCAAACTATGTTTTTTAGGGGTGTTAAATCCTTTGGGAAACCTTCACATTGCTTGATGAGGAGGTGCAATCCAATCAATTTCATCTTCTTATCTGCTGGATTTTTTTAAAAAAAGGTTAATAGTAGTAACAGTGGACAGAAAATAGTCGCTTGTCAAGCTGCAGAGCTGCCTGGATTTCATGTTACCTTGGAAACAAGCACTGGCGCTCCAGCAAGTGAATAAGAAAAGGTAAGACTATGTCCAATCCCCTTAACATGTTTGGTAGATCCCCTTCATCAATCACCTGCATCAGGCTAACACTTACAGTGAATCAGCCAAAACAAGTGATTCAGTGCCAGAGGAAAAGCTTTGAAGCAGACGCCTGAGAGCGAGCAGGACCTGCCCACTTTGTCTGAGCCCTGACTTTCTGCGGGATAAAGCTGAGCCTGTCACGGTGGTAACTGCTAAAACGCCACGGGGACCGAGGAGAAGACTTTAAAACAATGGTTACAGACACAACATCTAATTACACAACAAGCCACTAGATCAATACCTGCTTGATGTCCACCTTTCTTCAGACTTCTACTTTGTGTCATTTCTTTTAAACAATCCTGTTTGTGCTGAAACAACAGAAAGCGGTTTTTACGTACACGGCTCTGGCAGTCAGTGGAGGATAATAATTTGCTAAATGTTACCACTGATATATTGTAAACACAGAATTGACTTTGAAACAGGGTTATAAAACACTTTACCGCCTGGGTAATAAAACTGAAAAATGCATTCTGTGTGTGCCTGTCTGCGTGTGCGTGCGTGCACGTGTGTGTGGCAGAGGTTCACAGGTGTTTTGAGACGAGTTTGAATACATTTCCATTTTTAAGCGGGATCGGTATGCATGAATATTTTTAAATTGGGAAACTGCGCAACAGCCCCCTTTCGAGATCAAGAAGTACACGATAAAATGGGTCATGTTTTGTGCAGGTGTGAAGCACGGGCGCTCACACGCACACACAAACAGAAGCATAAAAATTGTAAATGCTTCTAGTGGCTTTGTGTTCAGTATAAAAAAAAAAAGTGCCATAAATGTGGAGGGGGGGACTGAAACAAACTTTGGCTATGATGCATACAGCCTCAGACAGGTTTGGACCTCAGCCGGCTGCTTTGATGTTCAGCTACTTCCTGCTGGAACGTTCGCTCAGAAAAATTTCATTCGCTTCCGCTTTTGTTACCTTAACTGCATCTTCCTGTCTATAGTTATGTGTCAGTGCTGCAGCGGTAATCAGCCACCTTCTCAATATCTAAATAAATACAAATAATTCAGAGTATATACGTGCCCTGTCGCCTGACTTTGCTAGCTTTCTATTTTTAGGTTCATTTGAGATGATGCCATAAGGAGGGGCGTGCGCGGGGGAGAGGAAAACTGAGAGGGAAAAAAGACAAACTGTATCCACAGTGACATCAATCCAAGCGAGTCTTTGAGCCCTTTAAAGTGAGCAGCGTTGGCTGTTCTCAACCCCATTAGCCATTTTGAAAGATGCAGCAGCGCAATTAGGCAGTTGGCACGAAGGGAGGTGAGGAGGGAGCCGGGGAGTTGTCAGGGGGCTTTACTCTGATAAAACACACAGAAAGAGTAACCCGAGAAGACCAGACTTTAAACAGGGTCATTATACAAAGCTGCTTCTTTTTAGATCCACATTACAGCATGGGTGGGGGGCGTGCATTTTTTATCTCAAAAAGAGATCTATCTAAAATTGCCATAGCTTTAACTAGATGGCTGTTTAAAAATGGCCAAAACAACAAAATATAGACCCATGGGAAATTATTTGTCTCAAATGTTGGAAGCTTTAAGACGATAAAATCAAAGTTCTATTTTAATTGGCCAAAAATAGAATCTCCTTAGCAAGCAATGAAAACACAGAACCTGAGTCACATGACCTGCTGTTGTCAAAAATAACAACACTTAAGTTAGTCTATAGGAAGAGCTAAAGCTAAAGAAAAACTTGAGGTGATGCACAATCATGATCACTGCGTGTGAAAAGAAACACTGAAGCACTGGGTCGAACATCGGCCATGTCAATTATACAGTTGGTCAAAAGGAACGCAAGTCACTGCATGGCTTTAGTAAGGTATCTTTGTTTGGCTAAGGGTGAGAGGTTGAGATTTTAATTAGGCAAGCAGGTAGGCGAGCCTGCCAAGGAGAACAGAAAAGGTTAGGGAAGGCCAGGTACTGGTGGTAGATGAAGGGAGGTCAAGAAAACTAGACAGGAGAACCGTGTGCAGTCCTGAACACTCATCATTTTCTGACAGGGGTTAGTAGCAGGTAACTCTGTGCCAAGCTACTGGCTACAGGATGAAAAATTACACCACTTAGGAGGTGGAAAAATCTTCTCTTTTCGGACAATGCTAACAACAACTATTACAGATGGACTGTGCTAAAGGATAAGATATATACACAGTGTAAAGGGGCTCCAGTCTCCAAGAATACTAATGCATTTAAAGCCAAACCATGAACATGATTTTTTTTATTCAGGTTGAGTTCAAGGACACACATAATTTCCTAAATGCACTGGATGCTGAGCAGCTGGCACCAGATGAACAGTTTTATCATCAGCTCTTTAAAATGAAAAAGATTATTATGCATCTAGGTTGCTTGATTAAGACTTGAGGGTCTTAGCAGGGAAGAGTCTTACCCTCAGAGGTATACTGGAAGGGCTTGAATGCATTTTCAGGCTTAAGAAATGAAAACTCTTCTCAAGATTTGTTTTTAAATGACAGCAGGGACGACTGAGGACCATTTAAAAAAAAAAAAATCTGACATAAGAAAATCAACAGGCCGGAAAAAAAGCATCATCCTTGGAAAACCTGTCGCTGTTGAGCCAGTTAAAATGCCTCCAGTCTGTTGTCATCACAATTGTGCACGCAATTTGATCCAATCTCAATACACAAATCAGTTAGCCGTGGCTGGCTGACTTGTCAACAAACATGACCCCAAGACGAGGAAAACAATGCTCTCCACGCTTTCAGGCTTTCTTTACTACTAGAAAGAGGCAGCAAACTTGATTTCTTTAAAATATGGTCATGAAGTAACAAATATAGTTACACCTGCTGGCATCTGATCATAACACAGGTTTAACTATCTCTGGATCTGCAGTTACTTACACTTTGCATCAACATGATTTTATTTTCCTGTTTTTTAATTCAACATAACAAATGTCATAACTGAGACATTTTTTTGTTTTGCAAAAAATGTATCTTCATCTTAAACAGGAAGCTAGCAACACATTTTGAAAATGTGAGATAGTGGAGGATTACCATTGTGATGCCTCACATCTGCACTTTTTTAAAAATGCGTAGCCATGCCACGGCACGATGTGGATTGGGACACAGTCTCACTGAAACAATTAATACCCTGCCTGTAAAACATATTGGAATGACAGCATATGTGTCTCCAAAACCTGTATGTCAAGCCGGCTTCAGCATTAATGGTGCCTTCAGAAATGTTTTGGTCTGCCATGTGCATTATATCCTCAGTCACACTGGAGTAATAGTACGACAGCGACCTCCTCTCCAAAGGATTCAGTGGAATTTTTCCTCTTTCAGCGACTGAGCGTGCAACAGCCTCAGCCTCTGGGTGATTGCTTTGCACTGAAAGGCAACTGCACAGCTTGCCTGGTGGTAAGCAGCCTGTCTTCAAACAATCACAGTGTGACTTGGCCTGGCTGCAATCACTCTCAGACCAACTGGTGAAGGTTTGTAAATAAATGCAGTCTAATTTAAAAAAGGACAGTTTGCAAACACATTGTAATCAATCTGAGTCTGTGACACGTATATTTGCAAAGGGGGAATCTATTCAACTGGTTGGCAACAGGATTGTATTGTGTTTATATTATATGAAAGCATGGCTACTGTGCCCCCCCCACCCCCCATGTGATTTTAATGTTAACTTGTCATCTTGAGCAACTACGTCACTGTTTGTGGAGGAAGGTCTGTTTCAACTCTGTGTGAATCAGACTGGAATTTAAATTTTAACCTCCTGAGACCCAAACTCTTTCATGGCATGCATTTTTAATTTCTCTTTGCTATTTTGGCTGATTGGGACCTGATGAATGCAAAAACAAAAAAATATGATTTTTTTTTTTTTTCTACCTGATTTTTGTTTCTGAGAAAAATAAGATCCACACATGAGGACATTCGCTTTCAATTTCGATAGAACAGTAACAGAATAATGTCCTCGTAAGTGGATATTGGGCCCTCGTAGAGCAAAATTTAGTATTTTGGTCTAGACAACCCAAAATGTGATGTCCACATATGTGGACGCCAGGTCCTAGGAGGTTAAATCAGTAACTTGAATTTCTGTGTATGCAGACGGCAACAGATTTGCAGTTTCTGTTGATTTATCACAGTTTGCCATCGTATTATCACAAACACATTGCACAAGTTGCCAAATTTACCCTAGGCAACTGATAACAGACTGACTCATTTTATTGCTATCTTATGTTTGTCTTGACATTCTGAAGTTACTTTGGTGATGAGAATTAGCTGCAAGTGGAGACCAGAGACAGCCACGTCATCTCTGTTCACTTCAATGGACCAGGAATAGTTCATATACTTTTATAAACACTTTTAGTTAGAAACATTAGCTGCACTAAAGCGATGTAGTCGGACAAAACTTTGAGATGGAATTTTAAAATGTAAAAAGGTAAAAAACAAGTCTGCATGTTATCCACTAAACACGTACTGGAACTATCTGAAGGCTACACAAACCAACTGACAACCTTAAATTCTGAAGCCCCGCTGACACAACTCGTTCTCACTCAAGGCATCTAGCGGCGACCTGGTCCCCTTCTTCAAGTCAACCGCTTCAATGGTTTGAGTGATTTACAAATCATTTTGCTTTTACATCAATTTTCACAGCAGCTCCACTCTTGTGGCTATGCAGTGAGGTTATCCATTTAAAATTATGCTAACTAGCACTTAACAGAGATATAAAGATAAATGAGGCTGCTGGGCTGCCATTGGTTTTGGTCTTAAATCAAGCTATCTATCCAAAGTCAGTACAAGTGGTAAATATTAATAATGTCTATCCAACATGATAGCAATCCATCCAACAGTTGTTTAGACATTATACTCAAAACTACAAATATGAACCTCACTTTGTGGCCTGCACAGCTATTTGCTGCTCAGGAATAGAGACAAACACATCGATCTGTATTTCAGTCATTGCAGCTAAAAAACTCATTTTCAAGCCAAATGAAAAGCAAATTTACTTACAAAAATTATTCCAATATTCTGCATGTTAGTCTATTTCTTCTGTACTCACCACTCTAATTAAATAGCTGTGTTGTGAATGTGATACTTTAGTTTCATAAGTTACAGATGACATGAGGGGAGAGTGGTGATGCGGCCGTACCAGAGATGTGTTGAAGGAGAAAAGACCTGTCGATACTTCTGCAGTTCCCACTGGCTGCCAATTTAAATCAACATTTATAGATTGCTTGATGCCTCTTTTAGTGTAATTAATTTAATTTAAGACACTGTCAAAACCGTGAGGACACGACGTTACACCAGGTCAGGGAGATTTACTGTAGGTAGATGTAAAGCGAAAAAACTGTACTGCAGTTCATCATCACAGTAAGGGATTGTCCCAGATGACACGAGCAGCACTAGAGTCTTCACGCTCATCTGCATCACAGCACAGCCTGGCACTCCTGAACTTTCAATCAAGTCAATACCAGGGGACAGCAATTTGCCAGCTGTTATGGTGAATGAACTCACTGTTTCGTGGTTCACAAAGACTTACTTACTTGGACATAGTTCGACCAGAATGATGCCAGGGAAACAGGACGTTGCCGACAGCTGCCCGATAGCTGTACACACCCAAAAGCCCGAGGGCGAGGGCGACCTTCGAGACCCACGAGCACCGTCTTTGAACCAGGAAGTAGATGAGAACCAAACAGAAAGCGGACAGCAGGGAGAGGACCACCTTGTGCTCAGAGCTAGAGAGAAAATGGAAGAGAACAGTCACTGGCTGAGAAACGTGCCAGGCACTCAAATGATGAGAAAGGGATTTGCAATTTTCACAATGAAGTTTATATATTTTTAAGGTAAATGCTCAAAGTATTACAGTTGGTGGCTTAAGGCAAACCACATCTATGGTCAGTTTATAGATATCTATATCAATATCTCTCTCTTTCTACATATACATATATATATATATATATATATATATATACATATATATATATATATATATATATATATATATATATATATTAGGGGTGCAACGATACTCGTATCGATATTGAACCGTTCGATACAGTGCTTTCGGTTCGGTACGCATATGTATCGAACAATACAACATTTTTAATTTATTTTATCAACTTTCTGTCTGTTTGACAGCTCAGTGGATCTGCGTTCAACTACTCCGCCTAGGCCACACTGTCGAGTGCAGATCCACCAAGCGCAGATCCACTGAGCGCAGCACAAGCTAGCAAGACAGAAGCTAAGCTCATTGCAACATGGCAAATTGAACCTCCCCCACCCTCATTCAGATCTGGCCTTTGGAACTATTTTGGTCTTCATGTGATGTATGACCCTGAAGGTAAGCGCGTCATGGACAAAAGTAAAACAGTATGTCGGATGTGCCACGCAATGCTCAATTACATGGGTGGGAACTAGTGCGTTAGCGCAGTTTGCTCGTTAACGTGTTGACGCCGTCCAGCCGCACGCATGAGGCGATCCGCGGTAGCTCGTTAACAGAGATTTGCCGTGTTGTGGCGTTAACGTCATTTCAGATTAACGCTGACAGCACTAGTGGGAACACAATGAATATGACTGCACATTTACTCCGACATCATCCTAGTGCAAAGACAAGTGGAATTATTATTTTTGGACTCTGCTAGTAAGTAGTAAGTAAGTAAAGTTTATTCATATAGTACCTTTCTCAGACATGTGTCACAAAGTGCTTTACAAGAAGGTAAGAAGACATAATACAGTCATAAATACATCATAAAACACCCGTCTAATTAAAAGCTTTTTGAAATAAAAAATGTCTTTAGCTGCTCTTTGAAGGTCTCCATCGAGTCCAGACGCCGTAGAAATAGTAGAAGTGCATTCCACAGTCTGGGGGCAACAGCTTGGAAAGATCGGTCCCCTCGAGTTCTAAAACGAGTGTGGGGGACCACTAAAAGGTTTTGATTCAAAGACCTCAGGTTACCAGGTATGTGTACAAATCAAATCAGCAGTATAGGGAGGGGCCTGTCCCTGTAATGCTCTAAAGGTTAAAACTAGAGTTTTAAAATGGAACCTAAATCTGACTGGGAGCCAGTGTAGCAACTTCAAAACAGGGGTCATATGAGCTCCCTTGTTCGAGTGGGTCAGTAGCCTCGCTGCAGAGTTTTGAACAACCTGTAGACAAGCTAGCCCTTTCTTGTTTAGACAAGTAAACAGGCTGTTACGGTAAGAGAGCTAGAGTGGCTTTGCGTTACACACTTCAGGATAATCCTTAGTATTCTGAACTGTGAATTCCTATCATCTAACAGTTAATTTACTGTCTAAAAAAGGCTATTTTCTCCTTTCCTTTTAAGGCCACACTCTTGAAAAACCAGATGTATTCTGACTGGGCTGCCCCTCACACCTGGCTCCACCCACAGGTGGGTGGGGCTTCTGTCTTCACAGCCATAGACGTGTCCCTGAGTTGACTCGACAAATCCAAGAAAAGAAAAAATATTGATAGACCAGCTGATTAAAGCAGTTTGACGCTTTAGCTCCTGGCTCTCAGGGATTACTTGGACATACACTCACCTCATTACTGTGAACTGACTGTCTTTAATATGACGGTTCACCAGTGTAACTGTATATATAATAACACACGAAGAGAAAGCATTACAGGTTCTCATTTGAAGGCTGAAGATGAGCATTTACTTTGATGAGATGAAATACTGTCAGTCAAGTCCTCTAGATTCAGGTTAAATTTAAAAGAGGCACAGCCCCTCAATTGTTTACTGGATTAAAGTCTGTAATAACGCCACACTGAGCACCGATAGGAAATAGTAAGACATCAAAGGACATATCAAAGTTGAAGCCGTGTATTTAGCCATTAGCTGGATCAGACTGGCAGTGGACGTTGAATACTTTGAGACAAGATGAGGCATAACGCTACCTGGATCTCATTATCCAAGCAACAGGCACTGCAGGTAGGAAGAAAGGGCAACACTGGACAGGGAAAAGGTCAGAATCCACATCTCTGTTCCACATTGTGATGAATGTTAAAGAACAAACTATAATCCCCCTGCCTCGCACTGCTGTCAGAATATTAATGGCTCTGAAAAAGCCACAGTTTTTACAGAGAAATCACAGTTTTCCTTCAGTCTGGGCAATCTGAAGACGATTTTCTCTTCTTGAATCTTTAAAAAAAAAGAAAATGTAAGTGGGTAGTCCTATCAGCTTCTCAGCTAGAAAAACACATTTAAAATGTTTTAGTTTCAGAAGAAAAGACTTGCTCTGTGTGTTAACACCACAAAGCTTCCATTAGATGTCTATATCTAGCATTGAAATCTAAATGTATTGTTCACTGAACCGCTTTCATTACGTCTACTACAGTAAGTAATATCCTATATCACGGCTTTCCCCAGAGAACATCAATGAATTTGCTACATTGATCTGTTGCATTTGTGCGTAGGTGGAGAAACAAATTGAGATTGAAAATCTTGTTGCTGCACTGCATTTTAGCCTACTGAGTATATTGTCTGCAGACAGATTGCTTTTCTGCAACGAATGTATCCCCATGTGACGGTTGAACTTCTATCCTTAAACAGTGAACTACGCCTGTTCTTTTTGAATTCTGTTTGATTTGTCCTAAAACATCAAGTGTAGGGTTTTTTTTTTTCAAATTGTAGTTGTGTTGGAAATAAGTTCCTGTTATGTCCTGTCACCTTCATGCTGCCACATATCCACGTAAAAAGAGAAATATACCATACAGCATGACACAGAAGTAATGGTCCTCAGCTTTGCTAGCCCATCAACACCAACAATACAACACTGGTTTTCAGAAACAACATAGTGAAGATTTTGCTGTAGAGCCATATCAGCAATCAGTTTACCACTGTAAATTTAGCTTTGAGTATAAGAGAGCAAATACGCTTGAAGGGATTTATGCATGCATGTAACAGATTTCAGATAAACTTCTGAACTTCGGTGTAATCGCTTTTTGTACCCGGCCCTTTTGTACAGCTTAACACAAACACATCAGAGACAGAACCCTCTATCCTTTTGCTATTCATAGAGTCGTCTGATTTTCCCTTGAGGAGCGATTTAGGAATAAAAATGCTGCCAAGCTAATCTTGAATCAACCAAGAAGCTGTTGCTGTTGCCACTCTCTATTTGCTTTGCTGCCTAGTTAAACAATAAATGTGCACAAACCAACAGTGATGGTTAGTTAGGTAGTATTACTAGCTTTCATGCATTAGAATTAGAATCAATGTTTCTGTAACAATGAAAAATATGACTGTGCAAGAAAAGCACCACTGTAGTAATAGAACTATAATCCTCCACATTTCTCCTCAACTATTTACAGTTTTATTGTCCTTTCTAACATTGGTTGATTTTCACAGCTGTAATTACTAACAATACAATGATCACTATCTGTCCAACCAATAGTTACACAAACTTAGCGACTACTTAATAAACATAGTTTAGCATTTAGCACATAAAAACACTTGTCTTGCTATCCAGGAGGTAGCTGGCTAATCTACTAGCAACTGACCACTTGCTAAGAGGAAATATGAGTGCCTTTGGGTTTTTATTCAGGTAAAGTGACTGGAACTGGGAAACAATCACTGACCACTTAATAAAACACCTGTTCAACTGCTCAGGAATGGAAATATCTTACCAGCAGCCTGTCACATGGTAGCAACTTGTGGATTTATGCAATTTAGGCATTTAAGTGATAGCCAGAGAAGAATGGTCAGACTGCTTCACGCTGATAGGAAGGCAACAGTAACTCAAACACCCAGTTGTTACAACCAAGGTATGCAGAAGAGCATCTCTGAACGCAAAAGCAGTAACTGCAATTGCTGTCAGCTAGCAACAGGAAACTCCAAAATTAGACAATTGAAGACTGATGAGTCTAGATTTCTGATGCAGCATTCAGATGGTTGGGTTCAAATTTGGCAGTGAGTGTAAATTCACTACTACATGGCATTAGGTGATTAATCATCAGTGAAACCAGTTAATTTATATTGTTTTCCAAATACTGCCTGCATTTTCTTGATATGAATAAAATACAGTGACTCAAATATTTAAACTACTTAAAATTGAAGCATTTATCAAAGTTAATATTAGATCAATAAACCCACCTGTTGAGCCAATGCCCAACGTCAGGGATATGAGCCCACTGCACCCCAGTTTGGTTGAGGGAGCGCAGTAGCCGGCAGCAGAGCAGAGTGAATGGTGGCGTGGCTAACGCTAACCACTTCTCTGAGAAAATCTCTGCTTTGGGGTGAGCGGAAGGATGACGGTCTTTGGAAGGGAGGATATGCTCTTCGTCATCTCCAGAGCCCCTCTTCTCTCTGAAGTACTTGCGGCAGACATCCTGGAACACGGTGAGGCAGAGCGTGTTGAGCAGAAAGTACCAGGTTTGGTGCTCTTCCTCTACGAAACTGCTGGCCGCCAGGCTGAGAGTGTGACCGATGGTGCCGGCCAGCAGCAAAACATCCAGCTCTGACAGCGACCAGTCAACCTCACTGCTCCTCAGAGGAGACTGTGAAAGAGAAGAAAAGAGAATAAAAAACAGGAGATTTAGAGCAGGCTGTAAAATCAAAAATAAAAGAGGCCCCCAATATCTTCTGCGCCACAGCTGTATTAATTTCTGCACCTCATTCTGTTAAATTTAGGATCATTTTAAATACAGAGGAAAAAGCTATTCCATCCACACAGGCCCGACTACATACTCAACCTACTTTCACCTCGCCCACCCCAGAGTGATGGCATCACAATTCTCAGTGGGACAATTAGATGGATGAAACTATTGCTTGGGTGATTCACACTAATATAGCACAATACTGAAAACCTCAGCTCGTGACACTCATTATATGACTCATGCACTTCACAGTACTAGGATTACTGCCTCGTGCTTCTAGCAGTCATGTAGCAGTTCATAACAATGAAAGCTTTGAATAGGCGCTTCCTTTAAAAAAAAAAAAAAAAGACTTTACCTCATTCATTTATTCCGTAATTTGTAGGAAATTCTGTCAAAATTAGCATAGATTCTTAAATCGGGGCTGTGAGGTTACAATGACCGTGACCATGACCATCAGATTTTAAAGTCCAATTAGATGTTTGTGCCAAATTTTAACAAATATTCCCAAGGTGTTCCTGAGAATTCATGAGCTAGGCATGAGTTATGCCTAAAAATGTCTGTCGTAATAATTAATCAGTGTTACTATACTCCTTTGAGATTACCCATGATGCATTGAGTATTTCCTTTTCAGTCACCTTTCTCACTCAACATGTGTTAATAGACCTCTCTGCATTGAATCATATCTGTTATTAATCTCTGTCTCTCTTCCAGCATGTCTTTATCCTGTCTTCCTTCTCTCACCCCAACCAATCACAGCAGATGGCCCCGCCCCTCCCTGAGCCTGGTTCTGTCGGAGGTTTCTTCCTGTTAAAAGGGAGTTTTTCCTTCCCACTGTCACCAAAGTGCTTGCTCATAGGGGGTCATATGATTGTTGGGGTTTTTATCTGCATGTATTTTTGTAGCGTCTACCTTACAATATAAAGCCCTTTGAGGTGACTATTGTTGTGATTTGGCGCTGTATAAATAAAACTGAATTGAACTGAATACACAAAATGGACTTAATTAATTAATTAACTGTGTTTTATGCTGATAATGTAAGGCAGAAAGAGGCACTTAGGTACATGCATTATGGGAGTGTTCCAAAGTTTTTCCTGATTGGAGAAATGTTTTGGAATATATGGGCCAATGGTTGAAGTGTCGTTTGTCCAGAGGCTCATGCCAGACTGATTCTTGTGATTTGGAAATGATCTCAAACCCTGATGCTAAAACTGTGGACTGAACAGATAATGAACACTGCTGACTATGAGAAGATGTTGGCTTAATTGTGAAAATGAGCTGGCCTAAGAGCAACGGGAAAGTTTCTGTGACTTCAAATCCAAAGTGAAAACATAACTTGTGTGTACTGGATGTTCGCCAAATCAATATTACCCAACAACTTATTGCACAAATTGACTTATATACCTCTCTGTATGTCAGTGTATTGTTCTGCCTTGTTCTGTGTTGATGTTTTTATGTCTAATTCAATAAGATCTGAATTATAAAAACAAATAAATAAAACGGTATTGTGGGGTCACGCTGACCTTGGCCTTTCACACCCAAACTTAGCTCATCTCTGAGTCCAAGGGAACGTCTCTAACTAACTTGAAGAAATCTCTGACGGCGTTCAAAGAGCTACACCGTCTTCAAAAACGGGAAAGACACAAAGCATTATGGCCAAAATTAATGCCTCCAGCTACAGCTGTCACCAGCGGGAGGTATAAAAACAGTTCAATTTCAAACCCGTTATGCCTGCTCTATTCATGCAGACCAAAACGAGAACAAGCGTTAACCGATGCATGTGCTATTTGCACTCAAATTTAAAAAGGTACACCGTTCAGACTCCTGTTACGATGAACAGAAAAATTACTGCCAAACATCAGATCATCCATCACATGTCACTACAGGATGTACAGAAGCAGGTTCCTGCCTTGGCACTGCTGACAGTGACCATGAGCTGTCATTCATAAATTGCAGTCGGTCTGTTATGGATGCTTCAATCCCATTTTTAAGATTGCTGTTTGTCCAATCGAACACTTGCAAATGATTTTATTCAATGAGCTTAAGTTCAGGCTGAGTTCAGCCAGCCTCTTAGCTCAACAGCAATATTTTAACCTAACAAACAACAGACATGCATCTTTGCCTGTCTTTGCCTTGATGACAAAGATAGGCTAAGATGATATATTCAGCCCCTCCAGGCTACAGTGGTGGCTTCGCTGTGGGACCGGGCTGTTGCAGAACAATTTCCCCTTACACCAGGTTATTGTTATTGCAACCTTTACACCAATCCTTCTCTAAACAAGATGCCCGGTCATTAAATATTTGGTCTAGCAGTTATGTATACACAGAAAGAGAAAAACATTACTTAACTCTGGATATAAAAGTCGTGGGTGAATACATTTTCATATATTAACAGTGCACTAAGAGCAGGTTGCATTTTTATTAAGCTCTTTTCAGGTTTTTATGAATATCTTCTAGATTTAAAAAAAAAATGGCGTGTTCCTAAACTCTCCCAAAATATAGTTCTCTACGAGTCCCATAGTTTAAGTAGAGATTGTTCATCTGTTCTGTGTACGAAACTATAAGTCATCCATGCGTTACTGAGAAAAGGACTGATGGCCTTTATGCCTACAGCTCCTGTTTTTGAGATAAAACATGTCACATCCCAAAGGAAGCTGTAATATATTTTTCCAGCTTCACTGCTCCTTGCTCTTTCCTTCAGTGGCTGGCAAATTGTGAAATCAGAAAAGCCTGCTGCATACTAATCTGTGTTCATGGCAGGGTTTCAAAGTAGATGGATACATACTTAATGAAAATATTACTTGAAAAACAGCAAAAACAAGTAGCAACATTTACCCAGGCTAATATAACCAAGTGATGCAGGATAGATAAAACTTCACTAAATCATTGAGTATACAATTTGCATGCCTTAGCAATACAGCAGGTGACACATTTATGACTCAAGTTAGTCATCGGGTTTAACAGAAAAACTAGAGCAAAACACTCAAGAGATACTTCAGTTTATAGAAAAGTTATTATAAAAAGTATCACTGGCATACGTATTCAACACCTCCTCCACTGTGAGTGGAGGAGGAGGTAGTCACTGTTCATTCAATGACATTCGAATGAACGCTTTCCAGGCAAAATTGCTATTCAGCTATTATTAGAAAGAACTGCTTCTTTTGATGCATTCGGTCATATCCTGGTCTTGGATATTTTTGAAAAAAGGGTTGAGACTGGACCCGTTGAAATACTAGTGCCTACTAGACCCTAGGCTGAACTCAACTCTATACTGCAAAATAAAGAGTCTACAATTATACAGAGAAAACCCCAACAATCAGATGACCCCCTTTGAGCAAGGACTTGGCAACCGTGAGAAGAAGAAACTCCCTTTTAACAGGAAGAAACCTCAGACAGAACCAGGTTTAGGGGAGGGGCAACTATGTGCCACGACTTCTCTGTCTGCTCTTTTCACCAGCAGGTCAGGGCAGATAATTTCATCCTCCTAAGTCTCTCCTTTCTTCCTCCGCATCAAGGTTGCTTGATGTCACCAATAGTCACCTGACTATTGGTGTTTTCTCTGTAATATTGTAGGGTCATTTTCCTACAATATATATTTGTAGAATATATTGAAAGAAAATGGAGACTTTTGCGATCCTACTTGGTTCAGACATCACTTGCAGGACAGGACTCATTTTATCTCAATTTTGTTCCCAAGCACGTCAACCGTTAAATACAACAAGGATCAGTACATTGTCTTTTTCTATACAAGCTAACATTAAGAATTTTCTAGATTTGGTCGTCCTAATATGAATTGTAGCCTCACTTCCCTGTTATTAGCTGACCGGAGTAGCACCTAGTGTGGTGTTCTGCTGTAGCCCACTTACTTAAAGTTTCAGTTTGTTGTGCATCAGAGATGCTCTTCTGCACACCTTGGTTATAACAAGTCAGTATTTGTTACTGTTGCCTTTCTGACAGCTCAGAGCAGTTAAAGCTATTTTCCTTTGACATCAACAAGGCACTTTCCCCCCAAAGTTCTGCTGCTCACCGCTAATTTCTCTTTCTCAGACCACTCTTTATAAACCTTAGAGACGCCTGTGCAGGAACATCCCATTAGATCAGCAGTTTAGACCTGCCTGTCTGGCACTAACCTTTATTCTAATGCTGTCTGAACTGTAGCTGGTCGTCTTGACATGTGTACAGTTATATTTCTGTCTTAACAAACAGCTGAACAGGTGAACCTAATGAATTGCTGGGTGAGTGTAAATTATATCCTGACTTAGTTTTCTGTGCTTTTGGCTGGTCTACACATCACTTACTGGGTTGGGAGGAAATTATACTCCCATCATGTTCTTTGCTGAGAGTCAAGGAAATTTAGTCGAGAAACAATCATCATATATGTTGTAAAAAGGAAGTTTTAGTCTATATATTTAAAAGAAACCAGTTAATTAAGAGTAAGTAAGTAAGTAAAATTTATTTATATAGCGCTTTTCACATATAAAAATCACAAAGTGCTTTACAATACAGGAAATGGGAATATAAAAACAATATAACAGTAAATAAAACAATGTAAAACAATAAAACTATAAAAACAGCATAAGAAGAAATTAATCAAATGCTTTTCTAAATAAAAATGTCTTCACGGGGCTGTTTTTATTTACTAATGCTAGGGTTATGGGTGTGGTTTTACATTAAACAAACATATGAGGGTTTTTCATCTTCACATTAATCTGCGAACCATGAAGAGAGCTACGATATGGTCGTCTACTGACTCGAGCAGATTCTAAATAATGCATAAATATTCTCTGACCATGCTGAGGGCTCCATGTAGAGTAGAACATAAATCAGGACTTGACCTGAAGCCTAATGTGCTGAAGTAGAATATTGCTCTGCCCTGCCAAAAGCCTTTTCATGACAAAGCACAGCTACTGATGTAGCAAATGACCTTTTAGTCTTTCTAGCCTAAAATTATTGGAGGGTCTTTGATGCCACCGTTGCATCTATGCCACTTAACATCACTTTTCCTGTGAAACCAATGTGTCCAGTATGTGTGTTTGATTTAGCATATTCTGCCAGCTGAACCTGCCTTTCCATCACGCAGCTGTGAAATGGTAATACTGACTCAGACTGACTTCCGAGCTCTGCCATTTAAAATATGACTTTTTCCACTCAGGCATAATAAGAAATCATATTAAACGCTCATGCTGGTGACAGACTAGAGTAAGCTCCTTACAAAAGTCATGAGAGACTCAATAGAATCATTTATTAAGGGATTCTTAGCCTTTTTTTGGTTGTTGGAAAAATATAAGCCACTTTTGGCTGTTCTCTTACCCACAAGGGGTCTCCCACAGCAGGTAGCGCCGCATGTCTGAGTTGGCAGATTTTTATTTATTTTTTAACACCGGATGCTTTTCCTGACGCAACCCCAACAGAATCAGTGTCTCCTCCTGGGATCAAACTGGGAGTCATCACTTGATAGGCGAATGCGTAAACAAGATACACATTCCAGGTATTTCACACGTCTTTACAGCTCTTGTACAGAACTACTTTTTTAAAATGACCTCACCTTTGTGTCATTAAAACTCACTTAAATGGAATTCTCATCACATTTTTGCTGGAGCAGCAAGTTTTTCTTTTCGTTTCCACCTTGCACTGAAAGTAATGAGGACAGAGTGAATATATGTTTTGGACAGTTTCCCCAAAGCAGTTATTTGTCAAGTCTAACCAGACACAGCTCTGCACTTAGATCTAAATGGATTCCTGAAAGTATACAACATTATTGTGCCTTAGGATTATTTGTCACATTTTCCAGCACTACATGTTACATCTGGTAGTAGCTTCAAACACACTTTTGTGTGAAATCTGTCCAAAGGTTTGTAATTTTGAGCAGATTTCCTCTTGTCTGACAAATATTCAGGGATTCCTGGGAATTCATCAATTTAATCCTTTGATACAAATACAGTTCAACAATAAAGCAGCTTTATTATTTAATCTCAGTATCAAAATGAGTTTGTCAGTCATGACTTTGAGGACACAGAGTCCACTAACTGCATTTCCTCCCACAGGTTATTAAAAAGATCTTGGCTGTGGAGATCATGGCCATGATTGTAAGCGCTTAATCACCACTTTTGGAACGAGAAATAAAACATGGCATGATACACAACGGCACTTTTATATACACTCTAGAGTAGCAGCAGGACTAAATCCATATGTAGCTTTGAAGGAATCAATAACATTTAAAATCAATTCCAACATCAACAGGAAGCCAAATTATGGAAGCTCAATACAGTTGTTCTATGAATAGTTAAACATTTCAATATATCTGTAGAATGATTTAATACCTGACATTGATTATAATGTGTATGAAAGACTGATTTAGCTTCCAGGTCTTTAACCTGGATTCTTTCTAATGGCCAGCAGGCGGCGACTCTTGTGGCTGAAATGATATCAGATTATTATCAAAGTCGTTGAGTGAATGACCCTCCAGCTCCCTTCGTGTATGACTTCAGTAAACAGTTTTTTTTAAGTCTTTAGAAATTGAAGTGCCAGTTTGACTTCTTACTGAATATAACATATAACACATATAACTCATGTTGTGTTCCCTGTGAGAGTCAAACAGGAGGATAAAGTAAAATATGCTTTAAGGTGAGCCTATCGAGTGACTGACAAGTTATTATATGAGCATTGTCGGCATTATTGATGGGCCTTGGGGGTCCAAGCCCACCCAGTAATCACTGTGCCTCCTCAGCAGAGTCCTACTGACACACTTCAACTATGAATTCATCAAATCTGTTAACGAAAGTTGCTGTGGCCACATTTCTCTCAGTGTGTACTGCGCATGTGTGCTTGCAATTGTGCATAGTGTTTTGGGTTTTTTTGTAATAGCAAAGTGACTTGAGCGAATGCCCTCTCGTTAACGTTGGCGGTCCGTCCAGTTTACATGGTCTTCTGCCAATCCTGCATGAGCATGCGCTGCTCTTCGATTTCTCTTTTAGCTCCACCCCCTGCTTCTTATGACTGATTTTGATTTGCAGGCTTCACAAATCCATGATTGTAATGGTGGGCAACTATGGACCTGTTTACAAATTTACATTTAATTTAAAATTTGTGGGTCTGTCAAGCAGAATCCAGTACTGTGATCCTTCACCAGTTGAAAAAAAACAATCCATTACATAACAACCTGAAAAGATCTGAAACATTAAAGTCATCTATCAAAGCTAAATGCCAAATTATTTTCAGCTTCAAGTCTCGGGATTTGTTACTTTTTCTGTTTCATATTGCTTCAAATCTCACATCTTTGAGTTTTTGTGTTGGAAATTCACCTTGCACTGGCATTTAATAAACTCAACAATAATTCAATTAAGAAGGAAATACCTCCAGGCTAAAAAAAGAGAACAAAATCCATTATTGGTTGCAGCTATAATCAGCAGCAAATATTTGTGTTTGTTTTCATCCACTCTGAAACCCTCTAAATACTTTGAGTTTACTGTACATACAGCAGTACTTTCGATTTATGAATGACTTTCAGCAGCCAAAGAAACGACACTGCTTTGGTGTTTGTTGTGATCAAGCTTTGCTTTTATAAGTGCATTCTCCACTGGGCACATGCTCACACAGCCTTTCAAGGTACTTGGCAGGTAGGATGTTTCATGAATCCTGCAGAATTTCAGTTCAGTGGCTGAAAAGAGCTCTTTGAGATTTTTGTTTCTACATGAGTTGAGCTTCAACAGTTTGTCTGTTTGATTTTTCTGACCAAAGTCTGGTAATTTCACAAAAATCAGCTGCTGGTACAAAAGCACATTTGTCATCACAGGTCATCATCATCACCTGCCTACTGAACTATGAGCACAGTTTTTTTCTTCACTATGACATTTGTAAGACTCAAAAGAAAACAGTCTTTTCACGGTCACTGGAGCCAGAGAAGAAACACCTCCAGTACTGTACGAAATCCTCCACATCCTCCAGTGTGTCGAGTCAGAGAGTTGATTTCCTCTCCCAGCCTAATGACCCAAGTGGATTCTTCTGACTTTTTTTTGCTACATCAGCACTTTCTCAAGAGTTCCCAGAAGGCAAATGAGATGTAACCTTTACAGATAAATTAATAATGAGCAAAGAGTTGCAGCAGCAAAGGGAAGCTACTGTCAAGGCCCTTTAAACAAGCACTTATGACTTAAAGCTTCCATTTTCCACTGAAGAACCACTTCAACCTTTCTATGATTGATAACTTACTTCAACATATTGCTGGGAATTACTTCAATTTGTTGAAGGAAAATTTAACATTGCAGTGATGGAAAGAGAAAATTACTGAAACAAATTTAAACTACCCAAAACCTTTGATAGCACCGCCAAGAGTGTGTTATCATTAAGGCTTAACAAATAAACCACTTATCTTCTAACTGCACCAGCAGTTAGAGTCCAAATGATGGACCGTCTTTAGTTTTCTTCATTTTCAATTTAGATTCACAACAAGTAAAAATCCTGACTGTCTTTAAACTACCTGAGTGATGTTTTTACGTCATTCTCCTAAAGGATCCTGGCAGTGCATATCTTCTAATTTACTATTTTAATTGTTAGTCAGACCCGACACCCCATCTGTCCACTGTGTTAGTGTCTGTTTTATTTACAGAGTTCGCAGTTTTATGGGCACAGTCAGCAACTCTTCTTCCAATAAACTGGACAGTATGTTGAGAAACGGCATCTACTCGCCTAATAGAACCACAGTCTACTGATGCATCCACTCATATAATATTTTATAAGACATTTATATACTAATGTAACTTTTTTTAACGTAACTTTATTATGCAGAAACACTTCCACTTTCCCACCCTCGGAGCCAAGTTTTTGGCAATAAGAGGCAAAAATTAAAAAGTGATAATATGCAGCAATTGTACATTACATGGATTGAATTCTCTAGTCAGGTCCTATATGTGTACATGAATCAAATAAGTGTTTTTAATTTGTTTTGTCATCTTTTAAATAATTAATGGAGGGCAGTTGGTATATAACGCACTTCAGAGTTTTGTATGTTTATGATGTCATGTATGGCTGTGCTTTTTAGCCTTGTTAGCAAGCTAACTGCTGTTTTTGGAGACATGTTTCTAATGTTGCCTCTGTACATGAGCACAGTGGATTTAAAATCAAAAAATTAAGTTGTGTTTGAAGATCAGATTTTGAGTTTTAATTTACAAGCTTTAACAGAAGTGCAGAATTTACTGTTGAGGAATAACATACGTTTTTATACACAGCGCCCCGTTTTCAAAGGCTCATGAGTACTTCGACAATTGATTTTATATGAAAGTTTTATGTCAAGGGGAGGCCTGTTCCCTCGTTATTCCATAAAAAAAAAATTCAAAGAAAACTGGAGTTGATTCCAAGTGTTGTACAAGTGAACCTGTATTTGGTAGTTGTGTTCAAAAGAGAGGCTGATGCAAGGGAAGGAGGCAAGTATTAGTCTGAAAAACCATTTAAAAACAAACAAACACATAAAGCCATTTGAAAAATGAAAAAATTGGAAAAAGGCCAAATCAATCAATCTGGTATATTCCTGAAAAGGCCAGGTCAGCAGCTCAGGAGCACCAAACACCTTCAAAGACCACAGAAGATGAAAATAATTCAAGAACGCTCAAAGAGGTAGCTGCATCATTGTCAAGGTCCACAAGAGACGCCTTCATGAATGGAGACAACAGAGTGCAAACCTCTGGTTGCACTAAAGAACCATCAGAAAATACACTTTTATTAAACTTCCTGAATTAAAGTTGAAGAGCTGCACTTTAATTGCATCTTGATTGGTTAACTTAAATCCCACTGCGGTCATGCCACAAAAATTGTGTCACTGCACAAGAACTAATGGACCTACCTATAAACCCCACCACCTGACAATGTAGACAATACTGCTACAACAATGCTTCAGTTTGAATAATTATTTCTGTGTAGCATGGAAATGTTTCACACACAGGGTAAGAAAACACAGAGTAAACACACTAACACCACAAACTTCTGGCATGTCAGAAGTCATGATTATGTGATCACTGCTGTGTCCAAAAATATTGTTTGTGTTGCCTTTCTGCTACTCTCACCGTCACTCCGAGTGCCTGACTCACAACAACAACACAATATCATTTGTTTAAATGCACTACTATTTCTCACTTGTTTTCTTGTGCGATACTGCAGAGTAATCAAAGAGTAATTATTGCAGCTCTTTACAATCTCTGAAGCATACAATTGTTGCCTGCAGTTTTAAATTGACTAAGAGGCACTTACTCAGACACTTCTTTTAAGCCACTTTTTGGCAGAATCTTTTTTTTACTTGTCAAAGTGAAAATACACTAAAACTTTTTTCTTTTTTCTGAGACTGTTGAGAAGCACTCAAATGATTTAAATCTACATCCTTAAAGACTCTGCAAACTAAATCACTAAGTGAATGCACAACAGACAAGAGCATGCCACCCCATTCGCTCCAGTAGATTTAGCAGGTTTTCTCTCAAATAAATTCCAAAAGTCTCTTAGGTAACGTTTCTCTACCTACAGGAAGTGAAAAATTCAAATACAACAACACAAATCTGTTTGACAAGCAGCGAGGTTTCTAGAGAGATAGATGGATTCACTAACATTCAGTCTTTTATCGTCAGTGTCCCTTTAAAGCAATCAGAGAGCAGCAGAATGGGTTAGCGCGTTAGCTTGTGCATTCATGCTTTACATGCGGATCCACTGTATGTAAGTATGGATCTCTGAGGGCTAACATCTGTTACAATATGTACCCGTGTTTCACTGCACTTACTCACCTTCCCATGAATCTTTGCACCCAGAGGGAGTCTTCGAGTTGCTATAGAGACCAGAATACAAAACATTGCTGAGGAGAAGGCAACGGCAGCAAACACAAGACCCCAGGAGAGGCTGCAGAAGTAACAGGAGCTCTCAGCAGATGTGCACACCAAGACGTGCACTGAGGCAAGAAGTAGGCACAAGAGGTAAAAAGGCAGGGAGAGCAGGGCTGAGAGGATGGGGAGGTCCACTGCTGCGGCACCGCTGAGGGCTTCAGGCATAGCCAGCAGTAAGACCAACAGGAGCTTAAAGGCCAGGAGAGACAGAGAGGAGAGAAAAAGTCTTTTACAAATCTGATGCAATCATTGTAATCTCCAGTTTTATAACCTCCCCAATTTATGTGAACAGTGAAGAGCAATTTAATAACAAACATAATGCATGCATGTACACATTTAACTGATTTTCTAATTGAAAGAGACTTATGATGCTCTTCTTTTATTTATTTATTTTTTTATGCAGTCGTGCTAAAAAGGTTTTACAGATCAGGACAGACTAAAAATCATCTGGTCCTCAGTAGGTCTGAAAATTAGGTAAATACAACCTCGCAAATGATAAATTACACTGTTTCATTACATCCATCCATCTGCTTATCAAATTCAGGGTCGCAGGGGGGTAGCCTATCCCAGCTGTCATGGGTGAGAGGCTCGGTACACCCTGGACAGGGGTCATTATATATTTAAGCAAAAGTGAGCCCACATTTACAAGCAGTATGTGAAAAACTAAGTGCATCCTTACTGCTTCCTTAAAAGAGTAAATAGCAGCCGTGTACTGATAATCAAAAATATTATTTCAGTAAAGGGAGCACCTCTATAAAGTTTGATGGTCTGGAGCTTTTAGATGTGTGTTAACACAATGCCAAACAGCAAAGCCACAGCAGTGGTCTCAGAGACCCAACTGTTGCTCTCCATCCATCTGCAAAGGGTTATAAGGCCATTTCCAAAAATCATTCTACAGTGAGAAAGATTATTCCCACGTGGAGATCAGACTGTGCAATGTTCAGAGAAACTGCAAAAAGCCCAAGAGCTCAAACTGTTAAATGTTGAAGTTCATAATAGTACAATAAGAAAAAGATTGAATAAGTAGGTCTTGTTTAGAAAGGTTGCCAGGAGAAAGTCTCTTCTCTCTAAAATAAAGAATTCAGTGTGTGTGAGCTAAAAGCTCAGCTATAAACGCTCATTTCAGACAGTTTCATGGCTATCACTGACATCAGTAGAAGGGGATATCCCTAATATCCCTAAGAAGAAAGCCGGCTTAAAGGGTCAGTGGCCTTAATGGAAGAGGACCTAAAAGAACCAAGAACCTTGTAGCAAGGCCCAATACAAGATAAACACAATAGATCCCCCTCTAAAGTAAATCTATCTTAGGACGGCTTCATTGTCAGAAATATTTCCACTATCAAAAAGAAAGCATGACACCTGGTGAGGGTTTAGTTTTTACTTTTTGTTGCCGTGCACCTCACTCCCATACTAAAACTGATAAGCAGCACACCAAACTATTACGAGTGCAGATAAAAAATATGATGATCCGGTCCTTACCTGAAAGACAAACACCATGCCTGCAATCATGGAGTACATGTCATACTTGCCCAGCTGTTTGCTCAGAGCAGCGCTCATGGCAGCCAGGGCCTCCAGATACTGCCTCAGGACCTTTTTGCCCACGTTGGTCAGCACCTCGGAGGTGTTTCCTTCCAGGTAAAGCTTCATCCAGTTCCCGTGAGCCTTTTCTGCCACACGAAACTGCTCAAACCCCACCTCTGGAGTGGAGAGAAGTGGAAGGGAGCATGTTTTAAAGCACTATTATTTGCAATGCTCCAGCTACTGCAATCTGAATTTCAGGAGGGAGGGAGTGAGGAGGACATTTATAGCACCTGATTTTTTTAACAGTTTGTGAGGAATTTCATTAGGTTTACAGTTTGATTCTCACATAATTTCTTGGTTTGCTGCCATGTGATTAATCAGGACAAACCTTCTAAAATACAAAAACTAAGTTTTAGCTTTTATATAGAGGAGAAAAACTTTGCTGCCTGGATCTCTGTGACCTAAATGAAATATTCCTAATGTTATAGGATAAACCATTCGCTAACTGTGGGTATTATTTCCTCATAATATGAGCAATTTTTCCCCATATGCTGACATATTAATTAATTACAATGTTAAGCCACAGGTGGCTGATACTGGTACAGCTTGCGGAGTATTTTTACTACGAGCTCATTAAAAACCCAAACTGATCCATGACAAATGTGAAGAAAAGGTTTCATATTGCTGCCTACCCTGTTGTAATTTAGCCAAAAGAAAATGCAGACATATTCCAACTGCTTGTTTTCTTAGAAATGAGACTATTTATGAGTTCATCAATCATTGATGTTGAATTCTGTTTTTCAGAAATAGAAACCTATTAAATTTCAGCATTTTCTTTTTCCCGCGTTCTTGTGTCAATAACGTTCGCTAAATTGAAAACAATACGCCTGTGGTAAAACCATTTAGTTTGGAGCAAAGCAATGTACAATTTATCAAGATGCTAACTATGACAAGCTGTGACTCATTCACATGTTTACAGATGAAATTATGCTCCCTTTCATTTTACTTCAGCCTGTTCAAGGACGAAGCAACGTGTAGGCTTTGAGTAGTGGTATACTTCAGTGAAACACACACACACACACACACACACACACTACTAAAAACAATCACCTATCTCAGCAGCATAGGCAGAGATGATAAATAGTCACTGTGGCTTTGCCAGACAGAAGGGTTGGTTGAAATATCAGAACTTTAAGCCACAGGCATGAATCATGCAATATCAATGGCCCTAGCCATGTTTCATCTGTCTAAAAGTACAGGGATTGGTTAATGGCTCTGCAAGACGCCTGAGGTTACACGCACGCACGCGCACACACGCACACACACACACACACACACACACACACACACACAAAACAAACAAACAAACAAAAAGACAATATGAAGATTGAAGCAAAGCAGACAGAGAGAGAGTGAGGCAGAGAGAGTTTCTAAAGTTTGTATCGCCACAGCTGAACTTTATAAAGTTGCAGGTTAAGTCTACTGTAAGTCTAATAAATGTGACTGCAAAAACAGAGAAACCCCCCCCCCAAAAAAAAATATCATAAAATATTTAACTTAGTGCACCAGACTGAAGCTGAGAGTGGCCGGGCATTATAAATCCTTGCTAAGTTTTTTCTCCAATGAGCTACTTTTTTGTCTTCCTGATGAAACCTCATTGAATACTGAAATCAGAAACGGACAGAAGGCTGATTTCTCCTAAGCAACTCCTCACACGCCCAGTAAAGATTCGACCCTAACAAATGTCCAACAGGCATGCTACTTAAAATAACATCCCCGGCGAATTTCCCAGCAATTTCCCATGATTACCCAAGTGGACGAATACAAAAAAAGGCAACATATCCAAATGTAGGTCTGCTGAGATAATTTCCATTTCATCCCATCTCTATGGAAACCAGGGACCAAAATAAAGTGGAAAAACTGCTGCCAGTGCTGAGTGTTTTTTTATGTTACAGGAAATAGTAGTTGTTTTGAAAATGCCCCATTTACTTTATGTAGAAGTTTGCTTCGGTTCACCACATCTGTTTTTTACATGGGTACATTTGTGTACAAAGTGCACAAGGGCTATCATAACATAAATTGGTTTAAATGTTTACACAGGCCTAGAGATTGGTTGGCAACCCCAGGAAACCTCTGATAATTAGTAGAACCCCCCGCAAGTAGGGAGATCCTGTCTCTAGCATACTGCTGTCATCACCTATAGTTTACATGGAGGATGGCAACTTGTCAGCATTTAGTCTCCGGCCTGTAGCTGCGCATTTTAAAATCTGCTGAATGAAACGGTAAGGCACAACTTTTACTTTGAAGCCAAAAGGTCTCTGTTTCCAGTTTGCATAACACATTTTCACAGTTTCACTATCACTTAGTAAGTAGTTGGCGAGTGTTTGCAGACTCACAGTGAGACTAAAGCAACCTGCTGGCAACCAAAGGCAATTGCAAGAAAGGGGGCCGGGTCGTGGGGGCAGCAGCCTAAGCAGAGAAGCCCAGACATCCCTTTCCCCAACCACCTCCTTCAGCTTGTCCGGGGGAACACCAAGGCATTCCCAGGCCAGCCAAGAGATATAATCTCACCAGCGTGTCCTGGGTCTGCCCTGGGGTCTCCTCCCGGTGGGACACGCCCAGAACACCTCACCCCGGAGGCGTCCAGGAGGCATCCTTGTCAGATGCCCAAAGAAGTTCAGTCATCCGGGAGGGGCTCAGAGTAGAGCGACTGCTCCTCTACATCGAAAGGAGTCAGTTGAGGTGGTTCTCTAAGGAAGAGGCCAGCCACCCTTCGGAGGAAGCTCATATACTTGTTTCTACACTGTAGCAACTGCCAGCAACCACTCACCAACTAGTTGTGGAATAACATAGTCTTCTCTTGCGACCAGTGTTTACCAGGGAGTTACTGATATGTCTCTAGGCCTTAGTTCTTCTAGGCCTTAGCAATCAGTTCCACAGTGTCTACCAGCAAACTCCAATGACTGGGGGTTAGCAGATGTCTGCCGAACAGTCTCTAGGCATGTGTGATTGGGGCCTTAAAGGCCTGGAGCCTGCTTCGTGGGCTTCTGGTGTCTAGCAGTTCAGAACATCACTAGAGCTTGTGAGAAAACACCAAATAGGTTACTCTTCCACTTTAAAAGCATGTCCATAGGAAGTTGCTGTCCATAGTAGGACTGTTCGATATAATGATATATATCGGATGACGATATAAAAACGTCTATCGTTTCATTTTACGCTATTGTTTGTTTCGTGGTGTCACAAATAAACTGTTTACGGCAATATTTTTTCATCGTTTTGATGGTCACTGTATTGGCTATATTAATTTCTTAAAGTTCTCTCTTTCTCTTATATTTAATATAACCACACTACGGACGGACAAGCGCCTGTTTTTATGCGTCGTGTGCTAAAAAATAAACCTTAGTCTCAAACATTAAAACAGGCTTTTCCCTGCAGTATGCCGTGTAATAAATACTCACAAAGAAAACAGCAGCCGTTATATTATACACAAAAGCAGGTTATTCTTTACTAGTGTACATCGCTCAGTAATTTATGCTGGAAACCTACTTGTTTTCCTACTCAAGCAGATTACGCTACCTTTGTGTGCAGAGTGCAAGAGTCTAAAGTTTTTTAATAGCATCTGAAGTCTTAGTCTGTCTCTAATGATGATCAGTAGGATATATGGATTCTTACGTGCATTTACAATCCTGTCCTAATTTTTTTTAGCAAAACACTGATTTACAATTTTAAGCACCTATTTGTACATGGTCTAAATTTACACTTACACAGCTGCAGAGCCTATGCTGTTCTCAGTCTATATTATGTGCTTTAATATGATAGTTTCTTACTTTATAAAATCAGTTGCTCTGCTATAGATCCTGCTAACTGAAGCCCTTGCATGTGAATGTGCTTTTAGCTAGATTGATGAACCTTGGGTTAACTTTTGGACTACATCGTGACCATGAGTTATTAATTTTGTGGCATTAATATTCTTTTACACCTACTGTGTGGGGTGTAAAGTAATCTTCATCTAGGATTCAGCTGAGTTGCTATGCAAAATTATATCACAACACATCAAGCAGTTGTGCATATATGCTATTGAAAGTGATGGAGTTATTAAATAGTAGTGTTGTCCTTATGCAGTCAGGTCCATACAGTAAGTACCGTATCTGTCGGACCATAAGACGCACCGGATTATAAGGCGCATTAAACGAAACAAAACAGTCAGATAAGTCAAACTTTACTCAACTCATTTTTCTTACTTCCTCCACTTCCGTACCATTGATTCATTAATGTGGAATTCTCTCACAGCTGCTCTATTCCCATGTTGTTGCAGTATATTAATGACTAACCTCGGAATTGTGGATGGATTTTTGTCCCTAACCATCGGGAACCCTCATGGTAACTTTTATCGAGTGGAAAAAAGTTAGCGTTCATCCTCCAGCTTCACTGTATTTAAATTATGCTAGCATAGCTGTGTCGCTAGCGATCACGTAGCACATCATTATATACCAGCTAGTCCAACTTCAGTAACCCTACAAACATTACTGCTGTTTAGTTTTCTGTCTTCATTTATGTTGGAAGTGATAGCAGAGCTGTACGTTTGAATTCTTTCAGAAATCTCTCACTCAGAACATGCTATATCATGTTTAGGTGGAAGCTAGCGAGCTAACTTCCTGCTAACTTCTAACTCCATTAAATTTAATAAATTCTGTTTTCATTGATGCCTGGATGTTAAACTTAATTGTTACACCTGGTAAAGCAGCAATGCTGATCATTTTATTAAAGATGAAAGAATTTAGACAGTTTTTAACTCTCAGTGTTGCCGCAGTGTTCGTTTGACTTTGGGACCTGAAGCAGAGTTTTGGACCCAGATTCCTCTGCAAGGCTCCTGACTACGGTAGCCGTAATGCTCCGACATTAGCTTCGTAGCTTAGCAAAGTTGTACTAAAACATTTTTTGACAGAGTTTTGAGCGCCGTGTACCACATAAAATCGGTTTGAGGTCAGTAAGCGCAACCAGAATTCATACATAAGACACACTGTCGATTTTTGAGAAAATTAAAGGATTTTAAGTGCGCCTTATAGTGCGGAAAATACGGTAAGTGAACATTCACACATCACAGTGCATTTTAAAATAAGTTAATCCAGTACCTTTGTGAACCATTTTGAATAAAGCAGAAGCATTGTGCTATTGCCCAAATTTTATAAACCTGCTATATTTGTACCATTAGTTACTCAGCTTCATGGAAGTTAATAGTATGATGGACTATTAACTTCCATCTAGTCAACTCCCAAAATGAAAAAAGTAAAGACATCATCTGAAACTCAAATGTGTTATGCTTTTCTGGACTTTTTTCCCCCTTTGCTCACAACATTTTCTCTAGGATAGCATGCTTAGAATACAACTTAGTCATCAAAAACATTTAGGGAAAACAACTTCTAAATAAGAAAATGCTATGTGTCAAATCATTTATGTAGTTCTATCTCTGCCTCTTTGGGATATTTTAAAAAGATAAAATAAATTACTTCTGACTGATGGTAATTGCTGCTGTTGGTGTATCGAATGCTTCTGAAAGTGAAAGACGGCAAGAGAAAGAGTGGGAGACAGACAAGAAGGGTGGGGGACAGACTCAAAGATGGATAACTCAGACAAACCGCGTGACCCCGAGATGCAAGTAAGGAGCAAAGCCATGTGTGAATATGTGCATGCATTTGCACAGAGATGCAAATGCATGCACAATGCATGTTGAAGATCAGAGCATAGACTTTAAGTCGTGGGAGCTGGAAACGCTCCCACGACAACAAACTGACTAGTATCTAATGTTTGGCAAAAGTTAGTACTTTTTTTTGTCTCAAACTCTTATATCATTGTAAAGCTTTTAGTGCCATACGGTATGTCTGCAAAGTCCCACTGGGTTTATCTTTGACAACCAGGAACTTAAAAATCACTGTAATCACAGACATTTAGAGGATTTTCTAACTGTAAGAAGAATATTTTCTTAACATCTGCTAAACCCCATTAAGGCCCATTAGTGCCTAGTAAAACCGCCTGTTTGAATTGGTTCAGTTTCATCTGACACATGTTGAAATATATAAATTATCAAGTCTGCATTTTTGCTCAGGATTATAGCCTTAATTAAGTAGAATCTTTTGAGCTTGTTAGATGATGCGATGCTGCCTTCACTTTAATCAAACTGCTTCAGGTTAAACCATCTAAGAAGACGCTTTGATGCCAAAACACAGAGACAGACTCAAAGTAAATCACTTTTGAGCCATCTTAAGTCTGTACCATCTGTCACAACTGTTATACGCACAAAACTGAGCGGACTGCAAATTAAACTGTAATTTAAATGTAATAATGACAGTGTTAGCATCAGTTCACATATGTTAGCTCAACAGCTTGTTGAAATTAGCTTATTTTACTACTTGCAATAGAATTAGCAGACTCATGTTGGTGTTTACTCTTCTTTTAGCTCAGTTCTTAATCTGTGATTATGTATAAAGACAGTATAGGTCTCCATTAGTCCATCACTAGAAACATCCCCTTTAACATTATCCTTACTCACTGTTAACATCGGAATATTTAAATGTGCAGCTTTAAGCAATGAATAGGTTCAATGCAAGTAGCAGGCGACATTATAAATTACTTTCAGTTTGTGGAATTACAACATTAGCTGGACTTTTTTTTTTTTTAAATTTAAAGTATGCTTCCCTTAAATTTAATAGTTTAGGAGAAGGCTGAGGAGTAGGGAATGATGGGAATTGATGGATGTTCCAGCTTCAACAGAGTTCTAACTGACATGAGGTAAAGAAAAAGTTCCATATCTCAATTTTGGAATAACTATGCCTTAAATTATTTGGCATACTCACCCTGCTGTGTGCAATGAAAAAAAAAGTAGCTACTGACACCATCACCAGCCAGGAAACAATACAGCATGATGATGAGAGTACCTGTCAAACAAGGTCTTGGCTTTTAACGAGTCCAGAGGAGGAACACAGTGAATCTGCAACCCACCTTTCTCATAGTCGGATATGCTGTCTTTGAGCAAGCAGCTGAGCTGGTGGCCATTGAGATGCAGGAAGCGCAGCTGGTCTCGCAGTGAGGTTTCCTCCAAGACACTCTGGATCACGCGGCCAACGCTGTTCTGAGATATGGGCAGGCCAAGGCCTAAGGCCAGGGTTGGGGTTAGGTCAACCTGCTCCACCACTCCTGGTTTCTCCATTCCCGCTGAGAAGACAGGGCAAAAGGGCAAATAGTAAAAAAGACACAGCTGGTGCAATGGCTGATGGTGAAATAATAACTGGCATGCTTTTGGCCCAAACAATTTTGATTTTGAAAATATTTGTTACCCACAGTGATTTTTTTGCTCTATCAACCTGAATCTACAATCTATCTGGCTATGCTACAACCGTCCAAGGGAAACAGTAGTTGTGTGATCTCGCGTCCAAATGATTGCTCTGAAGATGGGGACCAGTCTGCAACCACTTGCAGTCAGCTGCTTTTTTTAAAGGGACTTAGGGGGTAAAGAATGCAATAAAATTCTGGTAAGACAGTCTGCTATTAATTTCTGATTGAAAGAGGTCAAGCTGGCAATTACATGCACCAAAGTTGTACCAATCAAAACAATAACTTTGGTTACTAGCTGATAGGGGTGGGGGAAAAAAATTGATACTGTGTAGTATCGTGATATTTTGTTTGCTAATAATGTATCGATACAGGGACAGCAGAAATCGATATTTTGTTACAAAAAAGGTTTTTGTGCTCTGACTTCAGAGCATGTTGATCCTTTTTCTGAGCAAGAATCCTGACATTCCTTCACTGTCCAAATGTGTTTAACTTTTTTATGGCAGCAATAAACATGACAGTTTAGTTATTTTAATTTAAGACATGTTTTATTTTAATTAAGTTTAAAACTTGTTTTATTTAATGTAAAATTATATTTTGTTTTAATTTACTTTCAAATTCTTCAGTTGCTGAAGGGGCTGCATAGTTTTCATAAATTGCATAGTTCAGAATAGCTATAATTGTGCCAGATGGTTGCATTCAGTTAAGTTGGACTAGACTGTAATACAAACCATTCAGTTTGTCAACAATACAACTGACTGAAATGAGAGAAAGACTGAGTGCGAGACTTTGATATTAGATAAAATGAATATTGATAAAGTTTACCTTTATGTACAGAATCTGAATATCGCAAAATATTTTTTTAAAAATCGCAATAATATCGTATTGTGCGTTAAGTATTGTGATAATATCGTATCGTGGGATGTATGGTGATTCCCACCTCTACTAGTCGATGGTAACAGCTGTCTGAGGTTTTGTGTCTGCAAATACTTGCCAACTAGGAGGTAAGTGGATAACATAAACGGAAGAAGGTTTGTCTTCAAAATTAAAAGCCCAAATGTGTCAAAACGGACAACTTTTACTTTGACTGTTTGTGGATCACTATAAACAGAAGCCTAAATCAGAAACCATAAAATGAACAAATTGAAAGAAAAAATATCATTATTATATGATTTGTGGTTGTTTCTTGAAGCTTGTCAGACACTTAAGTTGATACTTGGCTTCCTATCCTGAGCTTTCAAGTATACAAACAGAGAGTGGGAGTATTTTCCCAGATTGTCATTGGAGTGAAGTTTTCAGGTTACAATGATGAACTAAACTGGTGTGTGATATATTCAAAAATGAACAAAGCAAATCACATGTCTGGGAAAATGGGAGAGCCACATACTGAAGCATGAGACAAACCCCACAGCTATGATCTAATTTTGTAATTGGACACAATGAAATAAGCCTGGGAATTATCCATTTCATATTAAAAGGAGATGGATTTGCAACAAGACACGGGCTTTGCTGTATTAAGCTCATAGCTATTTGGGATAATGCCACAAAGCTATCAAGGATATCGGCCTTGTTTAAATCTGCTAGTTAGCGATAAAGGTCCCAAAAAAATGTCCAAAAAAATAATAGTCTTCTTCTCAAAGGCGAGTACTTTTCAAACCCGCTGGAAAAAATTAATTCATCTTATCAAATGTTAATCCCACATTAACTGTGTCTAAAACCACACATTAGAATTTTACAATGTTGTTTTTTGTTCTCTGACAAGCAGTAAGTAAAAGCCTATACAGTTACGTCCAATGAAACCTCTTTAGAACAGTACCTGCTTGGTTTGCACTGTAATTTCTGACTTACACAGAACGTTCCCACAGAATAGATGTGTCATAACGCAGTTAAAGGTTACAGCGGCTGAACGCTGATTCATAATTGAGAAAACTGCAGCTGGTGGAAATTCAATGTGCAATCCAATATCTGCCTTGCTAATATAAAATACAGCCATAACCATTCATACATTTTTGAAATGGTACAGTGAGGGATCATTCAGAACTTCTGGAGGTCACAGTTTGAGCACTAGCACATCAAACCAAAACAAATGTGTGTCGACCATGTTTTTTCATTTATGAACACAAAGGTTGCGTATTTATTTTTTAAAATCCAGCTTAAAGGATGTATATAAAAGATGAAGAATGCCATAACACCATCCTAGCTTTTTGAAACAGGATGTGAGGAGCAAGAGGTGGATTAAATCTGAATAAGAAAATGATGGACACTGCACTTTCACAGGGTCAGACACAAAGTAGGTCTGCAATAAACAATATCCTGCTTTGTGCCCCTTTATGACTCTAAAGCTGCGTCCGTGCTGGAAGCAATTCACAGTGCCGAGGTAAAAAGTCAACACTCAGTGACTATGAGGTTAAAAACCCCGACACCAAGTGGGTGGATCCCAAGATAAATCTGAGTCAACTTTGAGGGGAGTGATTGAAGCAACTACCAATAAGACCACAGGGTATTGCTGACTGATATATAACCTGGTAGTAATTATATTAAAGGTTTAGGCAGCCAGAGTCTGTAATTCCGGCTTCACAGCGATGGGCGAAAATCCAATTGCTCCCTGTGTGGCTGCAGCCTAATGGAACCATAATTTACAAGATGAACATCATATTGTATTCATTAAGATTTGAAACTAGTGACTGAGACCTTAACATCATTAGTAAAATAATTATTGAAGTCACAAAACAAGAGAGTCAATGGTAATTTCCCCATTGAATTCTATTTCATTTGACCTCTTTTAGAAACCAGTGTTGACTTAAGTCAGCTTCTTGAATTACGGCCATTTGTATACAAAGGATGCCCTTTTCATTTTAAAGTAATTGGAAAAGACATCAAATTAATTGCCAGGAGAGGCCTGTTCACTCGTTATTTCATCGCAGATTAAGCAGAGAAAAGACCTGGAGTTGATTCCAAGTGTTGAACTTGGATTTGGTAGTTGTTGCCTGAGGCTCTCAATAGGAGGCCTTCAGAGCGCGAAGGAGGCCAAAGGAAACAAAACTGAAGGCGGAGGTCGACAAAAAAGCAGCTGTAGTAAAAGCCTACCAGAGCATCTCAAGGGAGGAAACACAGCATTTGGTTTATAGGTTCCAGAGACAAAGAGTGATTGATTTCCATTAAAGTATTGAATACAGTCCCTATATTTAAAAGGATGCTAGTTTGTCCAATCACATTTGAGCATCTGAAAATGGGGACGGTGAATGAAAAGTTTGTAATTGCTACAAATTTCATTTAAAACTGTTGTTAAACTCCTTGAATTAAAGGTGGAGGCCGACCATCAATCACATCTTGATTGTTTGATTTAAAATCCACTATGATGGTACATGGTGCTACAACATTACAAAAAAGATCTCATTGTCCACAAACCTATGGACCTAAATGTATGACAATAATCTGCCTAATTAATACATTATTAATTATGTGTTATTACAACAACAACAAAAAACTCCAAGTGTCTTCCTGATTTTTTGCATATTTCCTTGGATAAAAGATGGCTCCTTTGCTGAAACTCCTCTCATAATGCACTCCATCTGCAATGCAGACTCCAAGTTTCCATAGCACACTTTTTTTTTAAAGTTGTCAGACCAGTTTCCTATAAAGTCACAAATCCACCTAGATTTCATTTGAGCAAACACAAACTTTCCACTGTCAGGAGAATTTAATAAAACATTCTTTCTGTGTCAAAATCCAAGATAAATACAAATTATCAAAATACATTTTCTAAGCAAAAACTGAGGAGGATGATTACAGAGCTAAACAATAACCAGAAGATTTCTGATACCAACAGTGTCTTATTAACGCAGCTTTGCCCCAAGTAACATCAATTAAATGTGCTGTCAATCTGCAGTAAGAGGGTTATTTTCTCAATGATGCATTCAGATTAAAAAGTGAAGCTCAGGTAGTGAGGTGGTGCTGAAGTCTGATCGTCCGCAGCATGTTCTAATGAAAACAACAGACAGATGAGCTCTCTGCTAATGACCAATCATTCTCACAACGTTCAAAATAAAGTTCTGCTAATGAAGGCCACTGATTGCACTAACTGATGCATTAAAATAGAACACACTTGCATCAATATATTTATATCTAAAGTGGTAATGAGTAACAAGTCTGTGCCTACAGAAAGAAAAAAATCAAGGTACAGAACTTTAAATAGACGTCAGTGTCCTCAATGTAGTTCAGTGATTCAAATAAATAGATAATAACATAAAAATGTCCCTACATCAAGGAACTATAGGGATGTTTCATGATTGCTAGAAATCCATCCATCCATCCATCCATCCAGAGAAGGACTGCTCAGTTATCAACTAAAGCTAACATTATTGGTTAGTGAGGGGCATCCATGAACTATACGGGTGAAACACAGAGACACACGTATCTGCTGATAGGTTCCAGGTAAACGGCTACTTGAATAAAATACTAAAATGTCACTCACCAAAACTGAAATCCAAACTTCTGATGGGTGGCATCACACCACTTCCACACTGGCTTCATTGTTCGGCCCTGAAGGCTTCTGCTTATTTTAACTACCGTTAATCGAATAGGACACAAACACTCTACAAACACTGACGGCAAAAGACCTCGTGATATTTTTTGATCGTGCTCATTTAAACTTACATATTCAATGTTTCAGACTCGTTTGGATTTTGTTTTATGTTCGTTAGAAAAACTTTAAGGTACAATATTTTCCACTCCGTGTTTGGCATAAAGATCACCGGTTTATGAATGAACTTGAATGAATGAATTCATTCAAAAGAAGAGTTTATTTCATTGAAGAAAACACATAATTTGAAATGTACTTGATCAACTTTCTGTGGTTGTTGCGTGTTTAATATTTAAACCAAAAACCTCTGGTGGTTAAGAAAAGAGTCAGTCAACCTGTGAGCCCAGCAGGAGGCATAAAGTACAAACAAAACCACACACGCTGTAGCAACTCCACTTAACTGTTAATGATTAATTAAGGTGAATGGTTCACATATAAAAAAATAAAATTAAAAAAGTAAGTGCCAAGACAGTTTCAAAAATAGACTTGGCTGAAAAAGAAGCAATTATCACAACCGTACTTTCACACTTAAACACATTCATCGCTGCAAAATAAAGCTCTGCTCATAAGCCTCTGTGTGCAATGACACTGTTCCTCACACTAATGAAACGTTATGTGTGAGAACTCAAGAAAGGCTGTAGCAGCTGGCAGACACATTACAAAAATCACACAAGCTCTTCAAGTTAATGGCAAGTCTGCTGCCACCTGCATCCTTTAAACGTGACCTGTTCTGATCACTTCCAGATCCATATTTTCCATTCTTGGACACGAGCAGATTTGATCACATTTAATCTTCTCGTAACATCCTGCAACTTCCCAAAATTGACATCATTTACTCCGTGCATTACCCTGCTAATGTCAAAACCTCAGATTCCTGGCTGCTGCTACTGTTGAAGTTTTAAACCAGCTCACTCTGGAGAGCCTGTTGTTAATTTCATGAACATGTTTGGGTTGTTCACAGCTCATTTAGATTCTTATTCAAATTCTCTGCAGTCAAAGATACGATAAGTACTGAGTAATCAAAATGCATAAATGGTGTGGAATAAGTCATTCTAGCGCCTGTTACCCTCCCTTTAAGCCAACTTTCTTATGATTGGCTGATTTGTAAAGAGAAGGCCTGAGCTTCCGTGGCCAGAATATACCCACTACAAGGTGTTTTACAGAACAAGAAAAAACATGTAAACTGAGCATTTAATACAGTCTGAAGTATTTGGCTCACGTGGATTACTTGAACATGTCCTGAGCCATATTTCATACGAATATCCACACACAGTCACGGGTGTTTTAAGTAACTCTGAATGTAGTGTTGTGTTGGTGCCAGACGGGCTGGTTTGAAACTGGTCAGGAACTGCTGATCTGCAGGGTTTTTGCTACACAGCTATCTCTAGGGTTTATAGAGCAGGTACAAAAAAATACAAAGAGAAAATGTCCAGTGAGCAGCAGTTCTCTGGGTAAAAATGCTTAGTTGAAGCCAGAGGTCTGAGGTGAATGGCCAGGCTGCTTCAAGCTGATAGGAAGAGAACAGCAACTCAAATACCCACTAGTTACGGCCAAGGTATGCAGAAGAGCATCTCTGAACATGTTAAGCCTTGCCTTCCAAATGCAGAAGCAGCAGAAGACCACATCTGTCAGCTAAGAACAGGAAACTGAGGCTACAATTTGCACCGGACCATCAAACCTGAGGAGCAGAAGATTGAGATTCTGAACAGGCAGCGTTTCTTCAATCTCTGCTGCGACATTCAGACGCCAGAGCAAACAACATGAAAGCATGGATCCCTCCTGCCTTGTTTCAATGCTGCTGCTGGTGTAATGGCATGGAGGATATTTTCTTGGCACACTTTGGGTCCCTTTGTGCCAATTGAGCATCATTTAAACATCACAGCCTCCCTGACTATTGTTGCTGACCAGATAATGTGCCATGTCTCAAACTTCAAATCAGCTCAAACTATAAAAGTTCAGCGTCCATCATTTTGACTATGACAATGAGTTCATCCCACAGTCACCACATCTAAAATCCAACAATACACTGCTGGGATGTGGTTGAACAGGAGATTTGGATCATGGATGTGCAGCAGCAGCATGTCAATGTGAACCAAAATAAGGCAGTAAAATGACGTCCAAACTGGTACTATTAAGATGGACCTAAAAAGCGAGTGCATGTGACAGAAAATAAGAAAACATTAAAATTAAGCATTAAACAGTAGAACAGTTACCTTTTCTTTTGAAGGCTGGACTTATGAGAACCAAAGGTGTACTGACTTCCGGCTCCGAAGAGCCTCCGTGGCTGCCGGTCTCCGACATGCCGTGGTCTCCACACAACACCAGCAGGTAAGGCAAGGATCCCTCGACTTCCTGAGAGAAGCAAACCTGAAGGTTAATGGCACTGCACTGTAGATGGAAGGCAAACTTTAAAGCTCTGAGATGGGATTTATTCAAGCCTGGAGCTAAATGTGTCTTGTGTCAGCTAACAAAATAAAAACGATACATCAAGTTTGGAAAACAACAATTTGTTAAAATGATGGCTGCTGGGCTAATGGATTACTTCTTCAGATATCTTTTCATTTTATTACGATGGCAAAATTCGACAGCAACATAAAAGGAAGGTATTAAATGATTACTTGTAAAAACAGAAAGCCGTAACAAACACTGAGGCCATTTTATACCATCTCCAAAAAAAACCCACACAGAAAACAAATAAACACAGAGGGTGAATCGTAAGTCGAGGATGACAGACTTTGATCAAGCTTGGTTTCTTCCTTAAGTAATTCCCTTTCAACTAGACTCACAAGAGTCTTCCATTGACAATGAATTCAACAGGGAAAGCCTTATGAGTTATAGCAGAGGGGCTGGTTTAAAGGCATGACTGTAGATGTTAACAAAACAAAAGCCAGATCCTACCACATATAACCAAAAGACACTTCAGTTCTAATGTTGTATCATACCCACAAACAATATCAAAGGCCATCATTTATTATTTAAGAGTGAAAATTGTAATCCATTAAGCAAGACAACCTGAAAGACAGACAAAGTAATCATTAATGAGGTAGCTGGGATAAACCCTGCCAAGACGAGTTGGATAACACGAGTATCCGAGCAGAGGAGCAGAAAATGCTGGTGTTTTTGTAGATGGAGCTATTGAACGAGAGAACTTTCGGATACTCTCAGACTGTTACATAAAAACATGGAGAATGGTCTGAGCCGAGGCTGCAGGTGGAAAGCCTGCGCTGAACTGTGCCTTTGCGCTTTGCTGAACAATTATATTAGTTACTCAGCACAGCAGCAGCAAAAGACTATCCTCTGCCCCAGATTTTACCTCTTGGATGCTTGTTATAGGATGGCACTGGACACAAGGGACGATGGGGGGAAAGAAAAGAAACTAAAAACCACCTAGCCACATGCTGAGTGAGCCTCTTTTCTGTTTAAGATAAGTCAGTTTTCTCCTGGATGAAAGCACGACGCGGACCTCTTCTGGGAGACGTTTTTTCACACTTCATAACAAACCTTTTTTGGGCCAATACACTGTCCTGAATCAGACACTTGCTCGTGTTCTCCATGAGTAAGCCAGGAGGAAAAACAAAAGCTGCACTTTACTCTGAAATCATGCTTTTTGATCTGGTAAATCAGTGATTCTCAGCCCAGGGGTATTTTAGCTGTTAGGAGGGTGGAAAGCTCAACTAAATAACTCATAGAAGAAAAAGAAATTGTACTTTGATTCCACGATATGGCAGCCATACATGCCCATTCCTACATATATGTTTAAATGATGATGCATGCGCTGTTTATTTGCTTCTCCATAATTTTCTCTTCCCATAGTTCTGGTAAACTCTTGTTTTTCTCCAGAACTGTGCAGACTCTTTCAGATGTTTTCTCATAAATCCGTCTTGTTCTTGGGTGTAACCACTGGATTGCATCTTGTTTCTCTTGACTAGACTCTAACAATAATACAACTACCTCCTCAAGAGTGTTTCTGACCGGGCGATGGAGGTCAAACACAGGAAGCGAAGATCTCTGTTATGCCTAATGAGGTATTATGTCTCATCTGGTCATGAAACTGTCCGGTTACTTTGAAGGTTTTAAAAAAAGTGAAACTGCATATAAGTAATACAGTCTAAATCCTTAACAGTTTATACTTCTTTTTTTTTTTTGCTAAATCCCTTAAAAAAATCAATCACGTCTTGATTGACTGTGTTATATCCACTTTACGCTTTACATCCAATTTCAAATCCCCTGTTGTGGTGTATAACAACATTGTCTGGCTGTCCCAAAACTTCATGACCTAACTGCTCATACAAAGAGCCATAAAAAGCATTTTGTTTTTAGTCCAATCATAAGAACAGAAAAAAGAAACCCCAGCAGTTAACTGTACATTTCAGATAAAGGAAAGACTGGAGCGATATAGCTCATTAAAACAACAATAATCAAGCTTTTCGTTTGAACTTAATAAAGATAACTGAAACAGACACATAAAACTATTTCCAGGTATAAATGTTTTTTTCACTTGTCTCCCTGACAGGCCTTAGATCACTTGCTCATTCTGCAGGTCATATTTAAAAAGTTTTATACTTTAAACAGCAAAAGTAGAAACCAACCCGTACAAATTGAAATATATAAAAGAGAAGATTGAGGCCATGAGCTCTCCATTAACACAGAGGTCTTACTGAGGTCTTTATGACCAGGAGGTCCTGCTTTCCAATCATGTTTTAATGGAGAGTGTTGCGTTAGTCCGTGCTGCAGGTAAAGAATTTCTCTGTCCCTAATTTGCGCTCGGTTAAATAAGCCTCTCGCTTCATTTTGAGGTAGCCTCTGAGGCTACCTCCATCTCGAACCACCGTCCCTTTAAGAGCATCAAGGAGCGGCGGCGGCAAATAACACCCAACTTGCGTGTGCAGTGAGACATCCTGATACCTCAGTATCATAAACACCCAGATATATTAGAAGCATGTGCTGATTGAGGAAACATTGTTTGGTAGGAGCTTCTAAGATATCCTGCGGGACCCCACTGGACTGTGTCTATATTTAGGTCATAGTGCTGCTAAAAGAAAAAAGAACAGGCACAGCTTCCACTAATGTGACTGAAGCAAGACTTTCAAACAGGTTTCATTCAAAGAGCTCACTGGGAGCACATGTGAGGCTGCCCACAGCACAGAGATATCGCCATGAGCCAGGACAGACAGTTTTTAACAAGACAGAATTCAAAACTTTGGGATCTGGTGAAATGTTGAATCAACTTATTCAAAGGAAGGAAATCTTAAAGGGTTACGTGCACTTGGCTTCTGTTCTCTTCAAATATACCAAAGCAAAGGGAAAGAAGAGGGAGGTTGTAGTCTCATGTAGACATGATTTGACAATCTAAATACAAGCTCCATAGCTGAATGACAGCAAGAAAATGCCCATTAGCAACACACACACGGTGCAAAGACAATATGCATGCACAGCTGCCAGACCATGTGAAGGAGAGGGGGGGGGGGGGAACAAAGGCACAAGACCTGCACACTGATCAAAGGCAAAATTAAAGATAACAAAAGCTTAACAGTTTATTAAATCTCTGGTGGTTCCTGCAACAGATAACATAATAAATGCTGGAAACGGTGCAAATTCTCTGTGTAATTAAATGTCTACCTAAAAACTGATAGTGTTAAAAAAAGAATCACTGATAGCATCATATTAATATATTAACCAGTCATTACTTCATATTTGCATATTTTCCTGTCTTTACTTTATTATGACACTAACTAGATTTAAACAACCATAAAAAAAAGAGTTATTCTATAAATTTATTAGAGAAAAACAGATGTTGACAAGCAATAGCTAATTTCAGTTCAGTCTTACGAAGCACATCAGTCCCATTAGCTTCACACAAAAATCTGAAGGCAAAGCACTAAAACAAAATATGGGGAGCAGAATAAAAAATAAAAGTCTGTCCTACGTTCACCTCTCTTTAAAATGGCTCAAATTATATTAACAATGAGCAGCAACAACACTGATAGTCCAATACTCCATCCCTCATCTCTTCCTAAGAAAAATAACAGTCTCTTCTGAAGCTTAATGCTCCATGATGCTCAGAACCCAACAATGAAACCCTGGACCCAAAACAAAAGACTGAAAGGAGGTAAAATGCAAAGCACATACATGTAAGGTTGCAGAAAATGCAGAGTTGGATCTTTTCGAGGGTTTGCCAAAATGAGCTACCCCTCATACATTATACACAGTCGTATACGTTTCTTGGAAGTGGTTCAGGCTTACCTTTCAACTCGGCTTTTCAGGCCACAAAAAACTACCTCAGGTATTCAATAAGGTCTATTGGATTTGTGTAAACATCTTTTGTAGACTCCTTCCTTATTATTTACCTTGAGTCCATCTGTGGCAACTGGAGGCTTGTCAGGGATATTTAAAAGGCAACAACAGAGCTGAAGTACTTTAGTGCTGCTTAATTAATGATTAAATACTTTACCCATGTTTTTTAGATGTTTTTGAGTGTTGCAAAGTCCATTATTTTTGTTATGTTTTGGTTGTTTTTGGAAGAAAGCAACAAGACTCACATTTTATTTGCTTGGCAAACCAATTTCTGAGATTTTACATGTCTATGGGTCATGTATGGCCTGAAGTAGGCTGAAAGGGTTCCACAGGCTTCAATTACAAACTATGCAGCTGGGATGCAGTATGTATCGTCATCACACAGCTGCTTTTATTTATGTTCACCCTTAAGACTCTAGTAGCAGCTGCAGTATTTTCCCGAGCAACAGGCGTCACCACTCAGACAACAGTGCAATATCAGCGCTAATATAGGAAAGGAACGAAGTCAAAACCCAATAATTTTCCCCAAAAATTATTTCTTGAAAGTCTTATCTTTTCAAACTGTTGACCAGGGCTCTAGACTAACTTTTTGCCATGGTTGCACTGTAGTACCTGACTTTTTTTCTTAAGTGCAAATATTTTAACCACATTGCTTAACACCACAGTTTTACATGTTCACTTTTTTTTTAAAATTAGAGGACAGGGGACACTTGGGCAGTGCATTTATCGCAGCATATAATGTGTTTTCTGGATACACTGTGCTTATTCGGCGTTTCCATTCGAAACATATTAGCACCAGTTAGGGCTGCTCAATTAATTGAATTTTAATCACGATTACGATCTGGGCTTTCAACAATCATTAAAAATGACTGAGCCGATTATTAGCCCCTCCCTCGTGCTTTACTCTCGCACTGCTCCGTGTGGCAAATCGAGCGCACCTCTCTGCATTTCGAACACGTGTCACAACAATTAAGAGCAGCGGTCCCCAACCTTTTTTGCGCCACGGACCGGTTTATGCCCGACAATATTTTCATGGACCAGCCTTTAAGGTGTCGCGGATAAATACAACAAAATAAAAACTAGTACCGGTACCGAAAAAAAGAAAATTTATTCATAACACACGTGAAAAGACCAAGGAAAACCGAGTAAACGATAAAAACGATAACAAAATAACGCTGAAAACCGATAAAAACCCTGAAAACTATACATTTCACACCTGAGCCTCAACTCTTGCGGCCCGGTACCAAACGACTCACGGACCGGTACCGGTCCGAGGGCCGGGGGTTGGAGACCGCTAATTAAGAGGACCCGAGGGAAGCTCGGAAAGCTAAGCAGAAGTTATTTGGAGAGGAGAGTGACTGCTGTTGGTTGAAAAGAGAGGTAAAAAAAACCTTCAGTGGTGTGGAAACATTATGGGTTCGCAGAGTCAGACGTGGATCAAGTAGTGTGTAAACTTTGCTACAGTGTCGTAGCTGCACCACAGAGCAACACTGCAAAGTTCACTAAACATAGATGTTTACATTTTTCATTTATTTTTTATATTGCAAACATTTGCACTGTTATCAGTATTTGCACACTATTTTATATTATTTTTTGACAATCTTTAAAGTCATTATTCAATACATTGTTATTGTTAAATAAATAACGTCAAATAATCGAGATCTCAATTTCAGTGAAAATAATCGTGATTATCATTTTTGCCATAATCGAGCAGCCCTAGCACCAGTCACAAACACAGTATTGCCGGCAACGGTCTTTCCACACTCACGACAGTAAAAGCAGTGCATCATTCTGTCAGCTTTACTGTATCTTAGCCAGGGAAACTGTTCAAGCCACTCGCTTTGAATACACATTCCCCCTTTAACTTTCAGTGGGCTCTAGCTCGGAGTCGATCGTATGTGGCTCGTTATCTGATGTCGTCTCCGAACCAGTGTTAGACATAACGTGAGAGGTTGATGGCTTAGTGTCACAGCACTGGCTATGAATTTCGGGCGGATCAAGCCTTAACCTAATGAAAAAGTTATCAATCGTTCTTTTCAGTCCTTTCTCATTACCCACAGCTGCATCTACTTCTGTCGGACGAATAAGAAAGGTCCCGCACTTGACCATCTCTGATTGGTTTAGACCATGATATGCATAATGTGCATCTGTTGTTAACCACACGGAGACTTTCAGAGTTGCAGAGACTTTTTTTTTTTTTTACTCGAACAGCTGAGACCTAGGATTGTTTTTATAGTCGTATCATTGAGAAATTAGGTTGCATGTGTGACTAAATTGGTCGCACTCTAGAGCCCTTTGACATATCTGCCTCTGTATAATCTCTGAGGTTCTGTAGTGATGGTAGTAAAAACTGACACGACCGTGTCTGCAACCCAGCAGTCGAGAGGTATACCATCGGAAAAACAGCAGCTAGCAACAGCAGATGTGAGATCAATTTGACATCAGCTTGTCATCCGGTGCTCTTCCCAAGGTGGAGAATGTTGATTATGACAAAGTCTTGGAGGTATTCTCCTGAATTCTAAAGATGCTGTCAGTTCCTGACTGCCTTTGTTTCATTTGGAATCCATGCATCTCTCTAAAGACCTGGGTTGAAACTAGTTGGTAAATATTGCTAGTTAGCTACAATTAGGGGCCTTGGGATAAAAATAATGAGGTCTCATAAAAGAAAGCTTACATTCTAACCCAACAAAACCAAAAAGGAATTCTTCTATAACACAGAATGCAAATGATGCACATAAGAGTAGAAGTTAAGAAAATAAATTACCTTTGAAATGAGAGCACTATGGATCTTCTTCAGGATGTCATCCATCTCCATTAGTTTGGGTTGGATGAGTGAGCTATACGGTCCACTGATATGACCAATGTGGTCCAGGCCTAGGTAGTGGAGGATTAAAATGTCCCAGTCATCTCTCTTTAAGGTGCTGTCCAAGTGACGGGTTACATTGTTGTCAACCTGGAAAGAAGGTGACGCACGTCTTTAGATACAAGATTTAAGTCATATTTAATGTAGGCTTATCTTATTCAAAATTCATCTCCATACCAAGACTGTCCTCATTAAATCTGAGCTAAGAGGAAATTTACCCAAACCTGTGGTACCCTTGATAAGTAAACATCCCTCCTATCAGGTAATGAGCTCAGAACCACCAAAATCCTAGTATAAACAAGAACAGATTGCAAACAGTCCCACAGAACATTGCCGCTAAGGCATATGGATCTATTAGATGAGCAGTTTTGATGTGATGCTGGCTGATCAGCTGCCTTTATCCCTTGTATGACTTGGATCATTTTTATGTATCATTTCTAAAATTCATGTACCACATCAGCAACCAGGTGCTTTTATTCTTTTTTTTTTTCATATTAGCAGAAAATTACATTACATGACTTTTACAAGCAAACCCCAACGGCTCAACTCACACATACCTCAGTGTAGTCAGACACGAAAAAGGAAGTTGTGCCGTCATATTCCATGAAGTGTTTTGGGAAAAGGCGCACCCAGGTGTCATCCCCGTAGAAGACTATCCTCTTCCCTGCAGTTTTGGCTTGCCAAATGAGGTTGTCTTCCAACAGTGCAGGAGAATTTAGGTTCATTACCACATCAATGAAGCCTGGGATACTGCCAGTGGTAAGAGCCTGGGGAGGAATATGTTTTTGTCATTGTCCTTTGAACAATAATTGTCTTTTAATGGTGTTATACAACCTTACAGTTTCATCATATTAACCCCACTAATTAGGATTTTTTGCTGCAGTACAGGGATTGGTTAAAAAATGTATACATTCATTAATTAATTTTATTATTAAGGTTTAAAAAAACAGTCAAATTCCCATTAATTTAAATGGCTACTACACTGATCTAACATTAGAAATTAAACCAATTCCCACATCACCAAACCAATCTTGCTACCACAAATGGAAAGTGAAAGCTGAATCAGGTAGACACATGATATTTATGAAGTATAGTTTCTACCGATTTCATCATGGAATCTGAAATAAAACAACATCGGCCTCCATTTGACTGACAACTATAACACAGCCTATTTCGGAAGCCAGGAAAAAGCTGGTGCATCGTCGAGGGGGAAAGTACAAAGGCCTTGTCTTTATGCAGCGAAGTAGACAAGAGTTTGTAGATGATGGCAGGAGACATTGTTATTTAACACCCTCCCTCCATGTGCTGCCTGGAGCACAGCTCTGGATCCTCGCGGACACTCAAAAATCCAGACTAAAATGAGTAGTGACCAGGATTTATTATATGAGAAAAGCAAGACGGAGCTGTCAAGGGGTCCAGGGCCAGAAAATTCACTGTCATCTATTCTTAAAGCATCGTCCCTTATTGTGTTTATGTATTCATCTGATCAACCCTGATCAGATGAGTCCACATCTGGGTATTTTGTTCAGTGTTTTTTTTTTTGCTTACAAGACATTTTCAGCAATTTATGCTATATCACTGTATAGGTGCCACTTCTCTATCGCAATTCTATGGCTTCTACACAGGAAAACAAACCAAAGATGTCACACTTCAAAAAATGGAGGTAAAAATGCATCAAGTATCATGCTTCAATGTCACAAGATTCAAGCTTTTCTTTATTTTCAATCACGTTTTGAATACTAATGCCAGATGTGAATTTCTATGCCAATGCTGACACAGAGGTTTAGACTAATAATTTGGTGTTTCATGATTCTTTTTCTGTTAGCATATGCTATATTTTATTTTGTTCATCTTCATTAATAACCACAACACTCCTGGTTTAAAACCTATTTCATTATTCTTTAACATTCATTCAGTGCAAAATTGCATTCGAAACAACTGTGCAAAAGTCTTGAAAACCCCCTTATTTCTTAATATTGCAGTAGTGCAATGTTTCTATTGAAACATTTGCAAACATACACGGACACACAGTATATAAGGCAAAAACAAAATCTGAGAAATACTAACCAGGCTGAAAATCCATATTTGGTTATGAGCACCTTTATTCTTCAACAAAGTCTAAACTCTCTTACTAAGCTTTCTGACTAAAAGTAGTCTTCAGGAATAGTTCTCCAGGCTTCTCGAGGGACATTGAAAGCTCTTCTTTGGATGTTGGCAGGGGAGGCTAATCCTTGACTGTGTGTTTTTCTATCCAGGTATACTTGGATACACACTGACAGTGAGCTGAGATTATTGTCATGATGAAAAATTAAGCTGTTGCCAATCGGACACTTTCCAGATGGTTTTGCATGGTGGACCAAAATCTGACCAGACTTTCCTGCATTAATAATTCATAATTAAAATAAGCAAAATTCACCAACATCCCCAGCACTACTGGTTAAAAGGCAGCTCCAAACCATGACAGAGCCTCCACTGTGTTCTATAGATGCTGTACTGTTTTAGATTATAATGACAATTTTGAAACAAAATTTTCACAACTGGGTTCATCACTCCATCAGTCCCATTGCCACCAATTTTCACACCCGTTCTTAAGTAATTTCCCTTCCTTACGAATGACTTCTTGACCGACAACCTTCCACTGAGACCATTTCTGATGAGGCTTCAATGAACAGGTGACAGATCAAGTGAAGGGCCAGATAAATCTCTCAGTTTCTGTGTTGGGTCTTTGCTGGAGTTTTTCATATTACTTAAACAGCATTTGATAGTCATGTCGTTAAGCGGCTTTACAAACAAAAGATTCTTCTGAAAATTGTCAGGGATAGGGACTTGACTAAAAATGAGTGAAAAGCAGCCACAGTCCCCCCAGGAAAACTATCAAAACTTTGAAAGATCTTAAAAGCCTGAAGAACGACTACTCAATGCAACCTTTAAAAGATTACAAGGAATTCTGGAGCCTTGGAAGCAAAATACAAAGAAGTCACAGTGGTTTACGCCTTTTGCACATCCTTGTAAATTACAGCCACTTATGCATACCAATATCTTTTGTGTTTTTTAAGAGAAATAATATTCTTCTTAAAATATTTGTCTCCCTATTTAAAAATGACAAACTAATACACAAACTCTGGGACAAAGTAACCCACTAACAGCAGAAGCCTCTCAGTTGTTTCTGTTTATTCACAGGTGTAACAATTCCGAAACCCATCCTCTGAGCTCTGTTCCTGAGCTCAATTATTCACAACTTCCTTCCTTGCGATTGTTTTGCCTCTGCCAGCGCAGGTGCTTGTTTCGGGGAGAGATGGATGCTTTCTGCTTCAAAAGCAGGCGTCTCTTTCAGTTTGTTCGCTCTCAGGAAGGTCCCAAGTCTATTAATAGAGACAGCCTGACTAATGAAAACAGTGCCTTGGACATAAAAAAGGGCAAAAATGATAACACTGTTTGCAAGAACAAATGAAGGGACATAAAAGTATCTAGACGATTGCACAAGAAAGATCAGTTTGAAAGCTGTGCAGAAAAGTTCAGCTTAATTAGGCTACATCTTAAAATCCTTCTTGATGCCAAAACGGCATCGAGAAGCTGCCCAAATGAATCAGTGATTCATCAACGTACTAATTACTGTCCCACAGTATGTGTCTAGGCTTGCGATGCTACTGCGTAAATGTCAAATACAATATCAGTGGGGTATAGAGACACTCTCTGGCATAGTGATGAAAACTTGTCAAGGTGCCAAAATGCAGACGGAAGGGGGCTGCGATTCTGAGTCCTCGAGCCTGGAAGAAGATTTTTCAGTTTCCTCCTCAGTGCTTACTTTCTCTTGACTCGTGAAAGGAACACTTTCTACCATTAACCTGAAAATATCCAGAATTTCTCAGGTCTTATGACCAGATAATACATATGGAGGTTTAAAACAAAAGCAAAAACAACTATTATGCCTTTCTGTGTTCTTACTACCCCAGGAGATACCAGCCTTTGAAACACCCACAGCTGCTATGATTAACTGAATTCACTGTCCAAGTCCGGCATCTCAGTAATGTCCACTGACTGCTGTGCCAGTGGGAGCGTGGGGCTCTACCGGCCACATGCGAATGCAGGACTGGGGAGGGAAACTAATTTTCTCTGCTTGCGATGGTAAGAATGAGTAACTAAACTGGGGATCATCAAATTTTGTAAAAATGACCCCCATGGTAGAGTTTTCCTTCGTAATAACAGTTTGTTTCCCACAAATAAAACAACACACAAAAGAAAGAAGACTCTAAAACCTCACTGTGCACCAGACATGAAGTCAACCATGCAATATATCTCCATGGAGATATACTGTTATATTCTTAGAAACTGTGGAGGTAGTCGTGTGTAAATTAATGGCTGTGACATGGTGAGATTATGATTTAGGTTAGTTGGCTGTGTCATAGCAGTTAATTGGGTGCAATGCAGTGATAGTGGGCAGTAATAGGCAGTTGGTCTGTAATGCCACCTACTGGTGTGTCATCAAGCCTCAACGATGCAACAGAGCACTTTTTGTTTGGACAGCAGAACTTCTGAATCACTTCAAGGTTAAACTGACCAGCGTGGTGACCGCAAACAAATCTACGCGTGCCTCTGGGCCCCGATGACTACATGCCTGTTTTTGTGTGACGCACCGGCTGCAGGATGACAGCAGATGCCACTACACTAGGCCGTGTTTTTATAGTTTTCTATCGGCTCCTCAATGAAAAAGCCCAGTTTGAAAGGTAGATGCCAATCATTCAGGGTGTTATTGTGGAGAGGTATGTCGAAAAATGAAGCCACTACATTAAGCCCAAAATGCAAGGTGAGTTACCTTGAATCAAGAGTTACAGCCAAGCTCTCTAAAAAGTGATTAAGTGGCCCTTCTGCAGGACTGCAGATGAACCACAAATCAAACTTGCATGTTTCTGGGCAGCCGAAGGACGTGCCATCTTGAATTTTCCCGTCTCCTCCGTGTCCATACTACACACCTCTGCTGCAACGTAAACCCTTCACACACGCGCTTCTAAATCTAAATTTCGAATTTACTCTTATTGATCTCCTGCTACAGCCGCCTGCCCCACCCCCTCTCTGGTCCTGTCAAGAAATCTTTTTTAAAAGGTTCAAATCCGGGACTGTTTTTCTAAGCTGTCTTTTCTCCCCATCGCTACCGCTTCCTTCTCTAAATCCGGGGATTATGGTGAAACATCTGTCTCCCTGCAAGTCCACCTCAATCTCACTCCACTCTATCCTGTCAGCCTTCCTCCACATCACCAATGACATGCTCCATAACATCATAACCGGCTTGTTTTTTTCGGGGTGTTTGTTCTCCTTTCTCTCACACATTTACAGAAAGTTTACTTTTTTCTGTTTAATTCACTTCTACCTCTAAGTATATTTTTACTTAGCAGATGTAATTGGCAACAGAGACATAGAGTAAAAGCATTTAAAACCCTGAATGTGAATTAGCAGATCAGCAGAACACCAACATCAATCACTCAATTAACAGAAAAACCCAGGACTTCATTAGTTTAGTCATCTGCACTTCCCTTTTGCCAAGAAAATGTATCCACCTGACAGGTGTAGTGTATCAAGATGCTGAATTAATAGCGTGGTTGCTGCACAGCTGTTTCTTCAGACGGTAATAATAAAGGTCGCTCTACATTTTGCAGTGTTATCACAGGGCACAGGGCCACAGATGATGCTGGTTTAGACGGAGGGTGCAGTTGGGATGCTGATTGCAGGAAAATGTGCAGATTTGTCAGCTTAATGTTTATTTCACAACCATAACCATGTAACCAAAGCAACCCAGGACCGCCACATCCAGCTTCTTCCCCAGCAGAAGCTGGATGTGGCAGTCCAGCCAACGGGACAGCTTTTTTGCACAATTAGAGAATTTCCTGCAAAACTCTCAGAAACTGCTAGTCCGCATGCTCATGGTCCTCACCAGTGATCACCTTTGACGGCAGCTATCATGTTAGGGAAGTGTTCGCTTCAAAGATGAATCCCCGGGGTGGGGGGTAGGGTGGGGTCGTGTACTATCACTTAAAGTTGTAGCAGGATGATGCTCAACCTCACAGTACAAGGATCTGTACACAACCCTTTTGAAGTTGAATCCCAGTCCTTATATAGCCTGCCTACTCACTGCACATGACCCCCTTTGAGCACATTTGGGACACTTTTCAATGGGCATGTACAACAGCCTGTGCAACATCCTGTCAATTAAAATTCAGAAAGACAAGAGGAGTGGGCCAATATTCCACAGACTACAGTCTTGAAAGGATTGTCAAGGACCGGCCATAAGTACTCAAGAACTTACAGACTGTGGACTGAGTTCTTAAGTACTTAAGAGAACTAGAACTTCATGTGAAGGGACTGAGTCTGGTGACATTCAGTGCAAACATGCACAGATGTCTTCAGGAAAGGGGCTACAACTGCCACATTCCAAGGGTCAAACCACTCAATTAACAGAAAAGTACTCCATGACTTCATTAGTTTAGTCATCTAGTCTACAACGTCAGAAGTATCTTACCTAGGCTAAGAAGCCACTTCTCACTTGACTTCTTCTAAGAAGAAAAAAACTGGAGTGCTGTTCAGTGGTCCAAAGTGCTCTTTCAGATAAAAGCAAATGTTGCATTCATTTGGAAATCAAGGTGTTTGAGTCGGAAAGAAGAGCGCAGAATCCATGGTCTTTGAAGTCCAGTGGAAACCTGTGCAGTCTTTGATGATTTGGGATGACATGTCCTCTGCTGTTGTTGGTGGTGGTTAGTCCACTGTGTTTTATCAAGTCCAAAGTCAGCAGTCACCTACCAGGAGATTGTGGAGCACTTCATGCTTCAGTCTGATTTATTTTTCCACCAGGACTTAGCATCTGACCAAACAGTTTGCTGAATAGGTTATTACTGAGCTTGACGGGCAAACCAATTCATCTGACCTGAAGCCCACGGAGAATCCATGGAGTACTTTAAAGTAGGAGATGAGAAACACCCGACCCCGAAATACAGACGAGCTGAAGAGTTTTATCAAAGCAACCTGTGCTTCAGTAACACCTCAGTCTCCATGTCATAACACACCCATGCAATAATTTGTGTTAACGGAGGCCCAACCAGTGTTGAGTGTATAAACAACCTCACCCTCAACCTCTCATCCTGTCCACTGCCTAACCAACACATGCTCTCTGTCACCCTCACTAACCTGAAGATTGCAGAGTCAGCACTCTCATGCCTCCCGTGTCAGACGCTACAGAGGAGAACTGTGTTCATACTGTGAACCTTCAGCAGCACCTTTCTCCAGGTCTGAGTTTGTATTGCAATCTCCTTCTGTTAAAACAACTCGATGCTGTCAGCATATCCTCGATCCTCCCACCGCAGAGCGCTTCCTCTAAGGCACAGGCTCTGCTTTTAGTTTTGCCCTCTGACACTCAGGCACACATATTCTGCTTCACCTGACAATTTCAGTTAGATGGCTTCCCCCAAGTTCAGCACTACCCGACACCCATGGACAAAAGAGGGCTGCTCTTTTTCCCCGAAAATCATTCCCTTTGCAAAATCTCTTCAACACCACTGACAACAGAGCCTGACTGAAATATTAAGCTGTCGACTGTGGCCTATCACAAACATACAGATAAAGGTTTTTATGTTGTCCATTTTGCACCAATATAAACATCTTTTATACGATTGCAGATTTTGAAATGGTTAGTCCGTCACACAGCTCCCGTTTGCAGCACATGTAGTACCGATCACAGACGAGAAGGGGTGATTTACTAATAAACAATGACTCCATCTCTCTTTTGTAACTGTATATATAATGCTATTGGCTGATGATATCAATATCAGATATATTCCCTAAAAAGTATCAGCAAGGGCTCCAGGCAGGCTTTAATTGGTGGCGTGCTCTCTGTCTGCCTGCGATGTTAACGTGTTACAGCACAGCAGACTGTCATGAAAGGTGCACATGACATGACTCCAACTCCCTCCTGGCTCCGCTCCCAAAATACTCTCGGCAACATGACACATCATCCAAATGTGACAACACACCATGTTTTCACGCTTTCAGCCATCTAACCCTATTTTCAGATACGGGCTGAAAACATAGAGCTTAATTCAAAATGTTCGTCACAAGTTCTTTTTACAAGCTTTTCTGGGCTCACAGAAGTACTGCCATTTCTAGCTTAAACACCTCTGATCATGGACTGAATGATTTAAATCCTTCTCAATACAAGTCAAAATTACAGTCCTGGTCTTCATCAGTTTCACATTTGTCTACAATCAAATTATTAAGAATCTGCAATTCTTAAAGGTGCTTTTGGGTAATTGCACTATGTATATATCGTTGTATTACCAGATCTTTGCACACCTCAACTCTTTTAAACTGCCCTAAATCAGGTTGGCACCAGAATCTACCTTCTCAAGACATTCATCCATATCGAAAACAGTGATTAAGATCCTTTTGGGTGAAGATTTGGAGCTTTTCTTCATCTCCACCCCAATCACTGGTGGTGTACCTCAGGAGTCATCTATAGGAGCTTTTTGGTTTATTTATATGTTCACTTTAGGCAAAATTTTTCATGAGCACAATATCTCATTTCACTGTTATGCTAACATAAAACAAATATATCTAGCTTTTAATCATTAGTAGTCAACCCGCATAAGTTCCATCCTTAGCTGTCTCCAGGAATCTCTTCTGAATGAAGACAAATAAGACAGAAGTTAAAAACATAGCACCACCCTACTGGGTGGAGCTATGTTGTTTTTTTTGTTTTTTCAAGCTGATGGAATTTCCCTAACTTAAGTCCATTCACTCTCTTAAGGATATGAATACCAAAAGTGAATACGCACAAATCTGTGCGTAAATCATGCGTACGAGCATTTCACACACAAATCCATCATTTATCAACATTTTCATACCTGAATTTGTTCAAACTTTAGGAACAAATCTGAATCCTGTGTACAAACAAATGAAAGCCTGGCTTCCTTAGGAATTTAAACATCCATCCATCCATTCGCTTCTGCTTATCCTTTTCAGGGTCGCGGGGGGCGCTGGAGCCTATCCCAGCTGTCATAGGGCGAGAGGCGGGGTACACCCTGGACATGTCGCCAGTCCGTCGCAGGGCCAACACACAGGGACAGACAACCATTCGCACTCACATTCATACCTAGTGACAATTTGGATTATCCAATTAACCTATCCCCACAAGCTGCATGTCTTTGGACGGTGGGAGGAAGCCGGAGTACCCGGAGGGAACCCACGCAAACACGGGGAGAACATGCAAACTCCACACAGAAAGACCTGATGGTGGAATTGAACTCAAGACCTTCTTGCTGTGCGGCAACAGTGCTAACCACCGTGCCACCGTGCTGCCCGAATTTAAACACAAGTCTTTAAAATGAATACTACTGCCACTACTACTACTACTAATAATAAAAATAATAACTTTTATTATTGCATTTTGGTTATTATTTATAGTTTCCTATAACAACATGAACCAGAAAATATTCAGAATTACAATAAAATATTTTTTTAAGAAAAAACAAAATACTAAATAGAAAGGTGCAGGTGCACCTTTTTGATTTAAATATATTCCATTATCAGGTATCTTATCATATATTAAATGTTCTTATCTTTCATTAAAAATGACTTCTATCATTGCTAGATGTCACACATTGTAGAATTTCTTGGCACTATTCCATGGATGCTGGAGATCTGGATTTTTTTCTCTCTCATTGCAGTGATTTTCTCACCTGAGCTCTTATATATTGCCAAACAATTGTTTCACTATCAGTGATAGTGCGCAATCAAATGCTCTCCATCCACCGAATTTATCAGAAAGAATTGAAGACATTTATGTTTTCTATGGTTTTTGCTCGCTTCCAATCGTCTAGCTATTTTCTTTTAAACAAGACTTATACTTTCCACAAGCATTTTAAAGTGTTATATTTTATTCTTCCTCCGTGCTGTTTTGTTATGTTTCCTGTCTTGATTTCTCACACTTTTTTTTAAACTGTCTGTTCATTTTGGATGTTTCTAAATGTACTAATGACTCCTTTAATACATTAAAAAAAATACACATCCAATTTTCTCATTAGTGTGAATCAACAGATTTCTATAAAAAAACCAAAACAGATGAGATTTAGGGATGTTGTTTAAATCTGCATTTGAGTTGCAAAGCGGACAAAATGGACAGTAAACTGAGCATTAACACTGAGCCTGGGTTTCATGCCTGTAATGGAAAATATTACACGCCTTCAGCACCATAAAGAGAGCAGAGAAGTTAGTGTGTATTTAAAGGAATACCACATTACAGGGTTAGGTATTAACAACAGAATATTCCTGGCATCATCCGTTTCAAGTTTTCACTACATAATAAAGTGCTAATGTAGAGTTTCAGAGATGCAGATTTATGTGTGCAGTTGGAAAGGATTTGAGAAATGCTGATAGTTTGGATCCAAGTGGTTGACTCACTACAGCAAACACTAATCCAGAATTCTAACAGACACACGCCATGATGAGAGACAGTGGACAGATTTGATGGGTGTGTTCTCATTTCAACATCATGCTAGTGGCATCCTACCTTGATCCTGGGCATAGTGACTGTAGGTGGTCTCGCCTTGGCCACAAAGCTGTGTGATGAGCCTCTTTCCACCACGTGCCTTGTGTAGGGCATATACATACGGCCATTGGGTCCAAACACAAAGTCCTCTCGGAGGGCATCCACTAACATAATAACCACCCTTTTAAACAGGGGCTGCGGGAGGCGAGATGAATTAGGAGCGCTTCCTGTGAGGTTAGAAGAAAGCTTATGAGTTTTAACAGGTTTAAGTGATCAGTACAGGCCGAGGAGAGGAGTGTGAGCAGATGTGGATGAGGCTGGACTCACCTGTCAGCGGCTCGGCTGGCAGATCTGACAGCTTGCTCTTGGATGAGAAAGAAGACTTGACAGGTACGGGAAAAAATCCCCGCAGGAAAAGGGCAATGCCAATCACTTCGAATATTAAAATAAAGGAGGCGAAAACAGACGAGCGGACCTTCATGGTTTGGCCGACGGACACTTTAGGAAGTTAGGCTACAGAGATGACTTGCTAGCTAGCAACCAATATAACGCTCTCTACTCTGTTTAATTAAATAAAAAAGAGCAGTAAAAGTCATGGTATCCCATTTCAGGTGGAAGCGCTGTGAATCAAAATATTATAAAGCTACGTGTCAATGAGTTGCGTGGTGTATATGTGGGCGTAATTCACAATATACACACTACCAGCGGTTAGCACTGTGTTCATTCACAGCTGCTTCCGCATTGATAGCACGAAACTACGGGTGGGACTTAGAGCCGAACAACACCAAATCGCGTTTCCTACGACGCTTGCTTGTCAGAATGACAATGTTATTGTAAGGTCTTCACCTTACAATATAAAGCACCCTGAGGCAACTGCTGATGTGTTTTGGTACTTTAAAATTGAATTGGATATTACAGTGTTATACACACGCACACACACACACATTATATACATTTATGACTTTCTGTTTAATTATAAGGAAAGTTTTCCATCTGAATGTTTGCAATTCTACTGCAGTACTGTTTTCAGTACCTTCCATCTCAACAGCAGAAGCAGTTGAAAGCTCTTACTTGTCTGACAGCCACATAAAAACTGCCTGTTGGAAACCTATGGCCATTCGTTCCCTACATTCCTGATTAATGGCCTCATTAGTCATCCGTCAGAGTCGTACGTGCTCTCCCTGCTATGCTGACAAAATGTGAAGGAAAAACAGGCCTATAATCTGTAATAGTCCACGCAGATTAATAAGAAGTGTTCCTCTCCTGAATCCACTACACACGCTGAAGTACACTTTGTGAGCGTTTGTCCTCCTCCTCTTTACTGCAGCAAAATGCCAGCTGGTCCCTGAATTAGATTTGCTTACATTGCCTAAGTACAAAGGACAGCACTTAGAGGCAATGAGATACTTTCATCAGGCAAATGAACTGCTGGGGACAGTGTTGAATTTCTTTTTTGCACAATTTAAATGTGACACTGATGTGGTCTGACGCTGACGAAGCCTGACTGGACATTAGTTGGGGATGGAATTAACTTCCACCTCGTGGTGTGCTTGAGCTCCTGCTGCCATCTACTGGAAAAACAGAATAGACAACAATGAATGATTTAGTTTTCCCCTAGAAACGTAGCATGAATGATGCGGAATATAAATTGTACTTCTTCCCCTTTTTTTCATCTGAAAAGGTCTGAAAAACAACAAATAAAGATGTAGTAAGTATGAAGGACTAGGTTCTAAATAATATTGATAGGACCATGGGGTAAGTTTAAAGTGCAGGTTGTTTTCCTAAACAAAGATGGTTTGATTTGAGTTATGCATGTTGTATTGAAGCACGGTTAACTGATGAAAATGTCCAATCAGGCTTCAGCAGCGTCAGACCACATCAGTATATTTGTTCATAGTACATCTGTGTATCTGCCCATCTGTACAGCAAACTGTATTTCATTACCCGTATTTATACATGTGTAATGACAATAAAGTTGAATCCTAATCCTAACACATATGATGAAAGCCATTCTTTTAATGACCAAAACAATATCCTGTCAAACAAAAATAATTTACATTAATCTTTTATGAAAGAAGGACAAGCAATCATGTTATTCACTGTGTAACTCTAAAAATCAGAATGCTTATATAATTGTGGAGGTACTACTTCATGTCTTCTACTAATTTACTGAACAATTTTCTGGCCAAGCCATCTTTAGTATAGTCACCCATCACCAGTTTGACTCTTCTTTACTGTAGGAAGCCCTCAAACTGTGTTTTGTAAAGTTGTGAAATGTGATTTTATGATTGGGGACGATCCCCTGATTAGTTGTTTTCTCTAACTAAAGTTTAGAAACAGTGAAGGTGGTTAAAGTCACTGATGTTTATCACCAATAAAATCTGTGAAAACTAGTACTTATCTAGTTATACCAGAAAATATTTTAAAATTGAGTCATTGCCTTTTTGGAAAAGGTGTCATTCCTGAAGTATTAGTGATCCCAACTATCAAAGCATTTTCATGGTCATGTAAAAGTGTCTTCTAGGACAACAACAGGACAGTGGCTGTCAGCGTTTACTACCAACTAAAGCCAAACAGCCCGCGAAAGCAGTCTGATAGTTTCGAGTCTGGGAAGTTCCACATTAAGATAATGAAGGATGGAAATGGCATCTATATGTTTTTTTTCTTTAAAACAACTGACAGTGTCAGTGCCTCCCTAGATACGGTGTGATACTTGGAAAAAAAAAAACATTAGTAACTGCTGTACGTGATGGCACCAAAAATAATAAATAATAATAATTTAATCAGGGCGCATACTGAACAATATAGCAGGTCGATGTTGTACAGAACTGTACTATGTGAGCTTCTCTTGTTTTACTTCCTGTTGAACCAGTGTGGGGTTTTTGCATTTCAAACATCTAGTCATTCTCCTGATTGGTTTCAGACTGCATTTATGTAAATGTTACAAGTATAACTATAAGTTATAACTATAATGGTCATGAACATGAAGGTGTAATGATGAAAGAATGGTTTGTAATGCTGGTGTTGTCTGAGAGAAAAGAGCCAATAACTTGTGACACATGTACAAATAAGGATTTTCACTCCAGTTTGCAGCACTTTATTCAAAGAAAACGTGACAGAGCCTTTCAATAACAAAAACCTGCTCCATGTTGTTTTATAGTCTCACAGTCTATTTTTCTTTCCTCTTCAGAACACTAATAAAAGCATCTTTGGGAACTTCCACATTGCCGATACGCCTCATCTTCTTTTTACCTTCTGCCTGTTTCTTCAGTAGCTTCATTTTCCGTGTAATGTCACCTCCATACTATCAAGACCAAAAAAAAGTGATTTCAAAGCATCAGTGGTATATTTGGACTTTTCTAAGAAGAAAGAAAAAACAAACTTTACTTACACATTTTGCGAGAACATTTTTTCTATACGCCTTTATTCTGGAAGAGACACGTGTGGTCATACCACATATTAAATACAGTACTTTACATCTGATTTCTACACATCATTTTAACAAAATCTTAGCTCTTGTACTTACGTTTCTCTTGCAATGACCTTACTTCCAATAGCTGCCTGTATGGCAATCTCAAACATCTGCCTTGGGATGGAGTCCTTTAGTCGCTCACACATGGCTTTCCCTGTACTGTACGCACGCTCCCTGTAATGAAAACACACTTATCAGAACAAATCATAAAACTGTTAAAGTACTGACGGGTGCCCATATATCAGCTTCACCCTGACAGGTAAAGCTAATGAAAAAGCAAATGAGAGTGGAGCAGAAAGTCCACCACCCTCACCACGTCACCTTAAAATACAGTAGTGAATACTGACATGCCCGTGTGTCATTTACAATTAATCAATAAACGTTCTGTGTGGGAGGTCAGCACAAAATCAAACCGTGGTTCAAGCCACAGGACTCACGGTACTTTGAAATTTAAACATTTGTCCTTAATCTAGAGTACTAGCTTAACAACAGACTGTGAAAAAAAGCAGCATTATTGGTGGTACTGTCTCCTAAACACTGCAGAAAGCTAAGCTGGATTTTCACCAAAGTCAGTTTGACTTTGGTGTTTCACCAAACACTATCCAGACCAATATAATATTTGGTGATTTAAAAAACCAGTATATGAAGCTGATATTTTTTTTCTTTCACAAAACAAACTGATTTCCTGAACATTTGATATGTCTAGGTATTTATCAGTCCCTAATAAGATAATATGACAATGCAAGTTAGGTTGTTTTTATGGCTTTAGAAACATGTGCCCACAGGGAAGTTGCAGAGTGCCCTCTGGTGTACAAACTATGCAACACCAACAGTCCTAACATGAATGAAGGGTGTTTCTCCCATCCCCTCTTCACTTTTTAACTTTGCTTTTATTGGTTGTTATAAATGCAGATACCAATTTATCAGCAAACAGCTGATATCGTCTGGGCTCTAAGCTGTTTGAAGTAGGTCTAGGTGAAGTTTTCTGTTTCAGACACACCAGTGCTGGTGCAAGGAGAGACTTCTGAATGCTTTAGCTCATATTACAGAGACAGACATCAGCTGAGCAATTGAAAGGAAACAGTTAAAAGTCATAACATTTGTCTGATTTATTTTCTCACGCAATTATCTTATTTAGAATAAGTATGTTGTGCAAACTTAAAATTATGCTTTATATTAGTATTATATAAAAATATAATGTCTTTGAAGGTTCTCAGTCATCCAAGTCATGGTAATCTAAGCAGCTTTAAAAGAAAGGCGACTGGAGTTTCTTGAAGACATTTCATCTATCAGCCAAAGTTTCAGGTGAACTCACTGTGACACCTTCCCACCCAAACCCTTTTCCTTCCTAGACGCCTTAACGCCCACTCGCATAAATCACATGATAGGGTGGGGCAAGGTCTCACAATGGGTTCACCCGTATAGTGATCCACATCAGTTTTCACACCCTGGCTCATGTGATTAGGCAGATGATCAATGGGTCAACGACCCTTTTAAGGACACTCCCAGTAGGGTTTAAAAACCAATTACCCTTAGAACTGAAGAAGGTTCTCGGATGAGAGGTGAAACGTCTTCAAGAAACTTCAGGAAGTTCAGAAACTCCTTAGATAGTAATAGTTATTGATAATATATATTTACTTGTTTATTTGTAACATATGTTAAGCCTGTGTAAAAATGAAAAAGCTTTCAGTTTTCTCGTAATTGGATAAAATGAACTAGCTGTAATGGGTCAGCTAGCTCCATCCTCTCAAATGAAGCATGAACTTTATCACCCATCTCTTTGGGAGAAACTGGATCGTACATTTTCTGTACATCTGTTTTCAAACTGTAAGGTATGTTAATGACTTCTCTACTTGAAAAGGCGTAGAGAACACGCCTCCAATAAAAGACATTCTGCTCTGTGATTGGTGCGTTGGCCTTAAGGAACAGACCGAAGCTTCGCTCGAGTCGGCTCAGCTCCAAGGCTTACTGTATAAATCGTCTGAGAGTAGCCATCATTGGCGAAGCGTAGCGCCCTTCAATTACCTACGTCTGTTCTGGCTCCTGTACCGGCTTTGCTAGTGAGTACATTACACACAGATCTTGCTGAACGTCATCACATTTCTTCTGTAAAGTTACTCCTTTGTCCTTGTCCAGTGTGTAAAGTCATGTTAACAGCAGCTGCCAAAAGGCCTTTTTTTCTTAAATGTTAACCATAGTGCTGAATACATTTCATGCTTCACAGGCAAAGAGTAATTACTATAGTAATGAAGGACTATATACTGTAACCTTGCCAGTAACAATAACAATGAAGGTAAGAATATGACCAAAAAAATTCATAACAAGGTGCTCTTAAGTAACATCAGAGTCACATGTCCTGGCCAAAAAAAGTAAATTACTCAGTGAAAATTAACACAAAAGTCTCAATTTTTTACCTCAGAGCATTATCTGAAATGTACCTGTGTACAACTGTGGTCAGCTCTTCTACTGGGCGTCCATTCAGCAGAATATCCATCTTTATCAAATCAGCAGCCTGGTAACCTGCATTCTCATAATCAAAGCTGCGCAACATAAAAACACATAAGGTGCACAGGAGAGGCTACACCATTAGAGTGCATGGAAAAAGATTTTACACCAAAATTAAAATGAATTAATAACTTAATGTGTGAAACCTTTTTTTAAACTTGTAACATTGGATACTTTCCATAATCTACACTTTCCTGAAAATGATACCTTCTATAACTCTTAATACCTAAATACTGCAGATAAAACCTACAAAATCTATAAAAATCCATTACACAGTGTATTTACATAACACTTTACCTGGCGTATCCAGATGAGTGTGATTTGAGGAGGTCATAGAAATCCACCACGATTTCATTTAAAGGGAAGAGATATTTCATCATGACACGCTGGTCATCTATGTACACCATGTTCTTCTGGACCGCCCTGCGATTCTATAAGAACACAAACCGTTAGTCTGACATGTTATTGATACACCAGCTATAACTTTATTGGTTATTTCTGAAACAGAGGAAGGCCGCATGGTGACAAAAACACCTGAAAATGTCAAGTTTCATCGGAAAATAAGTTTTTCATAAACACAGATGGAAATTCGTTCTCCAGGTTACAGTATTATTGGTCCTCTTTGTCATCAGACCAGTTTTTAAAGAGTTAAAAAAATTTGTTCTCCCACAATTTAGATAAGATGTTTACAAAGTAGAGCGATAATGTTAAAATAGAAAAGTAAAATAACTTGTACAGGTTAAACTGCAGACGGAGGTTTTCTTCTATATTCCATCTGCATTTTTCGCATTTCCTTCTTACCAAACACAGAGTCATAATCTTTCCAATGTAAACGTCTGGAGTGAGAATGGTCCCCAGGACCATGGGCTCCAAATACTCTGACACGACCGACCTGTCGGGGAACTGAGCGGGATTCACAATGGTTATCTCCTCACTGCCATGTTCCTGTAAGCAGAAGAAGGTTTGAACATTGTAAACCATATTTATTTCTATTTTCTGACAGTTTTAATAATTTGTAAAATCATTCAACTCTCAGAAAATCATTACAATATTTACTGACAGTGGGATAAGAAAGTTTCCCAGCATTACACTTTGTTTAGTCTTTGAACCAACGATCTGACACATTCTTAAAGTGAATGAGTGCACTGGGCAGCTAAACAACATCAAACGCCCTCAAAGACCACAGAAGACAACTCAAGTGAATGATCACAGAATTATTTTCTTAGTAAGAAACAACTTAACAGCATCTAACAAATTCAAGAACACTGAAACAGATAGACATAACATTATCAGGTGACGCCTTCATGAATGGATATACAGAGGATTTACAACAAGGTTTAAACCTCTGGTTTCATTCAAAAACAAGAAGGCCAGATTAGACTTTGGCAGAAAACATCTACAAGAGCAAAACAAACAAAACAAACAAAAAGTGTGGAGATATAAAACCAAGACTAAATTGTAGCACTTTGTATAGAAAAGGAAAGAATATCTCATGATCGGAAACAATCAGCAGAGGCATACATGACTGCCAGTGGATCCATGTCACTAGTGTTTACTGATGATGTGATCTGATATGAAGTATCAGGATGAATTGTGAAGTGTACATGGCTGTACTCTCTGCTCAGGTTCAGCTAAATGCTACAAAAATCAATTGTCCAGCCCTTCACAGAGCAAATGAATAACAACATATAGCAAAGAAATGGGATATTCTTCAATGGCCAAGTCAGTCACCTGATTTTAACCCAGTAGAGCTGCTCTTTAGTTAGTGAAGACTAAAATGAATGCAAAGAGACAAGCGAGCAGCAACTGAAGGTTGCTGCATTAAAGGTCTAACACAGGATCTCAAGGGAGGAAAGGATTTTCATCTGAGAAAAAAAATCATTATATTTAAAATTATGTTAGTTTGTCCAGTTACTTTTGGGGCTCTGGAAATCAGAGACTATGCATGAATATGGCTGTGAATCCTAAAATGTTAATAAAATATCTTTGTTAAACCCCTTAAATGAAAGCTGGAAGTCTAAACTTTAATCACACTGTGAATGTTTCATTTAAAATGATGCAGAGAGGCGATATTACAAAAAATAATAATAAAACATTTAATGGTCCAACTATTTATAGAGCTGAGTGTACGATAAGTAACAGAGGGACTTCAGCATGCTTTGTGTTTTCCCATTAGTGTTAGAACATTCTGCACCATTTCCCATCAGGTAGCTCATACACTATATCATTTTACAGGAAGCAAGCCAGTGACACCAGACAGCCTTCATCCATAATCAATTTCCAAGTCAGCTGAAACTTGCTTTTTGATGAAATCAGCGTGAGCCAAGCTCTGCACCAAGGCTAGAAGATATACGAGCGAGGAATGGCTCTTACCTTGATGAGTTTGGCTGAGGAGAGCACAGCCTTGTAGGGCACGGTGGGCGCAGTCACGATAACAGAAGCATTGTATTCCTGCTCCAGCCTCTGATTGAACACCTCCATATGGAGGAGACCCAGGAAGCCAAGTCTGCAGGGGGACAGGAAGGTCCACAGGTGCACTCGAGCTTCATAATTGATATTCAGGCTTTTAATTAGAAAGAGGCCGTTTGGAAACAGTTCAACAGTAAGTAAGACTCATTGCTATCCCAGCACAGTGTTGTACATTTAGATTGTCTAAATCACACCCACGAACAGAATCGAATGTACATCATCTGGACTGATAATGTGACCTGAGATAATAAACAGACTCGTACTTGGCTGAGTAATCTGGCAACACCCAGTGTGTCCTAAGGAAAGTTATGTTTCCCGGTTAATCATTTGTTGTTAAAGTTTGTGAACAAAATCATGACAGAATATTAAACTGGATTTAGCTCATTAATTTTCTCATCAATAAACACACAAAAGTCCAAAGTGACAAAGCAGAAAACAACTTTTGTAAACTTTTGCGATTTTTTTTTCCAGACTTCATTTAAAAACTTTGTCAACCAGAAAGCTGGGCATTAATGGGAAATGAGGATTTTACTGTTTGGGACGGTCATGCTAACTGCCACATTCTGCCACGGCAGATGGCCCCGCCCCTCCCTAAGCCTGGTTCTGCTGGAGGTTTCTTCCTGTTAAAAGGGAGTTTTTCCTTCCCACTGTCGCCAAGTGCTTGCTCATAGGGGGTCTTCTCGTGTTGGGAGTTCTCTGCATTATTTTAGGGTCTTTACCTTACTTTTGACTTTGACTGTGATTTGATGTTTTATAAATAAGATTGAATTAAATTGAACTGAACATGTTGTGTTGCTGAGCACACGTAATTCCAGATTCTTGTGCATTACAGATGATCATTTAATACACATAAACACCAAAAAACACAACTAAATAACGCCAATCCAGAAAAAAAAAAGTAAGCTGTCAAGCTATTAGCATCACAGTCTGTTTCATTGATGTATCCTGTGTCCTTCTTTTTCTCCTCATGTAGGCAAGATGGAGACCACTGAGGGCAAACAGTGCACAGCATTCTAGAGACAACTTTTTGACTAAGTACACAAACATAGTCTGTGTTTGTCCTCCATATCTAAGTATGGAGGAGTGTGGTATCTTTGAGTTGATAGTGCGTGGCAGACTGACAGACAGAACTCTGTCAAGACTCAGATCAGAGGAAGATAAACAAAAATGAGATGAAGCTGCCCAAAGAGTGTAGAGGCCTCTGACCTTCTCAAAAAAAATCTTGACACACCAACAGTCCTCGAATATCTGGCTGCCCGGCTAGTCTAAGTAATCTGAGACAAATCTTGGTTGTTGCTGATGGTCAGTTGCTAGCTGACATTCCAGTCTCTGGTTACCAAGGTAACCCTATAATGCATTTAACACCATATCGTAAGTGAATCAGTAACAGTATCTTTCACTGTAACTGGCAGACACTTCAGTTGTTCGCCCTGAGAAAAGTTTAACTCTATCAAAGTCCTCTGGTTTAAAATTGATTACTCTGCTACACTCTCACACATCTCGGTGGCATGTGTTGAGGAGACCAGCCTCTGATTGTCACCTCGTGTGCTCAGGAGGATCTCAGGCTGGGGCAAAGGTTTACATTTCATGAAGATGATGACCCCACATAGACTGCCAAGAAAACATGAAAAACAGTCCTGGTGTGGCCCAGCTAGAGTCCAGAGTCTGGACTTAAAGTTGATAGTGAACCTCTAGAGAGACCAAAGGCTGTGCACTGACCTAACTAACCAATCTTGTTAAGCTTAAATGACTCTGCCAAGAAAAATAGAGGATATTTCCAAAACTGTAGTGTGCCAAGCTTGTAGGGGTCATTCCAAAAAAGCCGTGACGCTGTCAGTGGTGCGTGCTGCCAAAGGTGCTTTCACCCTGTACCAAGTGCCTGAACATTAACATAAATGGGAAATTTGAATGTTTTCAATACTTTTACAGTAACCTCCATAAAATCCCGTAAGTGGGAACTAAACATTTGTGTGTCCACACCTCAGTGTCTTAATTACCCAAACACTTTGTTTCCATTCACCCCTACATGACACCCAACAGCCCAATCCTTGGCTGGGTATCATTTTTATTCTAATTCAAAAAACATTCATGCCAACCTCCATCCTGCCCCCAGGGCCAGACTGCTGTCTCTTTGCACTGCGACACTCGAGTCATTCAGGGTCAGTCTTTCAATGGCGCTGCGGAGGCCAGTGTATTCTGACTGGTCCATTGGATACATGCCTGAGGGACGGGAAAAATAGAGAGTGTACATCAGCAGGAAACAAGACTCCTGCATCACAGTGGAAACACAAAGGAGTTTCATCTTTATCCAGTTCTTTCGAAGTACTCAGGACTAAGCTTCACATTATTACCATCTCACAGTGTTTATGTAGAAATGGTTACATTAGCTCAAGTTCTTAATCTTTTTTATTTTTTCATTGAAACAGAAAGAACACTTCTTACCAGCAAAGACCATGGCTTTGGCAGGTTTGAATCCTGGGAGAGCTTCGACTGGCTGCTCCTGCAGGTAGAGTGTGTCACCGATCTGGGCCTCTTTCACATCCTTCATCCCTGCTATGATGTAACCCACCTGACCTGCAAATCTACAAAAAAAGCCAACCTCAGAAAGCAACACTAATTTACAACCTTCAGTCTTTATTTTGCAAAAACCTCTGCACACATGTAAATGACACTGATTTTTTTTAACTTGTGGTTATTTTGGAAATGTTGGTCTGTATATTCAATAGTTCAAGTAACTGATAAAATAAAATCAAATAAAAATTAAAATGTTTGCAGACTCCCACCATAAAATAAAAAAGAACCATTTACCCAGTTTAACCTTTTAAATTTGGTTGATATCCCACATAAGGTCATCTCATTGTAAAGTGCTGTGAGCATAACCTGTAGATAAAAGATGGACACAGCCTTTATGTCTTAACAGTAAAGCCAAGAAGTGCATTTTGTGTAGTGCGGTGAATTTTGTGGTTTTAAAAATAAGTCTACTTCCAAGCTCCAAGACTTCCAGTAAACACATTCATGATGGGTTTAGAGCAGCGGTCCCCAACCCCCGGGCCATGGACCGGTACTGGTCCGTGAGTCATTTGGTACCGGGCCACGAGAGTTGAGGCTCAGGTGTGAAATTTATGGTTTTCGGGATTTTTATCGTTAACTCGGTTTCCCTGGGTCTCTTCCCCTGTTGTAGTTGTGTGTCTTATTTTGAAAGAAATATTTACGCATTACCATAACTTTCAGTGTTGTTGGCGCATTTCAGGAGGACGCTGCTAATAAAGTTACACAATTACACAGTGGATTCACATTTATTATTATGTTTACAAAATACCACAGTTTTTGTCTTAGTCGGATCATTTTATTTTATTGTATTTATCCGCGACACCTTAAAGGCTGGTCCATGAAAATATTCTCTGACATTAAACCGGTGTGTGGCGCAAAAAAGGTTGGGGACCGCTGGTTTAAAGTATCAAATGTTACTGCCAAGTCATACTGAATACAACAGAATTGTCATTAATGTCCAGTAGGAGCATAAAGCAGAGTGTGCTTTACCATGCTGTTGACATGTTGTTGCCATACTGCTGTGCAGTGTCCCTCAGTTTCTGTCAGACCTGCCCATCGCTCAAAACATCAAGATGGCAACAGTGGAAATGCTCAGCTGTAGGTTTTACTAACCAATTAATGAGTAGGTCCGTCTTTTATATACAGTCTATGGCATAAACATTCCAGGGCTCCTGCTGTATTTTGATTGTTCTTTGGAAGTTCTGTTCTGACCATGTCCATATGCACATCTGCTTTTTCCCCATGGGCTGCAAACTCACAGAGAGGGTAAACATCAACGTCAGTGTCAAACTGACTCCATCTTCCTGCTGACAATTATCATTTTCAAAAGTGTGCACGTGAAAAATACTGAAGGCGGCACATCGAGTCAGGAATCAACCTAAAATGTTCTTTAAAGTTCACACTCTCAAGTATAACATCTTCACCTCCGTCCTCACCATCTTTCCTCACCTCCAGCACTACTCACTAGATTGGGCTCCTTAGAGCTTTGTCGTTCTGAAACTGAGGATGACGGGTCACTGTTTTCTCACAGTGTAGGAGTTGATTCAGCACACGTCAGCTGATCAAGTGAAAGCGGTCAGAACAGGATCAATCAGGAACTCTTAAAACAATCGTGAGCTTTAAGGGGACAGCAGCCAAACTTAAATCAGGTAATCTGGTAAGTTTTCATCCCTTGCATTGGAAACTCTTTTTCATATAAATTTGCTGAAAGTAGTTTAGTTTTTATTTATGTAAAACGTTACGATCACTGACTGTAGCAGAGATCATGAGATGAATCCTAAAGTCAGTTTTAGTGGAAATGAAAAGAAATGGGGAAAAATGAGTGGAGGATTAACAGAGCGTACAGCTTCTGCGTTGGGTGCTCATCTGGCCGGAGAAGGCCTAGCTCGTTGACCTCGTAGGCTTTTCCGAGATGTGCCGACACAATCTTGTCCCCTTTTTTGACCCGACCTCCAAACACGGCAATGTTGGCCACGACTCCTCTGTAGTGGTCAAAATTGGAGTCAAACACTAAGGCTTTAAATGGGTCTTCGGTGCTCGCTATGGGCCTGTGAAAAAGTAGCAACATTTTACATTTGGGTTTTTGTTTTATATCAAATATTTTTCAGATAATGAATAAAACCAGAAGAGCCTTCTTACGGTGGAATCCTGTTTACAACAGCTTGGAGCACCTTGTCAACATTTGTTCCAAGTTTAGCTGAAATCTGAAGAACACACGGAGACATTTCTCAGAAAAGTGACTCAAAGCAAAGTGAAAAGCAGCTTTTGCAGCAAGTGCTCACCCTGATGCATTCTTCGCGTGGAATATCAAACACCTTTTCAATCTGTGACTCCACCCGCTCTGGATCAGCATTTTTCAAATCAATCTGAAGGAGACGCACCAGAATCAAACATGTGTTCGACTATAACGATAGCGTGTAACAAACCCAAACAGTGGAAGGTCAGATCGTACCTTATTGATGACGGGAATGATTGTCAGCTGAGCTTCAAATGCCAGGTAGAAGTTAGCAACAGTTTGTGCCTGAATGCCCTTCACACGACAGCAAAAAATTAAAATCTTCACACTTATGCAGCAAGCACATGACAAAGAAAGCATATTTTAGTACCTGATTGGCATCAACGATCAACAGGACACCCTGGCAAGCAGAAATCGAGCGAGACACTTCGTAGCTGAAGTCGACATGACCCTGAGGAGAAGATTCACATGCACAGCTTGAGCAAAAACAACTTTAGGGAAAAATGGCATGTTAGCCCGGGGATCGCAAACTCATCTTTGGGCCACATACAGCTCATTTTGATTTTAATAAGTGCAGTTTCAACAGTATGTCTGTAACTATGTGGAAGTGCTCTTAAAGAGTTCAACATATCCTCTGCAGAAAGAATATATTTCATACATGCAAACTTTTGAGCTAACACAGATGGAGGAAGCCATGCTCTAAAATTACAGCAGTGCAAACTGTGTGTTCACATTGTTATGCGAATTTGCATGTATTCAGTTGGTGATGCAGAAAATCTATAAATGTTTTTATTCTTGGTCCCAATGCTGCAGAGGCTCTTTTACACAGATACATTTACAACAAATGAGCTCAGACTTGAACATTGATCAGTCTGTAAGCTATTTATCACCAAGAATACCTTTTCAATCAATAAGATAAATTTCACTTTGACCCGATGGCAAATGTTACATCGACTGTCAGGAAGCGCTAAAGTAAATATATTATACTAAATATTCTTTTTTTTTTCTCCACTAAGTGAAGTGGTGATTGGTTAATGACTTTTCTCAGCTTTACTCTCATCATACTTGCATCAACAGTGTTTTATTTGAATGCTCATTATAGATCTGCTGCACCTGTTCCTCTGATAATGTCTCTGAGTGGAGAAGGGTGTAACTCTTTTGATTTTGTGGAAAAAGAGAGTGAAACGATGCCTGCAACCGCTGATAACTGCCACTGTGACACCTGTCAGCTGTGACGGGGGTTTTAGGTTCGTCGGGCCAGTTAACGCAACAAAGCCCGGTTCTATTGAATTTGCTACTTAGTATACCAACGTACACCTCTCCTTACCGGGGTGTCAATGAGGTTCAGGAGGTACCGCTGCCCCTCGTAGTTGTAAAACAAAGACGCTGTCTGGGCCTTTACGGTTATCCCCCTCTCTCGCTCCACCTGCAGCTTGTCCAGCACCTGTTTGTTCTTCTCCGTCTTTGCTATAGCACCTGTTTGTCAGTCACACCATCAGTGAAAATGATATGAATTAGTTTCAACATATGCGACACCAAAAAATGTGAACTGCTGACGGGTGCTCCCTGACGTGTGTGAGAGGTGCTATCGGGCCTCCAGCAGCAGGAGTAGGGTGACCAGGGGTCGTACTTTAGATTGCTCATACCACATCGCTTATATACTGACATAATGTCCCAGGGAAGAATATGAACTTAAGTCACAGAGTACACGTGAGTCTCAAATGAAGTGTGTGGCTGAAAAAGGGTAGCAGTGATGTATGGGCTCATCCCCAGTGAACTCCAGACTAGGCAGCAGCTGAAAACAGCTACAACATGTTGACAGTTATAGAAAGCCATCAAGTCACGCTCTCCTCAATCCTTAATCTAGTTATGCTGAAATGAAACCAAAGTAAAATACAACTGATTTGTCCTCACACATTAAATTCCAAGTTTCTCCTGTTTTTGGATGCGTTTATTTCTCAAATTTCCGACCACCTCTTAGCATCAGAAACATGTGTCACACTGCATCACACAACCCTGCTCTTTGCCTCACATTTGTTTCTTTGTTACTTTTACTCTTAACTAGAGGACACTGTGGAGTTTTACACGTGGAGCACTCTCGACAGGAGCAATATTACAAGTTTGTGTCATTAACTTCTACCTCTTGGACGTTTAAAAAAATAAAAATAAATTATGATTAATTTGGATTTGCTAAAAAATGAAAAGGTGAAAAGCTGACAGTGTAGAGTGTGGAGAGCAAACATACCAGTCATTTCCAGCAGTCTGTCAGCCAAGGTGCTTTTCCCGTGATCAATATGGGCGATGATGCAGAAGTTCCTGATTCTGTCCACAGGGAATTTGGACAGGTCCACAGCATCCTTAAAAGCAAAACAGCAGAAGCGTGCACTGAACAGCTGTATTATAGTACTCCACCTAAAGCCATGCTGCACACTTGGTTCAGTAACTGCAGCTTATGGTTCTCTGGGGGCGACAAACAGAGAGCTACTGGCTAATGGAGGCAAGAACTTTATGACTGTGCAGCTTCTTGGCTGTACTCTCAGAGTCTTTTCCAAACTGTAACAACAGTGTACCTGCTTATTATTATTATTAATATTATCATTATCAATGTTTATTGTATCTAGTTCACGCTGACAGTACCAGGTCCCAGCAGTTTATTACCTTGTCGGCCTGGGTGCTTAGCCTCCTGGAGCTGCTGCATAGCACAGGCAGTGCTTTCATCCAGCGGTGTCTAAACACTGTGTAGGTCACATTAGAGTCTTGACTCTTCCTTCTGCACATTTTAAACTGCAGCACACGTCTAAACAGGGGCGTCCCACAGCACCGTTTCACCATAGAAAACGACATGTTTCGGTTCCGCTTGTAGCCTCACGCCATGAAGAAGACAGGGAGGAGAAATAATGATGATGTAATGTTCACACGATACAATTAAATATACGAATTATATATATAAACGAAACTTTAAAAGAAAGAGCACTGTAATCATAACAACCCCGGCGCATTTGCTTTCAGAGGGCTGACATTTTGGGTGACAGGTCAGCGGCAAGGACTTCTGGGAAATGTTGTTCGTTTATCAAGAGAGGCGCAACACAACAAGAGGAAGCCTTACAATAACTTCCGTTTTCGTTTAGTCCAGCACAGAAAGCAAAAACATCTCTTTAATTCAAATGTACACTCAGCAAAGGTTAGCGCACTTCCCTTCTAATCTGCCGAGATGACACTAATGTCGATAAAGCTAGCTCGACTGCTGCTGTTCATGTGAAAGGATGTTTAAAAAAAAAAGGCTAATACGACCCCAGGTCAGGCTAATGCTTTTCTAAATATTATACAGCAGTGTCCATAGTGATTTATGCCGCAATAATATTTTTACAATCACGTTTGACGTCTGACGTTAACCTTCGAAAGCGTCCAGGGGTCAACTATCACGGCATAAAAATACCTTTGGAAATAACTGACAGGTGAAAGTCCCGCCCACTCAGGCTGTCAGATGAAGGATAAAAATGGATATCAGTTGCTATGACAACGAAACTGCCTCTCGCACAAGAATAGATTATGCCTCCTCTTTGTGCCAGCACAGATAATAAGCCTCTGCTAGTCCCCGCTTCTGCCTGTCATGCAATCATCTTTCCCCTTTTCAAAACGGGAGACTTTTAAACTGGGCGACGCGTTTGATTGAAAGCTGTTTTGCTTTCGATAATAAATGGCAGGCTTTTAAATGTAACGTGTTGCATTCATCCGTTTCAAAGACAGCGCCTCATTCATCAAAGGCGCTTCTGCCTCGTTTCTCCCGCATAATAAAAAATGATGCCGGTCATAAATCTCTCAGAAACAGGACTGTCTGTTGGTATGCAAGACATCGTGTAATTCTTTGCAGTGTTAAAACTTTAATATGACATAACAAGTATAGTATAAAACTAGTGTAAAACCAGGGGTGCAGTCATGGGGGGGGGACATGGGGGTCAAAGGCACCACTCCTCTGGTCACCCAACACAAACAATGTTAATGGCTATTATGCACTTGTTGCATCAAATAACCTATTTTTTTCCCACTATTAGAACTTTTTTTGCAGAAGCATTTGTCTACATGAGCAGTGCTTAACTGCAGAAATACAACTGCAGCTACTATGTTTGCTCAGTTAAACAACAGAATTGGAACACGCTAAGAGATTAAAAAGAAACTTGACATGTTTATGACCTGTAATAATGGTTTTCGTGTGTTCTTCAGGTTACATTTGAAAAAGTAGAAAACCTCTCTGGGTACTGAACCGTTAGGATTCAGGAGACAAGGATTTAGGAGCCTAATTTTATAAACAAAACTGAACTTAATTGAACCGTTATGTTATCTGGCTGGATTTTTCCACCAGAAAAATCCCAGTGAGCTTCCTGTATTCCAAGAAGACAAAAAGGAGGACCTTCATATGCACTGATTACTTTCCACTCATATGAATCTTTCAGCCTCGTTACACCATTTTTAGTTTTTTTTGTGTAAAATGGATGTCGTGAAATAAAACGTCCGTCAGCACTGATTTCTGTCAGACCACGGCTCACCCACAGTGTGGATGGAAAAATGAAACTTCAGCGAGCTTTGCATTAACAGCTCAGCGCCACAGGGCTTTTTGTGGGTTTTACCAACACGCTCATAATGATAGTTCTTGTCAGCCGAGGAGCACTGGTTGACAACAAATCCTCTTCTACTGAGGAAGGGCCGAGTTGCATCACTTGTGGTCCCAGGAGCCTACAGAGCTGTTGTGAGCTGAGCTACAGTTGAAAGCTGTTCTCAAAATACTAATATAACACATTTCAGATTTATTTCAAATACCATCGAACTTGAATGGATTCAAGAATCTGTGCTTTAAAGGATACACCTAAATGATATCTAACAACCCCTGTTATTTGTTTATATAGCAGTTCCCAATGCTGACATGTTAACTAGCTTCACTGAAAAGATATAGAAAGACAGAATCCGACTTTCTACTAGGTCTGAAATATGAAATAAACACTTTGTAAAATACATTGTTTCCCTATGAAAGCATGAAAAACGGTGACCTCGGAGATGGAGCCAATGTGGCAAGAAAACTAGTTCTTTGAATGAGAACCTGAGGCTGAGTCAGTCCCGTTAGACTAGATGTTAAGAAGCCCTAGTGTAACAGCAGAAATAAACATGTTTATAACCTGCTACAGAAAACCTGGTGAGTTTTAGTCTCTGGTCTATAATTTAATTTCCTGCTTCCCTTCACTTGTTTAAATTATATTAAGCATTGAAGTGGATTATAATGCGCAGGAATGCTCTGGCTGCCAGGTGGGTTACAGGCAGCTGTCTCTTAGGTGTAACCTCAGCAAATTCACTCTGAACTGATTCGGTGAACTGGATCTTTGAACCATATTTGTGGTGTCTGCCATTTAGAGCACTTTAATGCAATTATCTGACATAATTTGTTTGATTGTTGTACGGCTCATTGTACTAATAGAATATCAAGAGGTCTGTCTTCCAGTTTTGATGAGGGAAATTCTAGTGGATTGTGTTTTTTTGAGTGATATACCACCAATAGCAGGTTTTTGTGTCTGTGTGATCCACCCATACATTCTTTGGATGCACCATGCTAACCAAGCCAGTTAATGTTAGCTAATAACTCCACCCTCATCTCCCAATCCAGTTTTTAAGTCTGACGTCATTAGCTGTTTCTGGGTCCAAACTCTGCTTCAGGTCCCAAAGTCAAACGAACACTGGCGCAACCCACTGTTACAAACTGTCTAAATTCTTTCATCTTTAATAAAATGATCAGTGTGGCTGCTCTGCCAGGCATAACAATTAAGTTTAACATCCAGGCATCCATAAAAACAGAATTTATTAAATTTAACAGAGTTAGAAGTTAGCAGGAAGTTAGCTCGCTAGTTTCCAACTAAACATAATATAGCATGTTCTGACTGAGAGATTTCTGAAAAAATTAAAATGTACAGCTCTGCTATCACTTCAGACATAAATGAAGACAGAAAACTAAACAGTAGTCACGTTTGAAGTTTTACTTTAGTTGGGCTAGCTGGTATATAATGATGCGCTACGTTGTGGCTAGCTATACAGCTATGGTTAGCATAATATAAACACAGTGAAGCTGGAGAATGAACACTAACTTAAGGGTTTCCAGTGGTTAGGGACAACCATGCTGTAAACGGACCAAACTTCAGTCAGGAGAACAACTGAGATAATCCATCCACAATACGAGGTTAGTCATTAATATACTGCTGCATGGGCTGGGCTGTAGTTACATTGTAAGGTTTTAAAAACTGAGCTTTAAAATGAACAGTGGTAATAAAAACCGAGAGAGGCCGACAGTGATCACTGACTGTTTTTAAGGGCTTGTCGAGATCAAATAGAACAAGATACAAAGCATTAAAACATGTTAAAAACACAACAGCCATATTAAACGCAGAGTAGTTTGGACCCGGAAGCAGGGCTCTTGCGTCATCACTTAAAGACCGGATGAACATCATTACTGATCCCGAAAGATCACAACTTTAATGGCCACAATGTAAAAATAGTCTTTAAAAAGCAGCGTTTTCTATGCAGAATTTTGGCCCATTCTTTTTCTCAATGTTGCTTTAGTTTATTGAGTTTCTCTAAAGGTCCCACCACTGGGTTTCACTCAGATCGATGTTGCTTGGGATCATTTGCATGTTGTATGACCTTATTTGGGCAAAGCCTCTGCTGTGAGACAGATGGCCTCATAGTCAACTTAATATACATCAACATTTTTGCTAATTGTGGTGCTGTGCATTACAGCCAAGCATCTCCACTTTGGTTTTTCCAAAGAAGATTGTTCATTGTGCATTCAATTACCAGCACCTGGCTGCTACTTATCATCTTAAATCCTATGGAAGCAGTATACTTAGCTTTTTGCAGAACTGAAGAGTCCTGTGAAAACTTTAACATGACTGTGCAGGCTCAGGAATTAACTATATATGGTGGTTCGAAACTTGTGAAGGCGTTTTACAATCAACTGTTAATTTTAGCTCTTTAAATAGCAAGTTTAAAACTCACCAACACAGTGATTAAAAGTACCCAGAACTTATATAACAACACAAAAATAAATTGAACATTTGTACATCAGTAGACTTAAAGGTTGGAACTTAAAGGACTAACAAAAGTAGCCATCTTCAGTGTCTTTCTTCACTAAGCTCTTTACAGTTAAAAAGAAAAATAAGCAGCTACGCAGTTCATTCTCTTCATTTATGTTCTTGTCTCCAAAGTCAGGACAAAAACCAGATATAAAGAACTGAAATAATGTGTTTTATTAAAAAGTGCACTCAATCAAGCATCCACCTGGTGAACAATCCCTTTATCTGGAATGTTTAAGACTCTGTCAGGATGTTGGAGAAATATGAATTATAGCCAACGACATAATGAAAATAAATTATAAAAATCATAGATTTTGTCTCCATGCAAAGTTTGTTTCAACAAACAAATCAAGAGAAGTTAAGTTAAAATACCCATGTGAAGAAAAAGTATATCACGTCATGGAAAAACTTACACCTTAGAGTATCATGTATGACTGCTGATATGGGGCTGAACATGACTTTTCTCACACAATATACAGTAATCATGAGCAAAACAGGTTTAACAATACATTTTTCTCATTCTTGGAGTCCAGCATCCTCTTACTGTTCACAGATCAAAGGACATTTTTGCAGGATTTTAACCACCACCAAGATACTTCCCTAACTTTAAAGACTGAGTTACATGAGCATTTGTATTATACAAGAGCAATAAACCCATGAAATTATTCCGATTTTACCCCTGATTATAAATAGATGTACTAAACTAAAAGTAAAGTAATAAAGGTGTGAATAAATACTCTGGTATTAGCTTGTTGGTGTTTCTGTGAAACAGTCTCCTGCCTATAACTGACATCTCATATATATATATATATATATATATTTAATGGAAGGACTCAGAAGAGAATAAAATAGAACAAAAAGGTGAGTAAACATCCAACTTACATTTTAAAAAATGAATGTTCATGTTGTTTAGTTTCTGCTGGTGTGTAAATACGCAAAGTGTTTGCTAGCATTATAGATTTATACTTCTGTGTTGAATCTCTGCAGAGCCTACAACTAAAGCATGATTTAGACTTCCGCGGGAAATCGACGTCCTAACTTCCGTAGTAACCGGAAACTCCTTTTATCCCTATTCTATATACCTTCCATGCCAGTCAAGTCATTGCGTTATGCAGCAACCTGATGTGTAGTTACATATATGGATTGCCGTGTAGGGTTAAAACGGGGTTCCAAATATGGCGTAACTTACAATGTTACGGAGCCTCACAAGGGACATTGGGGGGAGGGGGGGCAGGTGCAAATGAAGATGTACTTTTGCGACATCCCACAAAAGCTTTGCGAAATCCAGAAGAAGTTTTTGATTTACATCCATGCACTTCCAGGCCAGTATGGAGTTCTTGAAAACAACCATAGCGACGGAAGACACACACCCACGGGAGAGATTTATAGAGTTTTATTTTGAGTTTGGGCTAAACTGTGATGTCATTAAATCAGAGCTTTATTTAAGAGAGAGACATCTGAAGAGAGTTCTTACTGTAAGGGAAAACACTCGTGGCAAGGCGTACCCTGACCTGGTGGCCTTGGTTACATTCATTAGCAACCACCTGCAGTGTTCTGGACAGCTTCACGGGCACTAATGGAAGTACAATAAATGCAGGGAAAAGTGTTTCTCAGGATCTTGCAAAACTTTTGTGGAAACTCTGGATTTCTCCAATGTTCCTTGCGGATCTGACGCAGAAGTACAATTCACATGTTTGTCATTGCCAGCATTTGCACTTGTGGCAGGGTGCCTGCGTTACTCTGCAGTTTTGCTGCCAGAACACTAGTTGGACGTTCTTGAGCCAATTAGAGTCGAACAGAAGGCCAAGAATAGTTGTAGCAGGCTGCATTAACACAACACGTAATAGCAGTTCTAGGTAGGTCCACATCAGGCGCAAGTTCATAAAGGGTTTGCTGTTACAACATAACAACAACGTATATTTAACACAGAAGCATAAATACCACTTAAAGCAACACTTCTGTCCGCTCTGTTTTATTTTTTGTGGGGTCATCTGCGCACCCTGATGGCCAGAGAAAATTATTTTTATGGGTAATCTTGAATTCTTCTGTTGCCCTTTAAAGATCTAAAACTAATCCGTTTATCTGCTGTTGTTGTACATAAATTATTTTTTCTGGGGTATATAGCTAGTTCTGAAGTTTTCCCATTTTTTACACAAATATTACACATGCACAACCTTTGGGAAATATGTCTTTTTTTATAGTGTATCATTTGTTTCTTTGGCGATATTGTCCTGTAATCCCAAATGGTACATCGAGCTGGCAGAACCACACATTCTCATTTCATATCTTTTTCTTTTCACAGCCTTTCAGGATCTGGGAGTGTTTCGATAATTTTGGAGATTTTTTCTTTCTTTCTTTTTTTTTTTTTATTGAAGCCCCATACCTGTAGTCAAAGATAATAAAACAAGCTTTAAACTGTAACAGTACTATACAAGTGTGTTTTTGCATTGGCTTGGAAATAAAGAAAAAGAGTTGAAAGACTCTTATATGAAGAAAGAAATCAAACGATAGTCAGTCCCTTTCACTCGAGACAAAAATATATACTGTTATATCAAGAAAGTGGGCATTACAGCAGAATTCAACACACTGAGAAGTGATCCAAAATCAAACGTGATTCTTAGTGATTATGTGTTTACTCTTCATTGGATCTGTATGTACAGCAGCCACGTACTGAAACTGGAAACATACTTTGAAAGAAATATGCACTCTAATTAGAGTCCTCGTACAATATATGTCACCATGAAACCATAAATATAAATATACATACACATTTACAAAAAGCCGGGCTCTTAAAAGTGCTGCAGACAGTGTAGAAAACAGGCGAAGATAGAGGGTCACACTGCAGTCCAGGGCTTCACTCTGCAAAGGTTTGTGTACATAGTTGCTGGAGGTATTTGATTCATTACTTAGACCCCAGACAAGAAGCTATCAAAACTGGTCTCTTAAACAGAGGGGACCATATTTGGTATAACGGGTTCTTTGTTTAAGTAGGTTGCCCAATAGACGAGGTTGAAGATGCCAAAGAGAAGAGGAAACAAAATCCGTGACAACCTGTCAATTTTGCTGACACTGTTGAAGGTCTTCTTGCTTTCTTGGGCCTTGCCATCCGCTTTGGGCTTGTTTGGGTCCGTCGCTCCGCCTTTGGCGATGGTGGGAAGAGTGCTGGAATCCTTGGTCACGTTAGGCGCGTAGTTGGCTACTGCTACAGCGTAGGCGTTATTCTTCTTGACGATGGAGGCTCTCTCTTTCTTCTGTTGAGAGACCAAAAGGATTACCTGGAAAGGCAGCTTTACTTGTCACCATCTGCCCCTGAATTTCAAAATGCATTTACATGAAGAGAGCGGAAAGACCCCGGTAATGGATCGAGCACATTTTGCAAAGTCAGAATGAAGACCACTTTTATTTTATCCAGGGATGTTCAGTTTGCGGCAGACTTATCCATGAACAGGAGGTCTAAATACTGTCTTCCATCACCCATCTTATATCCCACCTCGTGGTGAAAATTAAAACTTTATGAGGAGACAGGAAAATTACATTACAGTTGCAATTTCAAATGAATGATGAAAGATTTCTTTCACTGCATTTTAATGACTTTTCTTCAAACCTAGCCCTCTGATAATCTGCATTCTCCCTTTCAGGTTAAAGGAAATAATGGTTCATTGCTTCATTAAGCAGCTCCAGAAAAAATTCCTTTTGTTGTCTTTTTATGCTACCCGTCATGCTATATAAGATGAGCCTGCACTTATATGAGCCAGCAACTTTAATTACCACTCCTGTGGTAATTAATTGTTATAGCTAAGACAATCAAGTGCTTTTTATCTTTCTCATTGTTTGCATGAAGGTATCATTTCTGTTGAGATTTTGTGCTTTCTCACTGACCAGAACACGTCCTCTCTGTTTTTGTTTTCTCATTACGTTGAAATGATTTTATGCAAGATTTGCTTTCATTTCCTAAAAAAAAATAAATGTCTGGATGTTTATCCAGACATTTATTTTTAAATTTATGTTTATACCTAAATTTTATTTCTTGATTTTCCTTCTACCCCTGATAAAATGTAATGTCGTACAACATGTTTATCAGAGTTTGTACTCTTAGACAGATCGAGACTTTTCTGTGGTAGTTTGAGGGTTAAGCGCTCTGCTGAAGGGCAAGTCACTATGTAGTTAAATGAGACGAGTGGATTAATGGTACTTTATGTCACTGTCACCCTAGGCAGGGGTCAGCACCTCACTGTGGCTGCTGCAAAAAATAAATGAAACTTTATGAAAAAAAACCCCCTAATATTACATCTGGCATCTGTCTGTCCGTCCATGTGTGTGGCTCTTTTTCTCCTGTTTGGTAGGAGGGGCTAAAATGGCTCTTTAGATGTTGAAGATTGCCGACCCCTGCCCTTGGGAAAACAATGGTTGGAGTCAGCGGCACAAGCAAAATTACTGTGGCCGCGTGCTATGATTTTGTGAGCCTCTTGGCTTTGAAATGGCTACTTGAAAGATGGGGACCAGGCCCGCAACCACTCACACTCAGTTCCCATCTTAAAAGACACTTTGGCACATCAAGACAGCAATAAGATGGAGTCAGTCTGCTATTAGTTTGCGACTTTCGGGGTTCAAGTTGGCAGTTACATGCAATCTGTGATAAAAAATGAACATTAACTACTTACATTCATTAGTTACTTGGACTCTTGGACTCTAAAAGTAAGTAGCTGATGTGAATTTCAGTTTAATGTGAATTTCTATATATGTAGATGTAACAGATACAAAGAAAGGCATTGCAGATGAGTTTTGCTAATTGGTGCAGACCAACTCAGATTGATTGCAACATTTTGTCAATCTGTCTGCAATTATAAATTAGACAGCAATTACTTACAAACCTCCACCAATCTGTCTGAGAGTGACTGCAGTCAGTCTGAATCAGATGGTGATTGGCTGGAGACAGATTGCCTCTCACCAGATGACCCACACAATCAAAAATGGTTGCCCAAAGGTCGAAGGTGTTGCACATTCAACCTCTGGGGAATTGTAGTGAGGACTGCCCTAATGTATGGTTTGAAGACAGTGGCACTGACAAAAAGATGGGGGCCAAAATGCAGGTGACAGAGTTGAAGATATTGAAGATCCTGGGAGTGACCAGCATGGACACGATGAGAAATGAGCACAACAGCTCAGGCTGCAAGGAAGAAGTTCATGGAGAGCAAGCAGAGGGTTGGTGTGACAGTGGATGGACAGAGGATGTGAGGGATAGAGTGAGATGGAAGCAGATGATCCGCTGAACCCTGAAGGAAGCAGCCGAAAGAAAAAGAAAACACACAGACCCATCTTCTCATGACTAATAGAGCCTGTACTCGACAGACTGAATTTTAAAGACACACTGCTCAGAATACTAACCAGCTATTTTTGCCTATTCCTATTATTTCTGTGGAGGTAAGCCACATTTGTCACATTACAACATTTACAAATTTAAATCCCTTATCACTTTATGTTCTTAAAACTTTTCTGCCCCCTGTTGATGTAGGGATTGTAATTTGAATGTTCGGTTTTGCTCGACTAAATGCTATAAAGGGTAAAAAACTGATTTTGTGGAATGACTGGGGGCTTCATGTTGGACCAAAGTGTACGTGAAAGGGCTCTCTGTGATTAAAGCGTGTCAAAAGAATTACACATTATCTGACCATTGATGGGATTCACCTTTCCTAGGCTGAGTTTGGCACCTATTAGCACCAGGGGGGATGAACACCTGATTGCACTTATGTTCTTTATCGATATGCTGAGCCAGAGAGTGAGTGATTTTATTATTAGTTCTCAGTAGCTGCAGCATTCTGGCTCCACTCTTGGAAGGTTAAAGAGGCCATTACTGCTGTTTCCCTTTGCTTCCAACAAATGCCTTCAAAGCTCTCTGAGCTCTGAGCACTGCCTCCTTCAGCATACAGTACAATGCTAATGAATTCTCTTTGAAGGCGGAGCCTGTCAGAGGATGCGCTTTCTTCTTCATTACCTTGTCAGTCACCACGCTTTTTCCATCCCAAGCCCAGCCGCGCTTTGTGAAGTAATTGACAGTAGCAAATTCAATCAAAGCGGAGAAGACGAAGGCGTAGCACACGGCGATGAACCAGTCCATGGCAGTGGCGTAGGCAACCTTAGGCAGGGAGTTCCTTGCGCTGATACTCAAAGTTGTCATTGTGAGAACAGTAGTTACACCTGGAAACAGACACAGAAGATAGCCAATAATATGAGCTCTGGCAATGTTTATTAAGGTTTTTTCTACTGTAATACACATTCTGCTACACAATACTTTAATGAAGCAGGGGAACAAAGTGAGGCATATGAAAAGAAAATCATTTTATTTTTTCTTATTTCGTATAACTTTTAATATTTCTTCTGGAGCTCAGGAGATTTGGTATTTTTATTTCTTTCTGTGAGCTAACCAGTGATGAGTCACTAATATTACTTTCACTTGGCTTACAGTCAGGTCAAGCAGTAGCGTAGCCAACTGGATTTAAAAGCAGTAGGGCCTGTAAGAACTGCCCCCACCCCCTTCTCTTTATCCCATTTTCTTTTGCACAGAATTTCCCATCAACTTCCAACAATTCCCTATATTCATCCTTCAAGCTTACAGTGTTAATTTTTGACAAAACTAGGGGACGGTCTTACTGCCATTGCAGCACACGCATAAAATCCAGCATCTACAACAGTCAGCTCAAATTACACTGGTGCTAACAATCATCATGTATGTCATATATGCTTACCAAACACAGTCCTAGCTGGCACTGATTCTCTATTCAGCCAGAAAGACACTTGGGAAAGGATGACTGTCATGATGCATGGGAGGTAAGTCTGGATAACAAAGTAGCCAATCTTCCTCTTCAGATGGAATTCAGCCGTCATCACAGTATATTCACCTGCAGACGAGAATCAGGTTTAATTACATGATGCAAAGAATTCAGCTTCTTGATTCACTCTGATTTCTTGTCATCAAACATATACTCTTACTGGCCACTTTTTAAGTACATCGTTTCAACTCCTCATTCAACTTGGTGCATTTAGGCATCTAGACTTAGTCAAGATGACTTGTTGATCATCAGAATGGGGAAGAAAGGTAAGTTAAGTGACTTTCATCTAACTGGGTTATTATTCATAATGAAAACACTTTTCTTTAATCTATATATCTATCAGTGTAAAAATAGTAAAACCGGAGTGAGGGCCATGATGAATGAGTGTGTCAAGTGTTTTAACCCACACAACTGGAAACAATATCTTCTTACTCCAATTTAGCTATGCAAGTGCAAACCCACGCCTTCCTGTGCCTGTATATTTATGTAATTCACATTGTTAAAATATTATATTTATATCTCAAGCTTTAAGACAACAAAGCAGTATTAAACATAGATTAACTGTCAGCAGTGCACAGTGGATATACAGTAATAATCCATCAACACATGCAAAAGTAGGCAGTAAGAGTTCCCGGCCACCAAGCAAAGCCTAATAGCTGACAAGGCGGTGAAACTGTGCCAGTGCTGCAGTATCAGGCAGTCTTTCCAAACAGAAGATATCTCAAAGAGAAGCCAAGATTAGACATGGGAAGAAAAAGATGTGTTACCAGTGGCAACAGAACAGAGAAACATAGCTCATTTGCCACGAATTTTGAAATGAAGGCCTTGATATACGCTGCCACTTGGCAAGAGGAAAGTCTTTTTCAGCAGTGGGAAGGAGGGGGTAGAAGGGATGTCAATTCCACAGAATAATCCCCAAAGACGTTTTTTTTTTTTGTAATATTCCCTCTCTTTCTTTAATAGCACTGTAGCTGTGCTGCTTGTGTTTCTAGCAGTTACGTGAAGACTTATTCTGTCTTTGACACAGGCATACATGCTAGCACAGGAATTTGGAGGAATCGAGTGCACTGTCAGTACTCTCTATGGAGCACTGTATCTTCTGTAATTTAATTTGCATGCCGGTCCGGTGCTTGTGTTGTGGAATGGGGGAAGGGGATGTACAAGCAAGGATATGGATGCTGATGAGTCTTCTCTGGAAAAGCTTGGGATCACTTCACTTAGAGGGAAGACAATTATAGCATGAAGATAGTAATCCTGTCATGTTGCTCACTGAAGCACAAAACAAGTGTAGGAAACAAGGTTCCCTTCTAAATGGATGAGAACGCCTCAGTCTCTGGGAACGTGCTATACAAAGGAAACTGAAGGAATATGTGTTATTTGGAAATGCTATAGAAATACTATCCGAACAACTGATGCTATACATTCATTATTTTTGTACACATCATAGCTCCTGTCATGTTGGTCAGACTGAATGGTTTTCCAGGCAAAGATAACATTTTGATAACATTTTATAATTCGGCCCATGACTAAGGCTGTAATTCCCCTGTAACTGAAAGGAATTTCAGTATTTTTTTTATTACAAGATGCAATTATAGTTACCTACAATTAGATAAGTACATTAGAATAAAGGGATAGCAAATGATGTTATTACAGGAAATAAAGAAATAATTAAACTGTAGGTGCAGCGTAAATAAAATAAAAAATTCAGTGTAAGAAATGAGTAATGGGAAATATTGTTTGTTTTTCTGCAAAATTACCATGAAATGACACAATGTACAGAAACAGTACATTATTGCCCAAATACTTCTGACTGACATATTTTTACCCAGTGAGCATATCCTGGATATTCTCCCTTTTCTGACTCTAATAATAACCTTAAAATTAGCCTACTGTATTTGTCGGACCATAACGCGCACCAGATTATAAGGCACATTAAGCGAAACAACTTTACTCAACTCATTCTTCTTGCTTCCTCCACTTCCGTAACATTGATTCATTAATGTTGAATTCTCTCGCAGCTGCTCTATTCCCATGTAGTTGCAGTATATTAATGACTAACCTCGTATTGTGGATGAATAATCTCAGTTGTTCTCCTGACTGAAGTTTTGGTCCGTTTACAGCATCCTGCCATGTGATTGTCCCTAACCATCAGGAACCCTCACGCTAACTTTTATCAAGTGGAAAAAAGTTAGCGTTCATCCTCCAGCTTCACTGTGTTTATGTTATGCTAACATAGCTGTGATGCTAGTGATCACGTAGCACATCCAGTGTTGCCAACTTAGCGACTTTGTCGCTATATTTAGCAAGTTTTCAGATGACTAGCGACAAATTTGGCGACTTTTCTGGTGTTATTGGAGACTTATTTATGACGACTTTTTGATGTGAAGCAAGTATCGCTCCTACTACTCACAGGTGGAGGATAGTCCTCCCCCAGCTGCTATCAGGGCAGCAGATGTTCACATCTGTGCGTCCAAACTGCAAATGAATCGCGCATGAGCGAAGCCACTGCTCCAGCACTGACTGTAACGCAGTCAGTTCTTCTTTTACTCTTATGCTGTTTTGTGGATCACAAGGTTTAAAACTACTTATAAGCACACACACACAAAGTAACTCCACCAGAGTACCTATTTCGTCCAAGCCCGGATAAAGGAGCAGGGTTGGAATTGTGACATTGAAAAAAACAAAGACTGCTAAAAGAAATTTAATTTGTAGTTCTAAATAAACTCTAAATGCATTTAGGACGTTTTTTACTCACTTTATGTCTCTTCCACAATGTTATTTCTCTCTCCAACAACCTAGGTTACAATTACATTAGCATGACCAATTATGCAAATTAGGCGATGATGTCATTTAGCGACTTTTAGGACAGCCAATAGCGATTTTCCTTACTGAGGAGTTGGCAACACTGAGCACATCATTAGATACCAGCTAGTCCAACTTCAGTAATGCTACAAACGTCACTGCTGTTTAGTTTTCTGTCTTTCTTTATGTCGGAAGTGATAGCAGAGCTGTACATTTTAATTTGTTTCAGAAATCTCTCAGTCAGAATATGCTATATCATGTTTAACTCCGTTAAATTTAATAAATTCTGTTTTCACGGATACCTAGATGTTAAACTTAATTGTTACACCTGGTAAAGCAGCAGTTTTTACCTCTCAGTGATGTCGCAGTGTTCGTTTGACTTTGGGACCAGAAGCTGACAGAGTTTTGGACCCAGATTACTCAGCGAGGCTCCTGACTAGGTAATATCTCCGACAATCCATCAAGCAGTGTGGCTTCGTAGCTTACCAAAGTCGTACTAAAACATTTTTTGACAGATTTTTAAACGCCGTGTACCACATAAAATCGGTTCGAGGTCAGTAAGCACAACCAGAATTCATACATAAAGCGCACTGGATTATAAGGCACATTGTCGATTTTTGAGAAAATTAAAGGATTTAAAGTGTGCCTTATATTACAAAAGATTCCTATCAGTATGACCTGAATACAGAGACTGAACTCATGAAGTCAACGGAAAATTGATTAAAGGGGTCAGCAACAAGACCATACACTTTCATACAACTTGCAAGCTTTTTACAACAAGAGGAGTCACACAATGATGGGAATTTTTTGCCTTCAGGAGGATCCCTAGCATTATTAGTGTCCCTTTGACTACCTAGCTAAGCTAGATAGCCAGCATTAGCTACTAATATGTCTGCTCTATTTTGTTCTCCAAATATGGTCACTCGCCAAAATAAAATATGCTGAGCCTCAAAACGAACACTTTTTAAAAGCCACAGTTTTACTCTTATTTCTTCTTTATTCGACAGCAGCAGTTACAGATAACACAGGAGGCGTGATGAGGGAGTGGGGTAGTACAGCAAATCAAAACCCAAGCATGCCACATTAAGGTATGAGCTCCTGTACGTGGGATGCATGCTCTAACTAGTGAGTTACAAGGCGTCTCACAATGCTACTGATTTAGTAGTGTTTTTGACAGCTGTATGCCTGCAGCTGGTATCAGCAGAGAAGCCACCATAAACTAAAAGCTGCCCAGCAACAAACCAACAAAATGATGAAGTTAGCAGCTTGCTAATGAATATGGTGGAGTATTTAGCAGCTAAAGAGCCAGAAGTACCCCCCAGGAGACCCTTAAGAGCTAAGAGTATGTGATTTGCTAAATGTACAGAAACAACTCTAAATGAATGCTATTTTTAATCAGTACTGGCTGGATGTGTGGGGGAAGGGGAAAACATTTTAGGCATTTTAACAAACAAGAAAAAACACTTTAGTTAAGCTGTCCTTTAGTAGTACAATACTTTCCACACTGTGTGAAGTAAAGCATCACTACATTCAGCTCTGCTCAGGCTTGGATTTTTATGAATAATGCATTCAACAAAAAGATGTTCCTGAGACAACAAACATATATTTTGAATTGTGAGATTCTTCTAACAGTGTCTTGGTATGTTCACAGGCTTATGCAAGATGTCCGTCCCTGTAAAGCCAGAGAGTGCATTAGTTCGTGCCAAATGACCTAGTTTGCAAGTACGCTACACCACACACTGACACACTAGTAATGAATGATTAATTTAAAGTCAGCCAATCAGATAATGTGGAGTGACTAGCTAAACAAGAGAAACAGCCACTGGCAGGCATTCTGCCTTCCACCAAGGCATCAAACACCATTTAACCTATATAGGAAAATTTAGTCCATGTAAGGGTATTCTTGCATAATAAAACTGCAGAAGGGATTCCCTTGATGGGGGATTTCAGTCACTGGGGAAATACTGTGTACTGGTAATTGATACCTAAAGGGAACATTGGTGGAACACTCAGGGATGCAGTAGCATGCACATATTCATTCTCCGGTGTAACTTCAAACTAAAACCCAACATTGCAGGTATAATTTCAGCCTGTATTTAAATTCACTGCTGACTAATTAAAAAAAGAAAGAAAGAAAGAAAGAAAAACCTAGTCCTTTTCTAGTTCTATTAAAAGCAGAACGATCACACATATTTCAGTAAATATGGTCTTAGACTTTGATACAAGAACACAGGTTTAGATCTTGTGTTTTTCCTTCAATACTTTCACCTACTCTATCCTGAAATACATCGAAGCTCCAGCATGAAAAAGTTCCAAAAATGAAAAAAGTAGAACATCTTGTGAGAAAAGGGGGACTCACTCTCCACGCTCAGGCTCATACAAAAGACATCCAACTCCACAGCAAAGCTTTGTAAACCACCCACTCTTTCCTTAAGAGTACCTTTAAAGTCTGCAGGCGATAACCCTCAGGTCAGTATCCTCCACAGGAGCAAATTTCTCAAACTCTTGCATGATCATCAAATGTAACTCATTCTTTACATTTGTGATAATCCATCCCAGGCATTATTCACATTTCCACTCTGATCTCACCTTCTTCCCTGAGAGGTTCAAAACAGTGCTTTTCCCCCTTTTTAGCTAATTTAGCCCCTGCTAGGGCTGATACATTTTCAAAGGAGGTTTCAGCGTTCTTTAAACTGATTAATCCAAACTGACAATACTTTATCTTTAAATAGCCAGAATCAATCAGTCCATGTACAAACAATACAGAATTAAAAGGTGGTGGTGGTGGGGGGTAGGGGGGGACAACGTCAGTCTTCCAGCAATTACAGCCTACTTTCCCATTCTCACCACTATAATCACCGTGACTTTTATCATCATCTTGCAAAAGCTGCATATCCAGAAAGGTTTCTTCTGTCAGGTTTTCCTCAGAAGTAGTATTACTAAAATTAGATCAGTGCTGTCACTCAGCGACAGCGAGTATATTGGATGCTTTCAGATCTCTTATCCTCTGCAACTTACTTGACCTACACTATAGATGCTGCTCTGCCAAATGCTGTAGAAAGTACATTCAGTAATTCTAATTGGTTGGGTAAACTTACTATTTTAAAGTAGCTTTTAAGGCTAATCAAGACTTTTCTATCATGCCAGTGCCATAAAGGACATGCCTCTATAACTATGCAACATTAAATTTGACGGCAAACTTGTGGTTCCCAATGTTTCTTATAATAACCCAGTATGTTATTTCACTTTTTACATTTACGCCACTGTATTTTTTTTTTTTTTTTTTTTTTGGGGGGGGGGGGGGGGGGGGGGGGCAACGCTGCACTTGTATTTCACTAGATTTATTATAAAGGACTACTTAATAATTGTTTTGTAAATTTACATAATTCAACTAAAAATTGTAGCCACCATTATATAAATAAAATTAGTACCAGATAGGACTAACTTTAAAAGTAAAATTATGTATAATTTATGAAACAGTGAAAAGAAATTGGTTAGTAAGACGAGAAGATGCTATAATAAAGCCAGTCCATCACTTCTTAAGCATCTATTTTTTTTTACTTTTATTATACTTTTCTCACTTTTCTTTAAACGTTGCTTGTTAAGCCCTTTGTGACTTGTGTTTGGAATAGTGCTATATAGGTACTTTTTGATTAGTTTATGCTTATGCGACCATGGCAACATCCATTGTCACCATGACAACATGCACCATAATAAATTGTGCGTCCGCTGAAGTTGGTTCATCTGTCAGGTCTGTTTTGTCATCCTCCAGGCTCCGCTTCACTCATTCTTACCCCTGACATCGTCATTATTTTTATCATTATTGTTGTTATTATTATTACATGACTGCTGCTGTTTATTCTGTGATAAACAGCACTGCGTTAACTTCTCATACCACAGTGCTCCCACTCTGCTACAACAACTAACCAACCACATCCACCCCATCACATCTCACTGCACCGATCAGGCGCCCTATTTATGCTTGTCGATGTTACTGCTGCTCCACTCCACCCAGCCTCCACCTGCTTTGGTTCTGCTCTGTTTGTACGCACCCTGGGGGGTATTTATTTCTAAATTAATAACTCTTGGGGGATTACTTGCAATGGTTCCTGCATGTTATTTATCACTATGCTGTGAATTTCATTCTGCTACACGATATTGCTACAGCAGGCAGCTTTACCAACAGGGGGCCATTTCCCCCAAATAATTCAGATTTCCATTTTCATTTTGCATTATAGTTTATGATAGAATCAAATGTAATGTTAAAAAAATAATATAATAAGAATATAAAAAGAAATATGAGGTACATTTTTCTGGTCTTTATGTGAACACAATCCTCACAAAACCAAGACAAGAACATATCATTCGTCTCACTAACTTACAGTGCATTAAATACCCTTTATGGCTGATTTACTTATCACCAATATCACATCATCTGCCATCGCAAAGTCAGATTTCTGTCGCTTCCAGCGTTTGAAGGAAAACAGCTGCCATCATCCTCTCATCCTTTTAGAAGAAGCCTGGTAGCCTCACACTGCCTCGGTATTTAAATTCAGACTTGCGGCATGTTTAGTTACCCCATCTTACAACCAGCTTTGTGTTTCCTACATCTTGGACAGTGATGGTGTCGCTTTCATCTTCACACACACACAAGTTCGATCTTGTTTCTTGGCATCTGTGTTGGCATATGTAGAAGTGTATTGCTTCTATTTTTAATCCTCATTATCTCTTACTTTTTGTGTTGTATGGATTTGGGTTTTTTTCTGAACTTTGTCAACGATATGCTTGTTAGAACACTTTTTTGAAATAACTTAGCTTGACAACCGATTACCTTGGATAGAGCATATTTCTATTTCTGTGTGTAGCCAGCAAAGCTTTAAGACAACATGTTCGTTGCTGCCACGTTTCCCTGTGCTTTAAAAACCCAGCTCAAACTTTAAGACCTGAATGAAAAACATCTATTTACTCCTTGTATTCTACATATAATCAAAGAAAAATAGAGAGTGTAACAAGAGAACTGTTTTCAGAATTTACAAAAACACACTTCAAGCATGTTACGTGTGTGGATGATGCATAGTTGCGTGTCCGAAAGAAGAAAAAATTGGCCAATATATCAGTTTTTTAAAATCACCAATATCAGTATCAGTCGTGAAATTTGAATATAAGGGCTCTTTGCTCCATTTATGTTTTGATGAGCATTTTGGGGGGTAGTCAGTTGATTCGTACAGAACACACACCTCTCAGACCAACTAAAAAATTTTTTTTTTACAACCTAAAACCATACAGAACGATGTAGTATGAAATACTTCTTGTCCTTGGAAGTTTATATATAAATAGATGTTAAACAGAAGTTTACCATCTATTTAGTGATAAATGGGACCATAACCACAAAATCAGCAACATGCTTCCAAAAATAAGACCTGATATCAGCAATTGAGTTTTTACAAGCACAGCTCTTACCCCTTGCTTGTTTTCAAACCTAACAATGCAAGACATGAGCTGTTATTTTAATGCAGGATCTAAATCCCCTTTTTAGAAAGAATCATTCAGTCAGGTGTGGCGACTTAAAAATTTCATCGGAAATCATCTCAAAGTACAACAACACAACTAAATAGATTAAAAATTAAATAGTCCACTACAGTCTACTTTGATGATGAACTTGAGCCTTCTTCTTCCATTTCCTGTGGAGGAGCCATATGTGGCGTGTTCCATCTCTGCAAATCTCCAGACAGGAGATGGGAGGAAAATCCTGATCCATTCAGTGAAATTAACGTCAGGTTCACTGTTTCTATAACATGTTTTACAGCCTAGTGGATCACAAGTTCTAACTTGTGATTCCTTAAGTGAATGATGGCTTGTTAAGATAAGATCTTGTCATGTATAAGAGTGTCTGCTCCTCTGTGTCGGCCCATAATGGCAGCTGTGCAAAGACAACAAACAGCAAGCATAACATTTCTCCAGAGGTGCCACAAATAGCAGCTCAGTCTGAGATTTCAGTTCAAGTCACCCTCGTAGTAAATATTGATGTTGATGATCAGCCATGTGTTTGCTACTCAGTGCTGATGTTTCAAGGATTTGTGCAACGGATTTGTAAAATATGACAATCTGTTGCTCTAGATCAGGGGTCCCCAATCCCAGTCCATGAGGGCCGGTGTCCCTGCAGGTTTTAGATGTGTCCTTGATCCATCACAGCTGATTTAAATGGATAAATTACCTTCTCAACATGTCTTGGAGTTCTCCAGAAGCCTGGTAATGAACTAATCATGTGATTCAGGTGTGTTGAGATCTAAAACTTGCAAGGATGAGTCGTGATGAGTCAAAAGCCTCCTTATAAAACCTAGTAAGCAAGCTACTCATTTTTATGTAGATTATAGATTTTTTTTTTAGACTTTAATGCATCTCTCCACTCTAGTCAGACACTTCAGTTTCTGTGTGTTTTTATGCTAACATACCAAAGGACATCTGAAAGACAGAAGTTGTTCTTCTCTCCTAGAGCATCTCTGTTATGTCTCTGACGGCTAAAGCAGATGCGTGTTAGTTGTTGCTTCTAGTAGTGCATCAGCATGTCTTATTTTTTACTGGTAAATGCAAAAAATCCACCCAAATAAACGGCCAGTCTTTGTTCTCCAAACAAGTAAAAAGGCTCCGCACTGCAACAGCTCACCTGCCATGCAGCTTTGGGTCTTCAAACCAGGAAAACACACAATAACAAAATATAGACCAGTGCAGTAGAAAATGCCAAACTCCTGTTTTGTCAAATGATTTCCATGCAAAAGCCAGAGCAAAGATGTCTCTGCATTTTCCAAGCCAAATAAAGTGAGTAATATAAAGACAAAACTTAGCAAAGCGTGTCACAGCGGGCTTACGGCTGCCTCCTGCAACATGTAGGAGGTGGACAATCTCAACATCCTCCCAAACAAGCACAAAATCACAGTTCAGTTTGATTTTCACACTAAAACGCACTGGAAGTGAGAAAGATATTCAGGTTGCTGACTCCACAAAGTGGATGCAGTGGAAGGCATACAACAGATTCTTACGGCTTCAGATTATTGCCGTGTTTAGTCACCAAAGGGTGTAATAGAAATACTCACTGGAACCAATCTGGCAAATGTTCATTATTCTCTAGTATTTGAAAATGTCTGTGGATGAAGTCAGCGAGGAGAAGAAAAAAGGATCAAGAGGTGGATTTGATTCCCAACAGGCTTCGACAGACTCTTACCTGTACTCGATTTGATGGTTTCTTGTCCGACCGTTTGCCCAAGCAGGTCGTACTGGTTCAGCCGAGAGCTTTCCCCTTCCACTACAACAGACTCGGAAGCATTGCGAGTCCAAGCATAAGTCACCTCTGAGATTGTGTAGGCATCTAAAAAGAGGAAGAGGGTAGACCCATTGGAGGTAAACTGATACATTTTTCTAAAATCCAAATGAAAAGCCACCTTTTACAGTGTTTAAATGATACTGCTGAGAGAAACAAAGCCCCTCACTGCTTTATGATGTCACTTGTGAAACACCAACAAGATATCAATACATAGTGACATTTGCCCTTTTCAGTCAGCCACAGAATTTACTGAATATGGGATATGAGAATGTGTCTGCTGACCTGAGAATGTCTAATGAAACAGGGGAACATTTTTACTTCAGTACATTCAGTAATTGAAATATTCTGTCAGTCATGCTGCACAGTAACGTGAAATGTGAAATACTGTAGATCACCACATAAAGAAGACAGGACATCAAGGCATTTCAGACATGACCCACTGAGTTAGGATAATTATTGCTTTTAAAGCAACATCTTGAAACAGCTTAAAGCAAAAAATTCCATCCAAATGTGAAGAAGCATTAGCAGAATTAAATACCCAACAAAAATATTTGGATGAGCTTAGCATTGGTTTCCCCATTTTTCCCAGGGACTTTTCCAATTAGTCGTCTATCCGTAGTGTTGTTTGTGCCACTGCCAAAAAACTGAGCCATGCATTCTAGCTTCACTTGTTCCTGAGGCTCCTCTCTCGCCAAAGGACCAGTGAGAAGAAGGAAGGAAAGAAAAAACAAAAAAAGAAACAAAGCAGCATTTTACTTTTGAGTTCCCTCAGGCACTATCATCATCAGAGTTACTCACAGCTGCCAAATTTTAGTGGACAGGAATGAGAGTCCATGGGGAAATCCTCCAGATGCATTGGGCACTCTGCATGCACAGTTAACCTGCATCCAATTCACAGAAAATGGAGGAGACTTTGCAAATGCATGAAAAGTATACAGCAGAGATAGAAAGAAAAATAAACTCACAAGCCTCATGCACTATTCAAGACACTTCCCATCTGTAATGCCTTGAAACAAAAATAATCATCTTAACTGTAATCAGCGGAGCAAAACAAACGAGGTGCTGCAGAGACCAGCAGAGATGGTGACACTGTAGGTTAGCTCTGTGCTAAGAAACCGCATAGCTGTGTGCTGTTTAAGACAATATCCAACCACTGCAAAAATACACAGTGCTTACAAATGTATCAGACCAGCAGCCAATGTAAGGTTCATGCCACAGCTGACGAAATTAACAATACTGGTAATTACAAAAAATCTTTTTTTTTTAAATGTATAACGGTTCATCCACCAGGACAGGCTGTTTAAACAAAATAATGTTTTCAGTGCTGAGCTGTAATTCTTATTGTTATCCATGAATCTTCAACTTGGCTATTTTTCAAAAAAGCAGAAAAAATAGTAAAGCACATTTTTAGTTTTTACTGAGATGCCAAATTATACATGTTTGTGTTTCTAAATAGAAAAATTACTTTTACTGTTTGAATGTCACTTCTCACAGTCCAGTGTGCCGGCACAAATTTAGGTATAAAAACATGAATCTCCTGCAATGAACTCAGTCATTTTTGTTTTTCTGACAAGTGGTCTAAATTTGTTAAGCAATTTATTATAATTAATATTATTACAAAAATTTATGTTTCCATTGACTTTTTTGAAATAGCATTCAAGCATAGCAATGAATGCAAGAAACAGGAGGCATAAAAAATACATTTGAACAAATGGGATTCTGTGTTGCTGCTGTATTCACGCTTGCTTTAGCAAGAAAAGCGTTCCAGCCACGTCATTTCTCTTTTCCTTTCTCTGTATTTTAGGAAAGTTTGTGGACTCTCATGTCTCTTAGGCAAATATGAAGCTGTATCCAGCAGCCTGGCTTTGAGAGTTCCTGGGTTCATGTCTCAAACATGTAGTAATCTGTGTTTTTGTGCGGGGAGAGGAGGCGCTAACATTACCTAGCCATTTAACAATGGCCCAGTTGTTGTTAGTTTCACGGTGACTGGAGTCGAGTTTCTATGGCTATGGTGAAAAATATCAACAATCCACATCTAAGTCTATTTCCATCATCATTTTTTTGACTTACTTTTCCAAATCCAACCTGAGTCAGTCTGAACTGACTCTGGAGAAGGATGGATTGACTGGAAGCAGCTCTGGCTGTTGAGCTTGTCTGGCAGGGTTAAAGACGTGTATTTAAATGCAGTGCTGGGCAGCAGAGAAATGCCTCGTTTAGTCTTTCAGGTTCCAGTGATGATGTGACATTACGTGTAAACATAAGCTAACACATTGCTAGCAAGAGCTTCATGTTTGCCTTATAGATGTAATCAGTGTTTCTAAGTAAACCGCAGTTAGACAGCAAACGTATATTATCCACGCGATTCTCACTGTTTCTATCTTTTTGCTTAGGTGCCTTGAGTTACCTCATGGTGTACAGCAGAGTCCCATCATCTTTGATCCTCAGCAGTTTATTAGGCATGGTCATGTTATGTGCCACAGACTTTTTCCCGTTGTGAAAGAAGGTGTCCGGGGTCCAAATCTTACTCGCCATCAGGTTGTTCAGGGGCAAAATATTCATTGGTCCATGAAATTTTAACCTCTCGTCCTTCCAGCTTTGCCGGAAGAAAACATCTATGGTGTACTCCTGAGAAAAGATGAGATACGTTCATGAATTAATCTCACTATATTATTACTTCTCTTATGACTTAGGTTCCCCATGTATTAAAACAAGGCTCATTCCCACTCAAAAAATGCTAAACTGCACACTGATGGGCAGTTCATCACAACTAACTTCACCTGCCAGCTCTGCCTACAGAGCTGGCAGGTGAAGTTAACCTTAACCTTTCCCTTTTTCCAAATAGCGAGTCTCCATGAAGGTGAGACCCACACTCGCCCTGTTCCTTCACAGCTTACTCAGTTGCTGTTTTCCTAAGCTGACTCTGAGGCCAACATGACCCCCTTAACCTGCAATACTGTGTTGTCAAAAGACACCACACAGCAAGGATTAAGGGCAGAAATCAGTGCACCGTGAAATGTGTATACGTGTGAATGTTCGTGTCCGTGTGATTCACACACAGCAAGTGAGGGTGAGAAGCAGAAAGAGATACTTTTTTTTTTCTTTTTACTCGTCATAGTTGCAAAGCCTGTGACATTTAGATGTCGGGACATTGAAACTGTGGATTTTATGGTATAGCAGCTCGGACTCTGAGAGGGCCTGCTTTAGTATTTCAGTTCAGGTCTCATTTAGTAAAGTTTAGCAAAAGTCATTAAAAAATGTCTGAACGTGAACAGTGTGGTTGTTGAAAGACGGAGCATAAATGAGGTCAGTAAGCTGTGGTTCTTACGACACATAGGTTTAGGCTAACTGTAAACCTATGTGTTGAGCTCTCTTCTAAAACATTCTGCATCCTTCTAAATTATTAAAAACACATTCTTCCACCTCAACATCAGACTGGGAAGCCTGGTCCTTCACTTTGATGTTTGTGCACACTGGGTTATTTTGGGTAACTCCTACATATACCACTGTGATGTCCTAAAGTAAGCACTATGCATTAATCCATGACAAGAATACAATGTTACTCCTTTTTGCTGGGAGCTAAAATGGAGCTGGTTTACAAAATAAGAGCTTTTTTTGGTTGTTTTTCTTTTTAAAAACCTTTTTTGTTCGTAAGATATGAAGATAATTCTCGTACCAAACATGGCGGAAGTTTAAAAACGATGAGGTCATTGTTTGTAATGCCAGTAAGGAAAAAAGCTCAGACTTTAGACTGATCAAAAATACTCAGTTTCATACATTTCCCCCCCTGGCTCTCAGTGACATCAGCTGAATTTCCATTTCTGGATGATGTCTCAATGGAACCCAATATGATTTTTGTCTTCATGTCAATTTTATTTCTACATTTCGACATGATAAAAGCCTTTAATGGTCACAGTAGGCAAGTGAACTAGGTTTTTCTTACTTAGTGATCGTGGCTCAATCACACTAGAGCAAAAATAGGACAACTACCTTGCAACTAGGAAACATTTGTGGTTGCCTGGTGAATTCTTTTGTTGTCAAAGAATGATTTCAAGTAGTTGAGGCAACAGACTGGTCACTCAGAAGTTATTTGTGCAACACGTGCCTGTCTGTGACCACTTTTAATTGCAAAGTAATTGCACAGGTTTCCTGGGGAGAGACAACCTGTCTCCAAACAGTTGGAGTCCAACTCTTAGACAGTTATATATTTTTATTATTCCACCTGTGATAAATAAAACACAATAAAATATAAATATTTTAGAAACTGTTATTTATTAGGCAAATAACAAACTGAATTTTCAGGTTTATCACGTATCAGAAAAACCCAGTAACTAACTATTATGTGACGTCTCTGTGTTTACAATTTTTTCTGCTTTTTAACTATGAAAATGAGAATAATAGGTACACTTCAAATGCTGGGCTGGCAGCCTTATGCTATCTGACTCTATCTGTATTTCATTTTTATAATAAATATTGATTGCTCATTTTGTGACTAAGTCCCCTAAAGTAAATACTGTTCATTTTTTCTATTTTTCATCTTATTGTTTTTCTTCCTTTCGGTGGACCTTATATAAATCTTATATGTGGCCACCTCAGCAATCGTCTGAATTTCTCTAGAGTATCTGAATAAAGCAGACAGATCAGATGAGAATATTTCATCCTGTTTCTCATTTTTTATGAGGCATATATCTCACAGCAGAGCCTGAGATAAATAATATATTTTTAACCAAGTAATGTGTTTCCAAACCTGAATATAAGGGATGATTTTAGCAGTGACTTCCTCCTTGGGTTATAAGCGAGGTCATCAGTGATGGCCTCTGCCAGTGAAACTGAAGCAAAGGAAATTTTCCTTTGAGCTGTTTGTCTGTCTGTCCATCTGTTTATGTTCAAGATGTTTTTAGAAGGAGACATCAGAAATCATTTGGCCGACAGATCACCCTCTGGGCCAATTAGCTGATGAGATGTGGGTGGTCATTTGGATCTGGGATTTTTGCCATATGATTTAAAAAATAAATAAATACATTTTAATAAATTTTAGCCTCAAAGATTTATTATTTGGTGTCTTTGTCCCACTCTCTATAAGTGCTGATTTATGTTTGGCCGAGAGCCGTGTTGTTCACATATTTTTCAGAGAACATTGCATTGAACTTAACTGCTGAATCGATGAATTAATCACTTGGAAAAATGAGCCTTTAGCAATTGAAGGGAGGCTGATGATATGATGCGAAGGTGGGCGCGTGTTTCAGAATGATAAACAGGAAAGCCCAGGATAAACAAAGCAGTGACTTGAATAACAAGAAGACTTTCAATAATTTATGAGATGAAAATTGTCAGATGAATAGACATCGTGACACAGTGAGGATTACTCGTCCTACTTCAGTACTGTAGTGTTTGTATGTGTTTGTGTGAGGGGAAGACATAATGAAGGTGAAATTAAAAGAAGTATTGTTTCTTCTTGAAGCACGAGCAGGCTGTGAGAGAAATGACAGTAAGCAGAGTGAATAAACGTCCGTTCGCTGCACTCACCATGTCCGTGTCTGAAACTGGTCCAAAGCTGGTAACATAGATGTTTGTTTTCACCTCAGTTACTCTGTCTGGATCAGAGAAAAACTGTTAAAGACATCAAGACACAAAAGAAGCGAGTTTACGCTGAACTTTCTTTCATTTTTAGTATTGTTCAAAAGTTTGCCACATATCCTCGAAGCTTGAGGTGATTTACAGAGTATTAAACAAAAGTTTTGATCTTTTTTCTTCCATTTTCAGGAATAGCTACTCAGTTTATCAGTGTATCTATAATCAGTAATTACCTCTCTATATGCAAGCGCTGGGATACGTGGAGTCATTTCTGGGCTGGAGTCATAATGGCATATGCACAAAGATCTTATACTTTATCGGAGCTTCATCAAGTAAGTGCTTTTTCGGAGGTACATGGATACTGCTGCTGCTGTAATCACATATTAAAAGCAATTACTAAGCTAAACTCGGGGTGGCTTTTAGTCGTTATTATTTCTATTTGTGTGATGTTGTTTCAGGAAGTTATTTGTCATCATTACCATACAGACAGAACTATATTATGTGCAAGATCACCTCACCTACTGTCAAAGATTTATCTATCAGGACACAAGATCTTAAAATTCAGCAAACTCTAATGAGTATCAATCAGGACATATTAAACCTTGCAACTGTTTATTTGTTCATATTAAATGTTAAAATTCATGATCAGAAAATATTAAACAAGTGTGGCTTGTTTGGAAGAGCCGCTGGCAGAAAGCCTCCTCTCTCCAAAAACAAACATGGCAGCATGGATCTGAACAAACCACACGACCTCTGGAACAATCTCCTTTGAGCAGATTAGACCAAAGTGGAGCTGTTTGTCCATAATGCACAGCACTGTGTTTATGAGTCGACCATAAGGAAAAATAGTCTAGTGTCAAATACGGGGCCAAACTGGGTCATGCAACATGACAATCATCCCAGCCCACAGCAAAGCTATAGCAGAATGGCTGAAGAAGGAAATAATCCAGATGCTGCAATGCTTTGAAATGATAAAACCTTAAAGGAGCTGTGGATGGACAAAAGTCTGCAGCCTGCAGAGCTAAAGTGAAGCAGCATTGTAAAGATCCAGGTCCAAATTCCTCCACAATGATGTGAGAGACCCATAAGGTCACGTGGAAAAGGATTATTTGAATCAGGTGTTCTTAGTTTTTCAGACATTGCTTCTGCATGTTGGCTTAGTTCATGTTAAATAGACAATAACATGGTTTTATTTTTGATTCAGATTTTTTTTGTTACGTCCTGATATGTAAAACGTTTAACTGTAAGAAGGTGTGCCTTCTTTATCACACAACTGTACACGTGACCTTTGAAATGCTCGCTCAACCTCTGTTAGATTACACGTATTGAATCAAAGCAACATGTAAGTTCAAATTTGACCTAAATGTTCACAGCTATGGAAAAGCAAGGCCTCGCATGTTTCCCGTTCCAGTGACAATGTGCAACTGCATCAGCGCTGCTGCATCAGCTCCGTTCGCTCTCTCTACACTCCTGCTCTTTGAAATATTTACTGAAGATAAATCTCTTGTGCTTGGTCGATTCAAAAAGCTTCCATGTTTCATACTACGCTCTCTTCTACACAGCGAAAAGCATCTTACATACCACCTAAAAAATACTTCACTTTAAGAAAAGCTCTCTCATGCATGGCAAGGTGAGCTGCCATCCACAATCCCTCTGAGACATATCATAGAAATGGTTGATAACAGTGTCAGTAGTTTGCAGTTTGACTGTTCTGTCTTTAATTACATATTACCAATCAGGGTGTCACCCACATTTCATTCCCCTGCAGGTATGTGTTGTCTCCAGTAGTAATAAGTGTTAAAAAAGGCCAAATGTTTCTCCCTGGCTTCTAATAAACATGTTTTCTTCCACCTACATTTGAGCATCGGTGGAAACCGGTCAGCGTTTTGATAACATTCATGCAGCTAAACTACTCTATAAATCACAGGCTTAATATAAAATATTACCACCGTTCACCTGCTTATAAGATAACGTTAATCAGAGGCTGCGGCAGGCTGAGGAGTAATAGGTTCAATCTATTTAGCTAGACATGCCACTGGGTGCATTTATTCATGTAAACCAGGCTATGGAATGTAAATAAGGCAGACTGAGATTCATCTTTTATTTTTACTCTACCACAGAGACCTTCATTTGTTTGATTTATAATTGTAAATACATTTGTGCCTCAGTAAAAATGTCCTGTATTACTTTCTCTTGTGACAAAGAATGGTGCATTTTAGCATAAGGGCTTAATGCACTGTAATATACTGAGTCTCTCAATGGCTGTGACACTATATATCCTGTTTAATCCAAGTGTGCTGGTCATGTGTTGTAATGGGTGAATGTTTCATCTCTATACCATTTACTGAGCTTGCTACGTAATATTAAAAGTATTGTACAATTGAGAATTACTAACAGGAGCCACCATGACACAAGATGAACAGAAAGACTGGGAAAATTCATGAGGGATGATTTCGCCACCTGACATTGTGATTTATTTAATCTTTTGACTGTTTAAAGAAGCTATCAGTTATCATGTTTATATTAAATCTGAGCAAATGTATGATTAATAATTTTTGTATAGTATTAGGGCTGAGGGCTGGTTTCATTAGCTATTTATATGATGGAAAAATAATGTTGTCATTTTCTTTGTTCCTGGCTGTTTTTCCTTTAATGGAGGTTAGTGTTTGCCATGAATTTCCTTGAAGTCTCATTGCATTTCTTCACTGTTTAGTATTTTGTAGTTATTCTTTGTACTTTGTTGTAAATCCATTCTTTCTTTCTTTTTTACAAAGAGTCTTGTCGAGTTGTGATATTTACTATTAAAGGTGATGCTTTTGGCACACAGTACTGTGCAGAGTTCTTGTGCCATCCCTTTTTTCTCCATATTTTGGTTCTGAAGAGACTTTTTTTTAATTAGTCTTGAGCCAATGACACTGACACTGGCTGCTATTTCTACTCATTTTCAGTCCAGTCCTTGCAGCTGATTATTGTCAGATGACAGTTTTTGTTTGTTAAGCCACTTCACATTGACCTATCAGTCACTCATTCATAAAAACCTAAGCGATGAACCTGTGTTGTGTCTAGGGTTGCCAACTCCCTGAGAAATAAATAAGGGACACCTTGTGGCCAGGGCCGGGCGACCCAGCTGTCTTCACCCTTCCCAGTGTGGTGAATTTTTTAGCTCTTTTTTTGTGTGTGAAATTATTTTTTTTAACCATTTGACTTGAATTTGATTTAAGTAGATGCATATTCTTTGTGATATCAACACATGGGAAACAAATATCATTTAGCCATTTATTTTTAGCTCAAAATGACAACATTAACACAATAAAACAGGTCTCTTTCTTAAACAGAAGCCTGTCACGCTTAACTTTTGAGAATAAAAGTAAATCTTTCTTTAAAAGAACTCTGTCCTGCTTAACTTAAAATTATATAAATTAATAGAAAACAATAGAAAGAAAAATATTCTTGTAACAGTGCACATTTAGTGCATTTAGTGCAATTGGCTTCAGTAGAGGCATTATTTCAGCTTTTGCTCCCGTTTGTAAACCCACTTGTTCCCATGATTACGCATCATAACTCATCATCATTATTCATCTATGTATTACTTTTATGTATTACTCATCTATTTGTTGTAATCATATATCCTTGCAGTTGTTTATTACACAAAATAAATTATATTATCACACTTCTGGCCACATAGCGCTGATATTCACTGCACATGCCCATTTTAACCTTAACCAGAGGGTTTAAAAACAAACAAACCCGTGTTTACATACCATATCTGCTTCTGCCATGGCCTGGTGGACAAAAATTGGTTAAGGGTTCCCCGAGCTTTCACGCCCCTCATGTTCTTCATGTGCCCACCATTAGAAGCATGCCTATGGAAAAAGTGCGCCGGCACACAGTGCAGTGCGCTTTATAGGTGTTATCGTGCACTTTTCCAGCCAGGTGTTTTCCTTTTCCCATTCTTCCCTGTACTTTTGCAGCCTTGTTTTTCTTTCTCTGAGGGGAACAAACATTGCTGGTCTAATGCTGGGCTTACACTGTGCGATTTGTGGCCCATTTTGAGCCGATTTTTGAGTCATGCGACCAATTTGGTGATCGGCCCGATTTTGGCCTTCATCGTGCATCGTGTAGTATATGTGGGGTAACGAGAAGCGATTAACACCTCACGACCAGCTCCCGATCATCAATCGCTCGTGAGGGTGTCACCGCAGCCGCTCACACTGCTCACGCGCAAACACGTAAACGTCGGTGAAAAAGACGGAGCAGCAAGGCTGTGCAGCGTGTGATCTGGACTCCGCTAGTGAGTCTGAGGAATTGCACGGTGTGAACGCGTCAGCGCGGTTAGCTTGTTAACGCGTTAGCGCCATGCAGCCCTCGCACTGGGCGATCTCCGTTAACTTCCTAATGGAGATTTGTCGCGTTGGTGTAGTTATGGTGTTAACGTCATTTTAACAAGGTTAACACTGACAGCACTACTAAAAATACAATTTATTTTATGTCTTTAGGCACTACCAACCTGTCACTAACACATTTGTTCCCATTTTTTTTTTGGCTGAATCTATGTAAAATGCCAAAGAAAACACAGACTGACAATATAATATTTTTTTGTTCCACCAAGGTGATTCCAAACGAGCTGTTAGTTGAAAACGTGGCATGTCCTGGTATGGGGTGCACTGTGTTTATCAAACAATTTGAGGAAGCTGGACAAAAGAAGAAGTGGCAGATCTAAAACCCTTTCCACAGCTGATGAACAGTTTCTGAAAGTCATGTCATTAAGAAATCAGGGGAAAAACCCCAGCAAAGACCAGACACAGGACCTGAGAGATGGCTCTGTCCCTTCAGCTGATCCATCTGCTGTTCACTGAAGCCGCACTGGAAATCTTATCTTAGAAATGAAAGGTGGCTGTAAAGAAGCCATTCATTCTTAAGAAAAGAAAACAGTAAGAAGAGGCTGGGGTATGTCAAATTACACAAGAAATGAACTGAAAATCAAGCCTGGAGAATTATTCTTGTTGTAAGTCAGCTCTGTATTTATAACAGTTATAAAGTCCATACATGTTCTGTGTGGTGCAAAGGATCAAAGACATTTAAAAAGATACCAGAGGACTCAAAAGAGATAACTTTACAACAGCAAACATCGTGGTGCAAGAACTTTGATGTAGTTTACTGTATATCCAAGTGACCACTAAAATGAAAGATCATGTATATTGGACTTCAAAATAACTGAACAAATAAGGGGCGGAATTTTAAGATGACTGCTGAGAAGCAAGACTTCTAGATGGACTTTGATGGAGCTTACAACAGAAAGGAGACAGCCTTTGTTCTCTTTTCAGGATTTTGGGAGGCTACAGCTTTAACATTAATGATCAGGATTTGTTTTTTGAGGGTTTTATTATTATTCACTGTAATTGTGTTTTTGTATTGAGCGTACTTTGCAGAGGGTGCTTGAAAATGAGAAAAAACACCCTCTTGTCTTGTTGGTTTCATGGAGCTGGCTCTTCATTTTAAGTACATTTTATATGCAAATGCAGGCCCAATGTCATTTATCATGCCTGATTCAGAAAACGATTTAATCAAGTAAAGTAAAGGATTTTTGCTATACGACTACACACACTCATTCTCACATACACACAAAAAGAAATCACAAACCAGTATCAAAAGCTCCTCAAGAATAAACGAACACAGGTCTGTAAAAACCAAATCCATCACCAAATGGTAGCTGCACTCCATTTGCATTGTACCAGTGGGACAAATTCAGAAGCAAAACTAGCTTTTTTATTTATTCATTTTAGTAGCAAACCTAGAAAAGCACTGCCTTCAGGGGAAATACGTGCTTACTATTTAAAAATATCAAGAGTGCATTTAATGCCGGAGGACATTAGAATATTTTATTTAAGGGAGCAAGGACAATACCTAAAGTTCATTTATTCAGCAGCAGTCACAAACACGTGCTTTTCATATAATCTGAATCATTTGGTACAGATGGGCCTGCTGAACCATGTTTAATCAGTAAGACACAACCTGCCTGTGTTAGAGACTCTGTGCATTCCACTGTGCAACCATCCAAATGTCAACTTAACTCTTGCCAGTTTCAATGGAGATGAAGAGAAGCAGCAAAATGACAGACTGTTAGAGGGAACAGATTTGACTTGAATGAACAAAGCACTACATATTTTAGGAGCTGCTCATAAATTAGCGTTGTGTAAAAAACTCATCCAGATTACTCCGTCACACAGGTGAGGAGGGAAGGTCAGTTAACCCTCTTCACACGTCGACGCCTGTTGCAGCTGCAGTGAATAATACTGGTGAACTATTTGGTCTGTGCAGTTATAAAAGTTTTTTGACATTTTAGCACAAAGCAGTAGAAACCTTGGCATTGGCATCATTTAAAAATCAGAGTCCAATTAGAAGACGCAAGACGTGATTATATTAATTTTTATAGCTTGATTAATAAAAATTTATAGCTTGAGTTTGTTTCCAGAAGGGGTTTACTTGTCTTTGTTGTTTGGAAATGTTTGGTTTCGGTTTAGTTTTTATTAGATTTAGTCTTTCTTTACTGCGTAGCAGTATTGTTCAGAATAGGTATGACAAACTCAAAACATCTCAGATCATAACGTCAAATTTTAAACAAGGAATAAAACCTAGAACATTTCCTGTATATTAATTTCATTTTAGTAAGTTTGTGAATACACAATATCCAATTTCCAATTTGACGCGATGCCACTGGTATGAATGAACTTGTTAAACTTGTTACAGTCCAATAACTCCAGCTACTTATCTTATTCGTTTTTAATCTTTATTTCTCTTCCATCAGTTGCATTTGTGTCAACAGCTCTCTTTATCCATCACCATATCATAACAGCACAACAGTCACAAACTGAATAACAACACACCTGCCGCTAATTACGTGTGTCTACCTTAAATACATTCACACAAACACACCTTACCGAAAAACACAAAAGTTGACCCCTAGCGGCACGCATAAGATAACAACCAAAACTTGGCTCCTGCACCTATACCTCACCCTTATCCAAAATATTTTACATTACCAGACAAATCCCAGGTACTTACATCTTTTGCAAATAAGGATAAAAGGATAACACCTGATAACAGGGCATTAACTTTTTTTGCCCTTTTAGCTGCTTTGATTGCTCATACCAAGGCTGCTCGCCTGTGGATGGCTCTGGGCTCTGGATACCTTTAGCTTTAGCTACTTTTAGCTTGTTTAAAGTTTCCATGATTAGGTTTATCGTTGCAAACATTTTCTTGATGATCCTTTGAGATTTAATAGTGAAAGAGCTTCCAACTTACAACATGTTAATGTTACACACACATGAAATGGGCTGGTTTATAATCAAACATGTGTGGGGCTAAGCGGTTAATCACCAGTCAGGACTGAGAGCGCTGGAATTCTGGTCATCTCCAGTAAAAAACACTGGTCCCAAACATCAAAAGGACTTTTTGTTGTTGCTTATGGTTACTTCCCAGTAAAGGAGAAATGTTCGATTTTAGACAATAAAAACCTTTTGACATGTAACTGTCTCTGATAGGTATAGCACTGAGCATGAAGTCATGGATAGGTGACAAATTTCTGGAGGGGGTGAAAAGCAAATTAGTGGCAGAAGTGTGAATACGAACAGAAGTGAGCTTCCTCACAGTCACACTAATGATGATGAGGAGCAACTGTGTGTTCTCTGTTCACTTTCTGCAGCCTGGCTCAACTTCAGTGAAAGTGTCTGAAAAAAAATGCTGCATTTTCAAAAGAGCACTTGAAACAGATGACAAGTATGAAAAATACATGTCAGATTAAAACAATTTAGTCCACAGTCTAGTTACATTATCTATATCAGAGAAAATACACAGTTATGCATGTGAAAGCCTGCTTTAAGTAAATTTGCTCTAAGTAAATTCTGGAGACATTTGCAGCCTAAACCCACACAGCTATTCACTCATGGTTAAAGAAATTGTAGCTGCTTTTTTCTTCTCCCCTGAAACCCCACAAAGGGAAACGTGGGTTCATCTTCCCAATCTTTATCATATGATCATTGCTACAAACTGTAAAATACCATACCTATACCTCCCTGGTTTATCAGGCTGTAGTTATTCGCTGATTTGCATTGTGTCCGTGTTATGTCCACAGTTGTAACTGTTCTAAACATCTTTAATGATGGAGGATAGTGAAACATTTAAACTGCTACAGGGAGAAAATAGATTTTATACTATACTCTGCATGTGTAATTAGCCTCTACATAAATGACTGAATGTTTGATGACATTGAATCCACTGGCATTCAAGCTGCTTTTCCCTTTTTCTCTCTTTCTTTGTGAATGCTTATGCTTAGACCATGAGAACCGTCAAAGACACTCACCCTTTGACTCTGAGTTTACTGTATGTATGAGTGAGCATGCTCGTGCAGCTGTGAGGAGGCTCTTTTTCAGTTGTTATAAATATGTCATAAGCCAAAGTCCAGTGGAGCGTTAACATGACGTGTTCCCCCAACGCACACACACAGATGAGACATACAGATCTAATGTTTCTGCCGTGTGGAAAACATCTGATGTCGTTTCTGTAGCTGTTTGTTTCCTCCGTACATTAATGGGTACAGTGTGCTACTACACTGTGAGCGTTATGAGGCTTGTGCTCCTGTAGAGGAACACACTTCAAAAGTTTCTGATTTATGCTCTAATGTTTTATTTAAGTGTTTTACGTCAGATCGCTGAGTCTGTGTGTTACACAGACACTTATTCGCTGCTAGCTGTTGGTCCAAAAGCATCAGGTTTTTACTGGCGCGATCCTATCAGTCTGTTTTGGTGTATCAAGCTTATGTGAAATATCAAAAACACAAAGATACATTCTATATTTCTGCATTTTCTAGATACCTGAGCTTTCTTCATACATTGGGGCTTTTTCTGCACAGTAAATAAGCTGGCAGGACTATTACTGTAGGGCCAGTTGAATAGGCTGAGTGCTGCCAAGCTAAAGGAGGTCTGTTCCACATATGGTGGCTCCTGGGCTGGGCTGATGGCCCCAGGAATTTGAATTTCAAATGGCACCAAATCCTGAGGGAGGAGCTCAGCTTTGGGCTGAGGGGCCAGCTGGAAATGCCCAAACATGGAGGATAACGGGAGATGTGAGGATGACGAGTGGAGCGCTGCCGCGTGCGTGAGGCGATGTGATTCTTCAAACAATGAAATCCAAACGCTGCCTTCTGCAGAAAGTGTGAAGCAAAAAATACCAAAAGCCTGTTATGCTTTTAAAAATTTAAATTTTTTAAACATTTAAGGGAGCTCTCAGGAAGTTCTTTTTAATGGCCCCAGCATCAGAGCATACACCAAATGTGTTTATATTCTGATCTAAATATTTTATTATTATTTTTTATTATTTTTTTATTATTTTTAACACTTTTTAATTTACTCATCTGACGACATCAGCCGTTTATACATGTAACCATACCATGTAATTCCAAGCCACCTTCCTACTGTGCAGTGCAGCTACAAAACACTAAGACAGCACAAACCAGCTACACAGTGTCATTAGCCACACATACAATGTCTTTCCTTATGTTTTACACAAATATTCTCACTTTGGTTTTTCCCTAAAAAGTCAAGCAAGAGTAAAACTCTGCAGGGTTAAATGTGGCCACTTTGGCTGCTGTTACTTTCCAGGAAGTGGAGGGAAGTATTATATAATCTAAATGTTTTGTGCACAGAGTGTGTTTGTCAGTTTATTCTCGAGGGGATTGCTGCCAAAGGTTATCAGTACTAGAAAAGCTGATGTTAAATGAAGTGTTCTCACTTCAAATGAGCCGTCAGCCGTTAACAAAAAAGACACACGTGATGTTTCGTAACAGCGTTTGTTCATTTAGATTCTATAAACTGTATGTCTGCACTTCTTCTGCTTACCCCCAAGACCAGGTCGTAGACGGTTGTCATACCCATCCAGCAGGCTGTCCAGGATGCGTGTGAACAGAGTGATGTTGTTTTTAAAGGAATCAGATGTGGCATCTGCATTCACCGATCTAGTAAGCAGAGACATGAAAACAACAAGGGGACACTTCAGCAGTACTCTGATTACATTTTAGATTCAGTTCTTCTCAGCAGCTTGATTTATGAAAAGCACAGTGCTTATTGTAGCTGGCAGAGACTGCATACCAACACAGATATACACGTAACCATGTTTCTCATGCACATGGATGACCCAGTTCCAGCCATCTGATCTGGGAGTCAAAACACAACTGACTATGCAAATCACAGCAGAGATTCATGGTAAATAAATTCAGTTAATGTCCCACATTAAAGCTCTACTTAATCACCACTGTCAACAGCTCTGGTATAACAGCCTCAGGTTATGGGCATATTTTACTTTAAGCAGTCGCTGGGAAAGTATAAACAATATTAATCATTTTTTTCCCCATCTTTAGCTCTTTTTCCTGTTTGAACCACAATCCTTTAATTAGCTTCACTGAAAGCATTAGATTAATGTAGCCTTCATATTTATATTACAGGCCAAAATAGCATATAAATATTTCATTTGTTATTTTCAAGTATGTTCTAGGTTGTGTATTAAAGCCATAAGAAACACAATCATATGAGTATACCAAAATGCTAATTTTCTTTTTTGCTTTGTTGGGCGGGGAGTCATAAAAATTATAAAAAATCTAAATTAGCCTGTAGAGAAAACCTACACCAACTAACTGACCCATTAGTTTAAAAAAATTATTAAAGCGAGCAATAAATATAGATGATTGTACACGTGCTAACATTATCTTACTAGCAGTCTGATTAGCTTGCTAGTTTAGCTTAACTAAGTAAAAGTATCAAATTTAGCCATAAACACAGATGATTGCAGATGTGCTAACATTATCCTGCTAGCAGTTTGATTAGCTAGCTATTTTAGCTTAAACAAAGTATCAAATTTAGCCATAAACACAGATGATTGTATATGTTGTGCTAACAACATCCTGCTAGCATACCTCACTAGATACACAATCACTACTGGGCCTTACGGTACAGTGTTTGATATTTGATACATGTTTATATTGATGTATATCGATATATATTTGATATGTAACCTGAGGACAATGGCTAACAGTACATTTCTACAATGCAGCAGCATCTCCCACTTAATGAAATGAGGTAGATAATAAAACAGCAGCAAAATGGCTGCCATTACTGGTAGCTATAGTTACACTGAGAAAAAAAATGTTAAAAAAAAACAAACAAACAGCTGACTCGGCTAATTCAAGAACAGCAGTTTAGTATGTTTACATTTTCTTTGCTTGCTGGTGACAGCAGACATGCTTAGCATTGAATATAGTGGGAGATGTTTGTCTTTAAGGGTTTCATCAACATAAACCTGTTTTAAGAGAGACAAGGCTGCCAAGTCTGCGTGCAAAAAAAGCAGTTCAATGGGCAAATCAGAACAATCCTAATAAATTTCGCTAAATAATACCACAAATGCAGGTAGATTAATTTGCTGCAAGAGTCCAGTTAAATGCAATGAATGCAACAAAGCTCTACTTATATATGTTTATGGATTATTGTGTATGGCTTTATTTGTTGCTCTCTTTCTAGAAACCAATATATTCTAAATCTGAATACTGAAAAGCACCTTTAATGTCATTAGTATTGTACACTATGTGGGCTTAGTTATAACACCATGTTACAGTTAAGCCTGCTGTGAGTAGTTTTTCTCTATAGTAATGCTATCATTACTAAAGCAATGCCATCCTTATACTCTCCCTAGAGTGCAAAACAACGAGACAAGCAGGGGCATGTCTGAGAGGAAGAGCAAAGTGTCAGCCTCACATGAATGAAGATGAATTTAACACATAAAAATATCCTCTTCAACAAGCTTCAGCAAACATGCTAGGAAGGAGGGTATTCGAGCAGCTGGCGATGTGCAAAAGTAAAAAAATTGACTCCATCGAGCTTCACTGGAGCGCTCACTTGTTGCACTCCAGAGGACAGGAGTTTTTCAGTTTTATTATGAGACAACATTGTGCAGCTCCTGACAACTTCCAAGGTTACATTTCTTTAGTTATTCTTAAACTAAAATGTCATGTTATACTGTTGTTTAAAATCTCCAGGGAAAACACTACCTAGGCTAGTTTTCTCCTTATATTTGACCTGAGATTACAGCCAGTGATTTTGACCTGAGATTACAGCCAGTGATGTAATGCTGTATCACTACTATAGCACTATAATGCTGCAGCTGTTGCTAGCGACACCTGGTTTTGATAGATTTCTGACAGATCTAAAACATTTAAAGGTTTAATATATATGCTTGCTTATGTCATTTTTTGCAGATTAGGTCTACACAACTTTAGCACATTTTTCCTTTGTCAGCACATCAAACTGACAATGACAGTGCTGAAAATAAACATCAACAACAGCCTCAGATTAATGTGCTCTGCAGATTTTTTTTTTTCTTGTAGTAGGAAAAGTCCAGATGTTACTAATAATATTAAAAATGAGTCAGTTTTAATCTTTCCAATGAGCAACCATGGTGTGACAATCAAATCACAGCACATAAATAAAATCAGGACCTTGCAACTAGAAATGAAAGTAAAATGACACAGATTAAATCGCTCAAACATCCATATTGGCCTCATTGTGTGCTAAAGATGTTTACATTTACTTGTGTCACATTGGTTTTGGCTGGTTAAAATCCAAATTTTAAAAAAGAGATGAAAGGATTTTAAAGAGTGTTTCACAATGAGAGATTTCCAAGTTCTCTTGGCACAAAACAACACAATAACAATAATTAGCTAAAATGTAACAACTGATGTATCCAAACAATTTGTTGTTCACCCTGTTAGTCCTACTATCTGCAGTCTGGACGTGGAAAAATGTCTTGAAAACATAAAGGCGCTGATGAGATAGATGACGAAGTCCAGTTTTCAGTATCAGTGTATCAGTGGCATCCTGAAGCCTGGAGGGGAAATCCATGGCCTTATTTGAATCGCCCCTCCTGCTCCTGACGCTGGCTGCCTCTTTGTAAGCGCCTGACTGACCTGATCTGTCACTCGGGCCAATATCAAAAACACACCTTCACACCTGAGCGCCTAATGTGAGGCGTCCTCACACAGCAGCAGGGCGCAGAGCATACAGGAGAGATTTAAAGCCATCTATTTATTTATGCATTTCAAAACATTGATGTCTATGGGAATTTGTAAATGGAAATTAATAACCACACCACACAAACTGTGCATTGTTTAGCCCAGTCATAAGAAATAACAGAGGATAACTCAAATACAATCGAAATCATGAGCCTTTTACTTATACCCCCCCTCCCCCCCACCACCAAAAAACAAACAAAAACCCATGAGATAAGCAGAGCTGCCCCCCTGAGACAAAGTGTGTGATTCTTGGCATGTCTTCACTTCAAGGGGTCTCTCATTCAAAACACTCACCTGGTTTTCCAGAGGGCTGTGAGAGCCAGCAGGCAGACGAGGAGTAAAGGAGCGCTCTCTCTGCTCCACATGGCTGCTTCCACACCTACACACAGGACAGCCGCTGCAATGAATGGAGCCTCGCATTAACAGGCTTGACATGCCAGTGGATTTACAGCCTGTATGTGTTCCATACAGCCAGATTTTATGACACTGATTTCCGGGGATTCCCTTCAGAGCGCCGTAAATCAATTAAAAATAAATAAATAATTAACACAGGGAGGGTGGATGGGCAACTGACAGTAATTAGTATTCACTGACGCGTCTCACTCCTTCACTCGCTGAACATTACTGTTACCAAAAATATGAAGCACCGATTTGAGCCATTTTGATAATACAATCGATTTTAAAAAATGCGGAAATAATCATTAAAAATGTGATTAGATGAAACGTGGAAGAGGGTTAGAGGGATGCATCTTCTCTCCCACGCGTTCTTCTCCGAGCCTGAATGACAGTATGAAAATAAGCGTTTGTTTTGTGCGTGAGGGCGAATGCAAGGGAACTCACCTCAAGTGCAAAAAGTACCCGCTGCAGCTGAATTCGTCGAAGATGCTCAAGAAAGTTAAAGACAATTCACCGCTCTCTTCCGTCTGAACGAGACCCAGTGAGAGCGAGTCTGTCATGAGAGCCAAGATGCAAGCGCCGATAAATCATAGTCCCAGCCAGCAGCAGGAATGCGCCCGAAATACTTTCAGTTTTCCACTATTTAATATCAAAAAATAAAATGGCTAAATAGAAAATAATGTCGGTGAGAGGAAAGGTCTCTAATAAATAAATAAATAAATAAATAATTAATGAAATGAAGTGAAATGTAAACCAGCAGCAGTGAGAGCTGATCCGGGCTTCAAATCGCCTTGTTCAGCATCCTCCTCAGCTGTTAGAGCCTCGATGTGAATCGTGATAAGCAAGAAGCACATCTCAGTCTCCCTCATCTCTACACAAAACTACAAAGGCTGCGAAGGAGACACGCTGGGTCCTAAAGGCGGTTTGGTATGCACTGAGCCTCCTTCTTGCAGCCTAGACCTTGGAATGTGAGGATGTTGTCTCTACTCACAGTCAAATACACGGCGGTGATTACGAGTGCAGCTTCGTGGAATTCTTGTTATTGAAAATGCATTTTTTCTTTTAAAAAAATCTTTATCTAGTTGATCATTTTATTTGAGGTACATATTTTTGATGAACGTGTTATAGCAATGTGTGTGTGTGTGTGTGTGTGTGTGTGTGTGTGTGTGTGTGTGTGTGTGTGTGTGTGTGCTCCTGGTACTCTGGTACTTCTCTGTTTTATCATGCTCCGTCTTCCTGATGTTACCATCCACAGGTAATGTCGAATCTAGCACAATTGCTCCTTTTCAGCTACCACTATGTCTGGTTGGATGGCCAGCAACTGCTTGTCTGTCTGGAACTTGAAGTCCCACGGGACCTTTGCACTGTTGTTCTCAGCCACCTTTGATGGTGTCTGCCATCGGGACTTGAGGACTTCTAGTCCACATATGGCACAGATGTATCTGTGTACTGTCTCAGTCACTTGGTTGTGTCTCTCAGTGCACGCAGTTCCAGCTCAAAACTTACAGCCTGCTACTATGTCTTGGGTAGTCTTGGGGGCACCTTTGTACGGTTTGCAGCTTTGGCCCAATCAGCTGTAGACTCCTGCCTTTATAGATCTGGTACTTACAACCTTTTGAAGACAGACACCATCTGCCTCAGGTATTATGGAGCAGCTCATCTCAGGTGGACACCTGCTTGATGTAATATAGCAGCTGTGTGGTATCGGCCCACATCAGGTGTTGAGGAAACAAGATGAGAAATGAAGCAAAACACATAAAAAGGACTGGGAAAAGAAAAAAATCCCTTATTTTAAGACATATGTAGAAAGATAAGACCTATTTTATTTATGTTTTATCTGGGTAATTCTTTCATCACAGCAGTTGAAATGATGTTGTAATAAATAAATAAATAAAAATCATTACATATATTCTTATTGTCAGACAGATGACATTCTGCCAGGCGGATGTATTGTATTATAGAGAGTGATAGCATATGGTATCAAAGCTATATCTGCCTATATCTTTACTCTACCTATTATGGAGCTCAATCATTGTATCCTGATACAGTGGGTGCTCATTTTAACCTGGCCAGTGTCATCCTTGAGAGCCAAAATCTCAGACTTCAGGCTGCTTTAAACACCCACTTTCAGATTTTTTCCCTACTCCTAGCTCTCTTTTATGTCACTCAGAGCAGTTATCCTTAGTGAGCTCTGGCTGTGAGATGCCCCACCCACCTGCTGTTCAAACTTTTTGTTTAGGAGGGGCAACCAATGTTGGCTTAAGAGGCAAGTTGTGGATTGGAAAAATGAAGCCAACACAAGAGTGTGTCTGTGAGTGTGACTGTGTTTTGTGACCTAAAAAAATCACCAGAATTTTCATCAATCATTCAATTTTTCTCAAGCACACTTGAAGTGAGACGCTCACTAACCAAGTGCATGAAGATAAAAACCACCATTGAATCTCGCACTTTTGCAACATCCTTTACGACCATCAGCCTTTGGGAGCTGTTCTTTCAGTACCACACATGCTGCAGCAAAAGCAGCAGGCATTTTCTCACTACACTCTTTTTCTTTTGCATAACTACCTCTAAATGCAAGAAGCTTGTGTAGAAAAAGAAATCACACAAAAAACTACCTGAAAATATGATAATTTAACGTGACCAACGGAAGAAGCAACCAAGTAAAGAAAAGAGGGGAAATGTTACAACTGAGAAGGTAATTAAAGGCTTTACTGTATTATCTGTGTAAGTGAAAAACTAAAAGGTTAATCCAGCTATGAATCCTTTGCACTCAGATTGTCTGTAAATTCCTAATAAGAAGCATTTTAAGAGGCACAGAAGCTCAGAGTTTGTGTTTTTGCAGCGTAAACAATTTGTGTGAACTAGGTATTAGCGACACATGCTTAGACAGGTTGGAAAAAAAGGGTCATTAACAAGAGCTGGTGAGTGATAACCCAGCACATACTCTCATTTAAGAAGCAGCACACACACACACACACACACACTGAGTCCTCAGGGGTCTGACCATTATCAAGCATACTCCCTCTGCTATACTTCAAACTAGAAGGATGTCCCATTGATCTCCCCTTTAATCAATTCTTGTCATGTGATCGATGAAGTGGGTCATCTCAGTAACGGTGACCCCTGGGCCCTTAGTCAAGTCCAACTTAAGTGAGAGGGAAGGAAACGGGAAGCGAGGACCATCGAGGGCGTCGAGGACAAAATAAACAAATTCTTGTCTTTTATTCTAATCAAATCTGCATGCATGCCTGTGCATATGTTCCTTTTTTTTCCTCTGAACTTGGGTTTTGCTTGCGCTGCTAGCCGCTGGGTTACATACTCTTACAGCACAATGTTTATTGCAAGATGTTGCATCACCCAGCCCACTGCCGGTCCTGAGCGTGTCCCAATTGGACTCAGTGTGACAATGCATATTGATCGAGCCCACGTGGAGGAAGGTAATAATCGCAGGTTAAAAAGTAGCAGCAAAGGTTTAATTAAAACAGTTATTTAACCTGTTGCACGGGGTTTTGTTGGCACTTGCGTGTGAACATTGAAATTTGCCTCAGTCAGGGTGTTACATAATGATGTTAAAAGCCAGTTTTGTGCTGGTAATACTGTGATGGGAGAAAGACTAGATATGCAAAGTATTTCATCATTAGCATGATTAATGGAGGGGTGAGTAACTCCAATCTGTTCTTTCGCTGGCACCACACACTTGCCTATTAACCCTTTGTGTTAGAAGCTACTTGCTTCCAGTACGCTGATTACATGTAAACAGCACAAATGCCAAGGGAGCAATGCAAATGCAGTCTGAGACAAGCAAAGGAATTGACTCATGTGGTTTCAGTCAGCAGGGAAATAACTCAATGATGATCTGGTCAATAAGAAAACACACACACACGCAGGTGACAAAAAAGTGCTTCTGCTGCTTAGCATTTTAACAAGAAGGCCCCCCTCCCCCCGGTCAGAGCAGCTATGAGATGCTTATAGATGCATCTCCCCTCAGAATTTTAAGTCTTTGATATTTGCTCTCTGCAGAACCAAAAGTAAAATGCATTCGAATAAATTGTAAAAGCTATATGAGGAGATATGAGTCACATGTATAGATATAAACACACACACACACACACACACACGGTGTCCTCTGCTGGAGACATCCAGGAACTCACACCTGAGAAAGTGACTGGAGCAGCTTGCAAACATGTCTCCATCAGCTGGATCGAATTTTATGCTTTACCCCGTCAGAGCACCGCACGCAGCTCGGTTTTGCTTGCGTTTGTGATCACACACACGGCAGCTGAACGTGATATCAGACCGCACAGCTTTTCATATGATCCCTACATGAGAGTGAACCACAGCACAGCAGGTGGCTGTTGACTCCAGTGACATTTTGGGAAGAAAATACCTGAGCCTGTCGTCGACTGTGCCGTTGTCAGTTGCATGTCAGCACGAGTCGATTCACTAGGCAATGCTGGAAATGCTAAACCATTCTTGGGCCTGTTACCTCGGCAACAAGCCATGCATGGCAGAAGAAAGATGTTGTGAAAGAAAAAAGATGAGGAGTCCATGGAGGAGCTCTGACACTCTTAAAGTGATAGGTCACCCTTGGAAATCCTTTGTCACACACATGCTGCTCATGAAAATACCAAACCGGCTGACACACAGCTCTCATGTTCATTGCCGTTCATTGTGTTTAAATTAAGGCTCAGTCAAATTAAATTACAATCCATGGCTTGCTGCTGGTGACCTAGATTCAACGTGTCAACTAAAACTGTAATATTTATAGTGTAATGTTATTGTATCTGCTTATAAAATGCTAAGAGAGGCGCAAACAACAAACCGAGTGGGAAGTATAGGTGGAACTAATAACTGTGGCTTTGTTATTCATTCATGTGCAAATGATGGATGCACTAAAACAAAACGGATCGCCCATTCCAAGATGACAGCTCTTTCATTCAAATTGCTCACTGGCTGAAAAAAGGTTCACAGGCCTTTTTCGGCTTTGGGTTCATGGAGCTGCCAAGCTGCCTGAAATTATTCCAGACCTCCTCTGATTTCCTTGTGCTCCCCACAATTACACAAATAGCATAAATTTATTTTTATTAGCTGACTCTTAGAGGGTTTTCAGATGTGATTGGAATAAACAGATGCAAAGAGATGTATTGGGTGTGGATAAAAGCCTTTTTAAAGCTTTTTAAATCACACAATACTGCAACACCAATAACAGGTATTATCCTATAATTACAGAGGTGCTTGGGAGTTTTTGAACCCTTTTAAATTAATGGTGACGAATGATCTTAAACATCATCCAACTTTCATCATTTTACCTGTTAAGGGCAAAAAAGTGTCTGAACCTTTCCTTTGAATGTCTAGTGTGATGTCACTGCGCAGCAATAACTGCAGCTAAACATTTCTAGGTAACTTCCTCAGTACTCATGTTTTTGCATGAATTGCATTCTTCGGGCCTTTCCACCACTTTAAGGCCAAACCTTTACCTTTATTCTCCTCTAACCATTCCTTGGTAGAGGAGCTTGTGTGGTTTGAGGTGTTGCCCTCATACCCACCGTCTCTTGGGATTCAGATCAAGGACAAATGTCCAGATGTTTTCATGTCAAAATTCCTCATATCAATTAGAAATAATGGTTCCATTAATGATAGCAAGTTGTCATTGTAGAGAATCAGCAGCTCAGACCCAAACCATGATTCTACCACCACCATGTTTCACAGATGGGATAAGGTTGTTATACCTGAAGCAGGGTTTTTGTTTTTAGCTAAACAGAACACTGGACATCTACACCAAAACACTTTACTTTGGCCTCATCAACTAAAACTATTTCTGACCTGATCTTTGAGCTGCACTAGCTTCATCTTTGTAACCATTGTTTCTCAGCATCGTCCTGATTGGGGCTCAGGAACAGTAATAACTGCCACTCTGAGACAAGCCTTTAACTCTGGTTTCATCTGTTACAACTCAGATACACACCACTCACTTACTCGCCGCTATACTCACCACGTCGGTCGTGTTGTGCGCACACAGTGACGTCACCACAACACTCTACTAAAGCTGAGGCACAAGTACTCACTGCAGTATGCTCCTGATACATCAGCACTGGTACAGGAGGACAAGAAGTCAAAACTTAAAGCATGGAGATCATGGAGCTTTCTTCTTTGTTTTTCTTTGTTTTTACCACAAAGTCTCATCTTTTCAAACTGTGTTAACACTTCACTTTGTATGATCTATGAATCTCTGAGCTTCTTTACTAATGCATCATTAACCTGGTGGTAAAAACTAAAAATATATTATATACACACTTGTGTCTTAAACCCAACAGCACCAACCACAGTCAGAGCCATTAGGCCTATTTTGGGCGATTGGCCACTCGGAGCTTAGCAGCAGTGATGTAAAGCATAATCTGTCCGTCTGTGGATTGATGAGTTTTGATTGAGTTTTGCAGCATTTTCCATCTTGGTGACCATCAACAACTTTCTAAAGATCCACTTAAATCTACTTTGTTCACTCATGACTTCCACAAATATGTGTTGTGAAAGTCTTTAGTGTCCCCAGTGATTCTTTGACTTTCCCTGTATGTATTTGTTCTTTCTTGTTTCCACTTCCTGTTTATTTGGTTCTCCTGTGCCTTGATTTTCCGTCTTTGTCTTACTTCCTATTCTGTCTCTCTCTTTTTTTTGCCTGTCTGGGTTGCTTTCTTTGTGATTGTCTGCTCGGCCTTTATTGTCCCCACCTTTGTCTTGTTCTACTTTCTGCCCTCCGTGTCCACAGTCTTTCTCTTTGTCACATTGCCTACCTTTTTGTTTGCTTTTAGGGGTTAACATATTTTTTGATTCTTTATCAGGCAGAATAAACGCTCACATTTTGTTGTTTCATCTGCTGCATTTCAGTCCTTTCTGCTGCCAACAGGGTCATTGCAATAATACACCGAAATGGGATGCAGGCATTGGCGATTTTATTCGTTACAAGTGCGGGTGACAAGTCAGTATCTTTACTGTTGGAATGGCATATTAAAAGATGTCTAAAGGAGAACAAATCACCAGGTTTCGGAATGGTTATGAGTAATCAAAAATAGTAATAATTGCACTTGCAGACTCCACAAGACTGAAAGGAAAGTCAGAATGAATGGACAGAGGAGCAGGAGTGGGGATGTAATGGCCTCAACACACTTTGGTGTTTGACTGACATGTGCGGTGCAGAAACAACTCAGCAACACACTCTAGACAACCAGAGATGGAGACAAATAAAAGTTCAGCTTGAGTTCATGCTGTATCAGTGGGTCTGATTTTTTCCCTTCTCCATTATATAATTCAGCAGCTGAAACACAGGCATGCTTAACTTATAAAAATTAAAAGGCCAGCTTCATGACCTTGACAGTGTTATTTATGTGGCACAAGTTTTCTGCTCACACTGCTGCTAATTTCCCTGAGGTTACCAGGGAAACTAAACTGCGTGCAATTCAACGGTCCTCTGTGTTTTGCTGGTCATATTGCATCTTCAGCTCCAGAGTTGCTGTAATTGTCTTTTTTTAACCGCGGCTAAATTTAACCACTGAGCTGGTGTACAAACAGCAAAGAGATAAAGCGTGGGCTCTCGCACCTGCTTTCTACTGTCACACGCCGAAGAACATCCCAGCGTCACGGTACAGTGGAGAAACAGACACAAAAAGGAACGTTTTTACATGTGGGACCTGTAGGTGGATAGATTTATACTGAGGTATTAGAATAGTATGAAGTTAAAAGAAATGAAGGAGTATATTTGGTGTGACTACCTGAAGGTGGCTGCATGAGATATGAGTGCTGGTAAGTGGACAGTACGTGTTGTTTTCTGTGCCGTGTAGTTTATCCATGATTTTTTGGGCAGGTCAGTGATAAGCGTCCAAAACTGTGGGAGGATTGCCAGGGAGGATAAGACCAGCTCAGCAGAAACAGGTAAGTTGCACTGAGAAGGCATTTGAAGCCCTGTAAAGCCGGGAAACAATAAGTTTAGCAGAAAGAATATGCAAAACCACAGGACAGCCACATAGGTGTCTGGTTAACAATCTGAAGAGGCAGGCAGTCTGGCAGAGACTGGTTGTTGATGATCAGCAGGTCAGCAAGCCCACCCAGAGGTGGACCTTTATAAACCCAACCCAAGCTATACTCAAGACACTTGAGTAAAACCAGGCAGACAGACTAGAATCCTATGAGCTTAAAAACAGATGGCTTGTACACATAAAATACCCCATGCACCAAGAGATCTGGGTCAGAGTGCAGGAAGGCACAAGAAAGGAAAGAAGATGAGAGCCTGAACACCGCTACTGCTGGAGCATCTGACAGCGAGTGGGTGGAAGAACAGGTCTGGATAAAAAGACTGTGGTTAATTGTGGCAGCCAAGGATCTAGGAGGAAATGGTGGCAGCCCCATCAGGAGTCCCCACAAACAGAGAAAGATGCCTTCATGAGACCCATGTATATGTCTGTTTTTGTTGCCGTACCACTCCATCTGTACTGAGGTGTACTGCATTGGCTGTCAGCTTGCTGCTACAGTCCAGACATTATCCAGGTGAACCCGTTAAACCTCCAATATTCCATCTACATCCCATCATAATTGCAAAATCAGTAATTAAAGAGAAAAATCTAAACCAAAGTTTCTCCCCAGACTTCCTTTGTGGCCATTTCTTAAAACAAATGAAAATGCTTCTTTAGGACTTGCTTAGCTGTGCTGTAAAAAGGCTGTTTCATGTCAACAAGAGGTTTTTTTGCTACTTAAGGCAACAGAGATCAAGCTGGAGACAGAACACTGAAACATTTTCATCTTAAAAAGTTGACTTTGTTTCAGATTTACATATCCAATATACATCGAGCAACATCATTCGTTTGAAGCCCATTTAGTCATGATGCTGGGATTTTGTACTATTTAGTTTCTGGTAAGAGGGTCTGAGTTTGGGTCTCTGCCGGGGTTTAATTTTTGTATTCCTGCTTATTTTCACATGATTTGTTAGGCTGCTGGATTTCTTAGTCTTGTTTCATGGTCTGGTTTCAGTGTAATTGGAACCTGTAGTCCTGTTTGAGTTCAACTATGTCTTACAGGTGGCTGCAGACACTCACTGTTGTACCGCTCTCCTGGCCTCCTCTGTACATATTGTTGGCAATTTGAGCAAAAAAATTCAAATTTGGATCCAACACCCAATAAGAGCTGTTTTGACTCCAGCTCTTGTGTAATTTGGCATACCTCAGACCATTTCTGATGGGGCTTCAGAAAACAGGAAATGGATCAACTGAGGGCCAGATGCATCTCTCAAATCCTGCGCCAGCTCTTTGCTGGACTGTTAGATCATGTTCAACTATCTGTAATTAAAGAATTATAGATAGGTTTTATGTTTTTTTGTTTTGTTTTGGGGGGTTTCTGCATTCAGAGTACATTTACAGTTTCTTTTATGCCTCAGATCTAACAATTACCATTATTTATCTGACAGGAGAATGATAATAAAGTTAGTAAGTGTTCTCATTATGCAGTTTCTCTTAGTGTCTTGTCAACAGTAGTCATCGGCTTTGCTTATCAAGGGCTGTGACATGAAACTGGCAAAGCAACTCACCAGCTGCTGCTGTCCCAGCATGGACACATGGAAGGATTTGTCTTTTTATCTCTGCATCTTATGGTGACATTTTTCAAATCTATTTTCAGTTTTGTTCTTTATCTTAATGCATAAGGGATTTTGTGTGTTGCTTCCACCTGACACAAAGGCAACAGATGTGTGGATTACTGGATATGTGGCAACTCATGTAGGTTTAGGCATCTTTGATGTTGGACTTTTATCAAATACAAGCCTGTGAGAAATATCGGGTAACCCACACTCACATTTCTATGAGCTGTTACTTTTTTCAATAAGGAAAAAATACTTGTTGACAATGCTGCTGGAGCTCAATAAATTAAACCTCATAGTATTTCACCATTAACAGACTCGTTTAAGAAACTGAAGTTGTCTGTAAATGAAGTTAACAGCTACTTAGCAAAGCAGAGAAAGGCCATAGAATTAGTGGCTTTTTTCATGCTTAAGCTAATCAAAAGGATGCATTTCCAGCCTTAGTTAAAACCTATAATTACATGAAAGCTTATCACTTTACCCCTCTATCTAGCATGCATGTTTTTAGCTAAATGCAGCTAGCTTATCTATAATGTAGTCTAGCTCAGAAAACACTCTGAATGGTCAGTCAGTCAGTGTTTTGTTATTTAACAGAGAAAAAGAACATGGTACTTATACACTGGCTAGTGTGTACATTACACCTTCCAACAACTGTCCAACAAAGTGATGCATTCTCATAAACTTAAAATTAATCCATTAAAAATACATAAAAGCAGTTTGTGGAAGCCTTCATGTTGCCCTGCAGTCTTGGACACAGTTGCCAAGATGGACATCGCCATTCAACCTAATCACATTTTATGTGGTTAGAGACGCTACCATTGACCACATACATAGCATGGCGAGGAGAGGAAAAGCAACCTGTCAGATTTCAGGTGCCTGGGAGGCAAATTTTAATTTGTACCTGCTCATGATGTTTTTCCACGTGAAGCAGAAGGCTGTTTTCACACTACAGCTCAACCGATGTATCTGTGGGCCGATGTTATTGGCCTGTATTATGTATTTTCTGATATATAACAGCCAATAAATAAAAATAACAAAGAATAACAAGAAGAAATACACTCTAACCATGTTTCAAGTGTTGATGCTAAGTAGTTTGTCCAGCAGAGGGCACGGCAACTTCCTGGTTGTCAGCATGTCAGTTAGCAACACCACAAAAAACAACTATCTGCTCCAAGGAGAGTCGGGTGGGTTATGGAAACCTGTTTATGTTTTGTGTGTTGGAAAAAAAAAAAATCAACTAATGTTTAAATCAACAAATATCAGTATCAGTCTTAAATATCGGTTAGGTTCTATTTCAAGTCCTGACAAACATAACAGAGTTTTTCCTGACTGAATTATTCTCTCCTTTTAATTCATTCACTGTCCGTAATTCCCCGTGAATCACTAAGAAGCTGGAGGAAACATAGACCTGAGAGCCAGATGTTTCCCTCGGGAGCTGGAGGAGACCAGACAGAGGTAAAAGACAAACAAAGACATTAGTATGTGATGCACCCTGTAATAGTCTACCTGTACAAAGACTTTTACACTTTTTATGGTCTTTGTCTCCTTTTTGCATCACACACGCGACATGCTTTCATCGCCAGTTCCTCAAATAAAGCTGCCACATGCAGTGAGTATTTCTCTAACATGTTTAATCGTGTTTGTCCAAAACAGTGCATTGCATAAGGACTGGTAAATGAAACATTAGTTCAAAAAATATTTTATCAGCATATTGACTGTAACAACCTGACAGGATGACAAACACTTCAAGTTGGAGTACAGTAATGTACAGTACCGCAGTACGTTGTTACCATTTAGATAAACTCACGGTGGCTTCACTATTACACAATACACACAGTTTCACAAGCCTGTTTCACTCATCTCATCCAGTGCGACTGAAATTTTGATCAAATATAAACACAATACGGGTCCGTTAGTCTTAATTATGAGCTTGACTGATTAAAGTGCTAAATTCTTACACAATGGGAGGGCGTTGTAGAAAATTACGAGTCCTTTGGTGCAGCAGGAAGCCGTGTTAAGGTAGTGTATAGAATATATGCCTTGTTCTATGCATTATTGCTTTTGTTTGTGGCTTATATAACGGTCTAAATATTGCTGTAATTGGTACTTCTGTTATTGAGTATTACCATAAATAATATTTAGAAATCATTGTTCCACATCACTGAGACCTGTGGGTGCAGCACCAGCAGATTAGAGGTGGATTTTTTAGGCTTTTTCATTTTCTGTGTTGTGACACACCAAACAGTTGGAATCATGCTGTCCTTCTCCACCGGGAAGATTAATAACCGCCCAAATGACTCGCACGGGTGCTAGAAAGTATAAGACAAATGAGAATGTATTATCCTATTAACTACCAAGGGCCTACATGTTAATTATCTTGGCCTGTGGTAGTCCAGAAACTGGGTTAAGTGAGACCTTATTACGAATGAAACACAGGCTGCATGAGCAGCGTGCTCAAAGGAACATGAGAAAAGATTATGATGAATACAAATCACTGATTTCACATGTGATGAATACGGCACCCAACAAAACAACGCACATTTCTATCAGTGCACAATCTGTAGTTGAAATCTATCCAACCAATGGAGATACTGATGTTGTGACGTACTTGTGGCATTATTTTAGGGTTGACCCAATAACCTGAGATATATACCCAAATTCAGGACTTAACAAGTCAGTCAGTTGTTTTCCGGTTGCAAAGGTATTCTATTTACATCAAACAACCCGAGATGCCCACCCTGAATCGCTGCCTCCCCTTGACTGCAGGATTTGAAGGATTCTCATCTACGACGACAGATGAGTGATAAGAATAATAACATGGAGGGCAGACCTTCATTGTTATTATGCAAATCTCTAGAGAGTGGCTCATGAAATGAAATAAATGATTAGGCTGGTGGAATCAAACCACTCTCAGAGTGTGGCTTCTGCTGAGCACAGTGAAATGCTATCAGTACATCTCTCCCATTAGAATCACAGAAATTAGACACTAAAGCAAAACCAAATCACCCTCTTTGTCCAGGCTGCACCTCGGCCCATCTAAAAGTACCATCTGTGTTCTGAAGTGAAGAAAATCATGGCACGCTGCTCCCTCTAGTGGATCATGTCAGGAATTAGACACAACCTATTACACGTCCAGGTCTCTTACTTTAATGTGTGAGTGCACGGTCCTTCATGAACTCGTTCAAATGAACCCAAAAGACTGTAAAACTTTTATACAATAATATTTCATGTTGATGCAAATAAGACAGAGATTCAACATGAAAAAAGGACGCTTTTTGACGTGCGCTTTAATTCCCATGTGCATTAAAGAGGACTCACAATAAACAGCTTTAAAGGTGAGCTGCAGACATGTTCAGTTCCATATGATTGGAATATCTGAGGAGGAATTAAAGGTTCTTACAAGTTTCCACTTTCTGCTACCTTTTTATCAAATAAATATTGTGCTTTTCACTTCACTACAGTTATTTATTAGGGGGTGTTACAGTACAGCACAGTTACTAATGACTCAAACCCTTTCATTCTGAGCCCTTTGACGTTTCAAGGTTATATTATCGGCAAATCTTAATTCCTATCACGTGGCTCCGTTTAATTTAAATCAATACCTGAGAGGTCAGTCAAAAAGTTACAGATAAGAGAAATCTTTAAAAGTGCAGGAAAATAAGTGAAACCAGCTACAATAACAGTGCATCAATGTCAACCTAATAACATCATACAGTCTATGTTATTACATACCACACATATGACCTTTGAACTATTGCATTTTTTTGTTAAATACATTTATAGTTTTTCTCTGTAGAATATCAGGAAGCAAGTAGTACTTTTATTTTGAAAATGATCTGCAACAGTCAAAAAAAAATGGAAACGTATGGGGACAGAGCCAATCTTTCATTTGATTTCTGTGAGGAGTTAAAGTGTCCACATTCGTGAAAAGCGTCTCATCACTCTGCTCATTACTGTAACTTACACAGCCTCATCCTCTGTGAGTTTGTGTAGGAAATAAAAGTGGGTTCAGTTGAGCCACTAGAGGGAGCGTGACGCCATGTTTTACCTCAAAAGTGCTCTGAAGCGACAATAAATATACTTTTTTGCCCAGTTAAACTGCACTGTGTGGTTTTTCAGGAAGCCTGATGATGATCATTTGGGAGTGCTCACACTTTTCACAAACACTACGAGTAAACTCTGAAAGGGGCAAAGCGAGCTTGTTCGACTGTTGTCTAGCACTGCCAGTTTATGGGGAAAAAAAGATAAACCAACAACAACAGAAAATCCAAAACCTGGCATCGGCTGCTCCATCAATCATGCACACATTTAGAAGCACAGAGATACAGCATATTTACACTGACCATCAATCTGTTGCTGACTGGCTCCTCGTTGGTACATGGATGGTCTGTGGGGGTTCTTATTGGGTTTTTTTATTATGAGGAGATGCATTTTGTAGCCTGTTGTGGCAAACAGAGAGGAAAGGGGAGAGCATGAGAGCAGAGACCAACGGGGAGGTAATGACGGCAAAATCAATTTCACACTTGACTGCATTTAGGAGAGGTGAGTGGCGCCGGGCATCTTGATCTGTCCATCAGCCCGCGTGATTCTCGTTGCAGTGGCAGCATCATAACTCCTGTTAGACTAACCGAGGGCCAACAACCATGACTACATGGATGATACGGCTGTTAGAGCAAGAAACTAGGCACCTACTACATCACGAACCCCCCCACACACACACACACACACACTCACACACACTTACACACACCCTGTACATATGACATCTTTATCTGCAGGAGTGACGCTGAGCTCATCCGCCAACTGTTTAACCTCCAGTTTCTCCAACAAGAAGAAAATTAGGCCAAAAAGAACCATACATATATCTATCAAGTGAGATTTTTCTGCTTCTTTTATGGAAATATAAAATTAGATCTTGTACATTATAATTATAGACTCTTCAAGGTGAGTCACCTCTGTTCCTTCCTATAATGACGCTAACCTACACATTATTTATTTGCAAAAAGGATCTGCTAAAGCGCTTAATTATGGACGATAACTGTAATTTTCTGATATTTTCTAGACTTCTTCTGTGCACTTTTTAGCAACGTCATCGCCGAATGTCAGTTTTGTCCAGACGAGGCGCTCAATGACAAAACATCCCCTGCTTCACCTCTATCAGCCAGTTAGGGAACAGCAACAGCCGACAGCAGGGAGGGCAATCTTCTGCTGCGGTGCTGTGTGTTATCAAGATAATGGTGTCCTTTGTCTATTCAAGGATTCAATTACCGGCAGATTCATCACCTCTAAAGGTCAGCAGAGGCTGAAACTGCACCAAGGTCCTGATCACACTGGAAGCACACTGGATTTCCTCTGTTCCTTTAACATGTTTGAAAGTTGCTTTCATGCATTAGAATGAAAATTCACTATGTGGGGAAAAAGTGTCAGACTGTTAGTGACTGAAATCAGACACTTCTATGCCAAACATGAATGTCCTCCCAGAGGGGCCACTTGATTTTGGTTAAAACAGCTGTGCAGTGGTGTATAGTGAATTTTCTCGAAGCTCAACCATTTGAACACTGAGAAGATTTAAAGTTAAGAGAACAGCGTTTTTATAGACTATGCAGGTGTAAGCCTGCAGCCAGTTAGTGTCTGTTAGGCTTCATCTTTGATAATCCAAGTCACTAAACTGCACATTGACACTTTTTGATGGAATTTTATGACACATAATATAACTTGCTGTGTGTTCCAGACCATCCAGTAAGTTTCAGGTTTATTTTGTAATTTTTTTAAAATTATCATTTATATTATCTGTTTCTTGGGACTATCCATACTTTCTTCCACGTATCTGGATCTGCGGCTCCCTGCCCACTCCCCCAGTCGTGTTGTGCAACACTGCAAGTTTTGGTACTGATCCAATTACAAGTACCGGTAATTAAAAAAATATTTATTTAACACAAATCAGTGGACTGAACTTAGAGGATAGAAACAAATTATTGATCCTATTGAACTAGTATCAGTTCAATAGTATCGATACTATTGATATTTGGATTGATAGTCCTTCTCTTCTGAGGGTCACCAAGACTTTCCAAATCCAGCCGAGAGATGTAATCTCTTAAGCCTGTTGTGAATCTGCTCCATGGTCTTACACTGCTGTGACAAAACCTCACCTAGGAGCTGCACAGGAGGCATCCTGGTCAGATGTTGAAGCACCTCAGCTGGCTCCTTTAGATTAGGAGCTCTACTCTGACCTCTTTCCAAATGACCAAGCTTCTCTTTATCAGCATGCTTGGATTAATGGTAGCTGACAACTTAGACCTTAATTCCTCCAAATATGATTATTACTTGTGCAAAAACAGTACAAAAATGTGTCAGCACTAATACTAATATTGAGGGTTCAAAATGTCTAAAAAGAAAAAAATTAGCACATATATATCATCAGCTAATAGCTGAGTTTAAACATTTCTGACTTGTGGAAATAAAGTTTTTTCCATCACTTACCAAAGAGTTGAAAGTGATTATAGACACATAAAGTGTAAATATGAAGACGCTGCCTGCAGTTGATTAGCCTAGCACAATAACCAGACAGAGTTGGAAGCAGCTAGCCTGGCTAACGGACCTCCTAGCTTTTGTTTAGGCGTATTTTAAAGAGTAGGTGCGAGGAAGTAGCGGCATTTGGTTACCTTTTGGGGCCTTTCTACACATACTGTTGGGATTTATGTTTATATGTACGGCTAATATCTCATAAGTAGCATCACATATTTGTGTGTTGTCTTTGACGGTCCACAGTGTAACATAGTAAGATCCCCTTCACAAGAATGTGGATGGAGGTTGTGATACCTACAAGGCAACAAGGTCATAAATCTGCTCTTATGGAATGCACCCTAGCTCCGTCTGACCGGAGGATAAGAGGTGGCTGTCATGGTAACGGTAGTGTTGCTAGCAGAAGGCTGAAGTGCACAGAAAGCTGCAGAAGAAGAAACGTAAGTATTGGATCTCAGTCAAACAAGGAGAACTTTTGACCTTTGACCTTAGTGTCCTGTTTAACACACATAATAAAAAGCATTCACTGTCTGGGTGTGGGGCTCTTTGTTCGTTTGGGTCTCCTGAGCGAGCAGAGAGACCCTGCAGCCATTTTTTAAAAACTTGAACCTTCAATTGCTAAATAAATTTAAGAAAATGCACTTTGAGCATATTTGTCTTCTCTCTCTCTCAAAAACCCAACACAGTTGTTTTGATAACTAGCCTTTTCTGTCCATTTTGGCCTTTTGTCCACATTTTATGTCACTGAAAACAGAGTTTTCTGAAACTTGGTGTTTGCCTTTTATTAACTCTTACATCAGACTGTGTGCTGTGTTGCTTGCGCGACAAAATATTATTGCTTTATCTTTTTATGCACGTTTAGATGCTAACACATGCAAAGGACTCACGCTCCTGTGTTTTTAGAAAGACAGAGATTTCTACATTCCACATTCAGTTAAGACATTTCTGTTATGCCCATCTTTGTTCACCTAATAAAGTTGTTCCATTAAAGATTCTGATTGGCCAGTATTTGTTATTGTTTTCAGCATTTTCATGTAGATGGACAATATTTTCAAATCAATTCTTGTATGCACAGATTTTTTTAAATGAAAGCAGAAAATCTCTATTTTAAAAAACAATACTTTAGCAAGTGTTGAAGTAGCCAGCGTGTAGATTAAGATGAGCTCAAGTTCTGAGTTAAGGCCATTACGCCTCGAGCGCGTTGCAAAGAAGCAAGTTTGGATCAGAAAACAGAATTTTTCTGATCCAAACTTGTCGTGTTACACAGATACACACCAAAAGCATTTCTGCAGAAAATGAATTTTTAAAAAAACTTGAAGATGACATCATCAAGCCGTTGCATGTTTTAAACTACGAGCACGCTTGTTGTTTATTTGGATCTGAAAAATTTAGCTCGGTTTAAAAAAAAGCCCCAAATTTCGAATGGCTGCATTAAAAATAGATGAAAAATGAAAAATATTTTTAAGGCACGAAATATTAGCTTGAATTTTACATGTCCGGTGTGTAAAGGGCTTTAGTCCTCGCTATTATGACCACTGTCTTCAAAGTGTTTATTCGTCAGCACATCTAATTCTAAATTGATTAATGAATCCCAACAGCCTCTGCTGACTTGAAGCATCTTTGACTTTTTGATAGTGCAGTGTTTTTACAGAATCACTTCAAAACATCTGGTTTCAGGATATGAGATGAAGCGACTAAAATGGATTTCAGCCTGAGTACATGGGGGCTCTACACGAAGATGCCAGCATCTCGAAGCATTTAAGACCTGAACTGAAATAAAAACCGAGTAGAGGCCAATATTTCTCATGAAAATAATCTTAAGTAAGATTCTTTACACATTTTCCCATTAATTCAGAACGACAGGAGAATTTATTAAGACCCTTCCCATACAATGTGAAAACTGCTCTAAAACCCATTCTTCTCTATGGCTCGCACACACCACAGCACAAGCGCACCTATGTGAAAAGGCCTTTACACTTCCAAAGATATGCACTCTGATTTTCAGTACAATCGTTTTCTGGTTGGTAATAAACTGCAGCTGCAGTAAATTAGGTGCAAACTGATTACCTCCATGAAAAATGACTCGTCATTATCTTTAAACATTAACTGATCTGACACAACAGATAAATATCAACCACTTCCATAACTTAATGTGGTCTAAATCACTAATATCTTTCAACCAGGGCAACATCAATGTTTCAGCAATTATCAGTGCAAACACTAATAAATTCCATAACCTACTAATAGCTGTCAACTTAGTGACCAACAGCCGTGCGTCAGCTGACACTGGGGTTACCAAACAGGAGAGAAAAAGTTATTTCAACCTTCAAAACGTGCTCGACGCGTTGTGTATCTGCTGTAGTTTTGATAGCAAGTGAGTGTGCTCCATAGACACACATGAGAGATCTTTCCCATGAAGAGTAATTAAATAATGTTTTATGCCCAAAATCAAAGTGCACGGAAACACATTTAAGAATGTGGATGACAGCAGTTAGATGTTGTGTTTCTCCCCTGGAGCTGCTGTTGAGTCATATTCTTTTGTTGAGCGCGCCGAAATGTCTCGAAACAAACAACCAGCTCATTATTTTATTGCCACAGTGGTCTACGAGCAAATGGCTTTGTGTTCTGCTCCCTGTGTTTGTTCATGCTATGGCTCTTTTTTAATCACTTACACAATCTTTGTCTGCTATTCGCAATCTGTTACGGCTGGAAAGAAGCTTAACGCCTACTGTTACATGAATTCATAACTTGTCTTTACTATTTTCTGCCCGACTTATCCACAAATTTCATATTCACTATTTCAGATTAGTTAATCCTTCTTGTATGTGAAAGATGCTTTGCAGTGTTTACTATACAAGAGAAGCTTTTCATGGTTGATCAGGTCCTGGCCAAAGCTCCACTCAGCCTGGTTTGAGGACTTTCATTCTGGCCAAATCCATTTTACTTTCAAACCCTTTTGGCCAACATTCAACAATTTTCCATTCTTAAATCCCTCGTTTTAATTTTGCAACCTCTAACCTGCTGGCACCAAAAGCGACACGTCTTAATTATTCAAAAGGAAGTAAACTGTATTCATTAAATATAAATCTGTTTATCCTAATAAATTTATATATTTACAGTATTGGTGCAGTTGAGTTCAGAACAATGGCACACACGTCCACGCATCTTGCCAGGTGCAGGGTACAAAAATAGGAAAATGAATAAAATCCATGCTTTATCTTGACTGCAGGCCAGAAGAGATCAGTTGAAGCTGATGAGGACCTTTTCAGTCAAATGAAGCACGATGTAATAGAAAGAGGACAGTAGCATACTCCAGTGTGCAGGTGTTCCTTCTTATGTTGAGTCAGGTTTTTCTAATTTTGCTCGCTTGTTCCCATGCTTGCAGTTTCAGGACTCAGGAAGAAAAAAATAAATGTATTCTTAAGTGCTTTATGGGCACATTTTGTTCATCTGTTTGGCAAAAACAAGTGGTTCTACATAATGTTCACAAACTCCAGTAATCCTTATTTACTTCCCATGTGTTAAAAGACACGTCTAGCCACCTTTAGCCACCATCGTGTCCTTTGATAAGTAAACCACCCAGTAGACCATGTTAAATGCGCCAAACGACACGGGGAAGAGGATCCGTGCATACTTGTCAATTTTACTGGTTCCGCCCATACCAGCAGTGGTGGGCTGGGAGCACGGCGTCTGCTTCGGCTCCAGTTTGTTCCCCATCATCTGGATGCGCTCCAGCTTCGGGCCCAGCAGATGCTGCAGAGAGGAAGTGCTGGCGTTCTGCTTGCACGGCGTCCCCGCCATTACGTCTGGCGTAGAAGCTGCACCCTGAGGCGTACTCTTCACCAGCTGCGCTGAGGAAGACGCAACGCTGAGCAGGCTCTCAGACTTTGGGCTGGAGCGGGAGAGGGTGGAAGAGCTGCCATTGGCTCCACCGGCTAAAGGTCGCAGCGGCCTTCCTCGCCCTACTCCTGCAATGTTGGTGGTGGACTGGGCTCTCTGTTGACTGCTCGACTCTTGGTGGGAGATATAATTCATGCGCTTCCTCAGATTACCGTTCGTATCAGGATTTTGCTGCGAGAGAGGAGAATAACCATATTTGAGTCAGGCTGATAAGAAAGTTTACTGACACTGACATTTAAATTTGTTCCTCCCCTTCCTTAGTTCAGTTTAACAGCTTGAAATACATTTCATTGTGACATTACCAATAAGTTTGATGTGTCACATGGCCCTCTTCCTATTGAAAAAACAAAAGTTGTATCCAAGATGGCCGACTTCTAAATGGCCACCATGGTCACCACCCATCTTGAGGAGTTTGCCCCCTCACATGCCACAAACAGGACTTTAATATCACCAACCATTCCCATTTTATTACGGTGTATCTATATAAATGGCCCACCCTGTATACAAATGTATCGCCAACTGCTGCACCTGTAAGAAATAACGAACATACAACACCTGGAACACAAAAATTTGAAAATGCACAGGTACATAAATCAACAATCTTCTTGTGGGGGGGTGTGAGAGAGAGAAAGAGAGAGAGTGTCGAGTGTGGGTGTGTGTCTTTGTTAAGAAATTTACTTGAAGGTGGGGAGCCGGCCAGAGAACCGCGCCATCCGCAGCCCTCAAGAGTTCTGAAGACCTAAGTCCACACATCTCTGCAATATCTGCACGCTCATTCCAGCAGGAGAATGAGGAAGGCCCTAGATTGGGTCCGCACGGCCAAGGGGTGGGAGTCCCAAAGGACCAGTGGCGACGGGCAGCCGACCCCACTGGAGCTGCCCACCCTAGTGTGAGTCGAGATCAAGGCTCCAGGTGCCCAAGAACCGCTTGGTACCTTTGCCTGGGAAGTTCTTGGCGCCACGGAAGAGGTCCAAGCGACAGAAGGAGTTCCAAGACCACCGAGTGAGTGGGTCAGTGACGACACCAGAACATCCAGCCACAGTCCCCGGAACCAATAAACACCTGCATCCCAGCAGGGAGTGATGGGGATGGTGAACTCCTCCCTCCATGCCCATGTCCAACAGAGGCCAAGGCTTATTTGTTGTGTATTATTGTAAGTAATGTTCCCAGTGCAGTCCTTTCTAGAATAAATTGTTTTTTTTCTGTATTTAGCTTGAAGTGGTTAGCAAGGAATTTTCCAGATTTATCACCATGTTCAAAGTTCTCCAAATGCAGCCCCCAAAGCCCTCTGCACAACAGGCCAGATTTAATAATACAATGATGCACTACTTTATTCTATGCACTTTAAGCATTTTATCCACCTCTACCTTTATATTAGAATTACCATTTATCCTACGATATGTCTTTAGACTGTGGGAGGAGACCAGAGAACCTTGAGGAAACCCAAACAGTTTGAACCAAAAGCCATCTGACAGGCAATAGTTTTAACCCCTGTAACACCATGCCACCACTTATTGATAACACTGGACAAATCCAACTGGAATTCTTGATTGAGTTTGTTATTGAAACCAGCTCTCAGTTTGGATTCGGGAGATTATTTCTCTGTATTACTGTAGAAGCTTAATGTTAAAATATAAACTGTTGAATTGATGTTAGCAAAAAAAAAAGGAGCGTTAAAACAATAAAAATATTTTGTGCAAAGAATTTTTTCATCTCTCCTTTCTTCTTCCTGTTTGAAGGAGTTTGCAGGATAGGTGAAGTTTACTTCCTCCCCACAATCTTTGTCATATTGATCTGATCACAGTCCCCCGACACAGATGGCCTTCATTTGTGAAGGCAGACGACAGACTGTGCGTAATACAGGTGTCACTTACCATGGCTTTCACTCATTTCACACAAGCTTAAGACAGAAAGTAGGTAGCACTGTATCGGGGTAATGCACTGTAGCGTCAAAGGAGCTTATCCTTTGAAAGTTGATGTTTTCAAGCAGAGTGTGATGCTGGTACTAAGGCATTCGCAGGAATAATCCACCAACACCACCCCCACCCCTTGAATTAGAAAGGATCCAATGTTATTGTGTCCCATGTGCAGCAGAGGAGGAGTGTGTGCGTGTGCGTGTGCGTGTGCGTGTGCGTGTGCGTGGAGTTTGTGTCTCAACATGGAGGAGGTAAAATGCTGAGGAGTTGGAACCATCAACACACTGTGACCCATGTGCCAAGCCCTCTGGTAACAGGACCTGCTCTTGAGGAAGAGAGTATTAATTTCCCCCCCTGTTGCCAGAGCTGTCCTGAAACCTATACAGATGTATTCGGACTGCGTTGCCATGGCAACCCCCTAATCCATTGAAGCGCTGTTGTCACTATACTGCATTCAGGCATGATTACGCCACACTGGGATTTAGGCAGAAGGGAACAACTTAAAGTAGTTACTGTAAAACGGGCATATCCGCTGGTGGGTTACGTCAACTTCAATGATCGGTTAACAGATGACCTATGATTTCCACTCTTCAGAAGATTATGCAGGCTGAGACAAATACATCGCACGTGTTTATCCGGCACCATGAACACGTTCCTACAGTTACATAAACAGCACTGCAACACATTCATCATATCTGACTTACAGCTTTAAAATAGCTTCATGGTATATTCATGAATCCTCGTTGAATCCATATAACTTGCCATGGTGTCGATGCAATTTGCTTAAACTTCGTCACACAGAAATAGACGCTTATGTCAGTTCATGCATGTAGAATTTCAAAAGAAAGGTTGCACACCTCGTGACTACTCCCAAACATCTGGGCTGTGAAGCTGTTTTCAGACCTGTCTTATTTTCTCTCTCACACGCATTTTTTTCTGTTTTTTAACAAGCAGTTGTTTTTAATTTGACAAGCAAGATTTCATTTGTAAAGTTCTGGGACCAGGTTTCTCTAGCTTTCCTTAACACCCTGTAAGCAGGAGCTCAGCTGACTGCTCTCACATGCAGGAACCACTTCTGATGATTCAAACGTGTAGGCTAAAGGCAGTAAGCACATAATAAGGGACATGCTCTGTGAGTGCTCCTTGAAGTAACGTGTGATCAGATTATTGAGCCACTTTGAGAGAAACAGAAGTCACCTGCAGCACTTCCTCTGCGTCCTTGACCTTGACAGGCGTGGATTGGGGCACCGGGGGACATTTGGCCGGCTTCTTTTTGGCGCGCTCAATCTGTGCATTGGTGAAGTAGTTGACAGCGGCAAACTCAATGAGGGCGGAGAAGACAAAGGCGAAGCAGACGGCGATGAACCAGTCCATCGCAGTAGCGTACGAGACCTTGGGGAGGGAATGGCGAGCACTGATACTGAGCGTTGTCATGGTCAGGACGGTGGTGATGCCTTGGATGGTTTGTGGGAGAATAAAAACAAAAGAACACATGAGCCTGTATCAAAGAGGGAGTTGACATAAATTCTTTCATATTTGATCAAAGCACATAATTAGTCTGAATTTGACTCAATATGAATGTAAGTAGAGTTGCAAAAATATCCATCTCACTGGGAAAACTGAGGCTTCACCACAGACTGGTATGAATTTTAACACTGCAGATCTGAATAGACAACCAGACGTGTTCAATAACCCATATATTATGTTCTTCTCATCAGGAGATTTCATTAACTGAAGGCAGAAGGATAATGAACCATATATACAGTATAGCTTTGCAATAGAAACATGTACAATAGAACCACAAAAGGCATTTGTCCACTTGAGCTACTCGGAGAGTTTCACTCGACTCTGTACTCTGAGGACTGATGTTTGTTTATACATAGAAACAAATTTTCAGAGACTCAGCAGTAATTGGACAAGCCAGCATAACTTTAACATAAGGTTTGTGGTTAATACTTAGGAGAATATCCTTTGTAATCAATGACTGTCTGAAGCCTACAATTCATGAATATCACCGACTACTGTTTCCTCCCTCGAGCTGCTCTGCTATGTCTTTATTGCAGCTGCTTTCAGTTGCTCCACTCTCAAGTTTGTCTTCAGTATCTGTAAAGCTGCTCTATTTTGTTGAGATCTGGTAACTAATCTGGCCATTTCTTTGCCTTGAAAAACTCTTGGGTTTCTTTTGTACTTTCTTTGGGTCATTTGGACTGTGGAGCGCTGTATAATCAGTTTTCCAGCAGAATCTGAATCTGAACAGAAAGTACAGCTCTGCAAACTTCAGAATTCACTCTTTTACATCATTCAGGAGTCATCATCATCAACATCCAGTTCCACTGGCAGCCATACATCCTCTTGCCATAACATTGCCTCCACCATGTTAGAAAGAGGATGTGATGTGCTTCAAATACTGTTTCTTTCCTTCTCCATACTTTGTTCTTCCCATCATCTAGGTTTGGTTTCACGTATCCAAGGAGGTTTTTTCCTAAACTGCCGTCTAGTCTAATCTGGATTTCCATTTCTTGATTGTAACCAGTGGTTGTTGCTGTTGCTTCTGCACATTTCTATTGCACTGCTGTGTCTGTATCGTTCTTTCTGTCTGGTGTTGTTGTCTTTGTCTTCGGGGGGGGGGGGGGGGGGGGGGGGGGGGGGGGGTGTTGCAAATTGCACTTTATGTAGTCCTGTGTTGATTGTCTGTTATATGTCATATGCAGCACCACGGTCTTGGAGGAACATTGTCTTGTTTCACTATGTACTGTACCACTGCACATGGTTGGAATGACAAAAAAGCCACTTAACTAAACTTGAATTGACTTGACTTGGGGGACTGTGTATAAAAGTATGTGTAATGAAGTATGTGTAATGGCCAAACACTTGCAGTGCGATCGTGGCTCAAGAGTTGGCAGTTCGTCTAGTAATCGGAAGGTTTCTAGTTCGAGCCCCGGCTCGGACAGTCTCGGTCGTTGTGTCCTTGGGCAAGACACTTCACCTGCCGCCTACTGGTGATGGCCAGAGGGGCCGATGGCGTGATATGGCAGCCTTGCTTCTGTCAGTCTGCCCCAGGGCAGCTGTGGCTACAACTGTAGCTTGCCTCCACCAGTGTGTGAATGTGAGAGTGAATGAATAGTAGAATTGTACAGCGCTTTGAGGGCCTTGAAAAGCGCTATATAAATGCAATTCATTATTATTATTACTTGCACAATTAAAAAATAAGTAAAAGTAAAAATTGTACTAAGTGACAAATTAAAGCTAAAACGTCACATCTTGACCGTCTGATTTAGAATCCATAAGATGGTGTAAAGACTAAATTAAGTCTAAATTATAAACATTTTGTCACTGTCTATAAACTTGTCGACCTAACTGTATATGCCCCTTCCTGAGAATTGTCTGTCAGCACTATTCTCCAGTCTCATTGGCAATCACTTCCATCAATAACTTGGTACCAACCCACTTAATTTCTTATATCATAGTCCTGCTAAAGATAGTCAAGGTCTTTATGCAGCAGATGAATTAAGACATCTAAGCAATGGTCAGCATGCTCTACCTCCAAATACTGTTTGTATAACTAAGCATTAACTTATATTATGCCACTGTGAGCTTGCAGTTTCCTAACTACAGGGTGGGCCATTTATATGGATACACTGTAATAAAATGGAATTGTATCCATATAAATGGCCCACCCTGTTTATCACATTAACACTGGTAACTCTCAAATTGTGGAAATAATTCAAATAAAGAAAGGTTATACATCACAGAGCTAGAGGACACATTGACTGAGGTTCATGCAGACACCATCCCGGGACTGAATGTCATGTGTTCTCATTTATTTGTCGCTGCACTACCCAGCGAGGGACCATAAAAATAAAATGAGACACCTGTCTGACCAGCACCCAAGGTTATGCGGGGCTCCTACAATAACAGAAGGTCACCGTATAAGCCTGAGGCTCGTCACTCGCCCTTGGTACTATTAACCAATAGCAATAATGGGATTTGGAGAAAATCCCCTTTATGCCAAAGATCTGGAACAATCTGTGCGTCACAGCCCTTACCCAACATAAACGCATGTCTCCTTTGCCCGGACGTGACCGCCATATAATTACCTGTCAGTCAAAAGCAGCTGGATGACATTGATAGGTGAACTGCAGCTCAAGGCCACAGACTGAGGACGTTACCCTCTAATAGAGAGCGTTTCTTAACATAGCCAAAAGAATGAAACAGTGGGTGTTTTCCATTAAAATTAAAGCTTTTGCGGAAACATTTCACTGACTCTGGAACTGATTATGTATATAATGCAAAGTATGGTGTGGGTCGCTGAAATCAGAGAAATTATCCGGAAGCCATTCTTTCGCCATAATTATGCTTGGTTTGGATACTTGATTGTTCCAAGCGCTGCATAGAGAGATGTTTTTTTCATGTTGGTACTTCAGGAACATAAAGCTTTGAGGTTATTAGCTTATAGCAGGAAGCAGAAAGAGTGAAAGCAGCTGTGCAACAACAAGTGCAACATATATCTGAATAGACTGTTACTTATGTAGCTAAATAAGAAGATACAGTAAATTGCATGAATTAGTATGCTTCATAGGATAGTCGGGCTTGCTGTTGTGATTGCTAAATGTTAGCTTTTCCCTCATTTTGGACATGTGACCATGTAGGGTCGAATTAATAAGCCTTCAGTTACATAGTCCTACTATTTGACAACCATTGCTCACTGGGAAAAAGTGTTCCTAGATTGGATGGCAAAGGTTTGCCTCGACAGTATAAGTTCCACTTTTTCAAACTTGTTGGCAACAGGGCTTTTACTTTGAAGGTGAATGGTCTGCATTTCCAGATTATGTTGAACTTTTTGTTACTGCTGCTTGACTAGTATTTGGTGTGCGTTTGCAGAGAAGTTGGTATGTTCTATGCAAAATACAAATTATACATACAAACATTCTTGTCAGCTGTGTCCTCATGTGTCTCCTCATCACCTCATGTGTGTAGTTAAGTCCTCCGTCTTCCTGTGCTCAGCGTCGCATTGTCTGTGTTACCTTCCCTACCCCTTGTCACAGTTTCCCAGTCAAGTCATAGTCATAGTTTCCCAGTTTATGTTCAGGTTTTCCCTCAGTTTAGCCTTGCTGTATTTTCATGACTTTCAGCCCTAAATAAAGGCTCACTTTTCGTTAAGTCCACTTTTGTCTCCTCGCCTCTGTCTGCACTTGGGTCTTCTACTCTTGCAATCAACACAATCACAGGGTAGTTTTTTGTGTAGCACCCACTTTGCGATTAGTTTCACCCAGAAGCAGCCACTAACCTCATGACACGACTCTCCAACTCGTCGAGGAACGCATAGTTTTCTCTCATGACCAGTTATTGTGTCTAAGGAAACATGCGCCTGATGTCACAAGAGTAACCTCTTAATCGAAACTCATGGTCCTTTGTCTTCACTTTCACAGAGAAGATGTACTGTAGGATATCATAAATGTGTGCCTCTTCATAGACCAAAGGACAATTACACTTTGGGACTTCAGAACAATTACTGGCCATAAACTCTGATTTGGGACAATCACTGTTGTTAAATGTCAAAAGTCTAGAAAGTTATAATTTGAGGCTTTAAGAAACACTCGTTTTACTTTAAGTGTACTTTTTATCTTGACTCTATTTGAAACCATGAAGCTTGAGCTCTAATCCTCACTCCACTCCTGTTTGTCTTCTTGACAAACCGCTTCTTTTAGGCTTAAAACAGGTCACTGCAGTCGAGTCATAGAGGCAGGAAGTCAAAACAGAGGCTGCAGGGAAGAAGAGGAGAAATACAAACAGAGACCACCTTCCAACCCAAACAGTCACACACGCGCTGGCTGAAAAGCAGCGGATAACAGCAGAACTCCACTGTCTCAAAGGCTCGACTCATGCGTCAATAGTCGGGCTGCTGTGACGCCTCTGTCATGCCGGACAGTTTGGGGCGGGGGAGGCAGGGGTAGAGCAGCAGGACTGTCAGATACATTGTCCGCTGAAGAAGAGCAGCAGTGATTCGCTCGTGCTTTATTACACTGAGCGACACTCAGAGAGAGAGAGAGCCACACAGCATCATTTTTCACTAAGCAACTCAACAGCTGACGGCAAAAGCATTCACTATACCAAATGAATGCTTAGAGGTGATGCTGCAGTGTGCGTGACACCATTATTAAAACCAAATGGTGGGGTGGGTTGTTGGTTGTGTTGGTGACTGAGTATGTTATGATGATTTGACAGAGTGCTAGCTAACAAAATACCAGTCAATAGAGGAGATGTGTGGATTTCATACATGGGGTCAGTACTACTGTATAAACCCACGTGTGGTTTTATGCAGACGTCTGTGCAGCATCATGAACGGTCAGCATATTAAATCAGAATCATTAATCACCACTGACACTTGTTTGTTTTTCTCTTAGTTAGCTTGTCATTAGTCAAGGTGATGAGTTAATGCTAATTCTCTTGAAAGCAATGCAGGAATACTTTCAAACAGAGGCAAGCATCAGTGCCACTATCATTCAATAGACAACATGTCTATTGTCACACACTAATTAGTCTATTCTAGGGCAAACCCAAACAGTGTAGCAAGGGAGTAAGGGTAGCACGCAACTGGGTTACAGGCTAAAAACTGAAAGCAGGTTTTGTAGCACATCTATGAGCAGCCAGCATGCAGGGAGGCTATTGTTTGTAATGTTCATCTCGCCCACTTCGCTTTTAGGAAGACAGATGGATTTTGTGCTAATTTCATCCAACTTTCCCTTCCATTGGGTCTGGCTTTTGATCAATGCACCTTCATTTTAGCAAGAACTGTAGCAGTTCTGTGAAGTTTGACGAACATCTGCTTATTATTACTGTTACAGCAAGATATTAATATGGGTAGCAAACTAATTATTTATAATTTACTCAAACATATACTGTATACACTATATATTTGGGTGTAATCTTAATTCATATTCATAAATCAAATATAGTGATCAATAAAGTAACTGGTTTGCTTGGTGGCTGACCTGTGACTACCTTACTGTAACCAACAAAAACCTCTATGATCACATTGATTCTGTTTTAAGCAGTGCAGTTTTGCATATTACAGGGGGGGAAAGTAAAAGATACAAAAGATGCACTCACTGACTGAAAATATAACTTGTTAAAGAATTTTTTCTTCAACACTTTGGAGCAGGGGTGCCCAATCCCAGTCCTCGAGAGCTACCGTCCTGCAGCTTTTAGATGCATCCTTGTTCCAACAAACCTGAATCAAATGAATGGCTTGTTATCTGGCCTTTGCCAAACTTGATGGCATGCTGAAGAGGTAATCAAACTATTTGATTCAGCTGTGTTGGAGTAGGGATGCATCTAAAAGCTCCAGGACGGTAGCTCTCGAGGGCTGGGATTGGGCACCCCTGCTTTAGAGCACTTTAATGATAGAGTAGCTCTGGTGTGAAAATGCAATATTTTAATGCCTGAATGCCAGAACGTGATCTGGGATTGTCCATCCATTTTCTTCTGCTTATCTGAGTTCAGGTCGCGGGGGCAGCAGTCAAAGCAGACTCGCCATGGCCACCTCTTCCAACTCATCTGGGGGGGGGGGGGGGGGGGGGGGGGGCACACCGAGTCGTTCTCAACCCATCCAAGTTTTAGTGAGGGAGAAACGTATTTAATCCCCTTTTGACCAGTAAGAATTTGGATCAAGTAAATTATCGAACAAAAGTTTCATTGGCAAGTATTTAAGGATTAGGACTGCACAATTAATCAGAGTTTAATCTCAATCACGATTTTGGCTTCCCACAGTTAAATTAACATGACTGAGCGATACCGAAAATGGAAAGCAAAAGTAAATCGAGTGCTCCCTACATCAGCGCCTCACCACAAGTCTGCATGTGCCAATCACAGCTGTTCCCTGCACTGCACTGCTTGTTTCCTGTCTGGACGAGTAACACTGTATTCAAAGACAGATTATGCAACAAAATTCAAATGTCTGCCACAGAAGAAGGCAAAGAGCTGGAGCCTAGAAGACTTCAGAAAAATGGTCAACGTACTGAAAAAAGATGTTATTCCCTCCCCAACTAAGTGACAAAACATGTGCAGTACACAAAACAGGGGTAGATAGGTCAGGTACTTTACTTTGAGTTTTATTTACATCAATAATGAATTTAGTAAGGCCTTTATTTTATTTCTTTGCTTTCAGATGTACTTAGGCCAATTGAAGAAATGCAGTGTTCGCCTCCAAAGAGGTTTTAATTAACAGACATGTAGCACACTGCAAAACTGAAAGCACTCCCCTGTCAATTTCATTTTGTGTTATGTTTTAGTACAATTCTTTTTATTTATGTTTCTTATTTTCCTTCTAAGGGATGCACTGAATTAAGAAGACTAAGGAGGACTAATTTTATTTTTGTCAGGGGCATTTTGTGTTATGTTTGAATTGTTGATTTCTTATGTTAATATCATGTGCTAAAGTTAAAGTAAAGTTGAGGTAATTTGTATTACTTAGGAGATAACACTAAGAGCTAGTATTGTTATTAGTTTGTCTTAGTTAGTTATCCATGTCCCCTGGTTTATGTGTCATGTTCACTGTTGGGAAGGTTACTTTTCAAATGTATTCCACTACAGATTACAGATTACAGATTACATGCCCCAAAATGTATTTTGTAACGTATTCAGGTAAGTTACTCAATGAGAGTAACGTATTCTGAATACTTTGGATTACTTAATATATTATCATGCTTTTTACAAGTACATGAATGTACTATTGCTGTGTGATCTATTACCATTACTGAAGGTTACTCTCCATACCAATACCAACTAGATGTTTAAATCTTAATATAAAATGAGTAACAGTCGGGTGGACATTAGGTAAGACTGCACTTTATTTATTTATTTTTTTTAAATCAAATTTAAATGATAGACTGTTCACTTCTTTATAAACCGTTTAAACTATGAATTCAGAAGGAGTTTCTTATTTTGCTGACTGTAAGCAAACAAAATTAGCTATAAATTAAGTTACAGAACAAATGAAAAGATAACAGAAGTTTGTTGATCATGTCGAGTTTGACAGTGGAGGTTTTTAACATGACCGTTAACAGGGCCGGTAGTCTTAGCGCTGACTGTGAAATTCATCAACAAGCCATATGACCATTTTCTTAGACAACACAGAACAAATACAAACAAACAAACAAATGGCCGACCCATGACTCACAATAGGAAATCAGATTAAAGCTCACAGCACTGAAAAAGAGAGCTTAAGACAAGAAAAGCTCATTGGAAATCCCACAGACTGTAAAGGTCTGTGTCCATCAGTCCATCAACTCAGCTGGTTGTATTTTGGTTATGTTCCTATATAAAAGCAAGGTTGCTGTGTGTAATTCTGCAGTTAAATCTGCATTTTGCAGCAACTACGTCACTATTTGTGGAGGAATTTCTGTTTCAGATCTATGAGCTTCTTAGTCAGTGTGAATTTCTGTCGATGCAGAAAGCAACCGATTTGTTATTTGGGCTAATTTGTGAACGTTAATTGCTGTATCATCAACAGACTGCAAGTAGCTGCCAACTTGACTCCATTCAAACTGATAGCACACTGACACCACCTAATTATCGCCATCTTGATGCACCAAATTGTGGACCTGGTCTTTAAATAAACCATTTCAAAGGCAAAAACATCATAAGTTTGTTCCATACTGGTGCAGTCATTTTGTGACTTAGTGTGACTGTAGCTGTCCTGGTCCAGGATCAGTGACCAAGGGTTTTGTTGTTCATTTCATCATGATTTATCATTGCTAGTCTCTTGGTTTGTGTTGTGTATTCTAGCTGCCTAAGTTCTTTAGTATTTCCAGATTTCTAATATTTAGGTTTTGTTTATGTGCCTCCCCTGTTTTCCATGTTTTGTCTGCTCTTAGCTTTCCTGTCCCACGTTTCAGGTCTCTGTGTTCTCTGTGTCTATCTTGTCATCCTTGCCTCTGCATTCGTGTGTTTCCTGTTTTACTTTGAAAGTCTGTGCCCCATGTCAGTGTATTCTGCTTTGCTTCCTTTGTCTCGTTATGTCAGATTAGCCCCAGCTGTGCTTCCTTCCTGTTTTCCATTCCCTCGTTACTCCCTGGTCTGTTTTCCTCTGTGTTTTCAGCCATTTCCTAGTTACTGGTCCTGGTTTGTTTCCAGTTTAGTTTTGTATTTGAAGTAAGTTATTTACGGCCAAAATAAAGCTAGCTCTTTTAGTTTACGCTTTGGTTTCTGAGTCCTGTGTTTGGGTCCTACATCCTTCCTTCCACACAGCAAATCCATGACAGAAGCATTACAAGAGCGAATGGGAAGTAATGGAAAATCACTGGGCTTGGCATTCCTGAACTGAGCCAGTGGTTTAGGCATTTTAAAAAAAAGAATAATTTACTCAGGAAACGCTTGTCATTAGCAACTACAATAAGGAGGGCATCTTTCCCCATCTGATTAAAAATGTTTATTTCAACCACACGTGCAGTATTACTGCTTGTAACTGCTTTTTGAGCCAAACATATTTTAGAGAATTACTGTAAAGAGGTGAAAATAAAATAGAATGGGAAACTTTTTGTTTCCCGTAATCACCGCGTGCTGAAGCATCGCCTTGTTGTGTTGACTGAATAGATGCTCCAGCTCTGATTGCTCCATTGGCATGAAGGCACCAAATAAACAGAGAGAGAGAGAGGAGCAGAAAGGCAGTGCAGCATGAGGGCTGTGTGAAGTCTACATACCGAAAACTGTGCGCGCTGGGACTGATTCTTTATTTATCCAGAAGGACACTTGGGAGAGGATTACTGTCATTATGCAGGGGATATACGTCTGAATCATGAAGTAGCCCATTTTACGTTTCAAGTGGAAGTAGACCGTCATGACCACATATTCACCTGGGGATCAACAGAAATGAATTAGTTTCATTAACAAAGAATTTGAAGTTGCAGGCTGACAGATTTCATTAATGCAGCTCCAGACAGATGTCACATTTGATCTGGTTTTCTCCCCTCACTTCTACATTGTGTCCATTTGCACTCTGTTGTAGCTTTCTGCTGCTAAAATCTTTTTTTTTTTTTTTGGTGTGGTGTGGGGGGCTTTTAGTATTTTTGTGAGCCAACTGGCTCTGAAATGTCTCAACGCATGATGTTTGAGGGTTTCATTTCACAAGACTGTGTGCTAGCCATGGTCCAGTAGACCCACTGTCATGTCTGTGCAAGTGTCAAAACTCTATATCCCCCCAATATGCGACGCCCAAATCTGTCTTGTGGAAACACAGTGTAGACTTGGCAAATCTTCCAAGTATGATTCAATATAATGCGCTCAGACAGATGTGGATCTTTTCTTTTAATAAAAAAAGCTGACTCTTTTGTAAAAGTGATAAATGAACAGCAGTGTCCCATTATTCCTCAAGCGTTCACTGTAACTCGGTTGATAAAGCAGGACGGTGAAAGGATGAGCAAATCTCACCTGTGATAGATTTAATCGTTTCACTGGAGACCGTCTGGCCAATGAGATCATACTGAACGAGGCTGGAGGACTCTGGAGGGACCTCCACTGAATGCTCAGGCCCTTTGGTCCAAGTATAGATCATCTCCGTTTTAGGATAGGCATCTGTGGGCAGACAGCAAAGCCACACCAACATGAGTCACTGACTGTAAGCTGTGAGCAGTGCAGCAGAAAAACATAAGATGCTCAGAAGAAAGCAGCTCTTTGTATACTGTAAACTGTCCATATGTGTGCAGGATTTTACTTTGATATTCAATAATAATTGAAATCATCACTGTAGATTTCTTCTTGTCACCATCCAGCTGTTAATAGCACCTTTTCCCCATTACCACTTTTCTCCTGTTTTCCTTTGGGTTGCCATTCTTCACACTGTTTGTATATGTGATAAATGCTACATCCTCTAGCACTTCTGCTTTTGCTTCTCAGATAATGGGGTTGCTATTCCTGGAACAAATTCTGCATATTGTTATGTAAAAGTGCATTAAACCAGAAACCATTAGGAACAAGCTACACATTAGTTATTTTGTCTGTTGTCAACTGTTGTGGAAATTGCTGCTAAACTTAAAACGTCTGCATTTATTGGGCCGGTGCAACAACACAAGTTTTCATTTACTAGCCAGCTTTTACCCGGACATCATTTTCCTGGTCACGTGGCTGCTTACGGTTAGGTTCATACGTTTTTGGGGGGATTATGTATAAAAATGGCCATAATTCCAAAGTACTGAATCCAGTTATTTTGTTTGAACTTGAACTCAAAAATCCGAGATGAATTTTTTTGCAGACTTTCAGCTTTTAATTCCACTGTGTTGATGTACAGAGGCAAAATTATTATTGTGTCATTATCCACAAACCTGTGGATCTAACTGTATGTAGCACTTTTTTACTCAGAGCGTTTTTATTCCAAGCCTTTTATTCTAAAAGATGCTTGGGCAGGTTGGGAGTTTGTTATCTTGCTCAAAAGCACATCAGTATGCTGACTGGAAGAACTGGGAAGTGAACCAACCTTCCCATTAAAAGACAACCTCTACTTCCTTGGTGGGTTGGTGTAGTGAAACTAAGTTGAATTAATATATTTTATATGCAGCATGTATTATATTGCCTTTATTTTATTGCCTACATTTAAAGAAAAGACAAATTGATAATAACTGTTATTTCTACAGTTGTTGCTTTGTCTGTTGATAAGGGTTCAACGGTAACTTTATTGTCCCCAATGGGAAATTGATTTGCATGTCCACACATGAAACAATACAAAAAGCAAACAAACACACACACAAAAAAAGATTAACGTTAATGTTAATGTTTAAACATATTATAATAGAATAATAATTGATTAATATAATAAATATTTTTAAGTAGGATATGTTATAGATAATTCAATTAATTAAGTCGTGTCCAATATTCCTACATTTGAGGTCTTTAAAGGTTCCTGTTAATAAAGTTGATATTCTTATTATTAGATTCTACTAGAGTAGCTTTGCATGACTCATAATTAAAATCAATCCCTATTTGTCTTACACTGGGCCTTAGTGCTGCCCCTCAGTTCATCCTGTGTCTGAAATGAAAATTTGGAGGAACTGATTGGCTGATTGGTTGCCCCTCTCAAAACAGAAAAGAGCAGTTGGGTGGGGCCTCAAATGTCCCTGTTACACTCAAAATATGTTTCTTCACCCTTAAGAAACACGAGACAATCATTTTGAGTAAAATGCAACTAAAATATGCAGAGTGTGTAACAAATGTATTAGATCACCATCCTGTGTGAGGTTTATGCCTCATCTGCGCTACAGTAACAGTAGTAAATTGGTAATCACCAAAGTAAATTTTTATGTTTTGTATGTACTGTTTTACGAAAAAGCAGAAAAAATGTATTTTTACAGTTATTTGTTTGTATTTCTGAACAGAAAAACATTTTAGTGGCTGAATGTTATGCTCGATTTATTTAGTCTCAGAGAAGTTCAGTGTGCCGGCTGAAATTTACATATGAAAATGTAAAGTTTGTCAAAAACATATATTTTTGTTTCAAACAGGTTTTATGACAGAAGGTGTAAGAATGTAGACAGTCCCCTCCAAGTGAATACTGCTGCTAATTATTAATTTTTCTCTAAGAACTGGAAAAAAATCAAAACAAAAACAGACAAGAAGTCTCCACCAAAAACTTTTCACTAATAATTTTTTTATTGGTTCTACCAGATTGACTCATCATCTCACCTCCACTCAAGCATGAATAATTCACTAATCTGCATAAAGAAAATGATTCCAGTGCAGGTTTTACAATCTATTTTGGTAATTGTGGACCACACCATGACATCAGAACAAATGAAAGTAAAAATATATGATAACAGTAAAACTGTCCAATTAGTAAAGACTCAAGCTGCCACTTTGTGTCTAATTAAAGTTGTAACAGTCACACATTATATTACAAGTTTGTTTATGCCCCGTTGTTGCTTCCCCTCTGTTTTATTTTGTTTTTTGTGCGTTTTTTTTTTCTTTCTTCGCTGTATTCTCACTGGCGAGGTTGACCAGAGTGCGAATGCAAAACAAAATGCCAGTTGTCTTGGCCTGCCACTCCCTATGGGACTCCATATCGGCGGGATACCAACTGTGCTGCCAAAATGAAATGACTCTGGTGTGTCATGGAGTGGAACGCCGTGCCTGTGCACACAAGTCCAGATGGAGAAACAGAAAAAGGAGACGCGAGAGGAGAGAGAGGGGGAGAGATGGAGGAAAAATGAAGGCAGGGCAGACAGCGAGAAAATTAGCACGCAGGCACACATCGACGCGCACACATGCACCGGCTATGGAAAATAGCTGCATAGGTCTGCGCTATCCTGAGGCAGAGGAAGGGATTCTGACCTTTCCCTCGCTTCAGGCCACATCAGATCCATGGTTGCTTCCTCCTGACTGGAGGCTAGCAGCAGCAGCACAGGATGGTGAAAGGACGGGAGGAGGGGGGATGACAATAACCGAGGAATGTGAATTTGTCCTCCGCAATGTCACCAGATTGGGTAATTGACAGCGGGTGTAGAGGCAAACTCGTTGTCTTTTTTCCTCTCCTTTCTCTTGCAGATGTAATCTTCAAATCGCTGCTGCTCTCTGATAAGACGCAGCTGCTCGTTTTTTGAGAAGCTCCTTTATTTGAAATAAGTCATTTCTGCTGACCAGTGGGCCCACTGTGAACACTGTTGCTGAGTTGGGCGTTTATTGTTCATGATGAAGAATGAAATGTTTCATTATTAACTATAGCATTTAGTCGCTTTCTGCTCAGCTCTTTAGCGCTCCTTTTCAGCACAGCATCCATTTCAGTATGAAAGTGGCTTCATGAACTGAGCTAGGACAATATTTTCTTTGTCTTACCCTTCCACTGGTGTTTTCTCTTTTGTTACCCACTCTGCTTAGTTTAGATTCAAATTCAGTCGAAACGCTCTTATTTGGTTGTTTATAAAGTGGTCACGCTATCCTAACCAACTGCTACACAGCAGCTGTACCGGCCGAGGAAGCATGGCGTCCTGAAATAGAATCACACTATTCATCTTAGAATCCAGCTTTTTTTGTCCTCTAAATAAAGTCACTTCAATTGTGTTAGAGTGGAATACAACTGATTTACAAAATAATCATCCAGGTAACTCACATCAGATCTTTGCTGCGTATTACACGCTCATTACACTGCCACCTGTTTTAATGTGCAAGTTTATCTGAGTTACAAGAAGTAAAGAACCAGAAGTGGGTTGTTTGCTTACACTTCTACTGTACTCTTGTATGTTTAACTCAAAAAGTAATTTAACAAAATTGACTTACTCCAGTATTTTACATTGCTGTGACATTTTCTTCATTTTTGAGTTGATGAAACTGATTATTTTTTAATTAACTGGAAGTATTTTGATGGTTTACTTTCCATTTTAAAATGATCATTTCAGAGTGCTTTTTCTTTTGTGTACATCTGCCATAGTGTGCAGCTGTTCTTTGGTATTGCAAAGTCCAAAGTGGGAGTGCTGGTGAAATTCCAGGATTTCAGCTTTAGATTAAAAATGTTAACTAATATTTTCTACACTCTCTGTTACACTGAGTTACTCTGTGTCGAGTTACTCTGTGTCGAGTTGCTCAGGCGGCGTTTTGTTTATTTTTATGTTAGACTGTCAAACATGCAACAGAGTGAGAATACACAAGGACTGGATATTGATTGTGTTTAAATATCACTAATTGTTGTATTTAATTTTAAAAATTATACTTACATTACTCGCGTCTTCCCAAAGTAACAGACTTACAATGCTACAATGCTGTTATGTTATGTTATTACTCAGGTACAAATTTTCACTGGGATGATGACTTATTAATAAAATCATTTGACAAAACATTGAGGACGAACAGAATTCACAGTCTGATAAAATGATAGATTTTTTAAAACTTTGAGTCCTTTTCCTCATTCAAAGGCACTGCAGGAATATTAGAGGTTAACAGTAATCTTACATGCATGTTTGGATCACTTTGTCCTGTCAGACCTAATCAACAGCCCCTTCCTGTTTTCTCTCTTGCAGCACAGCCAGAACATTGAAAGGAGGCTCACTAAAATGGTACCATTTATTTCCTGTCATGATGTAGCTATATAAAAAGAAAATAAATCATCATGTCTTTCTCCTCATCTCAGCTTCTGTCTATTTAGTTTATATTTAAATAATACCATTAATATTAATAATAAATCCTATTGGATGGATGGATAAAATACTGACTTTGTACATATACCGAATTTCCCGGAGGAACCCACCCAAGGGATTAATAAAGTTTCATCTAATCTATCTACATTAGTACTCTACACTAAACTGTTAACTCCTGGTGTTGTAAGTGTTGTTCATCTATTTGCATATTTTTGCACGTTTTCAATAAGTTTACATTTGAAAAATGCTTTTTTATATGTCATATTGTTACTATTACTTCCACTTAATTTCCCACTTTTATAAACTATATATGTTGCAGTTGTAACAAAGCAACTGTGCAAACTGTGTGTCAATAAAGTTTTCTGATGCTGATGTCACCAACTCACACACAAAGAACTTACAGCTGCCAAACTTGAGGGGGCATGCATGTGCATCCATGGGGAAGTCCACGAGCTTCATGGGACACTCGGCGCTAATCGTCAGCCTGTTGCAGAACAGAGGAGAAGCGTTTGACTTAGGACCAATAACAAGGGCTTTCTTTTAAAAGGTACACCAAAAACTACTGCCTACATGGTTCTATTTGTTCAGGTATTTTAAAACAAACAAAGGTGGTTTTTCAATTGTTGCTATGCAATCATTGATTCTGCTGATCTTTATATAAAAAAGGCCAATTAATATCAAACAATCAACTGCTCTCCTGAATGAATGTGAAAGTTTGGCATGTGCACTACCTCCACACAGCTCTCTACTGTGTACACAGTGAGTTTTTGATTTCACAGGAAATCTCTTTCATTGCTTTATAACAAACAAAGTCTGTCATCCCTCCTATCCCATTTTAATGAGCAAAAAACACTAAAAAGAGAAAACAAATACATGAAGTGTAACTAACACAAGCAGGCTTTTTAGATGGATGCAAAATTAGAGCTGGCTGCAATCTGTAGATTGGCATATTATTCGAGTTAATATAAGTACCTCATGGTGTAGAGGATGGTGCCATTCTTCATGATGCGGAACAGCCTGTTGGGCGCCGTCATGTTGTGAGCGACGGACCTCTTGCCGTTCCTGAAGAAGGTGTCCGGTGTCCACACCTTTGTTACCATCAGGTTGTTCAGCCTGAGAATCTCTATTGGGCCCTCGTACATCAACCTCCGGTCAACCCACATCTGGCGAAAAAATACGTCCATTGTGTATTCCTAAGATGGGAAAAAAAGGACCAAAAATAAGACCAGCGGGAAGAAATTGCTTCGGTTTTTCATCAAAACATAAAGCAGGCTTGGTTGAGTGGCTCTTGGTTGAGCAAGATAGTCATTATCTTCAAGTATTGATCTCTGTGTCTTCTGTAGTTTGACACTCAATCTAGAATAAACCAAAAGAAAGTCATAAACAAACATGAGATAGGATAGGTACCATTTCAACGTCTGAGACAGGCCCAAAACTTGTCACATAAATGTCAGTCTTGACCTCAGTCACAGGACCTGTTGAGATAATGAAACAGACAAGTGTCACATTTAATGACCGTTTACTGGTGTAAATCCTTCAGTGTCGCGGTCATAAAAAGACAGGAGTCCTATTCATACTTGTTTAGCCAATCTAAAAGCCTTGCAGTAACTTATCTCTTCCAGAGCTGTAGCGCCTTTGTTGCTGTTTCCATTCTGTTCACTTTAAAGCGAAGCTGGTACGCCTGCATGTCTGAACATCTCTGCTGACAGGCTGCTTTACAACCAGCAGTGAGGCATCTCTTTGAGAAATATGGCCGTAGAAACCCAGAACTGTACTTTTAGAACTTGAACTGTGCATTAGGACGTTTGTGCGCTGACATACACACAATTATGTAACCACACTCACTCAAACGTGCCAGCTCAGAGGCCCGTCTTCAGTGGGCACAACTACCAGGCTTGTGCACAATTCAGCAGCGCTCGTGTTGTGATACACTAAACCACAAAGCAGTATGTTGTGTATGCAAATCACATAAAACATTGTAGAGAAAAAGGTCATTAAAATGTTGCCATAATATTCCCATGAAAACATGTCATGCATGTCCTCAGCTTTCTACTTCCCCCATGCTGTTAAAGAGTTTCAGTAAGGCGTTCATGCTCATTTGACAGTCTTAACCCTGCAATGCCGAGTGCATCATATTTGATAGATGGGTTTTAGAGACCTGTCATTTTTTCCCCCAAAAAAACCTAAAACAGCTGCATAGAAATGCCAGTCTGATACAAATCTGATGCAAATTACTGGGCTGAGCTGTCTACTAAGGTTGGTGGTTCGACCCCTGGCTTTTTCAGTCTTGGGCAGTTTCTTCATGGGCAAGAAACTGAACCTCAAGTTGCTCTCTGAGTGTTCACTGGTAAATGGTTACTGGACTAGTTCTTGTATAGCACTTTTCTACTCTACCTGAGCACTTAGAGCACTTTATGCAACTTGCCTCACCCATTCACACCCAAGCACATGCAAGCACTGTTTTTTCTTTGGTTAAGTGCTTTTTGTCTAACATTCATAGACAGACTCTATTGGATGCATCAAAGAGCAACTTGGGGTTAGCATCTTTCCCATGAAGACCGGAGCAGCCAGGGATCGAACCACCAACCTTCCTATTATTAGATGACGTCATTAGAGTGTGAATGTGTATGGATGTTAAAAAGAAAACACTTTGCCATAGAAAAAGAAAGGTGCTGGCATGAATGGGTATGAATGGGTTAATAAGGCATGTTGTGTAAAGTGCTCTGAGTGCTGAAGTAGCCGTCCATTTAACATAAAATTTCTAAGCTTCAATAAAAACCAGTTTCAAAAACTTGGAATTTTCTGCCAATTATTTCATGGTTCAGGCTGTAGACTGTTGTTGTTGCTGTGCAAATAAAAGTGCATATTTGTTTAATTATGGCACATTTGATGGTCATTTTATGGCTTTTTTCTTAGAAACGTGTTCTTCCTCCCCACCATCACCAAGTGCTTGTTCATAGATCAATGACATTCTCTCTCCACCCCTGCAGGAGCTTTACTTTACAGTATCAAGTGCCTTGAGATGACTGCAGCTGTGAGCTATATAAATAGAATACACCAAAATTGAAATCTTTAGCCTCCCTCAGCAAGTGGATTGTTCCCTCTGCTCATTTAGAGCGCTTCAGGGGTGTAGTATGATTACTATGGGTGGAACTGACTTGATTTAAACCACACTAATGGGGTGTTTTGTTGCTCAGCAGTGAGTTTGCAGCTATCTTTAGAGTACATTTTACGCTCTCTCACATTAAAAAGTCCAATAACAAGCGAAGCTCCCTTTTTAGTAGTTTAAAGATGTCACCTGATGCTTTTATTGCTCGATAATGTGGTTAGAGCTACGAGATATGGCTTTTAAAAATAAATTTTAAAAAAGTAGCATAAATTACAGAAGAAATAAAATTTCACCTGGTGGTTTGAAGATTCGGGATATTTCTGAGTGGTCACATAGCTGATATGACTACTTTTATTGCAGAACACTCTCAATAGTGCGCAAAAATAGTGCGCATTTTTCTAAAATACCTCCGAATCCAGGTCGCAGCCTGTTGTCATAGCCGTCCAGAAGCCGGTCCAAAATGCGAGTGAAATTCTCCGGATAGATCCTTTCATCCTTTTTTGTCTGCGCAGAGATTTTCTTCATACTATGAAGAAGAAGAAGAAGAAAATCGGGATACTTGTAAGTTGAGGGCTGAAAACACAGCTCGGCGGCAGGTTTCAGCACCGCGGACAGAGACTCACCAAGTCAGCAAACAGAAAAAGTAGAAGAGGGTCCGAGTAAACGCGGGGCGCATCGCTGTCACCATCTCCTTCTTCTTGGCAGAAACCATCCTTGCATGCCATACTTCAAGCCTCTTCACATCTCACCACCACCAGCACCAGCAGCAGCAGCACCACTACCAGCGGCAGCAGCTGCCTGTGTCCCGGAGTAAAAAAAGGGAAAGAGGAGCAATAGGCAGGGAGCGACACAGGGCAGAGCGGCGCAGAGAGGAAGAGGGAAGTTGAGAGCCCTTTTCCTCCCGATCCTGCAGTCTCTCTGCCAGGCGCGCAACACAAACTCACACATGCACGTGCGCACACACACAAACACACACACACACATACGCGCACACACCTTCACCCCAAGCCCTGGTCACCTCTGGTCCGCATCTAAGCTGCTCTGCTGCTGCTCAGCACCCAGGCACACAAACAGTCCTTCCCCTCTCTCGCTCTCTTCTTCACTCTGTTTGCTTCAGTGTCTTACTTCTTTCTCTCCCTCCTCTCCCGCTTTCTCTCTCTCCTCTCTCTCTCTCAGACACACACGCGCGCACCTCCTTTGGTCAGGACACAGATTAGACGTGCGCTGCTTTGAAATAGCTTAAGCTCACAAGAGTCACATCTCTGACTTCACCCTGCTGTCAAAACTGGAGAAGCAGGAAGCAGAGGCTTTCTCCATCTCCTCAAAGCCCATCTCAGCCCCTCCGCCTCCACCCATCAACATCTTTTTGCATTCAGTTTCCAGCTCTAAGAAAAAAAGTGAATTTTTTTTAGTCACCAAATCTCCAACAAATGAAGATCTTCTCACTCTGACCTCAGCATCGCTGCTCTGTGACAGTGTCACACGCAGCCTATAGCCTACATGTTGAACTAGTTTCAGGAATGCAATGGTGAGCGCCTGTATTAAGATTCAAATGGGTCAGTCTTGTCGCAATACGCAATCACACACACACACACACACACACACACAAAGGCACACAGGTACTGTAGAGGAACTGGGACAAGCCACATGCTGCTTCACAGATTTCTCTGCACCTGGGACAAGCACAAGACCTTCACTTGTGTGTGTGTGTGTGTGTGTGTGTGTGTGTGTGTGTGTGTGTGTGTGTGTGTGTGTGTGTGTGTGTGTGTGTGTGTGTGTGTGTGTGTGGAGCTGAAGGTGAAGTGCGGGTAAATCTCAGGATAAACAAGATGTCTGGGTTCCACCACACTGGCTTTCCTGATTAGTTTTGAAGTGAACACGCACACACGCACACATGCACATTTTACTTTTTTAATTTTAGCTGAAACAGAAGCCACTTAGTGCAAAGCAAAGCTGAAGAAAAATCATGTAGATATATTACATGCAGGCTGAAGTCATGCAGTCTTATACCGCAGCTCCCAATCCCCTGCACAGCCGCCCACCCCAGCCCTCCCACAATACACTAAAGCAAGGCGGCTCTGTGGGGGATGAGTAATACATGTGTTCTTTGTGGGGCCCGGCTTTCGTCCAGCGTGTGTGTGTGTTTTTTCCTTCTTTCTTTTTAGACATTTTATTGCAGTTTGCTCTTTTAATGGAAGCACTTTGGACATAGGGTAAAAAAAGAGGTTGTAACAATATTCATTCAGCAAATGCCTCAAAATATGAGATGTAGAGTTGTAGGAAAAGTCACGTTTGCCTTATTATGCAATGATGACCTTTTCCTGTGAGTATGGCCAGTGTTTAAATTACTGTGCTTGGTGCATCATTGTGTCAACATTTGTGCCCTTAACGTACACACACACACACACACACACACACACACACACACACACACACACACCCTAAGAAAATTGCAAGAGGTCTCTAATTTAATTTTGGTTATTGGACTCTCCTGTGGGTTGTGTGTTTTGTGCACGTGTGTTTACCTCGGAAACTGTTTGCCCTGTGATTCCTTGAAACTGTTTCTTCTGCTTTGTAAGCTATATGCCCTGCAGCAGCAAAAAACTGCGACAATAACCCAGTTTTTTAACAGTGTGAGCGCATGTGTGTGTGTGTGTGTGAAGGAGGAGGGTAGAGGAGGAGCGATGTGGCTCTGATTGTTGGTCAGTGTGTGTGTGTTGAAAGCGGGTTGAGGGGCATGCCAACAGAGGGTCATTACATTACCTCCTGTAGGAGCCGTGCAGGGCCTGCTGGCAGCCATCAGAGAGTCCCAGCCCGATGACACGCGCACACACACATACACACACACACACACACACACACCTACAGCTGCTGCGGCAGGGCTTGTTAACTCAAGCTCAGCACATGTGAAAGACTGCTGTCTTCACTGTGTTTCACTTAATCTGGCAGAGTGGTGAGATCATACAGTAATTCTGTGCTCTTTTCTTACAGTGGAAAATGACATTTACTTACTTAGCACATCACTGTTACACGGTCAACATGTAAAGCACCACAAAAAATCACTTTCACTCCATAAGAACTTATATGACCATTATTACTCATATCATGTTCTCTGCATTACAGAGAACATGATCGGTTAGACAGTTATTACCTCGTTTCTTCTCCTTGATTTGCTTTCCTTTCTCCTCTTTCCTGTCTCAATTTCACTTCCTGTTTTATTTTGAAGGCTCCTCACATGGCTTTTACTTTCCTGTTTTGTTCTTTTCCCACCCTCCCTAGCATCTGAGTCTACCTGTCCCTTATTGGCCTTCACTCTCTGGTGTGTATCGAGTATTTTGTCGTTTCTCTGCCTTGTACCTCCTTGGCTCCTCTGTCCCCCCATCCTCATGCCTGTGCTCCAGACAGCAATTTCACTGCACCATGCTGAAGGATGTTTCAATTCATAAAATGGATCTGGAGGACAGTGGATTGAGAATGGAGGAGCTGTATTTAAGTTGTATCCTCCGTGGAGGTGCTTTTATACGTCATAGATAAAAGAGGCATTGTACACAATGTTTCTGTGTATTCATAATTTATTTCAGTTATTTAAAATGATTCTGCTCTTTGCTGTGTGTGTGTGTGTGTGTGTGTGTGTGTGTGTGTGTGTGTGTGTGTGTGTGTGTGTGTGTGTGTGTGTGTGTGTGTGAGAGAGAGAGAGAGAGAGAGAGCGAGAGAGAGAGAGCGAGAGCGCGAGAGAGAGACTGAGTTTCATTGTGAATTTAATTAAAGTACTTCTAAAAATAAAAGTTGTCATGAGGACTGTTATGCTCTTCTGGCATCTGAAATCATAACATACAGCAGTCAGCTGTAACAAAACAACTGACAGATGATGCAGCTGTGCCAAACGTCATATTTAATTGACTTTGCTTTAAAATGAACGCTGCGAGGCAGGGATGTCTAATTTTTGTGTGTCTCTTCCTCACCTCCTCTGCTCGCTCTCATCTCTGGTTGGATTTCAGCTGACTTCATGTGTGGAAATTAAGCGGGAGCATCAGCCACTGAAAAATGAAGCCTGACCACATGAGCTGAAAACTGCAGTTTCACAAATGGCTACTTGAGGCCAGAGCCACAAGCGAGGTAATCCCCACAGACTCCTCGGTTAAAAGGAACAAATTAACAGCAGAAATATCCATGTTTGCAGCCTGTTACTAAGACACTTGTCTCTATAACTAATTTCCCCTTTGGTGAAAACCGCATGATTGATAGACATTTTTACAGTTTCTTTCCAGTTTCAGTGGGAAGGGCTAATAGTTGAGACCGAGAGGCGGGGGCTTCACAGGTACTACCTACTAGCGGCCATCTTAACTCAACAACTCAACAACGTTTCAAGTTCAGATCCAACTAAACAGCGTCGTAAACTCCTAAACAGCATGTAAAGATTTTTTGTCCTTTCCTCTTGTCCCTTGCTTCACTCTTAACTAGCTAGAGAGCCGGGAGGAAATGTTAGCTAGGTTGCATTAGCTAGGTTGCATTAGCTAGCTGACGTTCTTGCGATGCACTCCCCCTATGACCCAGAAGCTGGGGGTAGCCTAGTGTTTTCATTGGTGCAGTAAAATTATTCCAATGGAAAAGGCCTGGGACAATGACAGGAAGTCCCGCTGTCCTGTCATCTGAAGCTTCTAGTGGAAAAATGCATAAGTGTAAAAAAGACCTTTTTAAATTGAAAAGCAGTGGCATCGAAAAGAAACTGAAGAACCCCCCACCCCCCACTGTAAACAAAAAAGGTCAGTCAGTGCAAACAAATCTCTTTATTTAAGGTTGTTAAAGGCTTTTTTAATGTTGGTATTTTAGCTTTCAGTGGAGCTTTTTATGTCTTTTTTATATAATCATAAAAACGACATAAGTTTCCATTTTTAGATTTCAGATTTCAATGTAAAATTTGCATCTATTCTGGTGGCATGAAATGTAATTTGATATCTTAATAAAAAATGAAAAAATAATGTGATTTTCTTTTTCAGCTTTTTTCTTAACAATGATTTTGATTATTATCAACACTGTTAATTTATCACATCTGTGACAAAACCCTAACACTGGGACATGGTCTGATTGATTTGTTGAGCACTGTACATCACTCTATCTCTGACTGTATTTATATTAAAAACTCCTTTCTGAGTTATTTATATCCCTTTATGCATTTACGTCCTAGAAAAGCCGCACAGCTTCCTGGTTGTGTTACTGAGCAAAGAGAACCATAAAGGCCAGGTAGAGAGAAAGCAGCTCTTTTGCGCTGGGGGTTACGATTGATGAGGCTCATTGTGGCAGTGCAGGAAGCTAATGAGTCAGAACCACGAGTCAAGCTGTTGGGAAATCACGCCGCCACCAACCCTCCCTGTAAAAACCCAACGTGAGATCTTCAACTCCAAACAAATGCTACTGGAGAGACACAGGCTGACTGAAAATGAGACACCGGAGAACGAGCGCTTATGTCACTGCTTTACTTCAACAGTAATTCATTTCTTCAACAGATATTTCATCTTAACGATCCACAAATTACCAATAATCTGAAAGCGAATATCACCACTTACAGTACAGTACTATACACACACACATACAGAATACACACCTTTAAAAATAGAAGCAAAGAAATTAAATAGTGCCTCATAATTTAACATGTCTTCTTGACTCTGATCAGTACTGAATAATATAAACATGTGTGGCTACTTTACTTTTAAGTTTATCTATTGGCATAACCCTGATTCCTTTGTTTGTAGTGTTATTCAGAGTCTCTGAGCTGTGGGTGTTAAGTGGGCTACAGTTTCTCTTCAAATCATCTTCTTTAATCAACACCAACACAGCAGGAGAGAATACTCTCAACTTTACTTTCTACTCGTCAGCCACACATGTTAAACAGAGACTGTCACTCACATCTGTCCCACCGAACAATGGAAGATCAAATTGTTATGCTGAACATCTTTCTATTTAGACATCCAGCATCCACGGGCACTTTAAATCCTAATTTATATTCACATGTTTCTTGGTTAGTCTGCTGTTTGGTGCTGTGCACCTACCAGGAAAAAAAAGGAAGAGCGGCTAAGATTGCTGATTATATTGTTACATTTAGCATAAATAGCAGCTGTCAACAGGGAATATTGATTAATACAGCTTTGAAAATGTGAATATTCCTTACAGAAAGGAACTGTAGAAAGAGTGGTGAATACTTTCTTTTTAAACTCGAGGTTTTGGTGCCAAATCTAGCCGTTAATTTGTGATTTATTGGATTACATACATCTATTTTCGCACTAGAGGGCTAGAATATATTGCACCTTTATATAGTACATAATCCAAATTGTTTTAATTTTACTTTTATTGAAATTTCCCACAATTATTGAGTTGAGTCATGTTCAAAAAATACAGATTGATTATCTTGAGTTTACATAAGAATGTGTTTTGTTACCTTTGCACTAACTGTTGTGCGCATAAGAAAAGAAAGCTCATGTCAGAACTGTGTAAAACTAGAGACACCCTTCCCATGTCCATGGAATTAAGAGCATATGTGCTAATCAAATGCACTTGACTCACTGATCATCAGTAAGTGTGAGCACCTATATAAAGACAGGGCTTTTGTCAGTGCTCTGGTCTGAAGCATTCAGGGGGTTGTTAATACAATGCCACAACCTGCCATGTGGAGTCCTGTGAAGACTTTCTTTTTCACATGAATGTAGTGAATGAGTGTAGCACCAAATGGTACAGCTGTTTACATACATGGGTAACGAATGTCATGGTAATTTGGGGCTTTGAGTAGCTAATATCCGCCGAAGGGATGTTCGACTAATGCCACTCTCCAGTGACATGCGGCGAGTGCTACGCTGTGGGCTCTTGCTGAAAGAAGCTAGGACAGCCACTGATGTTTCTTCATTAGTGACAGTTTTCTTGCGTCCACATTTTGGCAAATCCAACACTGAACCAGTTTCACGAAACTTAGCAAGCAGTTTGCTAACTGTAGCATGGGAGATGGGTGGTCTCGTAGGGTGTCTTGCATTGAAATCTGCTGCAATGACCCGGTTACTGCGTTCACCAGATATCAACACAATTTCGATCCACTCATCTTGAGGAGTTTGCCACTAATGTGCCACAAATAGGACTTTAATATCACCAACCATTCCCATGTTATTACAGTGTATCCATATAAATTGCCCACCCTGTATACATACAGATATATACACTTACTTAAATCTATTAATAAAAGTTGTGCTGGAGGTTTTACAATGTATTTAAAGATGAAAAGTCCAAGGCCTTTTTACTTCTCATTAGTGATGGTAGTTTCTCTTTGCCAACATAGAAAGGATTGTTTGACAGCACTCATTGGATTGACCATTACTCAGAAGAATGGGGAAGTCCAAAGGAGGTCTCTTGGAGCTGTTTCTGAACAATTGTCGATTCCAAGATCATGAGTTCAAGCAATTGTATGCAAGTTATTCAGATCTCGTAACGGAGGTCTGGCGAGGGAGGAGCAGCTAGCAGGTCTAGCAGGTGTGCAGCTGGCAATTTAACCGAACATCTCGTTAGTCAGGTAGGTAGAATAATAGGCATTTATTTGGCAATAATAAGCCAGGTCTCCTTGGCTCTACACCAGCGGTCCCCAACCCCCGGGCCTCGGACCGGTACCGGTCTGTGAGTTGTTTGGTACCGGGCCGCGAGAGTTGAGGCTCAGGTGTGAAATGTATGGTTTTCAGGGTTTTTATCGGTTTTCAGCGTTATTTTGTTATCGTTTTTATCGTTTACTCTGTTTTCCTTGGTCTTTTCACGTGTGTTAGGAATAAATTTTCTTCTTTTCGGTACCGGTACTAGTTTTATTTTGTTGTATTTATCCGCGACACCTTAAAGGCCGGTCCATGAAAATATTGTCGGGCATAAACCGGTCCGTGGCGCAAAAAAGGTTGGGGACCGCTGCTCTACACTATCCGGTCATACAAGTCCTGGGAACAAGAAGTTGACTGCGTCAGCCTGTTACAAGCGTAAGGTCTTCATCACAAGGAGGAGAGAATACAGCAGCATGTTTGTCTGTAATGGCTACGGATCGCACACATTCTTGGGATGGAAAGACTCCGCCTACTGGAGCTATGCCATAATAACGATTGTTGCAATGCGTCAAAAATTACATACACTCATCATACCCATGTTGAGTGTATGTAAATGTCTGAGCGCAACTGTATATCAGCTACACAAGTTCCATTTTTGTCTATTTTCTTGACCCTTTTATGTTGACAAAATTATATGTACTGAGGTCACACGGGACATTCAACAATGCTATCAAAGCTGTCAAACTTTTGGGGGGTTAATTTAAGGCTGTAAATAAACTACATGCAGCCCTGATGTGATCCTAAATTCCCAGTGTGGCCATTAGTAAAATTAAGTTTGACATCCTTGTTTTAATTATTCCATTACTTTTGGACAGCTTGTTGTCCATGATTGGGAAGCAAGCTGCCTGCCAAGTGATGGAATAATTAAAGCTCTAGTTTGTGCACAGGGCAAAAAGTAAAACCAATCTCACAGCGCACTTATAGCATTGTATCAAAAATGGAAACTTTGACATGCATGTAACAATATTCAAACTGTGGGGTGTGGGGCTTATTGTATTTAGTGGGGGCTCTGCCACCTAAGTTCCATCTACTGAAGACCGATTCTCCAGATTATTAGGCTACATCTTGTTCCATGATCCAGCTGTGGCACAATAAAAGTCAGTAACTCGGCTCAGAAATCCACATATGATGAGGCTGTGCTGCTGTCTAAGTCTAATTTACACTGCAGATTGAGAAAAGGGGGTGGAATAAATCTGAAGCTGTTTTGGAAAATGGCCCACTGTTCACTCCAGTTTTACTTAACGTAGGGATGTGAACACTAATTGTAATCCATGGATCACATACAGCACAATTTAATTCAAAATGGGATGAACTGGTGGAAAACATTGCATTAAAAACTATGTAAAAATGTTTTTTTTTTAAAAAAAAGGTAATTCTTTGAGTGTAAAGAAGTACAACTACAGTCTGAAAATGATCACATTTAATAAACCAACACTTTACAAAACAATTAATTATAATGTACAGTTTTTCTAAACTGCTTTGGTTTTAAGACTTAACCACCTTACTTAGTGTCTGTGATGTAAAGTCATGAATTATTTTTTTCTTGATAAACTGATACAGATTCAGACCCCTAGTTTGGAAAAAGTGTGGACAAGCCCCTCCCACCGTGTGATCTGTCCATCACGTCTCCTGACACAGAGGCTCCAGTGCAGCTCTCCTTCTAAGATACATTTGTGCAACTTAATGTCCAAACTGCTTCGTACTCCATTTGTCTCATGTTAAACTCTCACAGCTCACACTAATCATGGGTGAATTTATCCACTCAGACTGTAGCTTGAAGCTCCACACACTGCTTGGAAACCCCAGTTTGATTTTGTATGCGCTCAAGCAAACATCAGTGAAGACACTCGCTCTTCATCTGGAGGATGCGGATGCCGTTACGGTAGCCGTCAATGATCTCTGACCTCCCTGCAGAGGCGGAGGTGGAGCCAAAAAGAGAGTCTGCCCTCAGGGTTCAAACAGCATGGTATGACATCTTCACTGACATGCAAGCCTGTAAAAATAAACTGCATTTTCCACTCATCCATTTTTAAGAAAGAATATTGACATAAATTCTTACTTTTAAGGTTCAAGTTACCACCTCACAGCTCATATTGCTCTTAGGCAGTTCCTATCTTTATTAACACTTTGTAGAAATGAACAGTAAAGCTGCATAAAGAAAAAAAAAAGATCCCGAGGCACTAAATCGTCCGGCAAGAACAAGATATATTCAGAGAAGCACTCAGAATACAGCGGCCCAATGTTTTATGTCTTATGAAGTGCTCTTTCTTCTGTCATTGCTGTCCACAATCATGACAAATGAAGTCGTCCCATCCAAATGCAAAGGAGGCATCATCCTGAGCCATTATCCACTTGTGACTCTGAGTGATTGGGAGTCATTTTTTGCTCTGCAGTGCCCTGGCGTCCTCTTATCTACTCCAGTAAGCCTGCCCACACATTACATACAAGTACTTGACAACACTTGAGTGCCCTGTGATATACAGATGGCAAATTTCCCCCTTTTTAGACACTTCGCTGCTCTGACACACTTACGTGAAGTTTATGTCTGTGCTATTCAAGCAAGTGAAAGTCAGACAGAGAGGCGAGCAGTAAGGCTATCTTTATTTTCAAGTCAAAAGTGTTTCATGAAACATCTCTTTTTATTTTGTTGGTTTTGTTTTTGTCTATCATCAAATAATTCAATAAGTGTTGCCCAGATGATTATAACCTGATGTCGCACACCCGCCTGAGGTCTGAGGTTTATTTGGGGTCCCAGCTTCTAAGTATAGGCATCTGCACTCATTTAAAGTTTAGTTTTTATCCACATACCTGGAGTCAGAATAAGCCATAGACAGTAAACATTAACATTCAGTCTCCAGTGAGTTCCTAAATGAGTGTGAATGCGCCTTATACAGCTAAAATTTTATGTTTTATTTACTCATTTTTTTAACTATGCAAACGGGATATTTACATTTTTTAATGGTGAAACCGATGAGACATAAATGTTTGGTAAGTTTAACCAGCCATCAATTTCTGAAAGCAAACTAAGGAGCACTCCCCTAATTTTCAACACCGCCTCTTTGCTTCCCATAGAATATGCTGTGTTGTGAATCATAATTTGACATTTTCAACCAAAATGCCACCGTCAGAAGGTGATTAGCTTAGCTTAGCTTTCCAAAGCTCTGATACCAAAGTGTTAAGACTGTACATAAAAGAAGAATGCAGCCACTGTGACATCACCTATTGGTTTGTGGACTACTACTTTTAAGTCTCAAGTTAGTTTAGTTTTCTTGTTTGTTTGTTTTTTTAAAATGGAAATGACAATATTTAAAAGGTTAGTGCTCGAGAGTTATCAGCTAAGGCTAATATTGGCTACCTAACATAGCAAGATGTCCCAGTACGTCACTGATATTAAATAGGATGTAGACTTTGGCTTGCAATAAACAGCATTAAGATGAAGCATACTTACCAAAGAAACTGAGCAGTTGATCCCGTATGGGGTTTTCACACAGGCAGCATCATGATAGAGCACTTAAACCGTTTTCAGAATGTCTAGCAGGATGTCAGTAAAATCTTCTGCAGAAAAATATTCTTTTCCTCATTAGTTTAACTAAGAAGATTTAATCTGTAGAATTGAGATAACAAAAATGGGGTTTTTTGTCTAAAAATAGACCAAAACCGTATTTTTTTAATGCTTGCATGCCTATTTCTGCTATAAAGTTGGGAATTTAACATGGGACTGTTTGAGGTTTGTCTCACGTTTGGAGGCAGCCTTGTGGGCTTCAAGGATCCCCAGTATTTAGCACTTTTGAGTTGGCTTCATTTTTCTGCCCTGTAGGTTGCTGCTTGATTCACACTACTTTCACACCAATGACTACAAAACACTAACATTTTTATAGTTTTTGGTCCACAGGTATTTTTCAAACTATAGTGCGATGGTGAGGGATGGTTTTGATTCAGCTGCAGTGAAGGGGTGGAGCAGAGGTTTCAGGGGGCAGTGCCAGGAGAGGCTGGCTGGCACAGCTGTCAGGTATTGTCTAATTATGTCTCTCCTCTTTATGCAGTAGTGCGCTGGGACCAGGAGAATGATGCGATGAACTGAGTGAGCTGACATTGTCTGGAAAGACACCTTTAACAAAAAAAAAAAAGGAGTAATAAAAAAAGTAAGCACAGTAAAGGTGGTGTACTGATTGTATGTGGCAGAGACACAGATGTTTTCAACCTTTTATTAAGGCCACATAAAAATACAAAAAATATTAAGTCAAGGGCTGTTGAAAAGCTAGCCAATCAGAAACCATGCAAATATTCTGCACAGTCTAATATTAAAGAAGGAGCTAAAGAAGCAGGTCTTTAACGCTGCAAAACAAAATCTTTGCTATTTCTTCCCTATGTAAAAGCAGTCTCTGAAATTGTTAACCCTGGAAAGAGCTCAGTTTTCAGTCTTAAATTATCTCTCACTAAAATGCCTTATGTCATCTCCGTCATCACATTTTTTGGCACTATCCCAACAAGTGCTGAAGAATCTGTAGTATTTCGTGTTTGTTTTTCTTTGCTGTGAATTTCTTATCTCGGGCCAACAGTTGCTCCTTTTCCTCTGCTTGAGCCACAGTGGGTGTCTCAGGGCAAATGATATTCAGCAACCAATTATTTTTACCCAAGTGTCACTTTTTGTTTATTTATTCATTTAATTATGTGATTGGCTATCACGTCTGTGGAAGAGCTGTGGAGAGCTGCCTCTTTTCTGGCTTCCTCCTTGGACATTATTACTTAAGTTTCTCTAGTTGGACTTTCTTGTTCTCTTTTGCCTTAGTGGTGCAGGCCTCTCTCTTACAACATTATCACTTATCTCCCTACTTTACCTCCAGGTATGCATGTTGCCTTGTATAGCAAATTGGAGGTGTAGCTGTATTGCGACAGCATGCAGACTGCAGGCAAAGAGAGGAGCCTGTTGATTTTGAATGAGCATTAAAAACAGCATTAAAAATAAAACTGGATGTTTGGCTGGCCTAGGTCCATATTAAATGCCTTTGCCTAAATACAATCTGGAAACCATATGTAGTGGATGAATGAATAATGGGATAAAGACAGTGACACTGTAATGTGGAAATGAAGCTAGCTGTGGAGATGTGCAGATGGATAGGGAATGAGCAACAGCTTCTAACTTTCCACAAGAACTCATTTATTTGAGTCATTCCATGAAAATGGCACAATTTGAGTCCCTCTCACCTCTTATGGCGTATTTCATCTATTTGGTCGCCAAACTTTCAATTTAAACAGCTTTACATATATATTAAAATGTACCCTGTAATACAGTGTAAAAAAATGAACTAATTTTTTATCTTTTTATGGGAAATAATACAGTTTTTTCATTTGACACCACCTATTTTGTCATGTCCCTCATGGCCTTGATGAAAGTTTACTTTGAAAATACCAAATAAAACTTTTTAAAAAGTCAATAAATTTTGATATCAACCTAAACATCTATTTGTGCTCTTTTGTTGTTACTATTTGTTTTTTTCAAATTTAATTGTTAATTATTCATTAAAATCACAATTATTTCTGTACCTGAGTAACCCCTCAACCCCGTTACACGAATGATCCTACCCCCATAAATACAATGGTGTGATCCAGAATTCCATATACATCAGGAAGTGACATCACTGAAGTCTTTTGGACAACAGGACCACAGAGACAGGCAAGTTGCTCCCATCTTTTCCTTTATTTTAGTCATTTATCTTGTGATATTGTGGTCGTCAACCTCAATGACTCAACACCGTAACATGAAAAAAAGATAGAAAACTATTACTTATGAAAACGTTTTTTGTTAGTTCATGAATATATGGTGATTTTGAATTTCATGCATGCCATGTGCTCTCTGTCTGGTATTCACTATATTGAGCAGCGGCCAGTTTGTGCAAAAATCTCAACCCCGTCACACTCAACCCTGTTATGTTTTTGATTGTAACGGGGTTGTGAGATTGTGATGGGGTTGAGATTTTAATACTTTGGTTGTTAAGTTATCCAATTATTTAAATTAATTATTATTATATTCAATCACCATTTTTATACTGCATGCATGCTGAATGTGATTTATGTTACATGTTAAGGATGCAAGTAAGATGGCACCAACAACAGCAGCAGAAAGGCAAAGGAAGTATCAGGAACGCCTTAAAGCTGATCCTGAAAGAAGGGAGAGATACCTGCAGAGTGAGCGTGAGAGATGGAGAAAGAATGTAGAGGCAGGGAAGAAGAAAGCAATTAATGAACTGAGTAAAAGAGAACAGCATAAGAAAAGAAAAATGTGGAGAGCAGCTTACCATAGGAGCAAGGAGAGGAAAGAAGTGCTCAAGAACATTAGCACTCCTCCACAGAGTCCTGATCAGGGAGATCACCCAGAGCAGCCTTCACAGCCAAGATCTTCAAGGTTAGGGCAATGGGTAGTTAACAGTGTTATAGTGAAAATGTCATTTTATGTCACTTTCACAATGTCATTTTAGAAACAGGGAGGGCAGGAGGAAACGGCATAATTTTCCACACCCAAATCAACTTTTATTGTTTTATTTTATAGGCAACGTCTGGTGGCTCGGAAAAAGTACAGAACAGAAAAAAATAAACTCAAGAGGCAAATAGCGGAACTCCAGGAAAAACTTGAAAAAGAAAGAAAAAGCAAAGAAAAATACAAAAAAAGGTGCCAACGTTCAAAGAAATTTTCGGATTCCCCACAGTTGAAAATAACACGACTCACTTCAAATTGCTTCATTAACCCCCAAATAAAAAAAACCTTACTTTTCCATGAATCACTCATTGAAGATATTAGGAATAAATACAAAAAAGCCACCAAGGACAGAGAAAGGCAACTGATTGCCAAAGTTGCGACAGGGAGAATTATAAAAAAATACAGGTGACTCCCTCGGATTTTCAAACAAGAATTTTAGACATCATGACAGTCTTAATTTTGAAAGAAAGATGACCAGCAGGTTCACTGAAGACTTCAAAAAAAGGCGTTCTATCTCAGGGATGACGTGAGTAGAATGACCACAGGAACCAAACAAACACTCACAAAGGACAAATTAAAAATGCAGAAGAGGTTCCTGATGGACACGATAGAAAATATCCACAGAAGGTTTTTGGCAGAAAACCCAGACCAGATGATATCCTATTCCCTTTTCTGTCATCTTCGCCCCTTTTGGGTTGTGAATCCAACACTCTCTGAACGTGACACATGCATGTGTAAGTTGCATGAAAATCTCAGCTTTCTGGCAGTGAAGCTCCGTCAGTTGAAACTCATTGAGACTGCCAACATTGAAGAGTTGATAGAGAAGGTTTGCTGCAACTCATCCAGCAAGAGTTGTATGTATGGAGAGTGTGCCCATTGCAAGGACAAAACTGTCCACATCACAAGTGCATACAACAGCACCGCAACCACATCATTTACCCAGTGGGTGATAGAGGAAAAGAAGATAGACAAAAAGGGAGAAAAGGCAACTGTCAAGGTGACAGTCAAGAAATCTGTGGAGGGCACACAAGAGGACCTCATTGAGCTCTTCCGCAGCTTTGTAAAGAAATTTAAAATGCATCACTTTAATATCAAGCAGCAGTATGCCTTCTGCCGTGAGCTGAAGAACAACATGTCAGGGGACGAGGCTTTGATACATGTTGACTTCTCAGAAAACTACAGCTGTAAATACAGTTCTCAAGTTCAGGCGGTCCACTTTGGGGCTTCACATCAGCAGGCCACCCTTCATACTGGTGTGTTGTATGTTGGTGGACTCTCAGAGCCTGTGAGCTTTAGCACCATCTCTCCCAGTAGACATAAAGGCCCTCCAGCAATATGGCAGCACCTAAATCCTGTGCTAGATTACCTTCAAGGCCAACATCCACAAGTGTCTGTGCTGCACTTTTTAAGCGACGGACCCTGTATGCAATACAAACAACGAGGAAACTTCTACCTTTTCACTACAGAACTGGACAGAAGAGGATTCAAGGCTGGTTCTTGGAATTTTTTTGAGGCTAGTCATGGAAAAGGAGCACCAGATGGTGTCGGGGGAGCCTTAAAAAGAGCAGCTGACATGATGGTAGCAAAGGGGCATGACATCCCAGATGCAGAAGAGTTATTCAGGGCCTTGTCTGAAACAAACACAAGTGTGAAACTGTTCTTTGTGAAAAGTGAAGATGTTGAGGAAGCTATGGAGAAAATGCCGAAGCAGATACCAGCTGTTCCTGGAACCATGAGAATTCACCAGGTCGTTACTGTAGCTCCAGGAGAACTGATGGCTCGTGATGTAAGCTGCATGTGCACAACACGGAAGCAGTTTAACTGCAAGTGCTTCAACACCAAGTGTTTCACTTTTGGCCAGAAGATAGAAACGGCTGTATCACAGACAGGCAGTGGGGGGAATCCAGAAAAAGAAATCCAGTGGGAAAGTCCAGAGCTGATTGGTAAATGGTGTATTCTCAGATATGATGATGATTTATATCCAGGCATCATTCTAAACATACAAACAACACAAGTCCAGGTCAAATGCATGCATCGTGTTGGGTTAAACCGATTCTTCTGGCCGCATAAGGATGATATCCTCTGGTACCTGTTTGATGATGTCCTTGAACTCATTCCACCCCCACGGGCTGTGACAAAGCGCCATGTGGAAGTCTTGAAAGAGGTGTGGAACCGACTCACAAGATGAATTCATAAAACAACCGTCACATTCATGATTATATACAGACACACTGATGCAGGCACACACATGCAAAAACACTCTGACATGGACACAGGCACTGATACAGACAGACACATTGAAATCGTTAACTGATTATTATTGTTATTAGTTCAACCAGTTCATCAAGTTTAATTGTATGTTATCGGAGCAAGGATGAGGTGACTTTTAGCACACCTCATGAGGCTCTCTTATGCCTAGACACACACACACACACGCATTATGTTACATTTGAGCAATTCACTTCACAATGTTTGCTAGTTGTTAATGTGCTGTTGTGGTTGTTTTTACTTGAGATTAATAAAACTTGATTCTACGGTAATTTGTATCTGGTGTCCTTCCTATGGTTACAAAGTGAGATATAATGCTAATGGAAAGCCCTGTACATTGAATTTAAGAGTAAACAACTGTTTATATGTAAAGCTGTATTTGTCTCTTCAACCCTGTTATGCTAGTCTCAACCCCGTCACACCTACATTTTCATATATAATTTTCTTAAAATGTTGAAAAAATAATTTAATGTTTGCTGATTTCTGTCTAAAATATTGAGCGCTATCATCTGATCATTGATTTAGATTACAATTCTTAGTTAAACTAAATTTTTGATGAAAAATGAAAAGATTGCTTTCACTCATTAGTTACATTTCAGGATTTAAAAGGGTAAAAATGTGTGATTTTATGTCATTTTTCTATGTAAAATTATTGAATTAGTATGGGGGACATCTAACTAATGTAAACATATTGATTTCTTTAGAAATACATTTTATGATAATATTCAGAGAGCCTCCAAAATGTCCATAACAGGGTTGAAGAATTACAGTCACTACATCTTAAAAATATGATCAATAATAAAAGAAAACTAATGCCTGAGATGGGAAAATACATTTTTCTGATAGTTAAATATATCCTTAATGATGTGGGATATACATATAAATAATACATTTTGGTAAAAAATGTGAAAATATCCAAGTCCAATTTTAGCTATTCTCGTGGAATGACTCATTTAAAATATCAAAAATTAAAGTGTTACCTCTACCACACATTACTTGAGAGCACACTAGTCCTCGTACACATGGAAGAATCCATTACAGAGATGGTGCGAAGAAGAACAAAAAGGGGGTAGTACACCAGTCATGAGACAGGAGGCGCAACCATGCGGCGGTACACTGCATTACAACAGCAACTGTTACAACACGTTTCCAGAACTGACAAAAATCCATAAAAGCTCACAGGTAACAAACGTACAATGCTCTAGGTGTATTTAGGCTCAATTTTTTTGTTAGACTTGAACTGAACAAACATTAAAATCTGAAATGTACTTCTGTTCACATCTAATGATAAAGATATGACCCTCCCGTCTCCCAATAACAAATTGGCTGAACAACAACAGCTTCTGGTCATAAGCTAACAATATAGTTGCTAATGTTAGCCATGAGTGTCCTGAAAGTCACACTTTTACTCTGATTAACAGTTTGATTACATTCAAGGTTTCACTAACAGCAGCTAACAGCAGCTAACAGAGGCTAACAGCAACAAAAACAGTACCACTTACCAACAGAAAAGATCAGGATATCTTCAACAACTCACCTCATTATCGCTTTTATCAGACAGAAGTGAACTTTCCTCAGTCAACAACTCTTACTGGACTCCTTTCACAAAGTTTTACAGCTTCCTCTGGAATAAAGACATCTGAAGACAGCTGAGGTAAACAGTAGACTGATGGCCTATATTCACTACAGATAAATGGCAGCCAGAGCTTTTGAGTTGACTCAAAGGTAAAAACATAAAATGCTGCAAAGTATTTATTTAACACACATCTGTTTTTTGTGATTTATTGCCAGGTGCTGATATTTAAACATGTTAAAATATAGTTTTATACACAAACAGACAAAGAAACAAGCTCAACTTTGGTCATTATGGAGGATACTCTGTTTTTGATCTGTCATCTGATTAAAAGCAGCTACCAAAAAACATTTTGCACTTGGAAGGGGTAAGAAAGGAGAATTCAGTTGCAATCTACTGACATTGCCACTAAAATTTGACCTGGCTTAACTCAAAGGGGACAGACCTGTCATTAAATTGCAAACCAGAAAGGAGGATGTATATGAATCATTCCAGGTTAAAACTTGAAGCTTAGCAGAAGCATCCTTTAAAGAGGCAGGTTTGATTTCTGCTTTGCTTTACCCAACACAGGTGCATGTAAAAAATGCAAATGTCAAGTGAAGTTAGTTGTTATTAGCCAGGTTTTACCCTGCAGTTCATGATAACTGCCATCTGTACACTCTATCCAAACAAGCAGTCTTGTAGTCTGAATGCATCTGAAGCAGACTACTGCCTGTTGTGTATGACAATTAAAGCAAAGCACAAATGTGGGAAATATCACCACCTGATTCTCTTAAAAATGTTCAAAATCCATTCTGCTAAATAGAACTGAAGATAGCACAGTTACATAAACTTCTCTTTTTTCAATTTTTAACACACTTTATCCCTTTTTTTTTTTTTTTTTATATTTTTTTAAATATTTAATATATAAACAGACACATAAACATACTGTATCTAGCAAGCAAAGGAGAAAAGCTGTTGTGGGTGGAGGAATTTTTATTTTTTTTATAAACAGATGGAAATGAGGCGATCACACATTTATGGAAAATTCCTGGTGATGACTGGATCCGTCTGCAGGGGGATGTGGCCGGGGGGAGATACAAAAAGAGCATAAATGTTGGTGGGAGAATGTTTGCCCTACAGTGAGTGATGTTTGAGTGCGTGTGTGAGCGCATGTTTCTGTGCATGTATGCAAGTGTGGTTTTCCTGAATAAATTACTGGTGCTGCATGCAAAACAAGCAAGTAAACAGTTAAGATGTGAACATTTCATCGAAAATCACATCGGAATCGCAAATTTCATACACTTGTATTGGGCTGACTCTCTTTAATGACAATTTATTCTTTGTGCAGCAGGAAATGAACAGTGCCTAGTTGTCTGGATGGGGCTCACAGCACATCCTCGTGGAGGACATAATGGAAAACATGGTCCCAGTCTGCTCATGCTTCGCTTCCTCAGTCGTCTCCGCAGCAGCCAAAGCCCCCTACCACCAGCAGCAGATGTAGCCACAACACTTTACTGAGCCATTTTGCTGAGCTATGATAACTGCGACAGAAACAGGGTGACAACACATAACCTTGCTATCATTGAAACAACACGCACGCACACACACACACAAGGACAAACTTAGCATGTCACTATGGTAACCGTGTCATCATTTTAATCTCAGCAGGCAGCGTGTCATGGGAGCAGTTTGGTGCCAGTTTGGGGGGGTGTTTCATTAGCTTGATACCAACATTATGGGCCTTTCCAAAAGTCTAAAAATACAGCCAATGAATGATACTATGTGCAAGTGCTACCAATAGCTTTGCTGGATTTCTTGTAATTTGTCTTTTCCTTGTAGAAAGACATTCACACCTAAACTAAGCCGAGTCTGTGTGAAAACTTACTAAACAGACCGCTTCAGCACCCTCCAGGAATTTTAGCGGGAGTAGCCTGAAGCAGCGTGTTAGAGACTTCAGCTGCAGGGAACAAAGACTGCTCCTGAGCCAGGACATCGATGACTTCAGCTTCTGTAAAAGGATCCTTCTTCTAATGTGCAAGTTTTAAGCTCTAAGCCAGAAACTCTTTCTATTAAGTTTTCCTCAGAAAGTAGATAGCAGCAAATTTTGACTGGATGCCTGTATAAAATAATTCTCAGGTAATTCTCAAGTCTCAGGTTCGAACCTGAGACTTTTTTCAGTTTTTCTGATTTAAATTTAAAAAGTACCATGTGATATGATATTTGTAATAAAGCAGATAACTGTATTCTCTCTCTTCCTCTCCTCCATCTCTGAGTATTACAGTACTACTACTAATTTTTTTCAACTGCAAATCAACTTTTTCAACTTTATTGTTGTGTCCCAGTATTTTTTCTATATTTATGGGCATTTACGGTGCTCAATGATATAAAAACATTTTATAAAATGAAGAAAATATGGTTGGGATCATTTAGAAAAGCTCTTATTACTTAGTTTGTTGTTGAAACTGAAGTGTACTGTTTAGTTTAGAACGGTCTCCAGCATCACTTGGTTCTGTAAAATAGACCCTAATGAGTTACAGTGTTTGGAACTTACACCATTAATGCAGAGGTGACACCGTTTGTTTTGTTTTTGTTGTTGTTGTTTTTTGGCTTAAGGGCGCTTAAGATATAGTCCTCTGGTGACCAAGGCAGAAAGTGCTCTTTTTCCCATGTTCACCTGAGTCTGTGCACATCAGTGTGTCCCTGCTATTCTTTTGCTAGTGCTCTGTTTATCCTGACATCCTGACTACATGCTAATTGTCACTTGTCCAGGCGTTTACAGACAACACTGCTTGGCATTTAGTTTAGATTTTTCTATGGTTAGATAAATAAGAGAAGGGATGCTGCATTGATTAGGTAACTCTGGGAACTGTTGCAATGCTGCTGAGTTTAAAAAGCTGTTTTCCCACCAAGCCTTCACTTTCCTGGCCTGATTGCTGGGAAGATTTTTCTTCATTTTGCCTCTCTTTTGAGACAGGCACTGTAAAAATAGGCACACTAGAAATAGACCTTCACTCTCAGAGGAGCCTCTCAGGAGGGGGGGCCTGGACCAGCGACCAGATTTCCAACACTGAGATATAGGCCAGAACACGACAGACATCTGGATCGTAATGATGTTTTGTGGAATCCCTGTTAAAAAGTAGCTGTGAGCAGAAGTTTCAAATCTTTTAACATCATGGGGGGTTTTTTCAAATATGAAACTTTGCAACCAGTTTTAATGCACTAAAGTTGTTTCAAAAATATTTCCTCCTGCAGCCAAAACATTTATTCATTTACTACCCATTTGCTCTTCTATGCCTCATTTGCTGTGTGCCATGACGTCCATTGCTGTTATCTTCAACAGTCTACACAGGTCTGTTTATTTGTTCATCACAAACCCTGTTCTGAGTAATGTTGTTGCAATTATGTTGTGCACGAACAGACATGTTTTTCCCCTGAAGACATCAATGCTATTTACAAGGCTTTAATGAATGATGATCTCACAGAATCTAATTATATCTGTCATACTGTATATCTGATGACTGTGCAGTTCCTGGGTATAACATTTTCAAAATGCAGGTTTCTTGATGTTTTTTTGATGGTTTTAACAAGCTGCCTGCAAAATGTTGCACAGTAAATGGTAAATAACTAAACAGCTACCAATGCTAACCCTCATCTTTCTCCAGTTCGCGTGTGCATAAGATTTTCAGAAACTTGACATCAAAGTCATCGAGATTCAAACTCGTCCAAGATTTTTAGTAGATACTTTCGATATCATTTGAAAATTCTACGTCACCCCATTCTCCAGCTATTTGTGCAGCAGGGTGACTACAGTACCCTAAAAACATTTTACAACTGAGGGTGGAAAACTCTATCAGCAATAACTTCTTTGTTTGTTAGCATGTCATCTCATGATTTCCCCCCAAACAATATGTCCTATACAGTAGATTTGAAAATACTTCATGTGCCATGCCTCTTTCATATGATGTATTTTTGGAGTTATTAGCTAATGCTAATGCTAATGCATTAGCTAATGCTAATCCTTCCTAACAAAGCCATTATGCCTTGTCAGGAAGGATTACCAGAGAGACTTTACGACTTCATACCAAGCATGGTGGTGGAGGTGTGATGATGTGGGCTTGTTTTACACCCACAGCACTTTGTTACTTTGCAGTCATCAAGTCGACCATGTTCGCCATCTGTCCGAGAAATAAAGCTTGGGGCAAACTGGGTCATGCAACAGCACAATGATCCCAGTACACCAGGAACTACAGTTTATACGGTTCTATGTTTTGTTTTGTGAATGTCAATGATGAATTTTTTGTTTTCAATTTGTTTTTCTTTTTTTTTTAACTCCTGACAGATTATCCTTCTAATGACATCACTTTTCCTCATCTCCAAACCAGTTTCATCGGATGGTAAATGGACTGATTCTTAAATAGCACTTTTCTAGTCTCCCAGAGCACTCACTTTATACAACATGCTGCATTCACACATTCACACAAGCATGATTTTTAAGTGCTTTCTATCATTCACACACATTCGTACTCCAATGGATGCATCAGACAGCAACTTGGGGTTAGTATCTCACCCAGGGATATTTGGCATTCAGACTGGGGCAGCCAGGGATTGAACCACCAACCAGTAGATGACCTGCTCTACCTCCAGAGCTGCAGCCACCCCTGGCTGCTCCTCACTGGATCTGGTTCTGCTGGAAGTTTCTTCCTGTCAAAGAGGAGTTCTTCCCTCACCATCACTAAGCGCTGCTAACAAAGGATCTTTTGATCAATGGGTTTCTCACTGTAATGCTGTAGAGTAAATAAATAAAACTAAATAAAATACAGTGAATTCATTGGAGAGGTTTTCCTGATAAAGCAACGCTTTTAAGAGCAGTGACAGCAGACAATAAATCAAAAGTTGCAGGTTGGAAGTCCAACTCAGCAGCGATGAGAGGCACTTGCTGGCAAAATTTTAATATCCAGAAGAATTCTTGTAATTCTCAAGATGTTCAAATTTCCCATGCTCTACTTTGTTGAATGAAGAATGTTTATAGTTATAAGCAGCCATGTGTGCAGCATTTCAAAATAATGGTCCAGTTTGGAGGGGGAAAAAAGACCTTTCAACTCCTTTGAAGACAGCAGAGTAACCATGACAGTACTGACCACATTTCCACAGTGCTTCATCATGTAAACTGATTTATACTGCTCCACTAATACAGCCCCCCCCCCCCCCCCCCCCCCCCCACACACACACACACACAAATGTGCATCTTTAACAGTAATGATATTCTACAGGTACAGGCCCACTGGGCTTTTCATGTGTGCCTCAATTTTCAGTAATACAACCTCGAAACCTTTGTAACACTGATTTTACACCACACTGAGTCGTACATTTGTTTTTAACAATGAATGGGGTCATTTTAAGCAGTGAATGGAGTTGCTGTAGTGTTGTGTGTGGAAGAAAGAGAAAAAGACAGGGGGAAAAAAAACAGGAAAATCTCAGAGGAGTGAAATGCCCGCCATAAGGAATCTAACCCAAATCTCCTTCATTTTCAGTCCCTTGAGTGGCAAAGCACTTCAAGGGAAAATGATTTGCATGCAGTTGTCTTCTGATTAAATCCTAATCTATTTTTACACTTCAGTGTTGAGAAATTCTTTGCCATAAGTTGACTTTTAAACTGTGCACTTAGAGCACCAGTCCGTATAGCTGGAGGATGATGGACATTAGCAAGCGGCCTCATGCTGCAAAACATGCAGCTATTAGAGACGGAAAAACCTTTCTTGACATTTAAATTCTAGGTGTTAAAGTGCCTGTCTTTGAACTGCATCCCCGGTGGTTTAATGCAAAAGCAGCTCCATGTGTTGAGCTTTTCTCGAAGCACTGAACTCCCCAAATATGGGCCGTTATCCGTCTTCATGCTGTCCTGTGGTGATCAAACAAAACTCTGGACACCGCACGATCAAAGTCAATCACATTATCTCTTTAATCCCCCCCAGATGAATAACAAGTATCAAAGACTATTATTATCCTCACAGAGCAAACGATTCCAGATTTGGAACGATTACTGGTTTTAAATGAAGGAAATTTGTGGGCCAAGGTGAAAGAGCTCATTATCCTTCGTCATTAGAGGTTTGGTCCAAGAGGTGGATCCAATGATTCTCTGCAATCTCTGTGGCAATTATCTTTCCTGAGGTACAAGCGACTACACATTTACAACTATTAAAGCCTTTTCACAGTATATTAAACTAAAGATGTGAATAGTCCGCTGTTCATCAGGAAGAGACGCACAAGGCAACGCTGTACAGGGATAGGTTACATCTGCCACAAGAGTGGTCCCCACAAAGCTGCCAGAAGGAATAAAAAAAACATCCATGTCTTTTTCATTTCAGCTAACCAGTTAATCGTTTCCTTTTAAGATGTCCTTTTGCTGCCAAACTGACACCGCGACTATCGAAATACAAATAGCCTTTCCTCCAGACAAGACCAGACGTCTGTCTGCTAACGAGTTTTTAATTACGTGAGGATTAATTCTGCTGGGATCAAAGCTGACAGGCATGGACGAATCCCCGAATATTTAGTTGTACATTCCCGCTGACAGAGGTACATTTCATTTACAAGTTTTAAAATTTGCAAATGGAAAAAAAATATATATAAATAAAAACATGTCAACTCATTAGAGCGTCTGGGACTAATGTAACATATATGGACAGGCTGAAATTGGGGTAAAGGTGCAATGTCTGTGCAATGTCGGGGGGCAATCGTGGCTCAAGAGTTGGCAGTTCGTCTCGTAATCGGAAGGTTGCCGGTTCGAGCCCCAGCTTGGACAGTCTTGGTCGTTGTGTCCTTGGGCAAGACACTTCACCTACCGCCTACTGGTGATGGCCAGAGGAGCCGATGGCGCGATATGGCAGCCTTGCTTCTGTCAGTCTGCCCCAGGGCAGCTGTGGCTACAACTGTAGCTGCCTCCACCAGTGTGTGAATGAACAGTGGAATTGTACAGTGCTTTGAGGTTCTCGAAAAGCACTATATAAAGAGGATCCAAATGCAAATACTGGAACAGAACTTCATGGCCCAATGTTACGGAGCCTGGACAAAACAAAGAGTTAGTAGGAAGAAGAAACATCCACCTGGGGGATGTAACACCCAACCTATCCCAGAATTCATAGCGCGGCCCAGCCAATTACAGTTTTCAACAATGGCGGCAGCTACTAAGTTTGAATATTACTCTTATTATTCTTTCTGGGTCACAAAATAAATTTCTAACATATTTTCAGGCGAGAATGTAGCTGTGTAAACTTCAAATATCTGCTCGGTTTATCAAGACATCGGCGTTTTCGGAGACGTCTGCTACCCACCAGCTCGAAGCTGACGGGGAGGTCGAGGCTCACAAGAGCCGGGGAGAACAGCGAATTCCCGTCACATCGTTTTCAGACCTCCCACAGTCTTTCGCTACTCAGGTTAAACATGATATTTAAGTCACTAAGATAACTTAAAAATGTTGTGTTTGGCTTTTTTCAGTGTTTTATTTGTTTATGAGTAAATTAGTTTGGCTGAAATTAAAGTTATAGTTTTCACTCAACTGAATAAACGTCAAACAGAAAACAGATTAAACAGAAGCATGAGATGGTCGAGAATTTACTCCAATGTCCTTTATATTTTAGTGAGCTAGGAGCAGATGGATGAGTTTATTAAACTCCACGGAGACAGCTGGTGACGCAAATCTGAAGGCCTCGCACCTCCGGTGCTCTCGGCCTTCGAAGGACCTGTCCTAAAAGTCGCTAGAAGTCGTCATCGCCTAATTTGCAGAGTTGGTCATGCCTATGTAATTGTAATAGACGCAGTACGAGAGAGAAATAACATTGTGGAAGAAACATAAAGTGAGTAAAAAAACACCCTAAAAGCATTTAGAACATATTTAGAACTACAAATTAAATTTCTTTTAGCAATTATTGTTTTTTTAATCTCACAATTCCAACCATCCTCCTTTGTCTGGATGAAATAGGCACTCTGACAGTACGTGCTTTCAGGTCAAAAAGTCATCTCCAGTAACACCAGAAAAAGTCACCAGATTTGTCACTAGTCAATTTTAGAAAAAAGTCGCTAAGGGGATCCAAAAACTCACTAAATATAGCGACAAAGTAGCTAAGTTGGCAACACTGGGACCCGGCCGACGTAGACCGCGAGGGCTGGGTCCTCCAAAGGATGGTGCCTATGAATTCGGACATAGCTAATGAGACAGGGAGGAAGCAAAACTGAACACACTAACATATGACGCGAGACAGTCAAAGTAAAACAGGAAATACACGAACATAGAGACAACGGAGACCAGAAGGAACACAAGGGAGGCACTGAGACACAAACCAAGAGACTAGAAACTATAAATAACAATGAAATCAAGGAATATTAATAATTCAAAAACACAAAACACTGGGTCACAGACTCGTGACCATGACAGAGCCAGAGGGGGCATGGATCTCAGAAACAAAGGTAACTAAAAGTGAAATGTGGAACACAGGGAATTCATAGAGACAGAGAGCTAAGGCCATTAAACTATAAGTATAACATAAGCAGAAAACAATAAACCAAAACTATGAATAACAATAAATCAAAGAATATTAATTTTAACTAGAATTTACACATACTGGACAGTTCAGATCCACACCGAGGCATTCCCAAGCCAGCCAAGCAATATAATCTCCCTATTATAAGCTCAATCATGCTGTGTCCCAATTCAGGGTCTGCACCAGGGTTTTAATAGTTTTGCAATTTTCATTAGTTTTTATTTTTATTTAGTTTTGACTTCAGATTTTCAATTTTATATCAGTTTTAATTAGTTTTTACCAATTGTTTGCTAGTTTAGTTTAGTTTTGATTTTTTTGAAAATCCTTAGTTTCAGTTTAGTTTTGATTAGTTTCAGTTATAGTTTTAGTTGTGTTTGCAATAATTAAGTGTAACAAAATCCCAGTTTCATCATATCAGTCATTCTGCTTATCCTTGGGTATGTTGCTATTCCAGCTACCATACTGCACCCTGGACAGGTCGCCTGTCTGTCGCAGGGCTAACACGCAGAGACAGACAACTCACATTCCCACCTATGGGTTATTTAAATAAATAAATAAAGGCAGATGAACAACCATTGATACCAGGCAACTATAAAATGTATATCTTGGCCCCAATGAGACTATTAACTCTCGCAGCACCGGGTGTTCGTAATTTTGGTTCAAGTGAATTGATAAACTTTTTGAAGGTAATTGACTCACACAGTTGTGTAGATATCCCCGTCCTGTTGTCTCAGGATGCATCACGCTGCTTTGCCTGGGGTTAGCTTCTGTTTTCTGGGGATGAGGGTTGAGTGTGCTCCCTTACCTTCTCAAGGTAAGCAAGGTTAGCCTTCTTGTGTGAGCTTTTCAAGTGCACTTTAAGGTTTGTGGGATTTTTCCCTTTAGAAATGTCCCTCATAATTTGTCTGTTTCCACTACAAGACACTTGCTTTATCCAAAACACAGTCATATTCAAAGTAATCCCAAATTGGACTCTGGCTCCCGACTTTTCCTGACATGATTCTGCACGTGGACGGAGCAGCAACACAGACGACTCGACTAACGTACTGCCACCTGCTGGCATAATGAGACAGCAAGAAAAAAATCTGTAAACTAAACTTCATTTTCACCCTTGACTACTGTATGGCATGCACACATCAATGAAAACTAAATACATTTTTGCTATAAATTCAGTTAATTTTAGTTAGTTTTGTGAACACTCATTATAGTTTTAGTTAGTTTTCCTTTTTTTGTTTTTATTTTTATTTCCGTTAACGAAAATGTTTTTTCACTTCTAGTTTTCGTTATTTCGTTAGTTTTCGTTAACGATAATAACCTTGGTCTGCACGCTTGAAGTATGCATTTTAAGTGTGATTACGTCACCGCCACGCGACGACGGCTGTCCCAATTCGAAGTGTACTTCAAATGCATACTCCAAATGCGCCGTCGATTTCCCCAAATATCAAGCGTGGTCCGGTGCATGCTTCGTGGTCCCATATATCCCACAATTCATAGTGCAGCGGTGGGTGTGGATAATTTTGCCGCAAAATACGGCAGAAGGGAGCGGCCAAGAGTGAACTGCCAAAAGTAAGTACTGGATATGACGTCACTAATTTATGTGCAAATGTTTAATAACGAAGAACATTAAAACATTGCTGTTGGCCACATATCGGCAAAGTTGTGTGACATTAGTGATGTTTGTACTTTCAGCGTTAACTTGGTTGTAAAGCCTTTACATATATATATATATATATATATATATATATATATACACACATATATATATATATTTATATATATATATATATGTGTGTGTGTGTGTGTGTGTGTGTGTGTGTGTGTGTGTGTGTATATATATATATATATATATATATATATATATATATATATGTGTGTGTGTGTGTGTGTATACAGTGGGGCAAAAAAGTATTTAGTCAGCCACCGATTG